>NC_090334.1:27256045-27856045 GCF_035084215.1 Heptranchias perlo | reverse complement strand
TTCACAGTCCAATATTAGAGTAAATGTCCTGAAGAGCAGATGATACCTTACCCTTGGGATCCATTAATCGGAATGGGGCAATTACTTTCATTATCTCGGTTTAGAGGCGTTATGCTGAGAGAAGAGAACAATAACTAGCTGCCAGAATAATCACTGGACAAACCCTGGAGCATTCCGTTAGAATAAAATGCGTGTTGTGGTCATTAACTGACACTGGCAAAGTTGTGCCAATTGCAACTTTCATTTTAGAATCGTCAAATTTATGATAGATGGTCTTAAGTTCTTGTCTACAAATTCTGAACTGCCTCACATACTCTTGATTTGAGAAAGTCAGATAGTTACTGTAGTACATGTAGTTTTATTGTAGCAAATAAAGTCTCCTCCTTCTCCAGCGTCTCAACTTTTTGGCTTCATTCACACAACACATGATAACAGCTGCCTCTACCATTGCGATTTGGTGGTTGGTCTCACATTTTCATAATGCTGTCTTAATATGAGTGCCATATACTGATATATCTTAATTATGCTATATGTTGTTATTAAATGAGTAAATGGACGCTATTCATTCATTTGGGAAAATTTGTTTAGGCTGTAATTCTAACTGTAAGAATCAGTGGTAAAATATTAGTGCTGCCTCAACTGCTGCTCAGTCAAAAGTACCAGTGGGAAATTGTAATCCATGATGTTGAACAGATTAATTGTTTTACAGTCATAAATTAGCAGATGAAGATTAAAATCATGGTGGTTTACAGGATTAACACTTATTTGTGGTGACTGAATTTTAATGGGTATTGGTCTCTTGAAAATCTTTTCTGTGTTATTGTAAAGATCACTTTCCCCTCCTGCCTTCTCTGCAACCTTTGCATGACTTGCTAAAGGTTTATAGATCCACTTTACTACATTTTGTTTTAAACTGCAGTGGGAAAGCCTTCTCACACTGATTGCTGTCGATGAATTTTGAAATGCATGGGTGAGGTTATGCAGCACTGACTTACTGCTTCTGTCAGTGTCCTGCCTTCCTTGTTAATGCAGGAAGCTGTGTGATGTCAACTCTCCCCAAGGAGTACACTGATTTCAATACCCCCCTTTTTTAGACAGGCCTATCAAATGTTTTGCAGGGGTTTTTTTAAGACAAACTCATCTTATTAAAAGCCCAATAAATTAATTTAATATAAAGTAATAAGCAAATGAACTGTAGCTCCTGTTTCTCTGTTATGGCAGATACATCATTTAGAAAATCATTTCAGATCACTGAAGACAAGTTAAGGTGGAGCGGCTCAGTAACTTTCTCTTTCTGTCATATTACCCAGTCTTCTTTTGAATGATTTTCTAATTCCTCAATCTCCCTTTGGTCACACCACTTGCTCCTCTATGGTCACCTCTGAGAAGATTAACCCTTTCATTAGAAAGCCTGACCAGGGTCAAACTGCTGCTTGGCTTCAGAACTCTTGCTCCCTTTGATCTATCAAGGACGGAGAAATTATTAGCAAATTCTAAGCCTTCCCATGTGATCTGTTTTTTGTAAATTTGTAAAAATTATTCCTAATCCTATTATGTGGCCCAGGGCAAACCTGCACTAAATATATGAGACCTTTGTTATGCGGCAGCGAGATGATAAAGGAATTCTGAATCTGGTCCCATTCCGAGTTATGGGAAGCTGGACACTTCATCAGCATTCGCTAATCCTCTGCCACGGCCAACACCTTTGATGAATGCTTTCATTTATGACCATTGATGCCACTCACTTAATTTTGCAAGGCAAAAAAATAACACTTGGCTTTTTAGGTTAGCATTGGATTTTAATGCACTTATATACAATGTTGGCTAATCGTGAAAGCTTCTGTCTGATATCTGCACGCTCATTATTCAGCCGTATACCTTAATGATCAGAGATAGGAAAATTAGAATTTTGCATCTCCCATCTCCCCTTTTCAATGCAGACACCTTGCAGACAAAAGTCACTGTCTTAACCCAAATTCTAGCTGACAATGCGTATCAGCCCTTGCTATTTTCAGTCATTGTTGTGCCAATCTTGTATCTACCCACGGACATTTTTTCAAAGAAAGAGTGGATTTCCTAGAGACTCTACCCCACGCAACTTCCACAGCTTTTATTATAGAAAAGGGAAAACCTGTATCTTTTCTCTCCTGTTTTAGAACTGTCGCTCAATGGGTCATTCTTGCTGATTAAACTGGTCTTTCACAATTAAGACAGTGTGTCTACGTCTACTGCTTGTTTGCAAAAAAACCTTTCAAAAGCAAAGGTGAGCTTCTTATTTCTAAATTGTTCATACCTCTTTTATTAATATGTTAAACATTGTTGTGGCAATGAAAAATGTGATGAGGATCTAATCTATTAAAGCCTTTTGTAAAATCCTGCAATATAATTCATCGAATATATTGTTCATAAAGCTGCTGGATGACAGAAAATGGGGAAGTCTTATGAACGGAAAGGTTTTTTTAATTATTGTGATTTTGTTAAAACTGAAAAAGTAAAAGATATATAATGTGCATTATTTAAGCATGAACTCTAGGAACATTTCTGGTAAAGCCTCTTTTTACATTTATTAGCTTCAATGCAGGGAAGAGAATCTGTCCAGCAATTATTGCTTAACACAAGTCAAACAGAGGAATAGCAGATATAAGTACCACAATCGTTTTGATTTCCAACCTACTGGACTGTGAAAAGTATTACATATAAACATTATTGTCAAATAATCACTGATTTTTTTTTGGAAAAAGGCCAATTCTTTCGGATTTGTGCCATTATTATATAAGGAGTCTGTCACTGTGAGAATCCCATCCTTTTGTGTTTGTCATCGCCTAGCCGTGAAAAAACCCTTTAACATCAGCAATAACAGCAATTTAAGATTAATGTTCACAAAATCCTCAGCTTTGTTAACCCTGTTGGAAACTACAGTTTGCCTGCTAAACAGATACTTTTATTTATTTATCAAGATGTACTTTCTGCTGATGTTTAGCATTATAATTTCATGAGAGATTAAATTTTTCAGGCAGTATTACATTAGCTTTTTCCACACGAGCGACTCTATGCCTGCTCGAAGTGAGTAATGTAAAAAAAAATCTGAGCCTGAGGTAAGTGTCCAACATTTAAAAAATATTATTCCCTAAAGCAAATACATTTTTAAACAACAACAGGTTTGCAGTGGCATGGATCACAGAAAATGATTGAGGGGCTGAGGTTTCTGTGTCATAGGTAATGTTTCAAAACAAGGTGCAGTTGATTTCTCTTAAGTGTATTCAGAAGAAGCGAATAATAAACTAGTCCTGACAGTTCTTGCAGCAACTCGTGAGCATGGCTGCGACATGCTGGTGAAATCCTCGCAGCACCAGCATCCTCCCATTTACAAGCCTCTGTTTCGACTCCCATTTTTAAATCGAGCTGCTGTCAATGGACAACAATTTCACTTTTTAAAATTTAAAGAAATCTACTAATGCTCCACACCTTAAAAATGGCAAATTTCGGATCCCTCATCCACTAGGATAACCCAAAAAGGTATTATTTTGTTAAGAGTTTCATTTCCCATTGTACTAAATGGAAAATGGAGCCTTGTAAGTACTGAGATCACAGTTCATGAGTGTACTGGTATGCTTTTGTGATTGAATGCCTTTTATTTACAGTCATGTGATATTCACAATATGGATTATGTTTCCTATTGTTTGGAGTAATCAATAGTGATGATTCAGTTGCTCTCACCATCTTAAATATTGCTTCAAAATGCAACTTAGTTTAACGAAACAAAGAAAAGATAGCTTTGCGAGGGTGACGGGGTTTACTAATTGCAACTAGTTAATATTTAACTGACAGTTGTAAGCTTAGACAATAATTGACTCCAAGATACATGTTTACCATTGGTTTTCAAACTCCAGGAGCTCCTTCATGTGAGCTGCAGGCGAGTGCTAGCAGAACCCTAGTGAGCTAAATGCAGAGCGCGGACTTCACTTTTGCCACCAGATTATGGGTATTAGGTACGTCTGTCCATATTTTTAATTAGATGTTTGAATTTACTCTTAGTTGCTGCCTGTGATTTTTTTTTTCTTGACTCCATAACAGCAGCTGTGGTGCAGAACAATGAGAGGTTGTGAGACTGCACTAAATGCAAAAGTATCTCATGGGTTTTTCAGTGCACCCACCTAATCAGAACTCTTTATCCTTGTCCATAATCAAATTAATTACGCACAACTAGGGGCGAACACTTGGATTAATTTTAGATTTCAGATTAAAATTTCCCTCTTCACCACAGCCCAAAATTAGATGGACCAAGTCCAAATTCCATAGCTGACAGAAAAAAAAATGAATGCTGTTAAAGAGAGCGCCAAGCAAATGGACATCATGGATACAGAGCATCAGACATCTCAGACACTGAACGAAATCAGGAACTGCCAGGGAAACAAACTGTACTGAGTGAATGGCACCCTCCCAGGCCATTAGGCAAATGGATAGCTACAGGACCTGCACTGAAAATGGACCAGAGTCATACATATGCAGTATTAAAGTAAATGAAGCAAGTTTTAGAAAGAAAACATAAAACCCACCAAGCTGTCACTCCCTTAAAGCTCCTAGTTTCATAAGGTCACACACAGCAATACTGACTCTTTTCCAACATTTTCACAAGTGGTATTGTGCACAATGAGGACAGACTAAAAAACAGACTCCACTATCCACGTGAATGTTCACTATGTTTAAAGGGACAGGCCCATCCAGGCACCAGGACGGAAATTAAATTAGATTTTTCTAAACAAATTTGATTAATTTGAATTCCATTTACTTGAAACTCAATCTTACTCACAACTTTGTTGTTTGAGAATTACACAATGGGATTCACTCCTGGAGTAAACATGGTATTCCAACAACTTCCTGCGCAATATCCTCTATATATGAATAAAAGGAACATAATCCTGGGAAACCAGCCCTTTATAATAAGACTGTTCCTTTATCAGAAGATTACAAACTGAAGTTCAAAACAGAACTAAAAATTAACGCAGAGAAGGAAGATGGAGAACATGTGAAAATTGGGACAATAAGGGTGGTTGATTCGAAGCAAATGTCTGTTTAAAAAATACTAACAGAAAGAAAGAGGGTTAACATCCCATTGATAAAATCAGCGGTGTCAGTCTATCACACAGCAGAATGCAGTAAGCTTATTAACCCTTACCCTGTTGCATAAATGGGAAATCCTTGAGGTTAGCACAACAAATGCTGTGAGGGGCACTTAATGGCATTGTGACATTTGTTATGGCTCACACTTTGCGTTGCACTAAATTAAAAAGAAAATTTTTCTTCTCCGCCTGGCATCTAAATGACAGTAATGAATGGTTAACAGTCTGATATAGAAGTACTGGTGTTCACCTGCTACATTTCATTTGGCTGTAGAGATTACACTACGGCTAAACTGCAGAAATTAATGTGGCATCAAAGCCATCGATATGAAGAAGTGCTACCAAGAAGCATTTTACAGATGTTTCTCAGCAATACAGATTGATCCCATTCATTTTCGAGAGTAAAATATACATGGAGTTCTAGGACATTCAAGAGAGAATTTTACAGAACAAAAATAGCAATGATTACACTACAAAGCAAAATGTAACAAGACAGACAGGAATAATCTGCAAAAATAAATCTTACATGGACTCAGATAATCTAGGCTTGTTGAGGTGCATAACTTCCTCATTCATTCCTCAGAAAGAGCCTCTTCCTAATTTGGTACAGTTATTTTTTAATCCAGCAAGCATTTGCAGCAAATATTGGCAAATTTTACATTTTAAAAACAAAATGAATAGCTAATAGTAAAATCCTCAGGGTGTCACCATTATTTATAACACGGTGTAAAACGCAGTTAACGTTTTATTTGCGATTGATACAACATGTGAAGAGTTCCAGCAATGGTTTACTGTGGGTGTTTTTATGGCCAACATACGCCACTCCTGTAACAATGAGCCCTGTGTCACTACTGAGATTGTGTGGGATCTCCTGGGCTGAATCTGCCTCAGATGGGCCATAGTCGGAGAAGGATTGAAATTCTGCCGCCTAAACACAAATGTTTTAAGTATGGGCTATGCATCCTGATGACAGTCAAGATATTGGTTGGTGATTGGTGTTTTAAAAATATTCAGCTGCATAAGTAAAAAGAGTATCTATCTCTCTCTCTCTCTCTCTCTCTCTGTATATATATATATATATATATATATCTAGAGATATATATTTGTTATATGTAATTATGGCTCCCTATTAAATAACCTCCAACTACAAAGCTCTTTTTACTTGTATGTAGCTGAATATTTTTAAAGCTCCAACCACCTCAGTTAAATTGTGGGACCGAGTACAGGGGGGAGCAGAGGCTGTCCTTGATCATAAGCAATTCATACCACGAGAAACAATAGATTAATTATCAGAGAATTGCTCCTTTCCTGAATCTAGCAGTTCAGGGCTGCATCTGCATCGGAGGTTGGATTTTAGACTTTTTTTATAAGAAAAACCTCCATCACCATGATCCCTTCTCCTGTTATATTCTTCAACTACCTGTGTAATAAATTAGCTGTAATATAAATGTGAAGAGGCACTGTGAGGTATTAGGAGGCTCTTTCCCTTAGTCCCTGGAGAATCTAAACCCTACTGTCATTTATGTGCTTTTGGCTTAAGGTGACATATATATGGGAAGGAAAAACTCTTTATTACAGATAAAGTCTACACACTGCTCCCTGTAGTGAGCCCGACACCTGCATAAACGTTCAAGAGAAAGCATTTAAACCAGGGATTTAAACCACATTTTTCTAATAAAGATATTCCTGTAGGGAAAATAGAATCTCATGTTCAAAATGCATTCGTTGCAAAAGAGCAAGATATCCAAGTTGCTGAAGTGATATATATTTTGTAAATAGAAAGTAGCATAATTTGGTGTAAAGTACATTTTCACTTAAACTGAGACATGGTGAGGCTAAAATTTAACTTCACTGGGGATGCAAAGTGGGCAGTAGAGGATCCGTTATACACCCACTGGTCAATGACCTTCCATTATATACCCACTGGTCAATGACCTTCCATTATATACCCACTGGTCAATGACCTTCCATGAGAGACCCACTGGTCAATGACCGTCAATTACACACCCACTGGTCAATGACCTTCCATTATACACCCACTGGTCAATGACTTTCCATTATATACCCACTGGTCAATGACCGTCCATTATACACTCACTGGTCAATGACCGTCTATTATACACCCACTGGTCAATGACTGTCCATTATATACCCACTGGTCAATGACCGTCCATTATACACTCACTGGTCAATGACCGTCCATTATACACTCACTGGTCAATGACCGTCAATTACACACCCACTGGTCAATTACCTTCCATTATATACCCACTGGTCAATGACCGTCCATTATATACCCACTGGTCAATGACCTTCCATTATATACCCACTGGTCAATGACCGTCAATTATACACCCACTGGTCAATGACCATCCATTATACACCCACTGGTCAATGACCTTCCATTATATACCCACTGGTCAATGACCGTCAATTATACACCCACTGGTCAATGACTGTCCATTATATACCCACTGGTCAATGACCGTCCATTATACACTCACTGGTCAATGACCGTCCATTATATACCCACTGGTCAATGACCTTCCATTATATACCCACTGGTCAATGACCGTCAATTACACACCCACTGGTCAATGACCGTCAATTATACACCCACTGGTCAATGACCGTCAATTATACACCCACTGGTCAATGACTGTCCATTATATACCCACTGGTCAATGACCGTCAATTACACACCCACTGGTCAATGACCGTCAATTACACACCCACTGGTCAATGACCTTCCATTATGTACCCACTGGTCAATGACCGTCAATTATACACCCACTGGTCAATGACTGTCCATTATATACCCACTGGTCAATGACCGTCAATTACACACCCATTGGTCAATGACCGTCCATTATATACCCACTGGTCAATGACCGTCCATTATACACTCACTGGTCAATGACTGTCCATTATACACTCACTGGTCAATGACCGTCAATTACACACCCACTGGTCAATGACCGTCCATTATACACCCACTGGTCAATGACCGTCAATTACACACCCACCGGTCAATGACCGTCCATTATACACTCACTGGTCAATGACCGTCCATTATATACCCACTGGTCAATGACCGTCCATTATACACTCACTGGTCAATGACCGTCCATTATATACCCACTGGTCAATGACCGTCCATTATATACCCACTGGTCAATGACCGTCCATTATATACCCACTGGTCAATGACCGTCCATTATACACTCACTGGTCAATGACCGTCCATTATATACCCACTGGTCAATGACCGTCCATTATACACTCACTGGTCAATGACCGTCAATTACACACCCACTGGTCAATGACCGTCCATTATATACCCACTGGTCAATGACTGTCCATTATACACCCACTGGTCAATGACCGTCAATTACACACTCACTGGTCAATGACCGTCCATTATATACCCACTGGTCAATGACCGTCCATTATACACCCACTGGTCAATGACCATCCATTATACACCCACTGGTCAATGACCGTCCATTATACACCCAATGGTCAATGACTGTCCATTATACACTCACTGGTCAATGACTGTCCATTATACACTCACTGGTCAATGACCGTCCATTATATACCCACTGGTCAATGACCGTCCATTATACACCCACTGGTCAATGACCGTCCATTATACACCCACTGGTCAATGACCGTCCATTATATACCCACTGGTCAATGACCATCCATTATACACCCACTGGTCAATGACCGTCCATTTTACACCCACTGGTCAATGACCGTCCATTATACACTCACTGGTCAATGACCGTCCATTATATACCCACTGGTCAATGACTGTCCATTATACACTCACTGGTCAATGACCGTCCATTATACACCCACTGGTCAATGACCGTCCATTATATACCCACTGGTCAATGACCGTCCATTATATACCCACTGGTCAATGACCGTCCATTTTACACCCACTGGTCAATGACCGTCCATTATACACTCACTGGTCAATGACCGTCCATTATACACTCACTGGTCAATGACCGTCAATTACACACCCACTGGTCAATAACCGTCCATTATACACTCACTGGTCAATGACCATCCATTATACATCCAATGGTCATTGACCGTCCATTATACACCCAATGGTCAATGGATAGCAAAATCTGGCAGGTATATATTAGGCAGCCGAGCCACTAGCGCCCGTTTTGCGTGCCCACTGAAATTGAATTTTACCACCACTATGTCTCAGTTTAAATGAAAACGTAACTCTTTAATCCTTATTTTGAGTACAGCTGTACTTGTGAAAAGAAAATACAAATACATTGCATGCTTATTGCTGACTATTAGAACATAAAGAATTCTAGGGACAGGCAAAGACTGTTAGGCCGAACAAGCTCTTTTTAGTTGTTTTTATCGTGTTCTTTTCATTCCAATACTGGGAGCCCAACATCTGGGAGGTGACTCCTGGACATGGGTCTCCCAGAATCCAAATTAATAAAAGAAATGTGTAAAAACAGCTTTTGCTAGCTCTCAGTCTCAACTACTTGCCTTCTCATTATATCCCTCAAGCTCTTCTCTCCAGAAACCTATCAAATTGCCTCTTGAATGAATTTATGCCAACTGCTTCAATAACAAGAAAATTTACTATTGTCAGTGTGCCAAGCTAGACACGTTAGGGTGTATTTTCCAATCGGTTATTCACAATTAACAGGTGTAAAGTGGGCATAATCGATTGGATAAATGAGCAGAGACCAGTTATGCCAGATTTCCACCCAATTAGAGCCCGTCAACTTTTCCATTTGCTTTTTGTACTGATACCAGAGGTACCTGGCGGTTTGCAGTTAATTACATTAAAATTAGGCCTTGATGACATCATTTGGATGTCCACATGATGTTCTGGTGTTTATGCCAGTATAGCATTCAATCAGATGCCTGCCCATATAAAATGGGCATCCAGGGTTGTTAGGGTGTACCATTTACAAAAGTATAGTATATAGTAAGACTTGTAACAGCCCTTTGGTGCTATTTCTGAACCTTTTTACTTTGTTTCTTTCCAGTTTCCACTTAGTTCGTCAGGAGGCATTACGCCAAGTGTTCCCCACAATATTGGGACAGTAGCTTTCCCAGTGGGAATCACCTTTTACTTATATTTTTTTGGAGGAGCAATGCAGGGGTGCCAGTAGGTCAGACTGGAGGAACAGTGCTCTGTGCTGCATAGAAACCTGCATCTAACATGCACCACAGGACTGGCAATGCCAGCGACGGTAATAGTCAGATGTGCCCTCACGTTGGCCTCCACCCTGCGGGCAAGCTGCAATGCTGTCCTTTGGGGAGTATTCCCTGGAGTGGCAAGTAGAGGTACCCCCCACGCTACCACCTCATTCAGCACCACCTCGCCACTTTGCCAGCAATCGAACAACAACAATAACTTGCATTTTTATAGTGCCTTAACGTAGAAAAACATTGCAAAACGCTTCACAAAAGTGTAGTTGAGAAAATGGACACTGGACCAAAGAAGGAGTTATTAGGAGGGATGACCAAACAGCTTGGTCAAAGAGATGGGTATTAAGAAGGCTCTTAAAGGAGGAGAGGGAGGTGGAGAGGCAGAGGGATTTGGTGAAAGAATTCCACACAATCAGTGCTGTGCTGCTCCCTCACTTGACCACAGACTTACTATTCGCCTGCACAATTTTTCATGCCAGCTGCTGGGTATTACCAGCACTTTTTGTTACCCAAATTTAAAGTTTGAAATGTACATTAAAATATTAGCCACCTTTGTAAAGATTAGCTACAATTTTGACCCCATATGTGATCACTTACCTTTAAATGCTCACATCATGTTAGAAGTGCCCATCCTCCTTTGTATATTCAATTTCCTGCTTCCCCTCCGGCAAGCTCCAAAAATCATGCACAATATGGGTTGGGAGTTGCCCGCACAACATAACTAAAGCAGACCCCTGAAATTAGCCAGATGACCACCGAGAACACACAGCCCAACTAATACCCAACTCAAAGCCCAGTTAACCCTAGTATTCATGGAATACTGAACAATTAATCACAGAGAGTATGAGCCTGCAGTATCATCAACATATCTCATAGTTTTATTAACAAATCAAGTGGGGGTGTGGAGTGACGGAGCAGTGTGTGGTGTGGAGTGATGGAGCAGTGTGAGGTGTGGAGTGATGGAGCAGTGTGTGGTGTGGAGTGATGGAGCAGTGTGGGGGTGTGGAGTGATGGAGCAGTGTGTGGTGTGGAGTGATGGAGCAGTGTGAGGTGTGGAGTGATGGAGCAGTGTGGGGGTGTGGAGTGATGGAGCAGTGTGGGGGTGTGGAGTGATGGAGCAGTGTGAGGTGTGGAGTGATGGAGCAGTGTGGGGGTGTGGAGTGATGGAGCAGTGTGTGGTGTGGAGTGATGGAGCAGTGTGTGGTGTGGAGTGATGGAGCAGTGTGTGGTGTGGAGTGATGGAGCAGTGTGAGGTGTGGAGTGATGGAGCAGTGTGTGGTGTGGAGTGATGGAGCAGTGTGGGGGTGTGGAGTGATGGAGCAGTGTGGGGGTGTGGAGTGATGGAGCAGTATGTGGTGTGGAGTGATGGAGCAGTGTGTGGTGTGGAGTGATGGAGCAGTGTGTGGTGTGGAGTGATGGAGCAGTGTGTGGTGTGGAGTGATGGAGCAGTGTGGGGGTGTGGAGTGATGGAGCAGTGTGTGGTGTGGAGTGATGGAGCAGTGTGTGGTGTGGAGTGATGGAGCAGTGTGGGGGTGTGGAGTGATGGAGCAGTGTGGGGGTGTGGAGTGATGGAGCAGTGTGTGGTGTGGAGTGATGGAGCAGTGTGTGGTGTGGAGTGATGGAGCAGTGTGAGGTGTGGAGTGACAGAGCAGTGTGTGGTGTGGAGTGATGGAGCAGTGTGAGGTGTGGAGTGATGGAGCAGTGTGTGGTGTGGAGTGATGGAGCAGTGTGTGGTGTGGAGTGATGGAGCAGTGTGGGGGTGTGGAGTGATGGAGCAGTGTGTGGTGTGGAGTGATGGAGCAGTGTGTGGTGTGGAGTGATGGAGCAGTGTGGGGGTGTGGAGTGATGGAGCAGTGTGTGGTGTGGAGTGATGGAGCAGTGTGGAGGTGTGGAGTGATGGAGCAGTGTGTGGTGTGGAGTGATGGAGCAGTGTGGGGGTGTGGAGTGATGGAGCAGTGTGAGGTGTGGAGTGATGGAGCAGTGTGAGGTGTGGAGTGATGGAGCAGTGTGTGGTGTGGAGTGATGGAGCAGTGTGTGGTGTGGAGTGATGGAGCAGTGTGTGGTGTGGAGTGATGGAGCAGTGTGGGGGTGTGGAGTGATGGAGCAGTGTGTGGTGTGGAGTGATGGAGCAGTGTGTGGTGTGGAGTGATGGAGCAGTGTGTGGTGTGGAGTGATGGAGCAGTGTGTGGTGTGGAGTGATGGAGCAGTGTGAGGTGTGGAGTGATGGAGCAGTGTGTGGTGTGGAGTGATGGAGCAGTGTGTGGTGTGGAGTGATGGAGCAGTGTGGGGGTGTGGAGTGATGGAGCAGTGTGAGGTGTGGAGTGATGGAGCAGTGTGTGGTGTGGAGTGATGGAGCAGTGTGTGCTGTGGAGTGATGGAGCAGTGTGAGGTGTGGAGTGATGGAGCAGTGTGTGGTGTGGAGTGATGGAGCAGTGTGTGGTGTGGAGTGATGGAGCAGTGTGTGGTGTGGAGTGATGGAGCAGTGTGAGGTGTGGAGTGATGGAGCAGTGTGTGGTGTGGAGTGATGGAGCAGTGTGGGGGTGTGGAGTGATGGAGCAGTGTGAGGTGTGGAGTGATGGAGCAGTGTGTGGTGTGGAGTGATGGAGCAGTGTGTGGTGTGGAGTGATGGAGCAGTGTGTGGTGTGGAGTGATGGAGCAGTGTGTGGTGTGGAGTGATGGAGCAGTGTGTGGTGTGGAGTGATGGAGCAGTGTGTGGTGTGGAGTGATGGAGCAGTGTGTGGTGTGGAGTGATGGAGCAGTGTGTGGTGTGGAGTGATGGAGCAGTGTGGGGGTGTGGAGTGATGGAGCAGTGTGTGGTGTGGAGTGATGGAGCAGTGTGTGGTGTGGAGTGATGGAGCAGTGTGGGGGTGTGGAGTGATGGAGCAGTGTGTGGTGTGGAGTGATGGAGCAGTGTGTGGTGTGGAGTGATGGAGCAGTGTGTGGTGTGGAGTGATGGAGCAGTGTGTGGTGTGGAGTGATGGAGCAGTGTGGGGGTGTGGAGTGATGGAGCAGTGTGTGGTGTGGAGTGATGGAGCAGTGTGTGGTGTGGAGTGATGGAGCAGTGTGTGGTGTGGAGTGATGGAGCAGTGTGTGGTGTGGAGTGATGGAGCAGTGTGTGGTGTGGAGTGATGGAGCAGTGTGGAGGTGTGGAGTGATGGAGCAGTGTGAGGTGTGGAGTGATGGAGCAGTGTGTGGTGTGGAGTGATGGAGCAGTGTGTGGTATGGAGTGATGTAGACGGAGTAACATCATGTGTTGCCACAGCAGATTTATTCTCCTCCTCTGCTGAGTTGTAGATCTCAGTTAAGCAGCTGTGGGTGAGGTGCAGGATTTTCCCTGTAAGTGCAGAGAAAATTGGAAGGTGAATTATCCTTTGGCTGTTCTGCGCTTCCTAGCAGTTGACTCTGAATGGCACTGGGAGCAGATCTGGTGGCTGTAGCATGTACATGGTCTAAGGGAATGGGGAGAAAAACAGTCTTTTCAAAATTCTGTGTCACTTTTTAAAGAGCAAAAGTACCATTTGAACGTCAGTGCTAAAGCGTAAATATTCCTTGAGGCAATGTTAAATAGTTACTACTGGTGTTAAATCTATCTGATGCTTAATGCATTTCACAGCACTACAGGTAACCAACAGATAATATTATGCAAATCTTTGCCCGGCGGTGTTTTGTCAGGAGTTTAAGCTAGAAATGCACCTACTGGCAGAAGATAAGAGAGGACAAGAAGTCCAGCTGAGTGGACCAATAAAGACCAGATTACAAAAAGAAAATAAAAACAGAAAATGCTGTAAATACTCAGCAGGTCAGTCAGTATCTGTGGAGAGAGCAGACAAATCAAAGTTTCAGGTGTGGACCTTTTGTTCTTTTTACTTACAATGAGGAAACTTTCTTTATTGAAATCTCCCACTCAGAGTAACTTCAGCCGACTAGATCGGTCCAGTACACTAAATATGTTGGCAAGGTTATGGGCCTTTCTCTCTTCAGTCAGCAGTGCAAAAATAAAGGCTGTCCTTACCTCAGTTGATATTTTTAAAACCTGGAGAACTCATGAGGGAGTTTAGTAATTTGTCTAATATGTCCATCCCTTCAGCAGCAGTCAGTGCCATCACTGTTAGCACCAGTGACAAAATCATTTCTCCTGGATGTTCTTGGTACCACCAGGCAAACATCAGTCACAAATAGGCCAGTATGCTTACACATAATGGGAAAATCAAAACCAAAATCCATAAAGACTGTATCCAAACGAATGCGTACTATTGTATGGTAAGAAGTTCTATATTCTCTATTGGAGATTTTACAATCCTCCGTCATATCTCCATTCTCCAATAAGACTGCTTATTCTGCACTTTGAAAAGAGTAAGAACATATTGACAGGGAGGTGAGCGTACTCAATCTTTTTAGCAGCACACCTCAAAATATTTTTGAGGTTTCTCCTACAGGAACTATGAAGAAATCATAAATATTAACATTTCAAAGCATAGATTAAAATGTCACAAAATTGATAAGATACACATGTTTAAAATATTTTTGTGTTTCTCAATAAAAAGCTTCTCAGAAGCATTACAGATTTACCAAAGCTTGCTGTGCCACATAGAGATTTTTACTCTCATGTTCTTTTATAGTCACCAGCTTTGCAGGAAAGAATGCAGTGGCATATTGAGGTCAATGCTTTGGGGGAGGGAGAATGTACCAGACACTACCTAACAGAACTGAAGTACATGCTTCCTGTGACATGCTTAGTTTCAATATAGATTTGAGTATAATACAGATTCCAGCACATTTTTATGTATTAAAAAAAAACACCCACACAGTGGAATCCCAAAACGTGTTTACATATAAGAAATGCCTTAAAACAGTTTCAGCTGCACAAAGCATTGTGTAAGATCTCTTTTGGGGGTGATTGGCGCATTGTTTTCTTAATGCTTCTGTGAAATGCCTTGGGATGTTTTTCTTCTATGTTAAAGATGCTATATAAATGCAAGTTGTTGTTGATCTTGGATCCATGTTGACTTTGCCTCTGAAAGAATAGCATCGTAGAAATATAATAAGGTATCAGTCAATTGGTGCGTTCATTATTATTGAATGCTATGAGAAGGGCAAAACTGGTCTGTGGAAATCCGACCTACTAATATAGCAAATAGAAAAGTAACCACTAAATTTATGACCTGTGGTAAATAGCAGCTATACAGTGTTCTGTACTGTTAAACTCAGTCCAATTGTACACGGGGTTAGAGCTGTACAGTGGCAGCAATTAAATCTGGAATATGTTCTGACATTGAAGACCTTGTTTTACTTTCAGGCTGTCGGCTGGATGTTTGTTGGACCAGGTGGGGTATTCACATGAATAGAGGGTCTTTAGCCAGAGCATATCCTGCACAGCACACCTGGCCTATGTTTGGAAAAGAAAGTCTCTCTTGTTTTGTTAGGGTGAAAGCCATAAAAGGCTGAGGCAGCTTAATTTATCCCAAAAGAATGTTGAGTTCAATAGGAAGGTTCATCACAGGTGATTCATTTCAAACACAGTCTGAAGATTTTAAGGGTGATGTAAAAAGATAGGAGAATATTAAGAATATCCTGAGAGAGATTTGTTTCTGCAAAAAAAAAACAAAAAGAGGTTTTTTCAAGAATATTATGTCATTGAAAAAAGTAATGTTTTTTAAGAAACAGAAAAATTAAATTATACGGTTGGTTAATATTCCCAGCAGATCCATGCAGTATAAGTGTTAAAAGTGTTTTGGGTTGAGAAAATTGTTTTGTGGCTATGTTTAACAGTGAGTCTCACTGCAATATATATGTGTTGTTTATAACATCTAAAAACAGTCTACTTGGGAAAAAAAAAGATACACAATGGACAAAATTTATCCCAATCTTTGTAGGAATTTAGAGAAACGAGATCTTGTCTGTCATTTGATGTTATCTTGCAACAAGGTATTCTCTGTGGAACAGTTTGATCACAGGATTCTCATTCACAAACAGACAGGTTAAACACTTAAATGCTAGCAAATCCTGCACAGCCCTGTGGGAAATTTCAATTTAATCCCAAACTTATAGGAGGACAATCAAAGCCCAAAGCCAGGGTAACAAATCTGATCCTCTGTTACAATCTGTGCCCTCATGGGACGAGAGAGTCACTCCCCATACAAGACCGAGATGGATAAATACCTAAATGATGAGATACACTGGGAATGCTGGAGAAGCATCTAGCTTTGGCCATTCACTTTCAATTTCACATTACAGCGTGAGAGGCAATTCTTTCCCAGAATATAGCAGACAGTCCTGATTATTATAAGTTGAAGTGTGGCTTAAGGAATGATTAATGATGGTGTCAGAAGAAAACAAAGCTGAATGAGAGTTATCTCCAATCCACCTGCTCGCAGATGGGAATGAAAATGGCCCCAGCATGCCCTGATATTAAAACACCAAAAGGGAAGGTGTTATGTTGTAGATATGTATGAAAAAGATAACATGCCATGCATCCAAGGTTCTCTTACCTCAAATAAATCATTATCCCATAAATGGGGCTCTGTATGTGATTAATATTACAAATACAGTGGACTTCACATTATTCAAGTTTTTTTTAAAAATCAAACCAAAGCAAGTCCCTCTTGTATTGATACTAACATTAATGGACAGGAATTTGAAAAGAAAGTCTCAGTTTGACAAAAAGGATCGTTGCTGACCCTTTGTGGGGGAAGACTGTTCAGCAGCAGAACAATGATGCCACCATGTGTACCTTCACGGTATGACATGGGAGCTGCTGACTCCTCAAGGAGAGGAGGAGCAACCATCACTTCGGGTTTAATGGAGGAATCAAGCCAACTCCCTGTTTCAATGGCCATGAACCTTCATTTATTATCTTGAAAATAAAAGGTACTAAACACCAAACCCCTGGACTTAATGCAAGCAGTATTGAACAGGTCAGCCAGCAAGTTTTTGACTATTTGTATTCTTTGTATTGTTTGCTAAGATTCCATCATAACAAGTGATACAGTAATGCAGATTTGGGCAAAAGATGAACAAAGAAGGTATTTTATATGGCTGTCAGCTATGTCACGATACTCATTTGTGGAACAGAAAGGAATGGATGTATAGTGAAAAAGGGTCAAATCTGATGGAAAAAAGAGGGATGAGAAGCCTAATTATTAACATCCGTCTGAAGGCACAGGGCCCGAAGGATGGGATTATAAGGATTAATCTGTGTCTGTCTGTCAAAAAAAAAGTCTCAGTCATGACTAATTGTATTGTCACAAAACTTCTTCTCATAATCAAGCTCCATTAGCTAAACCCTGGAAAATGTGTTACCTCTGGCCATTTTAGTGAAAACCAGGCTGAAGAACCACTTCCACACAAGGATCTGGAGATGTATCATACCATCACATCCATTAACTTGAGGTTCAAGAAATGGGGCTGCAGTTTTCATTGTTTCCTTTTAGACCCAAAGATAAAATATAATTTCCACATTTATGTTTTTGTAAATTAGCATCATTGTGTAAAACAGCGTAGAATTTATTGATTGCTCCTGAGGATTCATTTCTTTAATATATTTTAAATGTCTATTCTTTTTTGGCGAGAAAGAGATGTGATGTTATCAGGATTTTATGGTACCGCTCACAGTCTGATATAAGAGGGGGTGCACATGATACATGACACTTCAGTTAGGTTAGAAATATGCACCTAGCTCAACAAAGCTAGGATTAAATCAGGCTTCAGCTCTTAATTTTCGTTGTGCTTAAAGACAGCATGCAACAATAAAATTCATGTTGGTCCAGACGTCCTGGATTATCAAATAATTTGTCAGGCTATTAAATTTCAAACTTCAGAAGCCCAATTGGCTACCATGTTTTGCCATGAAAAGATGTTTGCAGTGATGTCATGTCCAAACTTAGAAACCACAGCATGTTTTGATATCAATTCATCCTTTCACCAATAACCTCTAAGCCCACTTTTTGATCTTTTGTTTAATGTTTCTATCATTTTCCTTTCCTCCTTCTGACAGCATCTGACTATGAACTACATAGGAGAGAAATTGGAGATGAAATTGGATTTCGTTGTGCCCATTTTCCAAGTGGAAAACAGGGGTGCACAAAGGTCCAATTTAGGGGGATAATCTCCTGCGCCCGAATAGCAATGAAAACAGGTCTGATACCATATTGAATCGGGCGCTGTAGACTCGTCCCTGGCGACAGCCTAAGGCAGGTGTTAGGCCCCTTGTGTATGCTAATAAGAGGTCTAATGCCTGTTTTAGGAGCCAAACCGGAAATTAGTTTACACTGAACACAGCAGGAATACCAGATCTACCTGCAGCCTAACCAACCAGCGGTGAAAGGGATCCGCTGGAGGCCGCCAACAAAAATGTAAATTTTAAAAAATACTTATCTGAATGTAGAGCCAGGAGGAGCAAGAATGCTCCTCCCAGCTCCACATTAAAACTGTGGGCTGCTGCCGGCCACCACTTGCCCCCCTACCCGATTGCCACCCCCCTCCCTTCCCCTCCCAGACTCATCTTAGGTTCCGCTGGCTGATCTTGCTGCCCCTGCGACTGGCAAATGAGGTCAGCGGACCAATTTGCCGTGGTCCTGCCTCCGGCCTCATCACAAAAAAATAAAAATAAAAATAAAACAAGAGGCGAAGGAGCAGGACTACATGTGAAATAATTAGAGACTTGGAGACCTCTGGCAGAGAAAAACAAAAGAGAAAGGCATTGAAGCATACAGACTGGAGGGAAAGTAGAACACATCAGATCGGATGGCCGAGTGGGTGCGTTCATGGCGGGGGGGCTCCTAAAATTGGGGATTCCCGGAGCGGGTCCGGAGCCCGGCTCCAACCCGCCCACTTCCGGGTTCCCCAATGACGCGAATTGGTGTGCACGCAGCCCCCGCATGCGGGACTCCCACTGGCAATCAAAGCCGGCGGGATCCCACTTAAGATCATTATCTGGGTACTTGAGGTCGTTTACAGACCTCATTAGTTGGAGATTTTAGGAGGATTCGGATTTTGGACCACCCAGAGCGTGTTTCCCATGCTGGGGGAAGCACTCCCTGTTTAAACAGACGTGTTGCAGCCAGCAGCAACTGCAAAGGTCCATTTAACAGGTGCGGGGTAAACCCTCATTCATTGCAGCAGAGCTCTCTGTCACCTCAGACAAAGTTTTGCCTGCCACACCGTTGTCTCCACACTCGAAATTATTAAATCATACCCTAAACTCTGCTGTCCAAACACATTTACCTACTTTGTGAACCCCCTCACACTCACACCGTCAGGATGGGGGTCGGGGGGTTTCCATTGCTACATTCATCACTCCATTGGATGACGACCAACATCACCAGCCTCGCCAGGCACGCCGTCCACCTCCGCCACGTGGAACTACACAACAGATTACTGCGCCACAGGCACCTGCACAAAGTAGTCATGCAAATACACATACACCCACTGTAGGGTGACCCAATGGGTGGCATCAAGGGTGATCATGGAGAACCTCATGAAAGGGCCTTATTGCACAAGCCAGTCAAGAATGGCCAAGAGGTGGCAGTAGTGGTGACAATATAATATGTAATGTGAGTTGATCAGAAATCAAATATAAGTAAAAACCATGACAAACCCTCAAACACCCTTGTGCATCCCCTTCATGCTCACGACACGTTTGCCTTATGCTTCCTACTATACATACGTGATGCATGCCCTGTGGCTGCAGCACAGGTAGTGGCAGGTGGGGTGAGGCTGACCGTGAAAGAGATGCATTGCAGGGTGAGTATGAGATAGAGCCATGAGATTGTATGAGGATTGGGTTGAGTGGTAGTGGTGGGATGAATGCTGGCGGGATGGGTAAGTGCAGGTAAGATGAAGATGAGCTTTGAGTGGGTGTGAGGAGTGATGTGATAGAGTAGTGTTGGCAGTGCAGAAGGAGATGTGGGGTGGGGGCGGTGATGTAGCAGACGGAGTGTGGGGGAATGAATAAGTGGACTCACTTCGGCTGACCTACTTAGGTCATTGAAGTACCTCCTGCACTGTATGCAGGTGCGTGATATGTTGGTGGTGCTGGTGATCTCCTCTGCCACCTCGAGCCAGGCTTTGGTGGTGGCAGAGGCAGGCCACTTCCTCCCGTCCGCCGGGGAGAAGATCTCTGTCCTCCCCCTCCTCCTTACCCCATCCAGTAAGACCTGGAGTGAGGCATCATTAAACCTTGGAGCAGCCTTTCCCCTGGGCTGCTCCATGCTGTAATTTTGCCTATTTTCTGCAGTATCAGTCAGTTTAGGACTGCCCCTTTAAATAGGGCTCCTCCAGCTGACAGCCTATGATGCGGGTGTGCAGTCCGCCCGCTGCACAGCTTTTCAGCGCGAAACCCGAAAGCCAAGGTAAGTGGCTTCAATTTACTTACGATCGCGTGCCAAACCTACCGATTTCACTGGGTGCGTTACCCACGTGCCCAGTTGACCCCCTGCTGCCAACCCGCCTCCCTCCTAATATCGGGTCCATTGCAACTGAGAGAAAAAGAGAGGCATAAAAAGAAAGGCACAGGATGAAGATACAGAGATTAGGAGCAAGAGAGGCATTGGCTACAAGATCAAAAAATGTGCTCTGTAAAAGAATGAGAGGAGACAGACAGATCATTACAGAAATGTGCCCTTTAAGAAAATAGGGAAATTTCAAGGAATATGGATTTCTCGCCAACAGCATTGTTGAGGTCCATCAGACTCGCATTGCAAAATCAAGATAGCCCATGCACTGAAATATTCTATTGAATGAGTTGGATTGCTGAATGTTCATGTTAATTACTGAGTTTTTTAAAAATGTTGTTATAATATGTATTGAATTGCATGTACTTTATTCACAAAATAACATAAGTATTATTGTTAAATCAAATAAACATAGATACCAAAGTAAGTAAATCAGCTTAATGCCATATGGAAGTCACTTTATTGAAACCTAATATGAAATTTTGGCCTTCACATGGAGTGAAAAGAACAATACATATTTTATATGGAGAACTGGGGTTAGTTAGAGAGAGCATAACTTATTAAATAGACTCGTGGAATAGCACCTCATCTTTCGATTAGGCACTTTACAGCCTTCAGGCCTTAACACTGAGTTCAACAATTTTAGACCATAACCACTGTTCCCATTTTCTCAGGCAGCAGGTGTTGATAATGGTCCTGCTGTAACCATATACACCCATCTTTTGTTTCTTTACTTGTCCCATTACCACCCCCTTTTGCCTTGCACCATCATCTTTCTTGTCATTTGATCACTCCTGCCCTTCACCCTCATTTTTTCCTCTCTCCCCCACCCCACTTTTCCCCCCTGGCTCTGCACCTGCTTAAAAACTGTTTAATGTCAAACTTCTTCCAATTCTGATCAACCTGAAATGTTTACTCTGTTTCTTTCTCCACAGATGCTGCCTGACCTGCTCAGCGTTTCTAGCATTTTCTATTTTTATTTCAGATTTCCAACATCTGCAGTATTTTGCTTTTATTAAATAGACTTGTGGTTTACAAAGTTCTCTAGATTCAGGAACTGTCCCTCTGGATTGGAAAATTGCACATGTCACTCTGCTTTTTAAGAAAGGAGAGAGAGGGATACCAGGGAATTATAGACCAGTTAGCCTAACATCTGTTGTGGGGAAAATGCTGGAGTCTATAATTAAGGATAGGGTGACTGAACACCTCGAGAATTTTCAGTTAATCAGAGAGAGCCAGCATGGGAGGAAGTGGCCTACATCTGCCACCACCAAAGCCTGGCTCGAGGTGGCAGAGGAGATCACCAGCATGGTTGCCTGATTGAATTTTTTGAAGAGGTGACTAAAGTAGTGGACAGGGGAATGTCAATGGATGTTATTTATATGGACTTCCAGAAGGCATTTGATCAGGTCCCACATAAGAGACTGTTAGCTAAGATAGAAGCCCATGGAATCGAGGGAAAAGTGTGGACTTGGTTAGGAAGTTGGCTGAGCGAAAGGCGACAGAGAGTAGGGATAATGGGTAGGTACTCACATTGGCAGGATGTGACTAGTGGAGTCCCGCAGGGATCTGTCTTGGGGCCTCAATTATTCACAATATTTATTAACAACTTAGATGAAGGCATAGAAAGTCTCATATCTAAGTTTGCCGATGACACAAAGATTGGTGGCATTGTAAGCAGTGTAGATGAAAACATAAAATTACAAAGCGATATTGATAGATTAGGTGAATGGGCAAAACTGTGGCAAATGGAATTCAATGTAGACAAATGTGAGGTCATCCACTTTGGATCAAAAAAAGATAGAACAGGGTACTTTCTAAATGGTAAAAAGTTAAAAGCAGTGGATGTCCAAAGGGACCAAGGGGTTAACCAAGGGGTTCAGGTTCATAGATCATTGAAGTGTCATGAACAGGTGCAGAAAATAATCAAGAAGGCTAATGGAATGCTGGCCTTTATATCTAGAGGACTAGAGTACAAGGGGACAGAAGTTATGCTGCAGCTATACAAAACCCTGGTTAGACCGCACCTGGAGTACTGTGAGCAGTTCTGGGAACCGCACCTTCGGAAGGACATATTGGCCTTGGAGGGAGTGCAGCGTAGGTTTACTAGAAAGATACCCGGACTTCAAGGGTTAAGTTACGAGGAGAGATTACACAAATTGGGGTTGTATTCTCTGGAGTTTCGAAGGTTAAGGGGTGATCTGATCAAAGTTTATAAGATATTAAGGGGAACGGATAGGGTGGATAGAGAGAAACTATTTCCTGGTTGGGGATTTTAGGAGTAGGGGGCACAGTCTAAAAATTAGAGCCAGAACTTTCAGGAGCGAGATTAGAAAACATTTCTACACACAAAGGATGGTAGAAGTTTGGAACTCTCTTCCGCAAACGGCAATTGATACTAGCTCAATTGCTAAATTTAAATCTGAGATAGATAGCTTTTTGGCAATCAAAGGTATTAAGGGATATGGGCCAAAGGCGGGTATATGGAGTTAGATTAAAGATCAGCCATGATCTTATCAAATAGCGGAGCAGGCACGAGGGGCTGAATGGCCTACTCCTGTTCCTATGTTCCTATGTTTACAAAGAAATTACAGATTTTAAGTTGACTAACAGAATTGGTGAGGAGCTAGCTTGACTTCTGGCTATCGAGGAACACATTGAATTTCTACCTGTGCAATAGGGATGATATGGAAGCTCAGAGCAAATTTTGCACATGTGAAAAGAAAAGATATAAGACCTTATCACATCCTCAGGACATTCCAAAGCACTTCACATTCAATACATTTTTTAAAGCATATTCACTGTTGTAATGTAGCCAAACATAACAACCAATTTGTGCATAGCAAGGTCCCACCTACAGCAAATGCAATAAATGATCAGCTGATCTCCTTTTGGTTGGGTAAGTTGAGGGAAGAATATTAGCTATTACACTGGAAGAACTCACTGCTCTTCTGCAAATAGGAACATCGGAACTTTGGAATTGCTAGATGAATCTGACCACGGTCCACCTCATTCGGCTTCTACCATCCTGATAGTCACATGATACAATGATAATGGAGTTGTTCACTAATCAGAGCAATCGATTTCCATCAATTAGTCTACAACAGACCCAAAATGACAAAAGGAAAACTCCAGTGGTGGAGAGCTTTGGGAACCATAGGTCCAAAATCACCATTTTCCTTCCAAGCATGCTACACTTACCACATGTCATGTCTCAATATACTGTATCCCAAAATGTTATTTTCTGAAAGAAATCTATATAATTTGGACCATGGGATGTTTTCCATTCAGCTGAACCCCTGAAATGCTTTGAAATTGTGAGTGACGGGATAAAATGACACTGTACATGAGGCCCGAAACATTTGGGGAAAGTTGGCAAAATTGCACAGTAAACATCTTTGATCACCAAAACTGTTAATGCTTCAAAAAGTCATGCATGTCCTTTTTGTGTCCCTATCCTTCTTATTTAGCTGCCAAAATTCACCATTGTTCATGTTGGGGACCATACTTTTTCCTGTCTGTGCAACATATGACTCTTATACTTATTAGGAGTATTACACAGGAGAACAAACATGCTTTTGTATCTAATGTTCCAAAACATGGTTTATGCTATTAACTACATTTAGATAATGTGTTGCTCAGACAATATAGGAAACCCCCTATTGATTCCATGGTTTAAATGGCAGGTTCAACATGGAGTCACGTGTAAAACAAAATTGGTGAGGAGACTCACCCAGGATTTGCACAAAGCCTGGAGTTTGGTTTTCCAGATTAAAGATCAGCTTAGTTTTAGATTCAGATTGATTCAGACTTCAGGTTAGATTGTTTTGCATATTAATCAACAGTTTAAAAAAAATGGTTGACCCATGGAGCAACAGGAAAACAGAAACCAGAGTACATGTGAGAGAGATAGATGCTACGGAAGCAAAGAAATTGAAGTCATGGGAATAGACAGTATAGACACAGACACATTAGAATGTGGACATTTTCATCAGAAGTGCACTAGATGAACAACAACACAGAACTTCAAAAGAAATTTAAAATGCCTGTCAGACTGTAATTCATTTCTAAGCAGCAATCAATACCAGAGGCTACAAATATGCAAAATATTGGTGCTATTGTAACAAACTGAAATTTCAAAATATGAATCCTTCAAAATAGGCCAAAATTCACATTGCTTCAGATTTTGAAGAATATTTAGAACTCACCCAGCTTAGGAAACTTCCAAATTGGACACAATGCATTATCTTTGAGTCATGCATGTCCTTTTTGTGTCCCTATCCTTCTTGTTTAGCTGCCAAAATTCATCACAATTTACCCGACTATGTCCCATGAATGCCTCGTGCTTCATCCTCCAAAACAACCAATTATCAGAGCATTAAAACATTAGATGCAAGTTTTGAGGGAATTGATTTTATCTCCCAAGAATCATCTTATTTCAAAGTTGAATTACTGCCTTCCACAATTTTAGTATTTATAATACTCTATAGATTTAAAAAGAGGCAGCAGAAAATTAAATTTTCTGAGCTTTAGAAGCAAGCTGAAAAACATGTTAAAATTTAAGAATTCCAATTTGTGGTTTATATTTTATGAGTTTAATTTTAATTTAACCCACTTGATATTTACAACAAGGCATGCACATTAAATAGTTTTTATTCTGGGCACCTTTCTTTCATTAACAATTTTCAAGCAATCATTTTTGTTGTGCGATAAAAATTCCTATATGAATAATATTATATGTGTATATCATAACATTCAATTCAAGTAGAATTACCTACAATCAGATGAATACTGATCTGTCACCATTAAAAGCATGATAGAGTTATACAATGGGTATGCTTTTTTTCTACTGCAATTGGGCCTATCTTACTGAGCATCCTTTTTGTCAGACCTTAGGAATGATGACGAGGGCCACCACATTCAACATTATCCAGCATAGAGGATAATGAACCGGGCAGATTATATTCAGCTCACAGTGAGAAGTGAGCTCCCCATCCATAGTCCAACTTACAGAGCCTCAAGGCAAGGGTATTTCACAGTGCCATCACTGTTAGACTATATTTGACTTGGCTGCTAACTTGTCATTAAAACTTTTTTCATTTATTTTTCACTCATATTTTGTGAAATTGGTGTATCGCTAAATTTTAAAGTGCCACCAAATGTTTATATGATGGTACAAATTGAGTAAGTTACTTAAACTTCAAAGTTTATAGGAATGTTCTTTCACATCCAGTTAGCAGCCAGTTACATATAATGGGATAAAAATAAAAACAGAAAATGCTGGAAAAGCTCAGCAAGTGAGGCAGCATCTGTGGAGAAAGAAACAGAGTTAACGTTATTTCAGATTTCCAGCATCCGCAATATTTTGCTTTTGATTTACATATAATGGGAGTGAGGGTGTTTGGTTAATCAGAGCTTACAGCGTTATAGTTGTCACTATTTGTTTAGAGTGATTCACAGAGGATACTATTACATTATCGGAGTGGGGCGGGGGGGGGGGGGGGCGGGGAGATTGTAGATTAAGTAAGACAATATTGGAGAAAGGTTGAAAGAAAAAGCAAAGTTTTTATAAAGGACACTGCAGGTTGACTTAATACAGCACCCACTTTGCTAAAACAAGAATCTAATGAGTGACAAACCCCCACAATGGGCAGGTGAGAACTGACTAAACTCCTTCAGCAATAGCCTTCAGATCTAAGTATCGGGTACTACTGACAATGCAGTCATGTTCAGTGAATGGCTTCTTAGAGCAATGCTCCAGGAGTATCAATACTGCTACAGAATTATTTTAAGCTTAATCTTAATGATTTTTGAACTATTGATGCTTTCTACAGACTTTGTTTTGTTGGAAAAAGTTCTAAAATTGGTCAAACTTGCAACACAAGATACATTCAAATGAAATTTGAATAATTTGAGCTGTAATTGGTCAGAAACTGGTGAATCTGACATATGGTACAACTTACTAAATTTTTACGTGACTGCTTCTTTCCTGTGTAAAATTATCATCATTAAAGGAATCAAAAGTGGGTGGCCTGGTAGCCATTAATAATATAATGTTGAGCCCTTAGAGAGTTGCTTATGAGTTATGATTCCCACTTTCCAATGATGTTTGAACTCATCTGAGCACATTTTCCTAGATTTTAGTCAACCTGCTAAGGAATAAATCAAGGCACAAAGCCTCACTCTAGTTAAAAATAAAATATGCCAGGTCCAGTCCTACCCAACAAGAATGCACCTCCTACAAAAATTCACCTACTGATGGGAGAGTGGCATTCATGGTAGCCCTGGAGAAGGCTTGTAGCTTTAACGATCCTACCTTTCCAGTGAGGGATGAGGTGAATTCGAAGAAGACTGACAATTGACATTGAACCACCAGTGTTAAAAAACAACAGAAACTACACGTGTTATAAATCATTAGGAAAACTACACTATGTGTATCCATAAGTTGAAAACAAGTGTTCGAGCTGCAAAGATGTACACCGTCTGGGTTTCAGTGTACTTAAGTTAGTACTCAAACAGCAGAGGTCCCCATTATCTGCACGCAACTCCAGCAAGACAAAGGGATAATAGCACTTAAGCCATCTAGCTACAGAAGGTAATTACTGCAGCTGTCTGTGCCATGAAGTGACTTCAAATTCTGGAATTCTTCAATAAATACTTTTTTTTTAACCTGAGTTCTTTGAAAATACTGCTGTTTAGAAGTTTTAGATAAGTAAGGATTAAATGGTGAAAAATTAGAATTTTCAAATAGTTTTTGCAGCAATCTAATGTAGTTAAAATCTAGTTTTACCAGGCTAAGATGAAGTAATGTTGTAAAAGAAGCTCAAACTTTAATTCTCCTGCAGATAAATATCCTCGTTTTAATTTATTTTTGCCAGCCAATTTTTAATGTTAAAATAAAGAAAAAATATCGGGCCAGATTTTGCGATGAGCGGCACCTGCTGTTCATTAGACTTGCATTTGCCATCAGACTTTCTATGAGCTTTTGCATGGCAACTTCCTCCTAATTAGAGAACCAAAAAGAACGGTGCCCTCTACAGGGCACCTGGGACCTGTGTGACCAGAGCAAGCAAATGTCTATCCCCTTAGTCAATCAGATAAGCCATCGCAGGCCTCTCTGAAATGAATTTAGGCTGCATTCAAACTGTAGCTACCAGTCTGAGACTGGTAGCTGCTGAAGGGATTCTAGTCTGGAAGTGCCTGATTTATACTGCCTGCTTGCATGGTTGTTTCTCAGACTGGAGGGAAGTATACAGTGGTGTTCCTCAGGGGTCAGTATTAGGACCACTGCTCTTTTTGATATATATTAATGACCTGGACTTGGGTATAGAGGGTATAATTTCAAAGTTTGCAGATTTCACAAAACTCAGAAATGTAGTAAACAATGTGGAGGATAGTAACAGACTTCAGGAGGACAGACAAACTGGTGAAATGGGCAGATACATAGCAGATGAAATTTAACACTGAGAAGTGTGAAGTGATGTATTTTGGAAGGAATAATGAGGAGAGGCAATATAAACCAAATGATACAATTTTAAAGGGAGTGCAGGAACAGAGAGACCTGGAGGTGCATGTACACAAATCTTTGAAGGTGGCAGGGTAAGTTGAGAAGGCTGTTAAAAAAGCATATGGGATCCTGGGCTTTATTAGTAGAGGCATAGAGCACAAAAGCAAGGAAGTTATGCTAAATCTTAATAAAACACTGGTTAGGCCTCAGCTGGAGTATTGTGTTCAATTCTGGGCACCACACTTTAGGAAGGATGTCAAGGCCTTAGAGAAGGTGCAGAAGAGATTTACTAGAATGGTGCCAGGGATGAGGGACTTCAGTTATGTGGAGAGACTGGAGAAGCTGGGGTTGTTCACCTTAGAGCAGAGAAGGTTGGGAGGAGATTTGATAGAGATATTCAAAATCATGAACAGTTTTGACAGCGTAAATAAGGAGAAATTATTTCCAGTGGCAGAAGGGTCGGTAACCAGAGGTCACAGATTTAAGGTGATCGGTAAAAGAGCCAGAGGTGATATGAGGAAACATTTTTTTACACAGCGAGTTGTAATGGTCTGGAATCCACTGCCTGAAAGGGTGGTGGAAGCAGATTCAGTAGTAACTTTCAAAAGGGAATTGGATAAATACTTGAAGGGGAAAAAAAGTACTGGGCTATGGGGAAAAGAGCAGGGGAATGGAACTAATTGGATAGCTGTTTCAAAGAGCTGGAACAGGCACGATGGGCCGAATGGCCTCCTGTGCTGTACCTACCATATTTTGAGAGCATGGTCAGGAGCATTCATTTCCTGAGAACATTAAAAAAAACTCTATGCAGTTCCCAGGAAGATCTAGGGAACCCCTCACCACTGTTTATACCAGGTTTGACACCACACTAGAGTTCTACTGAACGCAGTGTCAAATCCAAGACAGCCCCCACAAGAAGGCCTCGTACAGATCCATTCCAGAGTCACATCAGGACCTGACTTCAGAGTTATACTGTCACTTTTGGATCACTGAGAAGTGGAAGCCACTTTCCAAAAGTGCAAAAGTGTCAGCATAACTGCACTCTTTGATTCGTTTTAGATCCTTCCTGATGTTTAAAATGGAGGAGGAGCAGGTACAAATACCCAAAAGAGGGAAACATACCAGCTGAGGGTGCCAATCCTAATACTAAAATGTAGTTGTTGCATCCTTGTACTTTGAACGAGTAGGTAATAACTGGTCCTTGTGAAAAACTTGATGATGAAAAGGATAAATCTTACATTTGAAAACCATGCTCTCCAAGTATTTAATAAGGTGGCAGGAATGGTGAAATATATTAGTTGGTTAGTTGCTGCTTTAGTCAAGAGAAGTATTCACTACCTTAACTTCCCATCTTCAAATATGTCTTTTACCAAATAACAATCAGATTATGGGGTTGATTTTAAGTTCCCTCCACACCCCTCCCTCATCCCCCCTCCCTCCGTGCCCTCCAACTCCGCTCCCTGCCCAACAACAAGGACAAAAACTTGCATTTATATTGCGCCTTTAATGTACTAAAACGTCACAAGCACTTCACAGGAGCGTTACAAACAAATTTCACATTGAGCCACATAAGGAGGACAGATTGGCAAAGAGGTGGGTTTTAAGGAGCGTCTTAAAGGAGGAGAGAGAGGTAGAGAGGCGGAGAGGTTTAGGGAGGGAATTCCAGAGCTTAGGGCCTAGGCAGCTGAAGGCATGGCCGCCAATGGTGGAGCGATTAAAATCGGGGATGCGCAAGAGATAAGAATTGGAGGAGCACAGAGATCTCGGAGGGTTGTAGGGCTGGAGGAGGTTACAGAGATAGGAAGGGGCGAGGGAGGGATTTGAAAACAAGGATCAGCATTTTAAAATCGAGGCATTCCCAGACTAGGAGCCAATGTAGGTCAGCAAGCACAGCGGGCAGCAGAGTTTTGGATAAGCTCAAGTTTATGGAGGGTGGAAGATGGGAGGCCAGCCAGGAGATTATTGGAATAGTCCAGACTGGAAGTAACAAAGGAATGGATGAGGGTTTCAGCAGCATATGAGCTGAGGCAGGGGCGGAGACAGGCGATGTTTCAGAGCTGGACGTAGGTGGTCTAGGTGATGGAGCGGATATGTGGTCGGAAGCTTATCTCAGGGTCAAATAGAACACCATGGTTGCGAATGGCCTGGTTCAACCTCAGACAGTGGCCAGGGAGAGGGATGGAATCGGTGGCTAAGGAACGGAGTTTGCAGCGGAGACCAAAGACAATGGCTTCGGTCTTCCTAATATTTAGCTGGAGGAAATCTTTGCTCATCCAGTACTGGATGTCGGACAATCAATGTGACAAATGAGAGACAGTGGAGGGGTCGAGGGAGGTGGTTGTGAGGTAGAGCTGGGTGTCATCAGCGTACATGTGCAACCTGATGTTGTGCTTTCAGATGATGTCACCGAGGGGCAGCGTGTAGATGAGAAATAGGAGGGGGCCAAGGATAGATCAGATCCCAGATAGGTAGATCCCAGAGGAATAGTGAATGACAATTTGTTTTTTTCATCAGTCAAAATAATTGGACCAAATTAAGTGGAATTGCATGCCATGCATTACACACTTGTGGAAAGTTCTGCTGAAAATCTTCCATCTCATTGTAATGAGAAAATTTTATTTAGCTCAACTCTTGCATAGATGCTTGTTCGTTGTAAGTGTTTTAGCAAAATAGAACCACAGGATAAAATGTCTACTGCAGTACGGTCTCATAATTCAAAGTTATATTTTGCTCTAAAAATTTTGAATTGTCCAATAATTGAAGTGAGTAAATAACACAGCAAAGTGGGAGTTTAGTACCAAAAATTGAATTATCAGATAATTTGAATTGAGCAACTTTGAATTAAGAGTAGACCGTAGTTTCATGTTTTACCATTTTTAAAGAAAATCATAAAAAATTAGAATTGACTTACTGACCCATTCCAGCTGTAATTGTATTGGCCCCCATTTTAGCTGCTCACTGCATTGTGGCGACTGAGGCACCCGCCAGTTGACTCATGAATACATGAAAATCAGGGTTCTATGCTGTCTGAAGCCCTGCCCAGCAGCCAACCCGCAGAGTAAAACCTCGCACAATTGGCTTCGGGCACTGACTGACTCGAAGGGTATTTGAAGGGGCACAGCTCCAGGTACTCAGATCATAGGGGTCTGTGTGCTATTGTGTTTAGTGGATTTCCATGGGATTTATGAGTGTGGAGATTGCTTGTTGCTTATATTTTGCCTTATCCTGATTAAGCTCTCATGTTTATCATGAGTGCCATTATTTTGCTTTGGATGGAGGAACGGTTGGAGAAAGAAGAGAAGCAGCAGCCTCCACAACCAGGATGAGCAGCAGGTGGGCGTGTTAGAAGACAGCAGTTAAGAAGTGGCTGCTTGTAGAAGGCCTTACCCAGCCCACATGGCCTCTAGGCCAAGAATCACCTTCGTTAATATGACTCGAGGAACACTGGATCAAGAGGCTGTGCTTCACCTGGCAGGCAGTCGCCGATCAAATAACAACAGCAGCTCGCATTTAACGTAGTAAAGCGTCCCAAAGCACTTGACAGGAGCGGTATCAGACAAAATTTAACTCCGAGCCACATAGGTAGATGTAGGATATGTGTCCTAGGCCCAACCATCTTCAGCTGCTTCATCAATGACCTTCCCTCCATCATAAGGTCGGAAATGAGGATGTTCGCTGATGATTGCACAGTGTTCAGTTCCATTCGCAACCCCTCAAATAATGAAGCAGTCCGAGCCCGCATGCAGCAAGACCTGGACAACATCCAGGCTTGGGCTCATAAGTGGCAAGTAACATTTGCGCCAGACAAGTGCCAGGCAATGACCATCTCCAACAAGAGAGAGTCTAACCACCTCCCCTTGACATTCAACGGCATTACCATCGCCGAATCCCCCACCACCAACATTCTGGGGGTCACCATTGACCAGAAATTTAACTGGACCAGCCACATAAATACTGTGGCTACAAGAGCAGGTCAGAGGCTGGGTATTCTGCAGCGAGTGACCCACCTCCTGACTCCCCAAAGCCTTTCCACCATCTACAAGGCACAAGTCAGGAGTGTGATGGAATACTCTCCACTTGCCTGGATGAGTGCAGCTCCAACAACACTCAAGAAGCTCGCCCGCTTGATTGGCACCCCATCCACCACCCTAAACATTCACTCCCTTCACCACCGGCGCAGTGTGTACCATCCACAGAATGCACTGCAGCAACTTGCCAAGGCTTCTTCGACAGCACCTCCCAAACCCACAACCTCTACCACCTAGAGGGACAAGAGCAGCACGTACATGGGAACAACACCACCTGTACATTCCCCTCCAAGTCACACACCATCCCGACTTGGAAATATATCGCCGTTCCTTCATCGTCGCTGGGTCAAAATCCTGGAACTCCCTTCCTAACAGCACTGTGGGAGAACCTTCACCACATGGACTGCAGTGGTTCAAGAAGGCGGCTCACCACCACCTTCTCAAGGGCAATTAGGGATGGGCATTAAATGCCGGCCTCGCCAGCGACGTCCACATCCCATGAACGAATAAAAAAAAAATGTGACCAAAAGCTTGGTCACAGAGGTAGGTTTTAAAGAGCGTCTTAAAGGAGGATAGAGAGGTAGAGAAGCGGAGAGGTTTTCGGGAGTGAATTCCAGAGCTTAGGGCCTAGATAGCTGAAGGCACAGCCACCATTGGTGAGGCGAAGAAAGTCGGGGATGCACAAGAGGCCAGAATTGGAGGAACACAGAGTTTTCAGAGTATTGTAGTGCTGGAAGAGGTTATTGAGATAGGGAGAGGCGAGGCCATAGCGGGATTTGAAACAAGGATGAGAATTTTAAATTGGAGGAATTGATGAACCGAGAACCAATGTAGGTCAACGAGCACAGGAGGGATGGGTGAACGGCACTTGGTGCGAGTTAGGATACAGCCAGCAGAGTTTTGGATGAGCTCAAGTTTATGGAGGATGGAAGATGGGAGGCCGGGCAGGTGAGCATTGGTATAGTCTGGATGTAACCAAAGCATGGATGAGGGTTTCAGTGGCAGATGGGCTGAGACAGAGGCAGATATTATGGAGGTGGAAGTAGGCGAGTAGGCAGCCTTGGTGATGGATAGGACATGAGGTTGAAAGCTCATCTCAGGGGCATAGGACACTGAGGTTGCAAACAGTCTGGTTCAGGCTGAGACAGTGACCAGGGATGGGAATGGAATTGGTAGCTTGGGACTTGAGTTAGTAGCAAGGGCCAAAGTCAATGGCTTTGATCTTCCCAATGTTTAATTGGAGGAAATTTTTGCTCATCCAGTACCGGATGTCAGACAAGAAACTTGACAACACAAAGGCAGTGGAGGGATCGAGAGCAGTGGTGGAGAGATAGAGCTGGGTGTTGTTAGCGTATATGTGGAATGTGACCTCGTGTTTTTGGATAATGTCACCAAGGGGCAACGTGTAGATCAGAAATAGGAGGGGGTCAAAGATAGATCCTCGGGGGATTCCAGGGTTAATGGTAAGGAGGCAGGAAGAAAAGCCATTGCAGGAGATTCTCTGTCTACGACTGGATAGGTAATAATGGAATCAGGTGAGGGCAGGCAAACTCATCTGGACACTGGAGGAGAGATGCTGGAGGAGGATGGTTTGGTCAACCTTGTTAAAGGCTGCATACAGGTCAAGAAGAATGACGAAGGATAGCGCATCATGGTCATAGTCACATGAATGCCATTTGTAACTTTGATTAGGGCCGTTTCTGTGGCAGGGACATGGCAGGGACGGAAACCTGATTGTGGGGGTTCAAACATGGAGTTGCGGGAAAGATGGGCATGGATTTGGGAGGCGTCAACTCATTCCAAGAACTTTGGAGAGGGAAGAGAAGTTGGAGATGGGACAGTAGTTTTCAAGGTTTATTTTGAGGAGAAGGTGATGACGGCAGATTTGAAAAGGACGAGGACAGTACCTGAGGAGAGGGAACCATTTACAATATCAGTTAGCTTCGGGACAGGAAGGGAAGTTGGGTGGTCAGCAGTTTAGTGGGAATAGGATCGTGAGAGCAGGAGGTGGGTCTATGGACAAGATGAGCTCAGAGAGGGCATAAGGGGAGATAGCAGTGAACTAGAGAAAGAGGCGAGTTCAGGGCTAGGGCAGGGTTTGGCTTAGTGGGCTATGGGAAAGGAGGGATGGGGCAGAGGCAGAGGATGGCCTCAATCTAAGTGACAAAGAAGTCGATCAGCTCCTCATTCCCATTCCTTGAAAAGTTACACAAAGCCCCTCTGCATTAATAGTCCTTGTTACCTCCCTCACTAGTCCCTTAATCCTGCATTAAAGAACATTGAAACCATTCATCCAATTTTTATATCAATGACATACGGACAATGCTGATTCAGAAGCTGCTATGAAAAGACACTGGAGACCAAAGTGTGATTAATTTAATACCAAACACAATAATTGCTTTGAATTAATCTCTCATCCAAGTGTCAACCCATAGAGCCTTTCTTAAAAGAAGGTTTACTAACTCTACTATTCCTATGAGGTGCTCCCCAATGGCTTCACCAAAGCTGGTGGAAGGCTGCTATTGCTCATGTTGGGGCCTGTGTGATGCTCGTGGTCATTGACTTCTGGGTTCTCGAACCTGTGAGGGCCCGACTGCAGATTACTGCACTTTGGCTGCTGCTGATGCAGTCTAGCCCAGCTGGCTTTCTGGCACCAGTGCAGGAGGTGATTGATTGAGGAGAAGGTGAGTGAGCAGACATGCTGATGACATCCTGAGAGAGGGCATCATCTGTCACTCCCATGAGGCTGAGGCTCATCAGTCCCACTGATTTGAGAGAGTACAGACTACAGGAGATGATTGACACCATGAAGGCCTTTATCTATTTGATCCATCAGTTTGTCCATGCTTGAGCCCAGAGTCTGATTCGCAGCCATTTGAGCTTGCACCAAAGCTGCAAAGACTGGTAACATCGACTCCTGTTGTGAGGGCCTGGCTACAGCATCTCTGCCATGAAGATGTAAAGCAGGAATAACACTCTACACTTGCACAGGATATTGTTGGTGACTTTGACCAGTTTCAGAGCAGTGACCAGGATGGAAACCAGACTGAAAGAATTCAAGTGGAAATTGGGTAGTGATAGGTTATTCAAAGGAACTTTGAAAGAAGGGGGAAGTTAGAAATGATGAAAGAGGGTTTGAGGTTTGGCTTCTTAAGCAGGAGCAGTTTAAACACAACCAAAATAGAATTTGCAGCATTTTTTTTTTTCAAAAAATATACTTTATTCATAAAATTTGCAGCAATACATACAATACAGTTGTCATTATACAATTTGCAGGTTACATCAAGTACAGTTCAATGAACACATTGGACATAATTACAGTTCATGACACTCTAGGGTGCCTCATTGCAATACACTCAATACACATTTTTGATAACAGGTACGTTACAGATTCTTTAAAGGTTCATTACAGATTCATTACAGTTACATTACATCAATTAAAATTTTACATTCTGCCCGATGGGGGTTTTTCCCTGATTGCAGCCCCTCGGTATACAATGGCGGGAAGGCTCTAAATGGTTGCCTTTCCCCACAGAGCCTTTGCGGCGGCTGCACCCATCCTCAGTGCGTCCCTCAGCACGTAGTCCTGGACCTTGGAACGTGCCAGTCTGCAACACTCGGTCGAGGACAGCTCCTTGTACTGGAAGACCAGCAAGTTTCGGGCAGACCAAAGGGCATCTTTCACCGAGTTAATGGTCTTCCAGCAGCAGCTGATGTCCGTCTCAGTGTGCGTCCCCGGGAACAGCCCGTAGAGCACAGAATCCTGTGTTACGGAACTGCTCGGGACGAACCTGGACAGATACCACTGCTTGCAGCATGTTACTAGTACATTGTATCCTGTCCAGTATGTGTGTGGAATAGATCCTGACTTTCAATTAAGATAAGGCACTAATCAGGTAGGTATGGCGTGGTCCTTTGAACTCGAATAGTCCAGCCACAAAGCAGGATAGCAACATCAGAGAACAGGTATTGTATAAAATGTTCAGATAATTATGCATTGTGATAAGTATACAATGGTGACAAATGTAAAAATAAGTGAATGACAAAGATTGATAAAATGTTAACTTTTATTTTCTAGGTGGACCCTCAATCATCTATTCCATTCCCAGGTATCCTATCAGAGGATATTTACCTCTGGGAGAATAAATGCGAGGTCAAATCAAGAAATAAAAGACAAAGTCAGAAAACAAGTTGACATTCTACTGTCTGTAACTCTTTCATGTCTGCTCATCTTTTATTTATTTTATCACAGACCTTTCAACATTATAAGAGACATTGGATATCAAGATGTACCTGCTGGGGAAATATTCAATAGGGTTGATTGTGTTTAGTGGGTGTTTAGTAGATTGAAGGGACTACATGTTAAGCAATTTACTGGGGGGAAGTGGTTTGTAAAAGAGAAGCAACTCAGGAAAACCTGGTGGGAATAAAAGCAATAAATTCAAACTAAAATCTGTTTATGAAAGATAGACTATTCCTAACAAATCTATTCTTTGAGGATGTCTTGCAATTGGTGGATGAAGTTTAAGGTGTTGGAAAAGCATTTGATAAGGCCCTTCACAGGAGGCTTCAAACTAGAGTGAAACATAATTAGATCCATGATAAAGTTGTAAATTGGATTCTTAATTGGCTAGATAATAGGAAACAGAGATTAGCTATCTCTGTAATTGTTCTAATTGGGCTACTGTGTCCAGTGAAGTCTCCCAGGGATCAGTCCTGAGATCCCTGCTGTTTGCAATATTCATTAATGACTTGACTAAGATAGGCAAAGCAAAATTTCTTAGTTGTTGGATTATACAAATCTCAAAAGTTGTAAAGAAATCAGGATGCTCCTAGTAAATGAACATTGTTCGTTGACATCTATAGTGATTTAGTAAAAGATAAAGCATAGCAATTGATATTGAGAAACAAAGATTACACAGTGAAGAGTATATTTAATAATCTGACAGCAAAACAATGTACACAGCATGTGACAGCAATTATTAAAGAAAATTGAATGAAAAAATGTATAAAGTACAATTCCAAGGAGACTTTACCTACAATTTCTGAAGCATTAATAAAATCCCACTTGGAGTGTTCGGTTTGACCATTCTTACACTTAATGAAGAGTTCAAAGAATGATATGAGGTTACGTTGACAAGCTATGAAGTGAGGCTATGCATGCTAATTTCTTGTTTTGGGGAGGGACAGAGTTTTTATCCATGTCTTTAATATCTTAAGGAAAATTGATTGGGTTGATGTGGACAAGTGTTTTGCCTATAAATAGAGGAGAACTAGGGAATATGATTATGTTTTAAAAAACAAGCTCAATGTATTTCAGGAGTAATTACTTTGCAGATTGTAAATTTATGAAATTGAGTACCACCTAGTTCAATTAAATCCTCCAAAATAAAGAAAGGATTTTGATTCAACAAGAAGTGGGTGAATACATGTTTAGCATCAAGGTAGCAGAGAAATCAAAATTGTATGTGTGTATTTATGTAAACAAAAAAACAAGTGAAATAGATTTAATGACCCTTAGTATTTTCTACTGTTAGGAGAGCACCAAGCTGAAGCAACATGTTGGTATTTGATGCCTCCACCCTTCCTTAAATTCTGACTTCAGAAGGCCAAGGATGTAGTTTCAGCACTCTTGAATGTCTATTGGATCATCTCGACGAGGTATCCTTAAGTTTACATGGGGTGCTGTTATGCAGTAAATCTTTCCCATTGATAGTAATGAGAGCAAGGCTCAGAGTGATCTCTTTTCTGAAAATGGATGCTCATTGTTTGTGTTCTAACAACCACAGGTCACATCAAGAAGGCATCATTAAGACCCAGAGTACAGTTCAAGCGATGCTTAGTAAGTAGTTTAGTTGTACAGGCTAAGAAGGTCTCAGGCTCAATCCTTGGTAAGTCAGTTAATATCAGTCGTCTGACAGTAGGAGCACCACAATTGCCCTCAACTCCTCTGTTAGGCAAGGAAAATTGGCCATAGTTTCCACTCCTAGGCTAGATTTTCTGCTCATTAATTATAAAGCACATGAACATCAGATGAGGAAGTATTGATAATTATAGTTTTTTTAAAAAATACCAAACAGCTGAATCTAAATCAGTAATTTAGGTATATCATATCACCATGTTAACTGGGATTAGCTTAGTAGCAGTGTAACATAATTATGTTCTATGTCCAAGATTATAATATGCACTTGACTTAAAATAATATCTATTTAATATCACAGGTAAGTTTTCTGTATTTAGCCTGTAATCATAAACATATACTCTTGTCCTTTGCAGTAGGTTGGCTGCTGTGGCATTGAGTCATCCTGCCTCTATCTAGGATACTCTGGTTTCAATTCTGTGAACACCTGTGTCAAGTCATCATCTGTGGTTTCTACCTTCTTTCTTCAGTCATCTTTTCTTCCTCATGTACTAAAATTCTCCAGTAATGTATTTTCTTTGCTTAGAAGTTTAAGCTATTAAATTAAATTTTTTTCATAAAATATACTTTATTCATAAAATTTGCAGCAAAACATACAATACAGTTGACATATCACATTCCAAACGTACACAATACAGATTATACAATTTGCAGGTTACATCAAGTACAGTTCAACGAACACATTGGACATAATTACAGTTCATGACACTCTGGGGTGTCTCATTGCATTATACTCAATACAGATTATTGATTATAGATTCATTACAGATTCATTACATCAATTTGAATTTTACATTCTGCCCGGGGGGGGGGGAGTTTCCCTGATTGCAGCCCCTCGGTATACAATGGCGGGAAGGCTCTAAATGGCTGCCTTTCCCCACAGAGCCTTTGTGGCGGCCGCACCTAGCTTCAGTGCGTCCCTGAGCACGTAATCCTGGATCTTGGAATGTGCCAGTCTGCAACACTTGGTCGAGGACAGTTCCATGCACTGGATTGTAATACCCCTTTTAGTATTTACTTCTGTTTGGATAAATATTTAAGCTATCTCAAACCTTCCAACTTCTGCTTTTAAGACCTGCTTGAGCTGTTTATACCTTTAACTTCCAGCTTTTCTCAAAACTACCTGATTTGAGTGGACAAAATATGATCCTATATACTCAAATTATAACAAAGGAAATTCCACTTAAAAGGTCATGACCATTAATGACCAATCAAGATGATCAAGTCAATCATATGGATCCTTTTCCAAGATGTCATTCAACTAAACAGATGTGTGAGGAATTACAATTGCTCAATTTTAATTAATTTGATACAACTCCGACTTCTCATTAGAGGCATCATTCCTTTCCACTTTGGTACCTAAATCATGATAAGAAGATAGATTTCTAATACCGATTATTATTAATCTTATCTATTCAAGGACTCACCTTAGCCTGTTGGTCTATAATTTTGGTCAGGCCCAGTGCAAGTTGGCACCAGAGTCTAAATTGGAATACTGGGATGTATAAATCCTTTATCTGTGTGTTGTATCAAACTAATTAAAATTAAAAACCCTTTTTATTAAGTATATATTGCTTAATAACTGTAGTGTTCAGAATGCCTATAGTGTTCTTACAAGTAGCAGACATTTCCTTACTGGTACTGACTAACAAAAGCTGTTCCATTTTGTTGATCTTTGAATTCTCTTCACAAATGACTATCGAGTTGATACAAACATATGTAGAAAAATGTTTTACCTACAGCAGCAATGCTTCAATTGGAACTTCATGTCCTTACATCATTTATTGAACGGAAAGCAACTATGGAAACAGTCTGGTTATCAAATACCTGAGTAAGTTGAATTTTGGCAGCGTGTTTATAATAACACAGAAGCAAAAATAGAGGGAAAATCAGAAATTTATCTTTGGGTTGCAACTTTAAGAATAAATTATGCTGGCTTTCAATTGACTGAAATGTCTGAGAAATTGGCTTTCCAGTTCGATGGCTGAAACTGCTCGGTACCTCAGGAAAAATGTAACCCAGTAATGTTTTCAAGCAGATGTAGATCATTGGTCTATCCAACTTCACACAAAATTACCTTGATGCATTTCTAAATCTAATAACCCTAAATCCTATGTGCTGACAGCAACTTGTCTGCTCACTTCTTGAACCCCATCATAATTTCTTGTTCCGCCATCTTTGCTGGTAATCTGTTTCACAGGCATTAACTGAAAACATATTTTGGAATTTCTCATTCGATTTTTTTGATCCTTAATTTGAATCTATTTGAATTTCACACATGACAGAAAAAATTATCTGGATTCAAATTCTCCAAACCCCTCAATCTTAAGACTTTTCTTGAATCATCCCCCAAGTCTTTAAAAGAGAGAAAGTCCCAAGGTAGCCAACTTCTCCTTCTGGCTCTGACCCCTTAGTTCAGGAATTAACCTAGTCATTCGGACTTAATCAAGTAGTTCTCATTTGCACTCCCTCCAATAACTTAATATCATTTTTAAAACAGGGAGATCAAAAATGTGTGCAGTATTCCAATATGTGGAGATGCCGGTGATGGACTGGGGTTGACAATTGTAAACAATTTTACAACACCAAGTTATAGTCCAGCAATTTTATTTTAAATTCACAAGCTTTCGGAGATTTTCTCCTTCCTCAGGTAAATGTTTCAAGATCTCCTTGAAGCCTACGCATTTATACATATTGAATAATACATGGTGTTTACAGACTGCCCCTGCAACTGCCCGTTGCCAAGGCAATCACCGTGTTCAGACAGAGAGGTGTCATCTGCAGAACCCCCGAATACACATTCAACAAAAAAACAAACAGGGAAAAAAAAACAGAGAAAAAAAAACACAGAGAGAGGCAGAAACATCCGGAAGGCAGAGAGAGCCAGCAAATGACCCATTATATTAAAAACAGATAACATTTGTTCGCTGGTGGGGTAACGTGTAGCGTGACATGAACCCAAGATCCCGGTTGAGGCCGTCCTCATGGGTGCGGAACTTGGCTATCAATTTCTGCTCGACGATTTTGCGTTGTCGTGTGTCTCGAAGGCCGCCTTGGAGTACGCTTACCCGAAGGTCGGTGGATGAATGTCCATGACTGCTGAAGTGTTCCCCGACTGGGAGGGAACCCTCCTGTTTGGCGATTGTTGCGCGGTGTCCGTTCATCCGTTGTCGCAGCGTCTGCATGGTCTCGCCAATGTACCATGCTCTGGGGCATCCTTTCCTGCAACGTATGAGGTAGACAACGTTGACCGAGTCACAGGAGTATGAACCATGCACCTGGTGGGTGGTGTCATCTCGTGTGATGGTGGTATCTGTGTCGATGATCTGGCATGTCTTGCAGAGGTTACCGTGGCAGGGTTGTGTGGCGTCGTGGACGCTGTTCTCTTGAAAGCTGGGTAGTTTGCTGCGAACGATGGTCTGTTTGAGGTTGGGTGGCTGTTTAAAGGCGAGTAGTGGAGGTGTGGGGATGGCCTTAGCGAGGTGTTTGTCCTCATTGATGACATGTTGAAGGCTGCGGAGAACATGGCGTAGTTTCTCCGCTCCGGGGAAGTACTGGACGACAAAGGGTACTCTGTTGGTTGCGTCCCGTGTTAGTCTCCTGAGGAGGTCTATGCGATTTTTTGCTGTGGCCCGTCGGAACTGTCGATCGATGAGTCGAGCGTCATATCCCGTTCTTACTAGGGCGTCTTTCAGCGTCTGTAGGTGTCCATCGCGTTCCTCCTCGTCTGAGCAGACCCTGTGTATTCGCAGGGCCTGTCCATAGGGGATGGCCTCTTTGACGTGGTTAGGGTGGAAGCTGGAAAAGTGGAGCATCGTGAGGTTGTCCGTGGGCTTGCGGTAGAGTGAGGTGCTGAGGTGCCCGTCTTTGATGGAGATTCGTGTGTCCAAGAAAGAAACTGATTCTGAGGAGTAGTCCATGGTGAGCTTGATGGTGGGATGGAACTTGTTGATGTTATCGTGTAGTCTCTTTAGTGATTCCTTGCCGTGGGTCCATAGAAAGAAAATGTCGTCGATGTATCTGGTGTATAGTGTTGGTTGGAGGTCTTGTGCAGTGAAGAAGTCCTGCTCGAACTTGTGCATGAAAATGTTGGCGTATTGGGGTGCGAATTTGGTCCCCATGGCTGTTCCGTGTGTTTGGGTAAAGAACTGGTTATCGAAGGTGAAGACATTGTGATCCAGGATGAAGCGGATGAGTTGTAGGATGGCTTCCGGAGATTGGCTGTTGTTGGTGTTGAGTATTGATGCTGTCGCAGCGATGCCGTCATCGTGGGGGATACTGGTGTATAGTGCCGAGACGTCCATCGTGGTGAGAAGTGTTCCTGGTTCAACTGGTCCGTGGGTACTGAGTTTTTGTAGGAAGTCTGTAGTGTCGCGACAGAAGCTGGGGGTTCCCTGTACGATGGGTTTCAGGATGCCCTCGATGTATCCAGAGAGGTTCTCACACAGGGTTCCGTTGCCTGATACGATGGGACGTCCGGGTGTGTTGGCTTTGTGTATCTTTGGGAGGCAGTCGAAGTCTCCCACGCGGGGATTACGTGGGATGAGAATGCGTAGGATGCTTTGAAGGTCTGGATCGAAGGTCTTGATCAGTTTGTTGAGCTGGTGGGTGTGTTCTTTGGTCGGATCTGCGGGTAACCGTCTGTAGTGTTCCTGGTTGTCCAGTTGTCGGTATGCTTCTTTGCAATAGTCTGTTCTGTTCTGTATGACTATGGCTCCTCCTTTGTCCGCTGGTTTGATGACGATGTTGCGGTTGGTCTTGAGAGCGTTGATGGCGTTGCGTTGTGCTCGGGTGACATTCTGGACTGTCTTCTGAGTGCGGCTGATGAATCTGGCATTGACGCATTTCCTGACAGCTTGAGCATACATGTCCAGCTGAGGGCAGCGACCCTCCGGAGGAGTCCAGTTTGACTCTTTCCTCTTCGGTTGCTGTACCGCGGATCCCTCTGTCTGCTGTTCCGGATCGTCGATTGTCTCATTGGGTTCGCTGCTGAAATCTTGGGGTTTGTGGTAGAATTCCCGGAGCCTCATTCTCCTGATGAATTCCTCTGTGTCCGCCGCGAGACTAGTGGGGTCCATTTTGGTAGTGGGGCAGAAATTGAGCCCTCGGCTGAGAACTTCGATTTCGTCTGGTTGAAGGGTGTGGTCGGATAAATTGACAATAGACTTCCCTGTGGTTGCAACCGTGGTACCAGGGGAAGCTTGGTCGTTGCTGGTGGTGATGCCGAGTTTCTCAAGCTTCCTGCTCTTGGTTTTCATGTAGGCAGCGTAGTTCCGTTGCCTCGTCTGTTTGGCGGTATAACGTAGCTGGTCTGCTGTGTCCTGAGTACAGGTTGAGAGTATGGACTCTATCTTGGTTTCGAGGTTGTGGCGTCTGCTGTAGAGTTGGTGTATGAGATGGTTGCGGAGTGTGCGAGAGGTACGGCGGCAGAGTCTCTCAGCGTAATCCGAGTTGTATGTGGACTTGAGTGGGTTCGTGATCTGGAGTCCTTTCGGGATCTTGTCTGCTTTCTTGCAGCTCTGTAAAAACTTGATGTCTGTGTCTAAATGCGCGATCTTCTTGGATATCCTTTCCACTGTGAGCCGGCAGTTTGTGGTGTCGATGGTAGTCATGATGTGGAGATGCCGGTGATGGACTGGGGTTGACAATTGTAAACAATTTTACAACACCAAGTTATAGTCCAGCAATTTTATTTTAAATTCACAAGCTTTCGGAGATTTTCTCCTTCCTCAGGTAAATGTTTCAAGATCTCCTTGAAGCCTACGCATTTATACATATTGAATAATACATGGTGTTTACAGACTGCCCCTGCAACTGCCCGTTGCCAAGGCAATCACCGTGTTCAGACAGAGAGGTGTCATCTGCAGAACCCCCGAATACACATTCAACAAAAAAACAAACAGGGAAAAAAAAACAGAGAAAAAAAAACACAGAGAGAGGCAGAAACATCCGGAAGGCAGAGAGAGCCAGCAAATGACCCATTATATTAAAAACAGATAACATTTGTTCGCTGGTGGGGTAACGTGTAGCGTGACATGAACCCAAGATCCCGGTTGAGGCCGTCCTCATGGGTGCGGAACTTGGCTATCAATTTCTGCTCGACGAAATTGGCTATCAATTTCATCCCACGTAATCCCCGCGTGGGAGACTTCTACTGCCTCCCAAAGATACACAAAGCCAACACACCCGGACGTCCCATCGTATCAGGCAACGGAACCCTGTGTGAGAACCTCTCTGGATACATCGAGGGCATCCTGAAACCCATCGTACAGGGAACCCCCAGCTTCTGTCGCGACACTACAGACTTCCTACAAAAACTCAGTACCCACGGACCAGTTGAACCAGGAACACTTCTCACCACGATGGACGTCTCGGCACTATACACCAGTATCCCCCACGATGACGGCATCGCTGCGACAGCATCAATACTCAACACCAACAACAGCCAATCTCCGGAAGCCATCCTACAACTCATCCGCTTCATCCTGGATCACAATGTCTTCACCTTCGATAACCAGTTCTTTACCCAAACACACGGAACAGCCATGGGGACCAAATTCGCACCCCAATACGCCAACATTTTCATGCACAAGTTCGAGCAGGACTTCTTCACTGCACAAGACCTCCAACCAACACTATACACCAGATACATCGACGACATTTTCTTTCTATGGACCCACGGCAAGGAATCACTAAAGAGACTACACGATAACATCAACAAGTTCCATCCCACCATCAAGCTCACCATGGACTACTCCTCAGAATCAGTTTCTTTCTTGGACACACGAATCTCCATCAAAGACGGGCACCTCAGCACCTCACTCTACCGCAAGCCCACGGACAACCTCACGATGCTCCACTTTTCCAGCTTCCACCCTAACCACGTCAAAGAGGCCATCCCCTATGGACAGGCCCTGCGAATACACAGGGTCTGCTCAGACGAGGAGGAACGCGATGGACACCTACAGACGCTGAAAGACGCCCTAGTAAGAACGGGATATGACGCTCGACTCATCGATCGACAGTTCCGACGGGCCACAGCAAAAAATCGCATAGACCTCCTCAGGAGACTAACACGGGACGCAACCAACAGAGTACCCTTTGTCGTCCAGTACTTCCCCGGAGCGGAGAAACTACGCCATGTTCTCCGCAGCCTTCAACATGTCATCAATGAGGACAAACACCTCGCTAAGGCCATCCCCACACCTCCACTACTCGCCTTTAAACAGCCACCCAACCTCAAACAGACCATCGTTCGCAGCAAACTACCCAGCTTTCAAGAGAACAGCGTCCACGACGCCACACAACCCTGCCACGGTAACCTCTGCAAGACATGCCAGATCATCGACACAGATACCACCATCACACGAGATGACACCACCCACCAGGTGCATGGTTCATACTCCTGTGACTCGGCCAACGTTGTCTACCTCATACGTTGCAGGAAAGGATGCCCCAGAGCATGGTACATTGGCGAGACCATGCAGACGCTGCGACAACGGATGAACGGACACCGCGCAACAATCGCCAAACAGGAGGGTTCCCTCCCAGTCGGGGAACACTTCAGCAGTCATGGACATTCATCCACCGACCTTCGGGTAAGCGTACTCCAAGGCGGCCTTCGAGACACACGACAACGCAAAATCGTCGAGCAGAAATTGATAGCCAAGTTCCGCACCCATGAGGACGGCCTCAACCGGGATCTTGGGTTCATGTCACGCTACACGTTACCCCACCAGCGAACAAATGTTATCTGTTTTTAATATAATGGGTCATTTGCTGGCTCTCTCTGCCTTCCGGATGTTTCTGCCTCTCTCTGTGTTTTTTTTTTTCTCTGTTTTTTTTTCCCTGTTTGTTTTTTTGTTGAATGTGTATTCGGGGGTTCTGCAGATGACACCTCTCTGTCTGAACACGGTGATTGCCTTGGCAACGGGCAGTTGCAGGGGCAGTCTGTAAACACCATGTATTATTCAATATGTATAAATGCGTAGGCTTCAAGGAGATCTTGAAACATTTACCTGAGGAAGGAGAAAATCTCCGAAAGCTTGTGAATTTAAAATAAAATTGCTGGACTATAACTTGGTGTTGTAAAATTGTTTACAAGTATTCCAATATGGTCTTGCTGAGGTCAGATGTCATTTTAGAATTGCCTCACTCGACTTATAAATTAAATCCTTTAGCTATGTATCCCAACATTCTGCTTGCTTTTCTAATAGCCTGTGAATACTTTACCAACCATTATAGTGACCTGTTTACCAATCCTGTTGTAACACCTCAAGCACATTTCCATTTAGTACATAAGCCACATCATCCTTCCCTCTGCCAAATCTCTCAAACTTTAAACTTCTCTGTGTTAAATTGCATCTGTCATTTCTCTGCCAACAGACCTAACTTCTTTAGATCCTTTTGGATAATCATCATTTGCCACTGGTCCTAATTTGATGTCACCTCAAAATAATTACCCTGATTACTTCCAGAATCTCCCTGCTGTGTGATGGTGTTGCAAAACCTTTGCCTTCAATAAGGATCCAACATTCTTGGTCGGGTTCTAGGTGATTTTAGCTCCAATGATGCAACCACTTGGCTATTAGAAATATTCAATAATCTGTCTTCCCTTCAGGTTTTAAATAGAACCTGATTCTTAGACCTAAAAACCTTAAAATAGAACAGCCCTTTAATGCTAGCTGTCTGATAAATTCCAATACCTGCACATTCAAAATATCTTTTAGGTTTGCAAAAATAATCTGATTATTGAGACCTTATACAGCTGGTCACACGTTACAAATCCAGCTCCTTGATAATAGATAATTCCTAAATTACTGACACTACATTGACTTCCATTATTAAATATGAGAGTCAGAGAATGTTTCTGGAAATTAAAACACCCCATTCAGCCAATGAATTGTCATTGGTCTTTGCCCCCTACTCCTCTTGGGTACTTGTCTGTGCTGATGAGCCGTACTAAGGAATATCTACTATCTGGTAGAGAATAGATATTTTGCAATCCCCCTTCCCACCGCCACCTTCCTTTTTCAACTGCCATTAAAAGGAGTAAGAATCTGGCATTCTATCACCATAAAACATGCCTAGCACCAACCAAGGTAGAACTATTCTATTAACTGGTAATAGACAGGTTACATAGATCTAAACTATTATTATATATCCCGAAGTCCAACTCAAAAATATAATCTTCTTTCTTCCTCCAATTACATGACCACAAAATGCCTCCAAACCTAACCCTTGCCCAGAAAGTCAAGAAAATTGATTTTGGTGTAATTTCAGTATATAATCAGGGCAAGTCATTTTTTATGGCAGCAAAATGGGGCATCAGTTTTCCACCCCAAAATCAATCCCCTCCCCAAATTCCCTTCACTATTTGGCTCTTCCCATGATCCGGCCATTAAATCCGGAACGGACTCATTTACGTGTATTATAATGAAGGCCAGCTCTGTGTTTCCTACTTTTGCATTTGCAATGTGCAAGGGATAAGCTGGAATGAGAATTATTAGGCATAATTGTTTCCAGGATCAGTTGAGACAATTGGAAGTGAAGAGATTGTGAGGCTGAAGATTGTAGGTAGCTGGGAATAACTTTTGCAGCTCTCTTGGCATCCTGCCTATAAAGACTTAGACTTGCTTCTGAGATTTTGAGACCACTGGGAGATTTTAAACCCCTACCCACAATGAGGGCTTCTCAGGAGCAGGTATGGCATTCCCTATGGACATGCCCCTGTATACTATTATCAAGGAGGAGGAGGGATAGCAGGACAGATAAAGCAAAGAAGAGTCACCAAATATTCCATCGAATATACAGGCAACACAGGTCATATGAGGACATGTGCAAAAGAAGTGTGCGTTTCACCAAAGAGGCAATAGGGTAGCTCTGTCACCTACTGCATGAGGACCTGCAGACATGTTCATCTGCCTGCAATGCTCTCTCTGTGACTATGAAGGCAACCATCACACTGAATCTTTATGGCATAGGGTCATTTCAGGCAGCCAAGGGTGATCTCTGAAATACCAGCCAGGCTGCAGTATAGGCACGCACTCATCAGGAGACCGATCCACTTTACATCAGAACCAGAGAATTTATCAGCTTTGGCATCACAGCAAGGTAACAGCAAGATAGGGCCATCCAGTCTTATCGGCTTTCTGGCCTTCCAAAGGTCCAGGGTGCAATAGATAGCACCCATATTGCTTTGTGATCTCCTATAGGAAACTCCCTCAACTTCTTCAACAAGAACGGATTCTATTCCCTGAATGTACAGATTGTGTGTGATAACATGCAAAGGATCCTACATGTGAACACCTAAGATATGTTGGAATTGCCAAGATGTATTCATACTTAGAAATTTGTTCCTCCCTGAGCGTGGCTCAGTGGTAGCACTCTCGCCTGAGTCAGATTTAGGTTTATTTGCCCGTTGCCTCTGGCAGATAATGGATTTATACTAAATGATAGCTTTTAATTGAATGTTACAGTGAAGGTAAATAGAACTGCCTACATTTATGAACAGTGCCAACATATTGTACAAACCAGTTAAATAATCCTTTAATTAACAATTATGACAGACAGCATGATATAATATAAATACAGGTGCATTTTATTCATTAATGAATGTCATCAAGGTGATCCAGTAAACTCAACAAGGAAATCTCATTATTCCATTGGCATATTAATAGACCAGTGATACATTAAATAATTCCACCGTTGGATGCAAATTTAACAGTTAATCTTCTGTTTCACAATTATTATGAATTGTGGCCTGAATCAAAAGTGTGGAGATATTAAATTCAACCATATTTTGCAGTAATAATGGAATGTTATTACTTATTGTGATGTTTGGTATCTTCACTCTGCTCTACTTCATGGACCGGTAAATATTCCTTCGCTAGAAGGATTTTTAAAATTATTTCACTGACTTCTTTACCTAATCGATAATATAAAGATGAAATCGGATTGGCTGATAGTGGGTATTAAAGCATGGTAACATTCCCCTTTGTAGAACAAACTCAACTGGCAATAGCTGAATAGTTCCATCAGAATTTAACTTTATTTGCCTAAAGATCATTCTAGAAATGTTTTGAGAGGTAGTTGAGCAAATTTAAAGGAAATAAAAAGTAGAATAATACACCTGGGTCATTCATTATTAGCATAATAGGTAGAGGATACTCAGTGTGACTTTGTTAAATACAGTATTTGTTCCACAAGTAAAAGACACTACATAATTCACAAGTGACATTCATACAGGTCTCAATGATATTGATTGTTGTTCGACTTCCAAAGGATACAAAATCTATTAGGTTATTTACATAGTCAGTGCAGATCCCCATTTTAGACCAAGGGTCGATGTTGCTTTGTTATAAAGTCAGCAGATACTGAGGCACAGTCATAACTAAGTCATCTTGAGATATTTTCGGTTCCTAAAACAAAGCAATAGCCTTGAAGGGAAATAAAAATTATGTTCAGCTTCATATGTGTATTCTAATTGTACCATATAGATTTATAATTTTATTTTAAAATCTTACACCTGCACACTCTTCCTCATTACAAAACCTTACTTCCTGTTGTCACTTTTTTTGTTACAATTCTGTGTCAACTCTTCCATTCAAAATGTGGTCATAGGGCTTTTCCATTGCAATTTCCTATGTAAACTCACTGCTTGCACTATATACTGGGCTCTGGCCAATAGGTGGTGCTGTATTATATTTTCTCCACAGAAAACTTTCCGAAACTTTTTCAAGTTCCATGTTTTCCTCATTAACTAAAATCACTAATGTTCAAAATAAGGTTTTGAGATTAATAAATTCAAAAAAATTACAGATTTCAAAACCTGATTAAATGTATCAATTGAATTGTCTTTTTTATATCTTTTAATACCTTTTATTGAACTTTTTAACTTGAAGGCCTTAGCTTCTCCCAAAAGCCAGGGTTGGACTTGATATTTTTGCCCAGAGCTGTGACGCTGTTAACTGAATTTGAATGTGCAGTCAGAGCATGTGCAGTGTACTGAATTTCTCATGATGTGTCAGTACCATTCAGTCAAATGTATTGCTATGACATTTTTCTTTAGGTTTTAGCAGTTTCAGCTCAGTTGTTCTTCAAAATTATTTGAAGAAAAATTAAACAACAAATTTCAAAAGCTTTATTCGGACAAGTTAATATTGAGTGATTTTTTTTAAAGTGCCCATTTGTATTTGAGAAAAGTGACCATATACTTATTACACACCTGTCTGGTTTTTGTTTTGTGTTCTATAAACTTCAAAGGAAGTATTAAGCTGAGAGAGAGTATCACTCTTCGTGCTAGTTTTAGTTCATTTTGAGAAATAAAACACAAGTTGAATTTTGAAGTCAACAGAAAACCTCTCATTATCTCACTTATGTTTTGTTAACAATTAAAAAATACAAATGTTCTAATTGTTAACTCCTGTGAGATAGAAATTGTAATTGCTAACACTTATGAGAAAGAGAGACCCTGGCGGTAATTTTGACACCCAAGAATGGGTGGGTTGGGGGCGGGTGGGTGTTGAAAATAACAGCTTTTTGGAGCGGGACAGCATCCCGGCTCCAACTCGCCCACTTCCGGGTTTGACTCAGGCATGTTTGTCTGAGTGCGCACAACAGACACCAGGAAGTCCCACCCCCACTTAAAGTCGGTGGGCCAATATTTAAAAGGGCAATATACATCATTGAAATAGTTGAGGTACTTAATTCTTTGTGTGTTTGCAAAAGTTAAATGAATTTAACCTTACCTGTTTGGGTTTCCCAACACTTCCGAGTCACATCTGGTGAAAGCAGGTGGGAAGGGCTGGATCCATGAGGTGAGTGCCTTTATTGCACTGCTTGTAGGCCTGGAGGAGCAGATGTGCTTCACACAAGCCCAACAAGCTCACCTGGCGTGACATGACCCCCATGAGCGGCCGCCCCCCCACTACCCCCGACATTGAATCCACCCCACCCCCGCCAATGATCCCTGATGCTGCACCCCTCCCCATCCCCATTGCTGACTGATCCCCACCCCCACCAATGACGCCTCCCTCCCTCCCCCCACCAATTTTTTTCTGGAGCCCATGATCGCTCTCTCCCTCCCACCTCCCTCTCTGATTCGCCTCTCCTTTCCCTTCCAACAGGACTGCCTGTCAATCTGGCTATCTGGTATGTGAGAAATCCTGAAGCACAAAAACTCACCTTCAATTGAGTTGCAATCACAGATTGCGATACACTCATTTGGCTTCCAGGTTCCCCATGCGAAAATCCAGGGACGAGCTGGGTTTCTGGCTCCAAGTTAAAATCATGCCCAATGTCTTTCATCATTCTAATTTCATTTATTTTTTTAAAAGATTATTAAGTTGAATTTTGAAAGCAAAAAAATGGCTCCTTGAGGGAAAAGGATAGGAGGGAATCAGGGTAAAGGGACCTCAGGCCTCTTATCACCTGTTCCTAGGAGGGAGGGAGTGAGGAAAAGCAGCTAGAGGGTTAAGGATCAGCTGAAGGACAGTAGTGTGAGGAGCTTGAGAGGATACAGCAGTTGAGTGTGTAGTTCAAATAGAGGTAGGGGTAGTGATGGGGTTCAGGGGGTGGTATGGAGGTGGAGGAGTAGGGGGTATGGTACGGATTGAGGGGATGGAGAGAGCATGAGGGGAGGGGATGGGATGGGAGCTACTGAAGGCTTCTTTTTTCCCCACAACCCCCACCAAAAATGCAGCCTGCAGCCATTGACATCTCCGTTCCCCTGCCACATCATAATACACTGCCACCACATCCCATCAGAAAGGAAAGAAAAAAAGAGACAAGTATAAAAGAGAGAGAGAGTGAAAGAAAATGAAACAGCAAAATGGAGACAACAGCAACCTCTAAGATAAAGATCATATACTTTAATTTACCATTTGCATCACCATGGGAAATCTACTAGTAATTATATTTGGTTCTAAGAACATTGCGGTTTGAGGTTGAATTTTTTTTATTCCATTTTATTTAGGTGGTACTTATATAAGTTTGTGGGTTGAATATATAGTGGAACATGAGTGAGGTTTTTTTTGTACTGTTGATGTAGAATACTTAGTGGTGGTCATGGTAATGGAGTTGCCATGGTTACACCTGGTGATATTAATGGTGAGACTGAGCACAGTGTGCTTTTTAAATTGTTTAAATTTGTGAACTGCTGTGAGGAAAGTAGTTCTGGTTAGGTTATTATTTGGTCTGTATTAAGGTATTTAATTTGTATCCATACATGGGTCACGTATTGAATCCTGTATAAGATGCATTTAAAAATGCTTAATAAGCCAGGCATGGAACAAAAGTAATAGTGTATTAGTGATGTTGAATTTTACTTACATGAAAGATGTTTAACTCTCTAGCACCTGTAATGGCCACGCATTATTGATGTTTCATGCTTGTTGGGATTCCTACGATGATATCTCATTTATTTGCAAACTAGTGAATGCAAATTATGTAGATTCTTAAATCAAGACAACTTTTTAAACAATGCTAAGTTCAGAACAGTTCTAGCAGCTCAAAACTGGGCATCCATGAGGCACTGTGGGCCATCAGCAGCAGCAGAATTGTATTCCACCACAATCTGTAACCTCATGGCCCGGCATGTTCCTCACTCTACCATTACCAACAAGCCAGGGGATCAACCCTGGTTCAATGAGGAGTGTAGAAGAGCATGCTAGGAGCAGCACCAGCCGTACCTAAAAATAAGGTGCCAACCTGATGAAGCTACAACACAGGACGACAGGCATGCTAAACAGCGGAAGCAACATGATGTAGACAGAGCTAGGCAATTCCAGAACCAACGGATCAGATCAAAGCTCTGCAGTCCTACCACATCAGGGCAGTGTCCTAGGCCCAACCATCTTCAGCTGCTTCATCAATGACCTTCCCTCCATCATAAGGTCAGAAATGGGGATGTTCGCTGATGACTGCACAGTGTTCAGTTCCATTCGCAACCCCTCAGATAATGAAGCAGTCCGAGCCCGCATGCAGCAAGACCTGGACAACATCCAGGCTTGGGCTCATAAGTGGCAAGTAACATTCGCGCCAGATAAGTGCCAGGCAATGACCATCTCCAACAAGAGAGAGTCTAACCACCTCCCCTTGACATTCAACGGCATTACCATCGCCGAATCCCCCACCACCAACATTCTGGGGGTCACCATTGACCAGAAACTTAACTGGACCAGCCATATAAATACTGTGGCTACGAGAGCAGGTCAGAGGCTGGGTATTCTGCGGCGAGTGACTCACCTCCTGACTCCCCAAAGCCTTTCCACTATCTACAAGGCACAAGTCAGAAGTGTGATGGAATACTCTCCACTTGCCTGGATGAGTGCAGCTCCAACAACACTCAAGAAGCTCGACACCATCCAAGATAAAGCAGCCCGCTTGATTGGCACCCCATCCACCACCCTAAACATTCACTCCCTTCACCACCGGCGCACTGTGGCTGCAGTGTGCACCATCCACAGGATGCACTGCAGCAACTCGCCAAGGCTTCTTCGACAGCACCTCCCAAACCCGCGACCTCTACCACCTAGAAGGACAAGAGCAGCAGGCGCATGGGAACAACACCACCTGCACGTTCCCCTCCAAGTCACACACCATCCCGACTTGGAAATATATCGCCGTTCCTTCATTGTCGCTGGGTCAAAATCCTGGAACTCCCTTCCTAACAGCACTGTGGGAGAACCGTCACCACACGGACTGCAGCGGTTCAAGAAGGCGGTTCACCACCACCTTCTCGAGGGCAATTAGGGATGGGCAATAAATGCTGGCCTCGCCAGCGACACCCACATCCCGTGAACGAATAAAATTTAAAAAACATCCAGTCGTGAATGGTGGTGGACAATTCAACAGCTAACTGGATGAGGAGGCTCTGTAAACATCCCCATCCTCAATGATGGCGGAGTCCAGCACGTGAGTGCAAAAGTTAAGGCTGAAGTGTTTGCAACCATCTTCAGCCAGAGGTGCCGAGTGGATGATCCATCTTGGCCTCCTCCCGATATCCCCACCATCACAGAAGCCAGTGTTCAGCCAATTCAATTCACTCCACGTGATATCAAGAAACGGCTGAGTGCACTGGATACAGCAAAGGCTATGGGCCCCGACAACATCCCAGTTGTAGTGCTAAAGACTTGTGCTCCAGAACTAGCCGCGCCTCTAACCAAGCTGTTCCAGTACAGCTACAACACTGGCATCTACCTGACAATGTGGAAAATTGCCCAGGTATGTCCTGTCCACAAAAAGCAGGACAAATCCAATCTGGCCAATTACCGCCCCATCAGTCTACTCTCAATCATCAGCAAAGTGATGGAAGGTGTCATTGACAGTGCTATCAAGCGGCACTTACTCTCCAATACCCTGCTCACCGATGCTCAGTTTGGGTTCCGCCAGGACCACATGGCTCCAGCCCTCATTACAGCATTGGTCCAAACATGGACAAAAGAGCTGAATTCCGGAGGTGAGGTGAGAGTGACTGCCCTTGAAGTCAAGGCAGCATTTGATCGAGTGTGGCACCAAGGAGCCCTAGTAAAATTGAAGTCAATGGGAATCAGGGGGAAAAATCTCCAGTGGCTGGAGTCATACCTAGCACAAAGGAAGATGGTTGTGGTTGTTGGAGGCCAATCATCTCAGCCCCAGGACATTGCTGCAGGAGTTCCTCAAGGCAGTGTCCTAGGCCCAGCCATCTTCAGCTGCTTCATCAATGACCTTCCCTCCATCATAAGGTCAGAAATCGGGATGTTCGCTGACGATTGCACAGTGATCAGTTCCATTCGCAACCCCTCAAATAATGAAGCAGTCCAAGTCCGCATGCAGCAAGACCTGGACAACATCCAGGCTTGGGCTCATAAGTGGCAAGTAACATTTGCGCCAGACAAGTGCCAGGCAATGACCATCTCCAACAAGAGAGAGTCTAACCACCTCCCCTCGACATTCAATGGCATTACCATCACTGAATCCCCCACCATCAACATCCTGGGGGTTACCATTGACCAGAAACTTAACTGGACCAGCCACATAAATACTGTGGCTACAAAAGCAGGTCAGAGGCTGGGTAGTCTGCAGCGAGTGACTCACCTCCTGACTCCCCAAAGCCTTTCCACCATCTACAAGGCACAGGTCAGGAGTGTGATGGAATATTCTCCACTTGCCTGGATGAGTGCAGCTCCAACAACACTCAAGAAGCTCGATACCATCCAGGACAAAGCAGCCTGCTTGATTGGCACCCCATCCACCACCCTAAACATTCACTCCCTTTACCACCGGCGCACAGTGGCCGCAGTGTGTACCATCCACAGGATGCGCTGCAGCAACTCGCCAAGGCTTCTTCAACAGCACCTCCCAAACCCGCGACCTCTACCACCTAGAAGGACAAGGGCAGCAGGCACAGGGGAACAACACTACCTGCACGTTCCCACCAAGTCACACTCCATCCCGACTTGGAAATATATCGCCGTTCCTTCATCGTCGCTGGGTCAAAATCCTGGAACTCCCTTCCTAACAGCACAGTGGTAGAACCTTCACCACACGGACTGCAGCGGTTCAAGAAGGAGGCTCACCACCACCTTCTCCAGGGCAATTAGGGATGGGCAATAAACGCCCACATTCCATGAACAAATGAAAAAAAAATAAGTACGTAATGTATTTTGATGAGGGGAGAAAAATGGGGAATTGACACTATTGGAAGATTTCCAGATAAGTATTCACTCTTCCATTTACCTGAAACCACACAAGATACCCATCTGGAAAATGCTATTGCTGGCCTCTTTAGTATCTCCTCTGATGTAATATGATAAAGTGGGATAATCTGTACTCCTGAGAACGTGCCTTCATGTCAACAAACGACATGTAATATGGACAAGGCAGCTCTCCCTCTGGGTTGAGTGGGTGCAGTAGGTACTAGACTAGTAATCTGGAGGTTATGAGTTCAAATTCCAACATGGCAAATTGTGAAAATGAAATCAATAAATCTGATAATTTGTGGGCTAACATCAGAAGATGTTGTAAAAATCTGACTGGTTCATTAATGTCCTTCAGGGAAGGGAACCTGGTCTCGCCAACACGTGACTCCAGTCCCAGACTATTAATGCCCTTTGGGCAACCAGGGATGTTCAATAAATATTTCCTCGTCAGCGTTGACCTCGTCCCAAGCACAAAAATAAAAATAGATCTATATAGCTTGATTAGCAAAGTGCTTTGACTGATCACTAGGATATCCCAGAATGGGATCATTCATCTTCCTCTGAATATATGGGAACACACTGATAGTATAATAAAGATTCTCTACAACTCTGCACCACTATCAGTTTAATTATGCACTTGAGATGGGGGTGGGGAGGGGGGTTGGTGGGGGAGGAAACTGATCACGGAGAGGAGGAAGCTTGGGGAGACAGTGGCCCACAGTATTCTCGTGGAACCTGAAGGGCCACTCTTTCTCTTCCTGGCCCCAAAGAAATAATTCTGAACTTACCTTTTTGGGCCTTTTCTGCTTCACCACCTTGGACAACTGGGCGGAGTGTGCAAGGTACACGGTCTGCCCAGTTGTCCCTTGGAATTCCATCAAGGTCCTATGTCCATCATAAGACACCGTTTTGCATGTAGTAATGAGGCTTCTGCCTGATTCAGGTGGGATCCTGGGCCACCCTTGAAACTATTCCAATGCTTTCCTGGCCAGCCTCCCAACTTGCACCATCCATAAACTTGAGCTCATTCAAAGCTCTGCTGTCCATATCCTAACTCGCACCAAGTCCCATTCACCCATCAGCCCTGTGCTCGCTGACCTACATCGGGTCCCGTCCAGCTACGCCTCAATTTTAAAATTCTCATCTTGTAACATGTTTGAATTCTCCTGTGAATTCACAACTGGCCTCGCTTCTCCCTATCTCTGTAACCTCCTCTAGCCCTATATCCCTCCGAGATCTCTGTGCTCATCCAATTCTGGCCTCTTGCGTATCTCCAATTTTCATCGCTCCACTATTGGCAGTCGTGCCTTCAGCTGCCTAGGCCGTAAGCTCTGGAATTCCCTCCCTAATCCCTCCACCTCTTTACCTCTCTCTCCTCCTTTAAGACACTCCTTAAAACCTATCTCTTTGTCACCTGTCCTAATATCTCCTTATGTGGCTCGGTGTCAAATTTTGTTTGATAACGTCCCTGTGAAGTGCCTTGGGACGTTTTATTACATTAAAGGCACTATATAAATGCAAGTTGTTGTTCGGAAAGGGTTAATTAAACTGTCTTGAAGTCTCTACATTGTAGTGATATTAACTTTTGCTTGTTAAGTGAGTTTCTGTTCAAAGAATGAAAGTATAATCATAAGGCTTGTTTTATTTCGAATAAATGTGTTTTTAACATACGAAGCAATATTTCAGTTTGGACGGTGGACTTAATTAAAAGAAATACCCGACGGAGACCGTCTTTAGCTGATGAGAGATTCAGCAGTGGGCAACTAACATTCAACCGTGGGATAGAAATGTATTCTAGGGACTGTTAATTCCTCCAAAGACATGTCTGCGTAAGGAATGCGGTCAAGTGATAACGTCACCTATTGGGGGCCTTTGTTCATTGATCTGTCTGTAACTGTCTCCAGTTGAATGATTTGATTGACCTTCAGTCAAGGTGAAGCCATAACAAAAGTTTTGGGAGTTGTACTTGTTATTGATAAGGGGCAAGGGAAGAGGCTAATTGAATAAGGTAATGCTGTGGAACGTGTGAATCCTTACGTAGCAGGATTGGGAAAAAGGTATAAAAGAGAGGGTGTTATAGATTCCTCAGAATTCGATGAGGCCTGATCAGCCTTGAAAATCTTCAAGCTCGAAACTGTAACATGTTTGAATTCTCCGGTGATCTCGCAAAGTATCGCCGTAAGTGTGCTATTAAATGTATGTTTAATTATTGTCAATAAGTTATTACTGAATGCCTAATTCCTATGAGTGTCAACAAATGCTTTGAACCCTATTATTGTGAGGAGTAACTCAAACTTATAAGTAAGAACACCCATCCTCCAACAGATTGAAAAGTCCCTAGGCACATTGGCAGCAGGCAGAAATAGGACGGTAAGTGCTGCACTGTGACTTTAGGGTCCTTCTATTTCTGCTGGGCGCACCAAGTTAAAATCAACTCTCAGAACTATGGTGGTGTTCCTTCCTTGTTTCAGTCTGTGCTTTTTTCCCTTCTGCAATTCAATCCAATTTTGGACATCTTACTTTAGGAAGGATGTCCAGACTATGGAGGGGGCACTGACGAGATTCACGAAGAATATATCAGGGATGAGAGGCTTTAATTGGGAAGGGAGTCTACAGAAACTGAGACTTTTTTCATTAGAATAAAGGAGGTTAAGAGAGGATCTGATAGGGGTGTTTAAAATTGAGTGATTTTGATGAGATAAATCGAGGAGAAATTATTTCTACTATTCAGTTATAGAGTAACTAGAGGAATAGAACAAAAGGAGCTGTTGAGAGATTGCTTTTCTGCAAAGAGTTGTTAGGACCTCGATACATAGTTCATGAATAGTTTTTAAAAGGGAAGTAGACAAATATTTTTTTAAAAGGAGTTTAAAAGGGTTTGGAGAAATGGCAGGGAAAGTGGATAGCACTTTTAGAGAGCCAGCATGGGTGCAATGGACCAAATGACCATCTGTGCTGTAAAATATGAATACTTTTTCCCGGCTTCTGCCTAGTGATCTTGCTTCATGCACAAGGAAAGATGATAGCTTTTTTTTAAACCCCATGCTATAGGGAAAATTACTCTTCAATCATGATTCCATTCAGACTGCGGAGCGTGAATAAGTACTGCCAACATTTACACTCCGCATCTTTGGCTGCTTTTTCAGGCACAAACAGGACTTGTGGCAAATTTTGTATCGTCTCCTGTTGTCCTGACACTAAGGACACAGGGAGAGAGAATGTGGTGGGTGAGAGTGTCTGGCAGGACAGTGACTTGTGGAATGCACCAAATAATGTTTGTCTCTTTCTAAACGTGGGTGTCCATATGGCTTCAGAGCACCAAATCTAACTTAGCCTACCCAGCAGAAACGGAGCAGTGGTAACGTTACAGTTATTGTGCGCCACTTACTGCCCTGTTACTGCTCCGCTGCCTAATTTACTGGGCCTTCCGCTGAGTGGCCCAGGAATCAGGCAGGAGCCTCATTACTGTGTGCAAATTGGGGTCCTGTGATTTACACAGGAGCCTGGTGCAATTTAAAGGGACAACTGGACAAAGCATATGCAATGTACTCTCTACCCACTTGAACTGGCCAGTGAAGAGGATGAGGCCCCATTATTTTTGTGAGGCCAGGAGGAGCAGGAGTGCACCTCTGAGCTCCACATGTATAACGTGGGCCACTGCCCCCTTGGGCTCGGAAACCCAACCCCCCTCCCCCCACCACCCATGATGGCCCCACTCCCTGGATATACATGCCTGCTGGCCGGGTCGGCCTTCATAGCGCCTGATGTTGTGGTGGCCCAGAGCTGGTGAGCTGCAGCAGGACTCCCCATTCAGGGTGTGTAGCTTGCCAGCTGCGTGGTAATGAGGCCTGGCCCTTGAAGTGGGCTGGGCCTCCCACCGGCAGGAATGGGTGGGCGTTCAGGCTGCTGCCCACCCGATCCATGCCTGGAGTTAAAATCTACCCTCAGCCGTCCGTATTTTCTCATAAGTGGCACCCGATAGTCAAATATGAACATGAGACCCCATGAGTGAAGAAATCGAAAGACTCTAATTAAAACATGGCTGGGAGTCTATTTAGGGATGCAACACAACCAAAGGATATTGATTAACTGTGTGTAACTCTTTGAGCATTGCTGTCATGGTTTTATGAAATCAGAATTCTCTTTTGAAAACTGTCCTAAAATGCAAGTTGTACAAAACAGTGGGTGGTGGGATAAACAATTCCTATTAAAAAGGATGCAACAATATTTTCTGAAAATTCCCAGTCCATTTTGGCAAAAGCCATTGTTCTGCAGTACAGCTTCCAAAATTCAAGTTTTCTTCAGATTAATGTTACAGCCTTGACAAGCCCTGCAGCTTGTTTTAATTGTGGTGTAAAATGAGAATTGCAGCATTGTGCATGTGATTAAATATGTGTTTCTGTTGCAAAGACCTGTGCAGTATATTTTCAGTATCTGTGTATAAGGTAACTAAATGCAAGAAATTAAAGAAATCTCATGTAATTTGATGCAATCCTTTCGATATTTCCACTGAATTAGTTAGATGGAACTTGTAACAAAAAGCATTAAATATTAGAGCTAGCATATTATCGAGATTTATTCCAACCATCATGCAGGCGAATCTATATCTGTATGCCTTTGATGATCAAATTACTCCGTTATTGTTTAATTGACTGTTTAAAGCGCCAAAGGGGTTAAAAGGCCTCCTTATGAGAGAGTGATTATCCTTTCAATGCTGTTAAAATGATACTTTCCTGTGGATGGTAATCCTTCAGGTGTCTGACTGAGGCTTACTAATATATCAGACATTTTACATCAAAAAGATTGCATGAGTAATACCAAAGATTAGTGAATAAAGGCTTGTCTCAGGTTTTTGGGAGATATATTGTTACACTGACAAAGGGAAAGGCTAGGTTTTCAAAACAGTTGCACATCTGGTGTCATTAACCCTTTTGCTCTTCAGAATTATTATGGAAGGAATACTGCTGAGATAAAAGATGCATGTGTTGCCATCTTTAGCATACTCAGATCATGAAAGATGCTCTCACTTAGCTGCTGGAGTTCCTGTAAGTGTTATCAGCCACTTCCAATGGATTAGAATTGACTCCACTCTATTAGATGCCAGGGGGAGGGTGGGAGAAAAGACAGTAATGAATAGTTAGTTACAAGGCTGTAGCTGAGGGGTTCAGGTAACATTGTGTTATTTGTGTCAGCCGTGGCTCAGTGGTAGCACTCTTGTCACTGAGTCATAAAGTTGTGGGTTCAAGTCCCACTCCAGAGACTTGAACACATAATCTAGGCTGACACTTCACTGCAGTATTGAAGGAGTGCTGCACTGTCGGAGGTGCCGTCTTTCAGAAGAGACGTTAAATCAAAGCCCTGTCTGCCCTCTCAGGTGGATGTAAAAGATCCCATGGCATTATTCGAAAAAGAACTGGGAGTTCTCCCGGTGTCCTGGCCAATATTTATCCCTCAAAACCAACATTACTAAACAAATAGATGATTCATTCATTTATTTCATTGCTGTTTGTGGGAGCTTGCTGTACACAAATTGGCTGCTGTGTTTCCTACATTACAACAATGACTACATTTCAAAAGTACTTCATTGGCTGTAAAGCTCTTTGGGTTTTCTTGAGGTCAAGAAAGGCACTATATAAATGCAAGTCTGTCTGTCTGTCTGTCTGTCTTTCTCTCTTTCTCTTCTCATTGCTACAGCCAATAATCCTCAGCCTTTTCAGTGGAAGGACCGCAAACTAGGCCAGGGACCTGGTTACACCAGGCCCTGACGTTCACACTGAGTTTCCAAACAGCCTTGTAAGAAGTGAAGGTTCCACTTGTCCCCTTATAATGCCAGTAATGCAGCAAAGGCAGGGATTCCCTACATTGGGAGATTCCATGACCTCGGCCTTTGAGGCTTGGTAGAACAGTGGCAGTTGCTTTGCTTAGTGAGAAGAGGTGTACCAGTCGCTAACATGCTGGAAGTGGGGCCCACTGGGCAGGACGTTCCAGGGATATTATCAGCTTCCTTACAAGAGGGGTCAAAAGGACCACAAAATCTTTCTGGCGTGGAGGGGGTGGGGGGATGAAAGTGTCTGTACACCCTATTTGAACAACAACAGCCATTTGACTTTCCAGCCTGTAGGAGAAGGTGGGCACTGAAGAAACCCACCTTGTGTCTATAAATGACGGGGGGTCCTCCTCAGCCTGTGTACACAGGTAAGGTTAGCAGTGGAGGTACAATCCCAGTATAATTATTGGGATCACGGCCCATGTAGTTTTAAGTCATCAAAAAAAAATTCCAATGGAACAAGCTTCTGTTTATAATATCTTCAAAAGGTAATGGAAAATTCAAATCACAAATTATTTGTGGATAATGATACAGAATGATACTGCAAAGTTTAAACCTGATCCAGAAAACAGTATCACAACACTAAAGGTTGTTTGCAAACCAACTCCCCCCAGTTACCTACATATTTAACGTTTTTTTATTCAATTTTCAGCGTAATTAAAATTAAATTGAATTTTTAATGAAGCAAATGAGTTTAAAATATTTGATATTTTCCTATTTCTTCACTCCTCCATGATATCGACCATAAATGTCTCCATGGATCCCATCAGTGCTAAACCTTAGTCAACTTCCTAAATGGATATTTCAGTGCTGTGACAAGAGACTTAGTCCCCTTTACGATTTCCTTCTAGACGCAGGGAAAAAGCTCTAAATGCCAACCGCAACAAGGATTCACATTTGGGCCTTTAGGCAGAAGCAGCCCTTTTTAGATTTGGAGTTACAGAGCTGCCTTTCATGACACTATTTCTAAAGCATGTTGAAGTCCTGGTGTGGAGAAACTCAGAATACAAATGACGAAACTCACTTCTTCAAACACTGGCAGCATAAAGTGTGATTGAATCACAAGTGACACATCTGTTGTGCAGAGCAGTGTTACTGTGCAATTGTAAGAAGGACTCTAATGGAAAATCAGTAAACTACAATCATACTGAGGGGAGGTTGAGTTGTGTTTAACAGGCTAATCTGACTTTCCGGTCCTTACAAGCCATGCATGCTTGGATGAATCTTTTGTGTCACTCCAGCTGAATAGACATGCCTGTATTAAACTGATTGACAATATGCAGATTGGTGTAAATGTTACCATTTTGCTAGCTTTCATACTAGGCCAATGACCTTGTGCCATGTACACAGTTAAAGGAGTTAGATTTATTCATCACAATGACAAAAACATGATCATCAGTGCTTAAAACCCAGTGCAGGTAGATAAAGCCATAAAAAGCCAGTAGAATGTTGGCATTATAAATAGGAGCACAGAGTACAAAAGTAAAGAAGAAATAATGATTTCATACAAAACATTGATTACACCACAGTTACAATACTGTGTACAGTTTTAGATGCCCCATTATTAGAAAGGATATTACAGCCATAGACAAAATGCACCAGGATGACGGCAGAGATAGTAAACTATAGTTATGAGGAGAGTCATATTGAGACTATTTCCACAGAAAAGGCTAAGAGGAAATGTAATTGAGTTTTTAATATCATGAAGAGTTTTGATAGAATAAGTAGGGAAAGATTATTTCCTCTAATTCAGGAGTCAGTGACAAGGGGGGTCATCAATTTAAAATGATCATTAAGACAGTGAGGAAAAAGATTGGGAGAAATTTCCTTACAAAGTTTGTTAGAGCATGGAATGCTTTACCACAGGAAAGTGGTTGAAGTAGAGACCACTTCTTACTTTAAGGAAAAATTGGATAGTTATGTGAAAGAAAGATATAGGGTTCTGGGGAGACAACAGGGCAGTAGGATTAATTTTGATTTGATACAATGAACCGAATGGCCTCCTTCTATGGTGTAAACGTCTATGGTTCTGACTTGGGCAAACTCGGTGTCATTCTATATTACCTGTATATCTTCAATTCGATGGAAATAATAACTGTTAGGAATCTTTTTTTAAGACACATCTGAAGCTTTAATTCTATAACTAGAACAAATTATTTCAGTTTTTAATTTCCTTCATGGTGAAGTGCAATTGTTTAGCAAAGCTTTTGCGAAGCAAATGTCTTTTTTCTCTACTCTTATACAAAGTACCAGAAATGTGATTTCCTGTATTCTTTGCGTCTCCTACTAGATTTATAATGAGCCCCCCTCGGAAATCAGATGACCACGCTATGTTGGAACTATTCTGTTAAAAAAGAAGAATTGATACAAATTTTTAGAATTACAAAGATAGTTGAAAATAAGCAAGGTTATTTCTGCCATATTCAGAATTCCAAAACCAGGAGATATAATTTGAATATAAGGAAAACTAAAGTAAATGGACAGTTGTCATTTTGTTTGTGCAAAAGGTTGATCAATAAATGGAACAAATTAACAGTGCAAGTGGTTGAACAGGACACTTTAAGAGGTTTCAGAAAGGAAACAGACAAGTTCCTGAAAAGATTCATGGTTTTTAATTGTTCTAAATTTTGTAGAGATCTGACAAGAAAGGGGATAATTGGATGGGTAGGTGAGATGGACCAGTCGTGTACTCCTGCCTATGATAGCACTGTCTGATAGGAATACATAATGGCCCAGATTTTGCTGTCAAAATAAAAGTGAGGCAATTGGAGCTTGCTGTTATTTATGCACAAATGATACAGCAACTTCAGGCGAGGGGCAGACGTGCGGTTAAACTCAAATATTCAAAAGTTGCTGTCCGAGTTGCACCGCTCTCCCGTTTGCTTCACGAAAACTGCATCTCGCTGTCTGCCTCACCATTAAAATGCATTGAATGGGGTGAAGTTGCTGCATTTGCACAATAGATATGAACAAAACACACCACAGAAAGTTAGGGCTGGTCTGAAGTGACTCAAGGAGCCTGTCTAGGTGCTGTTTAAGGTCCGTGCATATTTAATTAAGCCAGGATTCAGACAAAGGGAGCTTTTTGGCTGTCAGATTCTTTTAACCATGTGCTAAGTGTCCATTACTGCCAATCAACCTCTCGGGCACTGAAAATTAACTATTACAAGTGGGGGTCTCATTCAGATATTAATTGTTGGAGATTTTAAATTAAATTTTTTTTTAAACTTTTCCTTTCTGCCTTTTTTTCTATCTCTCATAGACTAATCTTTCTTTCCCTCTCTTTATTTCTCTTTCTGTACCTGATTTGACATTGAATTCACCCACTCTAATTTACACTTCCTTCTAAGTCCTTGCATTGTTAAATTCAAAATCCTTAAATCTGATTGGTTAAGGAGATACCCTGTTGCTTGCCCTGTTCACGGAGGTCCCAGATGCCCTGTTTCCCTCGGTGCGACGTTATCAGCTCACATTTTCAGCTTGCCATGCAGAAAATTAGAAAACCTAAACAGGAGAGGGCAAGTCTGACCAACGGCAGATGCTGTTAGATGCCCTGCCACAGTAAAATTTGGGCCAATGATTTCTTGACTAAAGCATGCAATACTTCCATTTTACAATGATGTGGAGATGCCGGTGATGGACTGGGGTTGACAATTGTAAACAATTTTACAACACCAAGTTATAGTCCAGCAATTTTATTTTAAATTCACAAGCTTTCGGAGATTTTCTCCTTCCTCAGGCAAATGTTTCAAGATCTCCTTGAAGCCTACGCATTTATACATATTGAACAATAATACATGGTGTTTACAGACTGCCCCTGCAACTGCCCGTTGCCAAGGCAATCACCGTGTTCAGACAGAGAGGTGTTACCTGCAGAACCTCCGAATACACATTCAACAAAAAAACAAACAGGGAAAAAAAACAGAGAAAAAAAAACACAGAGAGAGGCAGAAACATCCGGAAGGCAGAGAGAGCCAGCAAATGACCCATTATATTAAAAACAGATAACATTTGTTCGCTGGTGGGGTAACATGTAGCGTGACATGAACCCAAGATCCCGGTTGAGGCCGTCCTCATGGGTGCGGAACTTGGCTATCAATTTCTGCTCGACGATTTTGCGTTGTCGTGTGTCTCGAAGGCCGCCTTGGAGTACGCTTACCCGAAGGTCGGTGGATGAATGTCCATGACTGCTGAAGTGTTCCCCGACTGGGAGGGAACCCTCCTGTTTGGCGATTGTTGCGCGGTGTCCGTTCATCCGTTGTCGCAGCGTCTGCATGGTCTCGCCAATGTACCATGCTCTGGGGCATCCTTTCCTGCAACGTATGAGGTAGACAACGTTGGCTGAGTCACAGGAGTAAGAACCATGCACCTGGTGGGTGGTGTCATCTCGTGTGATGGTGGTATCTGTGTCGATGATCTGGCATGTCTTGCAGAGGTTACCGTGGCAGGGTTGTGTGGCGTCGTGGACGCTGTTCTCTTGAAAGCTAGGTAGTTTGCTGCGAACGATGGTCTGTTTGAGGTTGGGTGGCTGTTTAAAGGCGAGTAGTGGAGGTGTGGGGATGGCCATAGCGAGGTGTTTGTCCTCATTGATGACATGTTGAAGGCTGCGGAGAACATGGCGTAGTTTCTCCGCTCCGGGGAAGTACTGGACGACAAAGGGTACTCTGTTGGTTGCGTCCCGTGTTAGTCTCCTGAGGAGGTCTATGCGATTTTTTGCTGTGGCCCGTCGGAACTGTCGATCGATGAGTCGAGCGTCATATCCCGTTCTTACTAGGGCGTCTTTCAGCGTCTGTAGGTGTCCATCGCGTTCCTCCTCGTCTGAGCAGACCCTGTGTATTCGCAGGGCCTGTCCATAGGGGATGGCCTCTTTGACGTGGTTAGGGTGGAAGCTGGAAAAGTGGAGCATCGTGAGGTTGTCCGTGGGCTTGCGGTAGAGTGAGGTGCTGAGGTGCCCGTCTTTGATGGAGATTCGTGTGTCCAAGAAAGAAACTGATTCTGAGGAGTAGTCCATGGTGAGCTTGATGGTGGGATGGAACTTGTTGATGTTATCGTGTAGTCTCTTTAGTGATTCCTTGCCGTGGGTCCATAGAAAGAAAATGTCGTCGATGTATCTGGTGTATAGTGTTGGTTGGAGGTCTTGTGCAGTGAAGAAGTCCTGCTCGAACTTGTGCATGAAAATGTTGGCGTATTGGGGTGCGAATTTGGTCCCCATGGCTGTTCCGTGTGTTTGGGTAAAGAACTGGTTATCGAAGGTGAAGACATTGTGATCCAGGATGAAGCGGATGAGTTGTAGGATGGCTTCCGGAGATTGGCTGTTGTTGGTGTTGAGTATTGATGCTGTCGCAGCGATGCCGTCATCGTGGGGGATACTGGTGTATAGTGCCGAGACGTCCATCGTGGTGAGAAGTGTTCCTGGTTCAACTGGTCCGTGGGTACTGAGTTTTTGTAGGAAGTCTGTAGTGTCACGACAGAAGCTGGGGGTTCCCTGTACGATGGGTTTCAGGATGCCCTCGATGTATCCAGAGAGGTTCTCACACAGGGTTCCGTTGCCTGATACGATGGGACGTCCGGGTGTGTTGGCTTTGTGTATCTTTGGGAGGCAGTAGAAGTCTCCCACGCGGGGATTACATGGGATGAGAATGCGTAGGATGCTTTGAAGGTCTGGATCGAAGGTCTTGATCAGTTTGTTGAGCTGGTGGGTGTGTTCTTTGGTCGGATCTGCGGGTAACCGTCTGTAGTGTTCCTGGTTGTCCAGTTGTCGGTATGCTTCTTTGCAATAGTCTGTTCTGTTCTGTATGACTATGGCTCCTCCTTTGTCCGCTGGTTTGATGACGATGTTGCGGTTGGTCTTGAGAGCGTTGATGGCGTTGCGTTGTGCTCGGGTGACATTCTGGACTGTCTTCTGAGTGCGGCTGATGAATCTGGCATTGATGCATTTCCTGACAGCTTGAGCATACATGTCCAGCTGAGGGCAGCGACCCTCCGGAGGAGTCCAGTTTGACTCTTTCCTCTTCGGTTGCTGTACCGCGGATCCCTCTGTCTGCTGTTCCGGATCGTCGATTGTCTCATTGGGTTCGCTGCTGAAATCTTGGGGTTTGTGGTAGAATTCCCGGAGCCTCATTCTCCTGATGAATTCCTCTGTGTCCGCCGCGAGACTAGTGGGGTCCATTTTGGTAGTGGGGCAGAAATTGAGCCCTCGGCTGAGAACTTCGATTTCGTCTGGTTGAAGGGTGTGGTCGGATAAATTGACAATAGACTTCCCTGTGGTTGCAACCGTGGTACCAGGGGAAGCTTGGTCGTTGCTGGTGGTGATGCCGAGTTTCTCAAGCTTCCTGCTCTTGGTTTTCATGTAGGCAGCGTAGTTCCGTTGCCTCGTCTGTTTGGCGGTATAACGTAGCTGGTCTGCTGTGTCCTGAGTACAGGTTGAGAGTATGGACTCTATCTTGGTTTCGAGGTTGTGGCGTCTGCTGTAGAGTTGGTGTATGAGATGGTTGCGGAGTGTGCGAGAGGTACGGCGGCAGAGTCTCTCAGCGTAATCCGAGTTGTATGTGGACTTGAGTGGGTTCGTGATCTGGAGTCCTTTCGGGATCTTGTCTGCTTTCTTGCAGCTCTGTAAAAACTTGATGTCTGTGTCTAAATGCGCGATCTTCTTGGATATCCTTTCCACTGTGAGCCGGCAGTTTGTGGTGTCGATGGTAGTCATGATGTGGAGATGCCGGTGATGGACTGGGGTTGACAATTGTAAACAATTTTACAACACCAAGTTATAGTCCAGCAATTTTATTTTAAATTCACAAGCTTTCGGAGATTTTCTCCTTCCTCAGGCAAATGTTTCAAGATCTCCTTGAAGCCTACGCATTTATACATATTGAACAATAATACATGGTGTTTACAGACTGTCTACCTCATACGTTGCAGGAAAGGATGCCCCAGAGCATGGTACATTGGCGAGACCATGCAGACGCTGCGACAACGGATGAACGGACACCGCGCAACAATCGCCAAACAGGAGGGTTCCCTCCCAGTCGGGGAACACTTCAGCAGTCATGGACATTCATCCACCGACCTTCGGGTAAGCGTACTCCAAGGCGGCCTTCGAGACACACGACAACGCAAAATCGTCGAGCAGAAATTGATAGCCAAGTTCCGCACCCATGAGGACGGCCTCAACCGGGATCTTGGGTTCATGTCACGCTACACGTTACCCCACCAGCGAACAAATGTTATCTGTTTTTAATATAATGGGTCATTTGCTGGCTCTCTCTGCCTTCCGGATGTTTCTGCCTCTCTCTGTGTTTTTTTTTCTCTGTTTTTTTTCCCTGTTTGTTTTTTTGTTGAATGTGTATTCGGAGGTTCTGCAGGTAACACCTCTCTGTCTGAACACGGTGATTGCCTTGGCAACGGGCAGTTGCAGGGGCAGTCTGTAAACACCATGTATTATTGTTCAATATGTATAAATGCGTAGGCTTCAAGGAGATCTTGAAACATTTGCCTGAGGAAGGAGAAAATCTCCGAAAGCTTGTGAATTTAAAATAAAATTGCTGGACTATAACTTGGTGTTGTAAAATTGTTTTCCATTTTACAAGACACTCACTAGACAAGGCACACAGTGGGTGATAATGCAATCCCCAGTGGATTGGGAGTGGGATTGTCTCTCATCTGGTGCTGCCTGCCTCTGTGCCAGATAAGCAGACCTCACACCGTGTAAATACTTTTCGGGTGCCTTTAGCACATAGCATATGGAACGCTGGATATGCCACATGGATGGAATGTCAGGCACCCAGCAGCAACGGAAGGCCTGCTGGTTGCCTGATATTGCTATCATTTTGTTTGCTGCCTGCAGCCACTGATGACTTAAGTCCCCTGGCTGGATTTGTCCAGTAAAGTGCTTTTAAAAAAAACATAGTGCAATAACTAAAGGTAACTTTGCATCAAAGAAAGGCTCACCCTGGATCAAAACTTTTCATCTGCCCCATTGTGTCAGTGCCCTTCCACAAGCCACATAGAGTTTATCTTATTGTAAACTATATGTGGCTTTTGACAAGTTGCCACATCAAAGGCTACCACACAAAATAAGAGCTCATGGTGTAGGGGGTAACATATTAGCATGGATAAAGGATTGGTTAGCTAACAGGAAACAGAGAGTAGGCATAAATGGGTCATTTTCAGGTTGGCAAGATGTAATGAGTGGAGTGCCACAGGGATCAGTGCTTGGGCCTCAACTATTTACAATCTATATCAATGACTTGGATGAAGGGACCAAATGTATGGTTGTTAAATTTGCTGATGACACAAAGGTAGGTAGGAAAGTAAGTTGTGAAGAGGACATAAGGAGTCTGCAAAGGGATTATAGATAGATTAAGTGAGTGGGCAAAAATTTGGCAAATGGAGTATAATGTGGGAAAATGTGAACTTGTCCACTTTGGCAGGAGGAATAGAAAAGCAGTATATTATTTAAATGGAGAGAGATTGCAGAACTCTGAGGTACAGAGGGATCTGGGTGTCCTAGTACATGAATCACAAAAAGTTAGTATGCAGGTACAGCAAGTGATTAGGAAGGCAAATGGAATGTTGTCATTTATTGCAAGGGGAATGGAATATAAAAGTAGAGATGTTTTGCTAAAGATGTACAGGGCATTGGTGAGACCACATCTAGAATACTGTGTGCAGTTTTGGTCTCCTTATTTAAGAAAGGGCATAATTGCTTTTGGAGGCAGTTCAGAGAAGGTTTACTCGACTGATTCCTGGGATGAGGGGGTTATCTTATAAAGAAAGGTTGGACAAGTTGGGTCTGTATACACTGGAGTTTAGAAGAATGAGAGGTGATCTTATTGAAACATATAATATCCTGAGAGGACTTGAAGGGGTAGATGCTGAGAGGATGTTTCCCCATATGGGACAGACTAGAACTAGGGACCACAGTTTAAAAATAAAGGGCGTCCCATTTAAGACAGAGATGAGGAGAATTTTTTTCTCTGAGGGTTGTGAGTCTGTGGAACTCCCTTCCCCAGAAAGCGGTGGAGACAGGGTCATTGAATATTTTTAAGGCTGAGTTAGATTGATTCCTGATTAATAAGGGAGTCAAAGGTTATAATAGGTAGACGGGAAAGTAGGGTTGAGGTCACAATCAGATCAGCCATGATCTAATCAAATGGCAGAGCAGGCTCGAGGGGTCGAATGGCCTACTCCCACTCTTAATTCGTATGTTCGTATTCCACATATTTAGTCTCCTGAGGTAAAGTTATGTATGGAGACTCACTGATCCACAGATGATCCCAAAATATTTATCCATCCTCTGTTTAACTATTCAACTTTTCTATATTAGTTTTCTGAATTGCCTACTATTTAATACTATGCAGTTGCATTGTATTAAAATTACAAGGATGTGCCATACATAGTGCTAATAAATAAAACTCTATCTTTGATTAACAATATTGATTTTTTTTTAAAATACATGTTGAATAATATCAATTCCTTAAATTTCAATGTATAATTAATTCAGCCAATGATTAATTACAATATACAGTAATGTGCATTTGTTTTTAATCATTACTCCTGATCTGTTACTGAAACAGCATTTGCTGGCTATAACTTTCAGTAATACATTTCACAAATTAAAAAAATTCTTTATCATCATTTATTAAATTTATGAAAACACTCCTGTTTTAAGGGCTTTCAAAAGGATTAACCTTTACCTTGGAGTACAAGATTTATTATTTAAATGTCAATGCATTTTCCAATCTGGCCACATATTGGCGCCAGAGATTCATTTTAGAATAAGGCAAATGGTTCCATTTCTGAATACCTGCCTTGGAAAATAACAAATAATAAAGTTAAAACTACATTTGTTGGATTGAAAAGGCCAGGTATTAATTGCTCCATATTATGTGTATTAGGTTGCAGTTACACTACCACTTTTGCATTGGTTTGCCAACCCTCCAGGATTGTCCTAGAGTCTCCAGGAATTAAAGATTAATCTCCCAGACACTACTGCAAGAAACCTGGGAGAAAAATCATAGGGACATTAAAACAAAATTGTGTGTTATTCTTTCACTTTCTTTGAACACTTTCAATTATTAGTTATAAAAATATTGGCGATGGGGGAAAAAGGTTGTTTGACTGACTGACAGTCAAGAATCATCCCATCAAGTAATGAAGAGCCTGATTGCAGTGTGAAGATGATGTGCTGCAAGATTGCATGTGTGAGGCTACTGATGGTGGGAGCGTGAAGGTGGGATGTTTAGAGGCACGAGGTCATGTGATGAAACCTCCCTCAATATTTCCAACCAGAATTGCCAACCCTATTTTTGCCATGGCAGTATATGTCAGGAATCCAACAACAACTTGCCTTTATATAGTGCCTTTAACGTAGTAAAATGTCCCAAGGTGCTTCACAGGAGCATTATCAAACAAAATTTCACATTGAGCCACGTAAGGAGGTATTAGGACAGGTGACCAAAAGCTTGGTCAAAGAGGTAGGTTTTAAGGAGCGTTTTAAAGGAGGAGAGAGAGGTAGAGAGGTTTAGGAAGGGAACTCCAGAGCTTAGGGCCTAGGCAGCCGAAGGCACGGATACAAATGGTGGAGCGATTAAAATAGGGGATGCGCAAGAGGCAAGATTTGGAGGAGTGCAGAGATCTCGGAGGGTTGTGGGGCCAGAGGAGATTACAGAGATAAGGAGGGGCGAGGCCATGGAGGGATTTGAAAACAAGGATGAGAATTTTAAAATCGAGCCATTCCCGGACCGGGAGCCAATGTAGGTCAACGAGCACAGGGGTGATGGGTGAATGGGACTCGGTGCGAGATAGGATACGGGCAGCAGAGTTTTGGATAAGCTCAAGTTTTTGGATGGTGGAAGATGTGAGGCTAGCCAGGAGACCATTGGAATAGTCCAGTCTGGAAGTTACAAAGGAATGGATAAGAGTTTCAGCAGCATATGAGCTGAGGGAGGGGTGGAAACGGGCAATGTTATGGAGGTGGAAGTAGGTGGTCTTGGTGATGGAGCGGATATGTGGTCGTAAGTTCATCTCAGGGTCAAATAGGATGGCAAGGTTGCGAATGGTTTGGTTCAGCCTCAGACAGTGGCCAGGGAGAGGGATGGAGTTGGTAGCTAGGGAACAGAGTTTGCAGCAGGGACCAAAGACAATGGCTTCGGTCTTCCCAATATTTAGTTGGAGGAAATTTTTGGTCATCCAGTACCTCGGACAAGCAATGTGACAAATGGGAGACAAATAATCTTTTCGTTTCTCTCTCATGCATTTATCTAGCTTCCCCTTAAATGCATCTATGCTATTTGCCTCCTCTACTCCATGTGGTAACGAGTTCAACATTCTTACCACTCTCTTAGTAAAGATCTGTCATACAACAGCGGTTTACATCTGAATGCAACAATTACTTAAAAGATGAGTTCACTCAGCTGCAATTTATTACGCATTCTTAATTTTTATAAAAATTATCTTTGCACTGCTGCATTTTAATCGACCAGACCTATTCTTGACCCAGTCTTGCATTTTGCGAGAGCATGTAGACATTCAACAAGTACAATTATTCTTTGTTATACTGCCCCCATTATGTTTGTTTGAAATTTTTGTAACCAACTGAATATCTTGGTCTGTTCCCTAGACAATGTACCATCTCTGTCAATCCTGCTCTGAGCTGAACATTAAGTGGTATGTAAAACCTCGCAGGGATTCCACTCAACCTAAATGCCTTTACTCCCTTTCCACCTCCACTACTAAACAAAGACCCACCACTGAAGGCCACCACAAACTACTACTACTAACACTGGTGGCACTGGGAATTGAACTAACCTTCTCCAGTGCTGTGATGCCAAGTTTTGTGCTTCATTTATGCACTGTATACAACTTTTTCTGTTTGACTTTTCAACTCCCAAGGTACCGATTAGATTGATATATTTTGTGATTCATTATAAGCCATTTTAATGATTCAGTTGAGGACTTCAGCATAGGAAAACCAGCTGAACAAATGCACTGATTCTATTAACGATTTACCTTAATCCTACGTATTATGGATTTGCTACGTTGTGTTTTGGTAAAAAGGGTCACTCAATAAACTTGATAATTATCTTGTGATTGAAATATGCTGAAGAATTAATTATTCATCAACTATATGGAGGGGCCTTGCTACGTCTGTTCATGCTAACCACTAGTACAGGGAAAAATAAAATGTAACTGTCATACATGGAAATCATTTCAAGCAAGGGTGCTAATCTGGGGAGTCAAATTTCAAGCTTGTACCTTTCAATTTGATGTCATTGTTATGATTCAGGCTTCCTCCCAACATTTTTAACTTGTATTCACAGTGGAAAGGAAGTTTTGGCCTAGAAATTGGTCTGCTGCTGGCGCAAACTGGGCTCAGGGACCAATTCCTTTGCCGGAACGGGTAGACCCGAGACACACCTGAGATTGGACCTCGAGCCTCATTTACATGAGACGGACAGGCTGGAGGCACCAGCTGGACATCCCCAGACAGCTCGCTGGTGAAGAGGCTTTCAATTTCGGGCCGCCTCAGGTGAGAGGGAGGACGGGAATGATCAGGAGGGAAGGGGGCAACCGGGAGAGGGGGGTGGCGACCAGAATAGAGGAGGCTGCGGTTGGCAAAGGGAGGGGGCAGCATTTGGGAGAGGGAAGGGGGCAGCGATCAGGACAGAGTGGGAGGCAATCGGGAGTGAGACGAGCAGGGCCCAGCAATGGTCTTCAGCACTGTAAGGGAGCTAGGAGAGGCACTCCATTACTTCCCAGCTCCACATTCAAATAAGTTCTTTTTTTAAGTACCGTTGGTTAGGCCACATGTAGAACTGAAATTTAGAATGATTTATTTTGTCTATAGGACACTGCTGGACCAAGTTGCTGAGTCTGCAATGACTTGTGGTTAAACGTGGATGTATGATAAGTATTTAAAAACTCAAAGGGCTACATTACTGCTTGCTTTTCAGACTTGTTAATTAAGGCGTCTGTCACAAGTCAACATTAGCTGGATATAGTTTAATGTAGCCTAAACCACCTACTCCCAATGTCTGTCCTGTTTATTTTAAATGTATATCATTAAAGAAAATCTTTTTGGGGAGGTTAAATGCACTTTTATTTCTTTGCTGATTTTAGATGACTTTACATGATATCATTTGACAACCTTACACTAGATCTCTATCAGAATTGGCAAAACAAAATTAAAAGTTGATTTAAAGGCTTTTTAAAAAAGTAACTCCATTGTATGTACAGTGGTGCAGAGGAAGTGATGGTTCATAGCAAATAAGCTGGCATTACATCTGACATGATCAATGTCAGTTGGTTTTTTGTTCAGTCAGGCCCTAATGCACATTTCTGTTTATTGTCTCCATGTAACTGCTAACAGCTACCCAAGGAAAATAAGTAATTTGTACAAACAGTTCAATGAGTGACAGTCTTAGCTGTACAGTGTCAGTGAACATCAATTGCTTTTGCCACTACAAGTTATTTCCATGAGTTGTTTGCTCAATCTCTTTCAAGAAGGCCATCGGAATGGTTGTTAATGGAAATGGAAATGTCATATTGGTACTTCAGGAGGTGTTATACTAAAGTAGCAAATAAGGTAACAGAGGCAGTGTAGATAGACAGATGGAAGGTGTAAGTCATGCTGTGCTTGATCCTGGCAGTCTTAAAAAAAATCATGCATTTTGTGAAAAGATTTTAGCAGATGATATCCAGTAAAAAAAGTCTAAGGAAGAAAGACTTGCATTTCTATAGTTCTATAGCACCTTTCATGACCTTAGGATATCCTAAAGTGTTTTACAGCCAATGAAGTACTTTTGAAGTGTAGTCACTGTTGTAATGTAGCAAACGTGGCAACCAATTTGCACACAGCAAGCTCCCACAGACAGCAATGTGATAATGACCTGATAATATCTTTTTAGTGGTTTTTAACTCTTGGTTAAAAATGTGAAATCAAATAAATTGCATTCAAGTTATGTTAAGTCTGGCAAAGTATAAAGGAAATAAACTGTGGATATTTGTGTTATTGACAGCAGATTGCAAGATAAATACAGATGAGGAAAGCCATTGAGCTTATCCAAGCTCACCCATGCTGGAAAAGCTTACAGTCCTCCACCACCCTCCACACCCCCCCACCCCCCCACACACACATCTTCGAGCCAAGGTTTTTGCTTCCTTTACTGAACTCAAAGTCCATTCCAAATGAATGGATCACTCATTGTGTGAAAAACAGCTTCTTGCTAGTTAGTACTTTTGTCTGTATCCTATTGTTCTGCATTTACCTCGTCTCTAACTTTTACTATCATATAGTTCTATGCAGTCCCCTCTGAGTTATTTCATTTCAAGACTGAATAGTCGAAGCTTTTCCAGTCTTCCCTCATTGCGCAGTCAGCTGCATCAGCTCAAGGACTTAAATGCCTCCATTGTGCCTCGTTGGCCAGAACTGGACATGTTGGGCCAGATTTTGCTCTCAAAATAACGGCGGGGCTAATGGCGCTTGCCGTTATTTATGCATAAATGATTCAGCATCTTCAGGCGAGGGGCAGATGTGAGGTTAAATGCCAATATCCAAACGTTGCTGTCCGAGTTGCACTGCTCCACTGTTAGCTTCACGAAAATGGCATTTCACTGTCTGTCTCACCATTGACATGCATTGAATAGCGTAAAGTTGCTGTTATTTGTGTGGTAGATACGTACTAAACTCGCCATAGAAAGTTAAAGCGTAAGTATCCATTTAACAACGTAATAATTGCGAATTACTGCCAACCAACCTCTCCGCCACTGAAAATTAACTATTACAAGTGTGGAGTCTCATTCCTTCAGGTACTAATTATTGTTGGAGATTTTAAAAATGTAAAATTTTAAATTTAAAAAAATCTTTACTTTTCCTTTGTCTCTTTTTTCTCTCTCTTAATCTAATCTTTCACCCCTCTCTGTACCTGATTTGACATTGAATTCACCCACTCTAATTTACACTTCCTTCTCAGTCCTTCCGCTGTTTATTTCTCACTCCTTCAGTCTGATTGGTTAAGGAGGTGTCCTGTTGGTTGCCCTGTTCACTCAAGTCCCAGATACCCTGTTTCCCTCGCTATGATGTTATCAGCTCGCACTTTCAGCAATTTAGTGGACAAAAATGTTTTGAACCAAAGGATGCAGGGGCAAATCTAACTAACAGCAGAGGCCGTTAGATGTCCTGCTACAGCAAAATCTGGCCCATTGTGTTTTGACCAGAGCACTGTACAGTTTGAGTAGTGCTTCCGCCAACTTGTGTGCTACCATTTCGGCTACATGGCTCAGTATGCTATTTGCCTTGTTAATTGCTGCTCTGAAGTGATTGGACAAAATTAGTGGCAAGTCTGCTAAACCCCCAAAGTCTTTAAACTTCACCCTTAGTTATTTTGACATATTTCATGAGTGTTTATGCTGCCCAATATTTTCTTATGTGCTTACATTTCTAAGATATTTTTATTGTCAGAAGAAAATTTAAGATTATATAAATGTAATTAAAAGGAACTGTCTTCATGAGGAAATCGCTAGCAATGTTTTTGCCAGAGGAGTCATCCATCATTTTGTCACAGATATGATGCGTACAGATGGTGCCCTTTTAAATGGTAGAAATTAAGTAAATTTGGGGGATAGAATAATGTGACTTTATTTTGTGATCCATTGTCTGTAGTATGGGCAGATATACGAGAGTAACGTGAGAAGGTGATTTGGCCTATCAAACCTTTTTCTTTCTGAGATAACCAAGTACCACTTCCCCTATTACAAATTCAACATAAATTATTTAATCCCCTGTTTGAAAGTTCAGCAAAGTTTCTTCCCACCACCTTCTGATCTTTCCCACTCACCCCCCCCAAAAATAAAGATAAAGTTAACAGCATACAAAGTTACAGGCACGATGGGCTGAATGGCCTCCTCCTGCGCTGTACCTACTATGATACTATTAGATTCTCTGTCGAACCTTCCAATGTAATTCATGCTTTGTCCTTGGCCCTTCGTCCTCTTCATTTACACACAATCCCCATGGCAATAACATTCATAGACATAGGGTAAGCTACTACATAACACTTTCACTATAGACTCTGCAGCTGTTGCTACACTCTCTAACTGCCTGTACGACTTCATTAGGTCTAATTTCTAAGCCATGCTTCTCAGTGCCACCTCCATATCACTGCTGCTATCCACCCATCAATTTATTTAGCTGCCCCCCTTAAGATTAAACCAAATCAAGCCTGCTTTCTTTCATCTCCAAAACATTGCTGTCTTCTTTCTCTACCCCTGATAGCCTAATCCATGCCTTTTATTGATTTTAGCCTCCATCTGCTACGAACTCCAACTAATTTCGAATGCCATGGCCCCACATCTCCCATCTTACCATCACCCTTGTCCTTGCCGAGCACCATTTGCTCCCCGTACTTCAACTAATTAACTTTTAAGATCCCTTCAAATCACTCAATGGTCTTGCCCCACCCTACATCAGTGACCTCCAACCAGACATCCCTGCACATACACTGTACTCCTCTAATTCCCTATTTCCTGTTTCACCTCTGATGGTCATTCTTTCAGCCACCTGAACTCTCTTCCTAAGTCCCTCTGCCTTATCATCTCTCTCCCTGTTTTCAGAAGCCTCCTAAAATAAATAAAAGTATTATTTTCAACCATGCTTCTAGCCCTATCCACTAGATTTCTTTTAAACCTTTCGATTCTACTTGGTGTTCACCTTTCCTCTACATTGTATAGCGCTCCAAGGCTTTTTTTTCCTTCCATGAGGTGGAGTTGGATTGTCAGGAGGAATTAAGGGGCAATCTCACTGAGATGCCATATCTGATAAGTGAACTTCTGAGGTTGTAGTTAAGGCACAATGGAGTAGTACAGAGGGAACTTTATCTGTATCTGACCCTGGTACAACCAGCCTGGGAGTGCTTGATGCTGATTATCTGTTTATAACAGTGAAGTTTTAATTTCGGAATTACAAACAAAAGTGTTCCATTCCCTCCAATAACATCCCTCAACTCGATTAGCCACTTAAATAAAATTATTACAAGAAGTCATTTCTCCACTCGCACAATAGAGAAGGATGCTTATTGCAATGTGATTGTGACACAGCTCCACACAATGACTTTTTAGACAGTTTTTTTAAATGTTAACCACTGAGACCCTTTAAACTAAGGATGTGTTCTCAAAGCTATAGTTTCCTCACTCTGAAACATTCACATAGAACCTAACCCAAACACATAATGAGATTTGGAGGAACAAGACTATGAGAAATGCATGACATAATGTCTCTTTGGCTTGCAAGAACTACAGCTATGAGTCAGTAATTACTTTAAATATAAAAGAGGAAGCTTTGCTGTTTTTCAGAGGTTTTGATAAACAGGCTGTAAGCAGAGTTAACAAATTGTTGTGATCACTATCCCAACATTTTTAGACAAACAATTGTGAAATGTCAGTGGTGTGATCTTTTTAGGGATGAATCTGTAACCCAAACTGACCAACATAGGGATTCCTTGCAAACTTCACTCAGTTCAATTCAATTTATTTTTCAACAAAAAGTCTATTACGTGTGCAATTAATTTTATTCTGTGTCACCATGCCGACAGGAACTAAAGCAATGATTTTAATCCTACCCACCATGCAAAAACTGGGCAGGCGGTCAGTTAAAAGCAACCGGGTGACTTACCTGCCATTGTCCAGCACTGATCCTGCTGTCTTGAATTTTAACCTGCTCTTCTGAGCAGGCAGTGAGGACATCTGCCTGAAGCAAGTGGGGTCCTTCTTTAAATAAGCATATTTAAAATATGTCATTGGACACCGATCGAGTATAATCGGGCCCCGACTGCAATTTTAACTGGCCTGAATGGAGAAGCCTGTTCTGGCTTTCCCGCAGGTAAAAACAGCGGAAAGAGGATCTGGGGCCAGAAGTGGCCCAAACAGGTAGGTTTTTTTTTAACCACTCCTGAAAGTTTAGGCCTCCTCTGCGGTGGACTCACCTGCCTTCCTGAAAGTAAAACCCTCCCGAAACCCCATCCCTGTGACTTACCTGGGTATTGGCGACAGTTCCTTCGGTGCCGGCCAATGGCCTTCTGCCGCCCGAAATATCGGTCGCGCCCACCGTTTCAGGCAGGCAGCTCACCAGGGGCATGCAGATGTGGCCCAGGTGTTGGAATCGACCAGGCCTCACTCTTAAAAGGTTTGGGGTTTTGGCCCTCACCTCCCTCCCTACCTGCCCGATTCCTGCTCTGGGGAGCTTAAGTGTCACCATGTATATCTGCTCCACTTTTTTCCATGTTCTGACTTAAGTAATTTATCATTATGCCAGCTGTCAGTCATAGCACCAAAAGTAGCTTTCAAAATAATGCACACTTGTTTTATTTATCTGTAGAAAATCCTGCACATAGACAACTTTTCTAGCTTTATATACTAATCAGGATATATCCTGTGCCACTTGAATGTTAATTGCCTCACTTAATTACTGGGTAACTGCATTGCCCTGTGGATGAATTGAACATAAAACACCTAGAAGATGTTTGATTCAATTCATCCTCTTTACTGAGTTAGCTGGTCTCACCTGCTATAACAAAGCAACAACAACTTGCATTTATATAGTGCCTTTAACATAGTAAAACGTCCCAAGGTGCTTCACAAGAGCGTTATCAAACAAAGGAGATATTAGGAGCGCCTTAAAGGAGGAGAAAGAGGCAGAGAGGTTTAGGGAGGGGATTGCAGAGCTTAGGGCCTAGGCAGCTAAAAGCACAGCTCCCATGGTGGATCGATGAAAATCGGGGATGTGCAAGAGGCCAGAATTGGAGGAGTGCAGAGATCTCAGTGGGTTGCAGAGCAGGATGAGGTTACAGAGATAGGGAGGGGCAAGGCCATGAAGGGATTTGAAAACTTGGATGAGAATTTTAAAATTGAGGTGTTGCTGGACACTATAATTTCCCTCAATGTCCTAGGGCTATGGAGGGATAAAGTGGTCCACTCTTAATTGTTACTGAATTACTCCTCAAAAGTGTGCATTTGTGAGCCTTGGGTGAGGATAGGCTTGGACTTGGCTGTGATATCTTCAATGGTCAAATGACCTGAATACACTCACTCGCTGCTCATTTATCAGGACTGCTCAGTTGGTTGAGCCACTGAAAGGGCAGCTGGAGTCCATGGAAGCGTATTCCAGCAAGATTTGGTTTACTCAGGAAAGGAAGACAGAAAATGGAGAAGGGCGATAGAATTTCATGTCCTTTAACCTGCCAGCTTCAAAATCACCCATGATAACTCTCCTGGGTGCATCTGTCCACTGAGTTTTCCTTCTTTTAAATGCTTTCCTGTGGGGATCAGCCAAAGGGAACTGAACTTTCAGAACAACAAAACACTGTAGTTCCCCTTATGGATCAGTTGATAATGGTTAGGAGTATCTGAGTCATAAAGACCAGCTGTGATCCAGGTTCATACTTTGGTGATGTATTGAATGAGCTGGTCTCAGCTGGAGCAAAGGTTGGACTGTCCTAAATTAGGGAGGGGAACATCGGCAATGAGTTCCCACTGTCCAGTGGAAATGCATTTGGGGGAAGTGTGGTAAGGGTAGGATATGGCCCACCACTGTCTAGCTGCCAAATGCCCTGCCAACACTTGCTGTCGTGGCTCAGACCTAAACCACTGCCACTTAGCCAAGGTACCAAAGACATTCACTGCTCATTGAATCATATCCCAGCTTTCAGGAGGAGAGAAAATTGGCAGAAAAAGAAGGGAGACCAAAAAGTTGAAAGAAAAAGAACTTGCATTTGTATAGCACCTTATCATATCCTTGGGATGTCTGCACTTCAGAACCAATGAAATACTTTTCAAGTGCAGTCACTGTTTTTACGTAGGCAAAGGTGACAACCAATTGCACTGAATAACCATTTGAATGTGCTGACCCCAGAAAATAGCCAGAGGCCGGTTTAATGTGGCATGGGTAAATGTTATGTTTGTACCAGTCCAGTCCTGGCACAGTGCCAGCGGGACTGGAATATCTACCCCCCTGCCTACTGCTCAACTGTCAATTGTCACAGTGAAGGGATGACAAAATATATAGTGTGCTGTGTTGCTTTTTCTTTTACTTTTAATATAATTTGCTTAAACTGACAGCAATACATTTCAAAGATACTACTTCAGGAAATTTTGCATGGCAATTTACAACTTTTTAGCTGAATATGTACCACAGGTGACTTGATACATGTGTAGGCAAATCATTGATCCATATCAAGAATAACAATGGTCTAAAGGTGAAAAATTGAAGCAGTGCTGGGTTCAGTCCCTGTGAAGTATTCCAGCTTCTGACAATATGAGAGGAATTTTACTGGTAACTATTATTTTAAACCAAATACAAGCTAACCGTATTACTGGCACGTTTCAATGAATGAAAAATTGTAAAGCTGTGGGAATAACAATATAAAAATTTTAACAACAACTTGTACTTATTTGGTCCCTTTAACATAAGAAAATCCCAAGGTGCTTCACTGATAGTCTTAAGGAATATGGACTCCTAGGAGAGTTTGGGAGGGGTGACCAAAAGCTTGTTCAAAGAGATGGGTTTTAAGGTGGTTTCTAACGAAGGAGAGAGAAGTGGAATTGGGGGAAATTTAAGGAGGGAATTCCAAGGGGTAGGACTCAAGCAGCTCAAGGTTGTGCCACCATTGATGGGTGAAGGGAGGGATATACACAAGAGGATGGAATCTGAAAAAAGTAGACTTCAGAGGGGATTTTAAACCTTAGGCTTTGGGGGACAGGGAGCCAAGATAGATCAGTGAGGACTGGGGTGATGAGCAAGCAGGACTTAGTGTGGGACATATCATGTATAGCAGAGTTCTGGACATGTTGAAGTTCAGAAGTGCTGTCCTAGCAAGCAAGGCCCTATACAGAGAAATGTAGATATTGTCTGCGATAAGTGACAACTTTGGCAAAACATTCCATTCTTAAAAATGAAACTGACTTGGACTTAAGCACCTTTTTCATTCACTGACCAGTTATCAACTTTTTCAAATCTTTAAATGTAGCAAGTATAGTTATTCGAATTAGGGATTTTTTGCCACTTCACTTATATAAAGGAGACAATGGTGTATTAAAAAATTATTGGTGAAGACCCTGGTGCTAAAGAGATATAATGGCCCCAAAACTCCTGGGTGGTGGGATGGCTTAAATCAGAATTTGCACCTTTGCAGGGACAGCAATTTCTGATGGGGCCGATTTACTCCAGGGTTCCACTGCAGAAGCACTCTGGAATAAGTTCTGTTGACTATCAGAGTGTGCTGAAGAAGTGCCACCCTCTCAGTGGCAGGCACATGCAGATGACAGAGTTAGGACGGGATGACATCACCGGTCCTAAATTCTGGGACTATCACCTTCCCATCCGCCCTTGGGAATGTGCACCGTTATTTTGAATTTGCAGGGATCCATTCATCAAGATGGAAGCACGTTGTTGAAGGAATGCTGCTCAGTAAGGTTGCTTGTGGAGTCTTTTGGCTAAATCTTGGGATTCACTGCAGGTTTTGCAAAAAAAAAGCACTCTTACATTCAGGATGCCTTATGCTACTTTCTGTATTAGTCTTGGAAAGGATTCTGTTTCAAGACATTTACTGAACTAGGATCTGAGGGCTATACAGTGGGCTTCCCATTGAGAATCCCACTCTACATGATCAAAATGCTAGAGGAAAGGGAGCAGCAGAAGGCTGTAAAGTAAGCCTGATTAATCAGGCAGTATTAGAGGAGAGCAAGAGCACCCCGGCACTACCCATCCAGCAGGATGTATTGACCCAAATGCACTTTACAAGACTTGTCCTAGGAGCTCTGTCTTAGGAGGCTGCAATTTAGTCATGAAGCTTTGAAGGAGCTCTGTTCACTGCCGCAGCCAGATCTACAACCAAGGTCCATGGTACATACAGGCAATTCAGAGCATCCATTGTGTCTAATGCTCTGCCAGCATCCTTCTCTTCATGGCAGGACCCCTGAGATCATCATCCATTTGCTCTGCAGCCACATCTTACGCCTCCAGTCAACTCCAGGCTCCACTTCCACTTCTGCTTCCTTGTGCTTTGTGACTCACTACATGTAAATTCTTTATCTATACTATCTGTACCCCGCTAGGTGGGCAGGCTGCAGTGTGCAAGGGAGAGGGTGAATGACCTGGTGGGTGAGTGGTTGCCAATGTTGTCAGAGGTAGAGGGGACTGCAAGGTCTTGCTCTTCAGCAAAGTTCTCCGCTGTTTCCTGGCTTCCAGTCTCTGGAGGAAAAAGAGTACTGTTAACTTTGGTGTGCTTCAGCAGCATTCTATCTTAATCAACAACTTTGTGGATTTCTTTTGAGGAAAGTGGTAGCTAGTGAAGAGATTAAAGAATACATAGAAACATTAAGAAGAAAAGGTAGATGTCCCCATGAAACCACTGAAGGCATGAGACTCCCTTAAGTCCATTCCCAATTACCAGGCCAGAATGGAAGCCAATTATGGCCATTGCATCCTCCTCATGTAGTGCTAAATGCCGGATATTGGCTCATCCTCCTCCAGTATCCTGGCGGTCCCTGACATTGTGTGCTGTCTTCTCCTGTAAGAGGAATGCATAGTGTTAATAGATTGCTGCAGTCTCCAGATCCTGCAAACACAATCAGCCAGGTTTTATGGACTTTGTGGTGCTTTTGGTGGGTGTCAGCGATCAAGGGCCTAGGTTGTTAGGTGCTAGTATGCATTACATTTAATATGCCAAGTGATTTTGCTTCTGGGACAAAGGATATGGTGCCATGCGATACCCGAAAGAGCACTGCTTAACTATTGTTCTAGGGAATAACAATGTGTTTCTCTGTGATTCGTTTATCTGGCCTTTTATTCATTGGAAAACATTCTTACATTTGCTAGGGAGGTCATTAAACTTCTTCTGACACAGCAAGGTGATCTTGGGGCTATGGACGACCCATTCACAGCCACAACCACTTCCTTCCACATGGCCCATGCAGCTGAATGTGAAAGCCTTTTCCCTGTTGCTCCAACAAGTGCATCCTTCCATTCTCTCATTATTTACGAGCAGCAATTCCACATCAACCTCTGAAAAGTTAGAAGCTCATCTTTAGCTCCAGGCAGTTCAGACTCTCTTTGAAGAGTCTGCCTATCCTTTAAATTGCATCGAACTCCTTAAATAGGGAAGTTGGACTCTTGCTCCGCCCCCTTCCTGAATTTCTCAGGGTCCCCTGGTATTTCAGGCCCCCGTGATTCCTACACTTGTCCTGCTGGTATTATTTAAGCTAGCTGACCGAGGAATTTTTAATGGGGCAGTCTCCTCCGAATTTGACAAGGTACCCCAGGAATTTCCAGGTCGTTGTTAAATCAACAACAGCAACTTGAATTTATATAGCGCCTTTAATGTAGTGAAACGTCCTAAGGCGCTTCACAGAAGCGTTATCAGACAAAATTTGACACCGAGCCACATAAGGAGATATTACGACAGGTGACCAAAGCTTGGTCAAATAGGTAGGTTTTAAGGAGTGCCTTAAAGGAGGAGAGAGAGATAGTGAGGCGGAGAGGTGTAGGGAGGGAATTCCAATGCTTGGGGCCCAGACAGCTGAAGGCACGGCTGCCAATGGTGGGGTGAAGAAAATCGGGGATGCACACGAGGCCAGAATTGGAGGAATACAGAATTCTCAGAGGTTTGTAGGTCTGGAGGAGGTTGCAGATATAGGGAGGGGCGAGGCTATGGAGGGATTTGAATACAAGGATGAGAATTTTAAATTCAAGACATTTCTGGATCAGGAGTCAATGTTGGTCAGCAAGAACAGGGGTGATGGGTGAATTGGATTAGTGCCAGAGGACTTGCGGAAAGCTAGTGTTATTCCTATATTTAAAAAGGGAGATAGAACAAATCCCGGGAAGTATAGACCAGTTAGCTTAAAGTCGGTGGTAGGAAAGATAATGGAATCATTACTCGAAGATGTAATAGAAAAACATCTAGAGAATGAAAATATAATAACGAATAGTCAGCACGGATGTCAGAATGGAAAGTCATGCTTGACCAACCTATTGAATTTTTTGAAGAAGTAACAGAAAAAGTAGACAAGGGTAATGTTGTAGATGTAATATATTTGGATTTTCAAAAGGCCTTTGATAAGGTACCGCATTGTAGACTCAGGGGACCTATAGTAGAATGGATAGCAAGTTGGCTACAAAACAGAAAACAGAGAATAGGTACTCAGGCTTGCAAAAGGTGAGCAGTGGTGTTCCACAAGGATCAGTGCTGGGACCACTGTATTTCACAATTTACATTAACGGTTTGGATTCGGGAATCAGAAGTACAATTTCAAAATTTGCAGACGACACCAAATTGAGGGATGTAGTTAATACAAAGGAAGAATGTATCAAAATGCAAGAGGACATGAATAAACTTGCAGAATGGGTGTGCAATTGGCAAATGAATTTCAATATTGATAAGTGTGAAGTGGTGCATTTTGGTAGGAAGAATAAGGAGGCCACATATTGCTTGGATAATAAGAGTCTAAATGGGGTAGAGGAGCAAAGGGATCTAGGGGTACAGATACACAAATTACTAAAAGTTGCAACGCTGGTTATTAAGGCCGTAAAAAAAGCAAAGTAAGCACTGGAGTTAATTTCTAGAGGGATAGAATTGAAAAGCAGAGAAGGTATGTTAAACTTGTATAGAACCTTGGTTAGACCACACTTGGCGTACTGTGCACAGTTCTGGTCTCCATATTATAGAAAGGAGATAGATGTATTGTAGACGGTGCAAAAAAGATTCACAAGGATGATAACAGAACTGAGAGGATATACTTATCAGGAAAGGCTGAACAGACTGGGGCGCTTCTCTCTAGAAAACAGAAGGCTGAGAAGTGATCTGATTGAGGTCTTTAAGAATATGAAAGGGTTTGATAGGGTAGACGTAGAATAAATGTTTCCACTTGTGGGGAATCCAAAACTAGAGGTCACAAATATAAAATAGTTGCTAATAAATAGAAACTTCTTTACCCAAAGGGTGTAAGAATGTGGAATGTGCTACCACAAGGAGAAGTTGAGGCAAATAGCATAGATGCATTTAAGGCAAAACTAGATGAGTACATGAGGGGAAAACGGAATAGAAGAGTATCCTGATAGGGTTGGGGAAGTAGGGAGGGAGGAGGCTCGTGTGAAGCATAAATGCCGGCATAGGTAGTTGGGCCAAATGGGTTGTTGCTGCTCTGCAGTTTCGATGTAACTCGATGTGACTTGGTGCGAGTTAAGTTACGGGCAGTAGAGTTTTGGATGAGCTCAAGTTTACCAAAGGCGGAAGACGGGAGGCCAGCCAGGAGAGGATGGAATAGTCAAGTCTGGAGGTAACAAAGGAGCGGATGAGAGTTTCAGCAGCAAATGAGCTCAGGCAGGAATGGAGATGGATGATATTACGGAGGGGGAAGTAGGCGGTCTTGGTGACGGGGTGGATATGCGGTCAGAAGCTCAGCTCAGGGTCAAATAGATGTCAAGGTTGTGAACAGTCTGGTTCAGCCTCAGACAGTGGCCAGGGAGGGGGATTGAATCGGTGGCTAGGGAGCAGAGTTTGTGGAGGGGGCCGATGACAATGGCTTCGGTCTTCCCAATATTTAATTGGAGGAAATTTCTGCTCATCCAATACTGGATGTCGGACAAGCAGTGCGACAAATCAGAAACAGTGGAGGGGTAGAGAGAGGTGATAGTGACGTAGAGCTGGGTGTCGTCAGTGTGCATGTGGAATTGGACATTACGTTTTCAGATGATGTCGCCGAGGGGTAGTAAGTAGATGAGAAATAGGAGGGGACCAAGGATGGATCCACGGGGGATTCCAGAGGTAATGGTGGGGAGCAGGAAGAGAAGCCATTGCAGGAGATTCTCTGGCTACGACTGGATAGATAAGAATTCAACCAGACGAGGGCAATCCCACTCAGCTGGACAACAGAGAAGAGTCATTGGAGGAAGATGGTGTGGTCAACTGTGTCAAAGGCTGCAGACAGGCCGAGAAAGATGAGGGAGGAGAGTTTACCATGACCACAGTCACATAGGATGTCATTTGTGACTTAGGTAAGGGCCGTTTCAGTTCTGTGGCAGGGGCTGAAACCCAATTCGAAGGATTCAAACATGGAGTTGTGGGAAAGTTGGACACCGATTTGGGAGGTGACAACACATTCAAGGACTTTGGAGAGGAAAGGGAGGTTGGAAATGGGGCGGTAGTTTGCAAGGACAGAGGTGTCAAGAGTATTTTTTTGAGGAATTGGGTGATGACGGCAGATTTGAAAAGGAAGGGGACAGTACCTGAGGAGAAGGAACCATTTACAATATCAGCCAGCATGGGAGCCAGAAAGGGAAGTTGCATGGTCAGCAATTTAATCAACAGTTTAACAACTTGCAGGGTGATAGTTTGTGGGCAGTAAGTTCCTTCAGATGGCATCCTGTGCTCAAGTGGGACGTCTCTTATTGGCCAAATCATTTAGAGATGTCTCAAGCATGTTTTGGATTTTTTTGTCTTCACCAGCAGAATTTGAATAAGCCTCTGCTTTTATCATATTAAATTTACCTCGTTCCTTTTGCTTTTTAAAATTAATTGTTCTTAGTATGTTCATATATTATACTTGCATTAGTCAATCATTTCCTCTCCATTCTTTGAGTTTGGTTAAATATCTGAGACTCTGTGACATTTGAATGGAATTATGTCCAGGCTTTGATTTCTTTTGTGAAGCTTTCACAATGTGCATTTTCATCAGTTAAATTGATTCTGATCATCAAAAGAATATTTCTTCCCCAAATGCTCTAACTTGCAAAACCAAAGCCCTGTAGTGCTCAATCCAGCAACTCCCTTACACTAAGATATCCTTTCAAGGCGAACTGAAGGCATGAGATTAGAGACTAGAGACATCAAGAGGTAAATACTACAATAGATAAGTACTTACCCCAGAAGTTTCGCAAGTCGCTTTTATCTTATATATAAATTTGCTTTGCTGTCCCATTTACAGGGCTTCTCTGTGGGGCATTTTATAAATCTGTTTAACAAGACCTGAACACACTGGAATGATGCAACGCAAAGAACATATTGCGAGTGTGTTCACTCAGACCTATTAGTAGCAATGAGCTTATTGTGCTTAATGTCTCTTTTTAGATTGTATCCTTTTTTTTATTTTGTTTCATTTTTGCTTGCAGGGAAGTAAGAATTCTCATTCTGTGGTGAGTATTCAGATCTGAATAAATACCAGAATAAAACACTGCTTTCCAGCTCACTCAATACATTTGTATTAATGCATACATGCAGAGGAAATAACCTTTTTGAGAATTTCTTTTAAAAAATACCACCCCAGCATGACTTTTAATTGAAGAAGAAATGCTTTGAAAGTTGCCCTGGCTGAAGTGTGTCTCATTGGTTGTGAGTTGCTCCATTAAAGTAGTGGAGGTGATTGGGAGCACATATCAATTGGTGGTACCTCAGCCCATCTTTAAGCAGCAAAATGTTGGTTTATATTAGGATGACAGCCTCAAGAAAGTAAACATTTTTTAAATCACTTGTGTAAAGTGTGTTTTTTTTATTTTAAAAAGGTCACCGATTTACAGTTGAATGTACAGAGAATGATTGTCTTAGTGGGTGAATGCACCATTTGTGGTATAGATTAGTGATCAATCACACAGATTAGGAATGCCCAGTTATCTGTCCTGCTCTATACTGAGGTAGTTGATCTCAGCTGGGTTAGTTATGGAGGAGCTACAAATATTCTCCATGTCCTATAGAGGAGAAAGATCTCTCATGATACTTGTTCCTGATAACTATTCGGTGACCTATGCTGAAAAGTGCACATTTGTGTAGACACTGGGTGATGACGGGACTAGGCTTGACTGCAATGCTCTGCACAATTGAACAACCTGTCAATACTCATTGTGTAAAATCATACTTGAAGAATGGCCTCTTTAGCAAGGCTCTAGAAAGGTCCTGATGCTTATGAACTGTTCTCAACATGAATACCAGCTTCAAGTAAGATGGGGAAATTGGAAGAGAGGGGGAAGAAAGAGAAGGAAAACAATATGTGAGCAATAACAGAAGAGTTAATATTATTATTGATCTTTGTTTTGTATGAGAAAACTATGATACTGCTATTAATATAATTTTTTCTTTCACTCATTTAAGGGAATGAAATTCTACCTTAAAATCCATATTGAAATTATGAAGTCCATAGCAGTAAAGTACTCTAAAATGTATGTTTCACAACTTAATGATTTGTGCTAACTGAATTTTTACAAGTCACTGCTGCAGTCCTTCTGCCTGAACCGTTACTTTATAAAGTGTAGCTTGTAACTGAAATGTCATCCAGTACAACCAACTAAGTCGTGCTTCTGATAATATCTCCACATCTAAACTGAGATGGAAGGAACAGCAATTGAGGCTGCTCAATCTACTCCTTATACTCCTAATATTTAAATGAGAAAGCTAGAAACTCTTTCTATTTTAGCAGACTAGTCAGACATGTCCTAGAGCAGATTTTCAGATGGAACAAATATTTCAGAACAATTATGTTTAAAAATAAGAATTCCTAGTTATATAGGTCTGGAATTTGTAGTTTACTGATCAAAACCATTGAAACCATTTGTCTGCTGACATTTTAAAATTGCACCATTGAAGGGGACAGTGTCTGTATTCATGTCACTATTAGTAAGGAGGATTGTAAGATATTCATACACAGTCCAGTTCTGGGTTCATCTGCTTTATTTTCTGCTTATGACACAAATCCATGAATCATGTCTTTGTGAGAGGACTGAGATAGAATGGAAGCAAGCAACAGATAGGAACCAAGGAAATGGCTTTTAAAATGTGTAAATATTTTAACAGATCTTTCTTTTTCTGGACTTTGTACTGTTTAGCACAGAAATAAAACAAACAGTATTGCTATTTTGGACAATAGTAACAAAGACTTTGAAGTGGAAGTGCTCTTAGCAATATGTACAATTATTCACATTTTCCACTCTGTTCCAATACCATTTCACAATATGGTTATTGATATTAAACTCCTCTTTTAGATGCTGAGCATGTAATGGAATCCTGATATCCTTTTGTTTTTTTTTTTGGGGGGGGGGGGTGGTGCAGGTGGCTTCATTTTCTCAACAAGATGATAATCAGTCCCAGACTGCTGCTAAACATGCTTGTAACCTCCCACTAGAAGATACACACGAGGGCTACTGGCCCTCTGCTGGGTTCCTCCCCCTGTTAGTCTGTTTGAGATTAGGCCAATTCCCTATGCCATAGTTGTGACAGATGGGGAATGTTTTTCACCAACTTATTGGGATTGATCACAATGCAGTAATACCACTGCAATATGGCCAACATCTGTATTTATTATTTTGTGGGTACAGAATGCTCTCCAGATGGTAGACTTAAAGAAAATAAGTTGGTAGTATGATTGGGCTAATCCTGTCTCTCATTCAATATTTCTCTTGTCATGACATTTGTAACTTTTCCTTGTTACACAAATAACTATTTTAGAAACTATTTAAGAAATGTAGTGGTACATCTGAATTAAAATGATAGATTACAATGTTCAGAAGTTTCCTTAGTAAGTAATGTAATTTGAGAGGTTTTGTAGATCAACGTATTTCCTAAATCTACTTCAATATTTAACATTGAACAGCTGAAGAAAATGATTTTTTTTCTAAACCAAACATATATTTTGAAAATTACAAATAATTCAGCATTCATAGAAGTAAACGTTAACTCTGGCTAGATAAAATATTTCAAAATGCTATGAATCCCAGAAATAACAAAAATTGTACAATTTTTCTTGTATACTATTCCAGTATTCCTAGTGTAACATATCTGTTTAATTTGATTCATTCAGTTGAAAAGTTTGTAATAAAAACTCAGTGATATCAGCACCCAATGACAACAGTCCATTTTTCCACAGAAAGCATCTAGACAAAAGGTGGTTCATTAGCCTGTTGCATGAAACATCTCATACCCATTGTGTTGGGAAGTCTCTTGTCCTGGGGGCCCGGCAGGGGTTGTCTGTCAGGCTTTCCCTTCTGGGTGAGCACAAGGAGATGAAAACAGAGATAGAAATGCAAGCAATCAGACAGGCCCAGCATAGGCTGCATAGTCATTCATTACTGGTTATTTTGTTTAAGGAAAGCAAGATGACCCACTGATGGGCAATGTAGTATATTCATTATTTTGCACAATTACATAAAGATAATTTGTACTGATTGAATTAAGTGAGTCTGATGATAACTGTTGCTCTGTATGATCGCTCACATTGAAATAAAGCAGCTTGACGATTCGTATCTGGCATCAACTTACCAGGTGTTTTCTTGGTCTGCCTTCAAAGAGATTGGAGAAGCATGTGGGGACACATGAAAAAAGACAGGAATATCCAGTTCACATGAGAATGGGGTATTGTTGTTACACCAGGGTTGTGTTATCATACAATTAGTTATTGGGCAGTGTGAGTCTACTACAGCACATAAGGGGTGTACTCATAGGAGCAACTGACATCACTGAAGCCAAGAAATTATCTACTGCAGGCCTGAATTTGTAACAGATGTACTCTTACAGATTTTATAATCTCCTTGCAATAAAGGAGAAATGTCACAACTTCATAACTGAAAGAAACAAAAATTTGTACGATCTCCAATAGCAGGCCAAACTATCAAATGAATATTACCACAGTATTCCAAGTTCACAGTTTCTGAACAAGGTATCAAAAATTATTTCCACTCCAAAAAAAACCTGGAACAAATACAAAGCGAATAAAGGGAGTTCCAGTAGCAAGAATCACAAGCAACAGATGACAGTTTGACATTGCTTAAACAATGAGTGTAGGTCAAAACATGTCATAAAACCAGCAAATAAATTCCACCCAACAGTGTCACTGGGACTTAACACAATCACGGCAAAGACCAGTCTCTAACATTACAATCATACACATCTATCATTACAGCAACATCTTCATTCAAGTATATAATAGATAAATACTGCCAGAAGAAATCTCTTATGAAGTGACGCAGTAGCACTATAATCTATAAACGAACAAGGTAAATCTATAACAAAAGCAAAATACTGCAGATGCCGGAAATCTATACCTTTTTTTAAAAAAAAGAATCGACCTCATCAATTAATTTCAGAATAATATCTTAGAAGCTGACTTTTTTGTATTACAACTGCATAAAACCTGACCCATTTTTCCATTTAGAAGTGGAAATAAGGCTCATCATCCAGTTCAATCTGCTATTGATGTACAATCCAAGAAAGGGGGACCCCCTCCAGATTGGTAGGCTGGATTCCTAAATTAGTATCCTCATTCTATTGCTGTCCACAATGAGCTGTTCTTTGAACTTAGGGGAACAAGAATGAGATTGACTGGAAACTTGGACAATGGAGAAGGGCAGGCCAGAATGTTTAAAGCAAGATAGTCACCAAGCAATAAAAAAGGTGGGCTAGAAACTAACAGCTGGACCATTCAAATAAGAGCTCTGGCCTTAAATAGAGTGAGATATCAACCAGATCCAATACTCCAAGCCTCAGATATATGCAACTGGCACAATTTCTTACCGATTTGCAATTGTTAGGAATCTAGGTACTTAACTAGGGAGTGAAAATCTCAAAGAAATGATTGGGGCTAGGATGCAGACAAATATTTTACAGAGATTTACTGATTTAGTACCATTTGGGTTTGGTTTCCCACAGATTAGCTGCTATGCAGAGACTATTCTCAGCATCAGTGTCATGGCATGAATGGGCAGACGTTACTGCTCTCTCGGGATGGCAGCACATACAGGACCTCCCACCAGTCCCATCCAATGACTGTACATGCAACTGAAAGAGATCAGAGGCTGGCAGCTCATGCACCCCAGGCCTCTATGGTAGTAGGCTGAGCAGCCATAGACTAGGTACACACTGCCTTTATGGCCTCTGTCATGGGGGCCTTCACTGAAGGTGTACCTGGGTCTGCCACATGCTCCAGGGTAGATTGCAGTGAAATGAAGCTATCCATTTCTGTACCAGTTATGTAGGTAGTGGACTCCCCCACCTTGTCATGTCATCTCCCGCACAATGTTTTTTTAAACCCCTAATGTACTGTGACAGAAGCCATTGCCTTGTATGCTTTATTAATGTATATTTGGTCCTCCAGTGTTCTGTAACCATCTTTCCTTTAAAATCAGCCTCCATGAGATTTGGATCTCCAAACTTTTCAGCCAAAGGGTGATGAATCTTGACCCTCTGGCCAATAATGCCTTCCTCCTCATGTTGCACCCACAACTGCTCATGATTTGTACATAACCCTCCGAACTCCACTTTGGCTCACCCTATATTTCCCCCAGAATGGATGACCCTGTCTCTGAGCTCGTGCTTGGGAAGGATAGATTGAGTGGTGACTAATGCTCGGAAGTGAGGGTCTGGATTATTCTTCACGTACATCTGGAGGATGAAAAGAGACAGAGGTTTTCGAATGGATTGCTGAGACATAAAATTCATGCCATTTTCTGTACAAGTTGTGGCATCAATGTTTCATGATGTAATTTGATGACAGGTATTGCAGTGTATCGTAGGGTGCGAAGGAAGAGAAGCAAAATGTTAGAACAAACCTTCAGCTTTCTCACTTGTGACCAGATCCTGAGAGTAGGTGAGGAAGAAATTTGCTTGTCTCCGAAAGATTGCTAAAGTAAGTGTGCTCACACTTTGCTTAACTTTACAATATTGCCTTACAATGCAACTGAATAGCACTTCATTGCAATCTCAGTGGAGCATCACAGACAATGCACAGTTCGCTTGGGTAAATGGGCAAATTTTTCTGTGATTAAAGCTGTTTTTTTAAACCCCTAATGTACTGTGACAGAAGCCATTGCCTTGTATGCTTTATTAATGTATATTTGGTCGATCTCACTGTGTTTAGAACATTCTTAGTTACAGTTTAGCAGTACAATGTATTAATGTAAACTATAGTTGTTAAGGCTGGAACAGTGCACGTGACTTTGAAACAACCTGTGTCCACAGCAAAATAACTACCACTCGTACCTTAGGAAGGGGGGAGCAGCTAGTCAATGGCGTCAATGTTAACCAGCTCCAGGGTTCAGGGCAGTGGAATTGTTCCATTATCGGAGAACAGAAAGGTATACAAACTCCTCCCATAGGTTTTTAGGCAGGGAAATCTGTTGATCTTACTCACAGAATCAAATCTGTAAGACAGCCCATTAACCAGGCCTGCTGAAAGAAGCTGCCCCTCCCTTTCTCCGATCTACATGCTGAGTCTGTGCAATTTTCTTAACTGTACCTCAATTACTAGGGATCAAAATATCTATTTGATTGTTGTAAATAAACTGTCACATTTAGGGATTTTGGATAATTTTTTTTCCTTCATGAAAAAGATTTGGGAATGAGTTATATGTGTTTCAAAATGGTGAATTCGCACAGGTTTTTTAAAAAAAACAACACAGGTGCAGTCATTGACGTTCTGTATTAAAGCTAGACAAGCCAGTTTGTGGAATGACAGAGCTCACCATCTGCTGCAAACTGAGACAATAAGGCCCCGATATTTACGGGGAGGCCACGGGGAGGGGGGTTGGTTGTAGCGGCCAGGAACCCCAGAAATACGGGTAACGCAGAGGTCCTGCTGAATTTAATGGCAGGACCTCATTTGATCTTTTTGTCTCTGTTTCTCGGCCAGCAGCCAGCCAGATTGAGAGGTTGGCTGGCTGTTGGGCGGGAGGGCCCACGGAACAAGGCCACTGCCATAGAGCGGAGAGGAGGGAGGGACAGATCGGGGGTGGGACTGGGGGGGGTGGTGGAGAGCAGGTGGGGCTTCAAATCGCGGGGGGAGGGTTTCAGATCAGGTGGGGGGAGTTTCAGATCGCAGGGGGGGTCTTCAGATTAAGGGGTAAGCTTCAGATCGCCGGTCCTGGGGGGCTTCAGATCGCGCAGGGGAGGGTCGGCGATCATGGGGAGGAAAGCAGGTTAGCTTGAAGGGCCAGGGGGGAAGCACTACTGCTCCTCCTGATGCACAAGCAGTGTGGGAAAGGCACTTACCTGCTGGATCCAGCCGTTCTCGCCTCCCTCCAGCTGTCTGGGTTTCCCAGGGCTCAGGAAACCTGCCCACAGCCGTTAAATGTAAAACTCTGGTAAAATTTGAGGTATGCAGCCTATAAAATATTTAAGTTACTGACCCGCCTCTTGACGCCTCTCCCAACCCACCTCCATTAAAACCAGATGTGGACATAGGCGGGTTGGGGTCGGGTTTCAGAATTTTGAAATTTTAACCTCCCTCACCCCTCTCCCGCCCGTCGGGGATTAAAATTCCCTCCAAAGAGTGAATTGTCTCATCCCAGGCCTAGTAAGCCAGAATGGGCCTTCTGATTTTAAAGAATAGCAAGAGATATTTTCTGTAAACCTGCATCCCAAGGCAGGAAGGAGAGGCAGCAAATTTTATTGATAGGCCTACTGTGAATCTCTGAACAAGGAAGAAGTCAAGGGGACTGCTGTTCTGCTCACTGTGAACGCAAAAATATGGGGTAGAATTTCATATGGCCACTTCCATCAGGTGAGAAGCAGATAGAGTGAGCTTGCTGCCTGCCCAATGGAAGTGGTCTGAGTCCCAACCCGTTTTCATGGTCTTGTCTCGTTAACATTCTGTGGTGGGTTGCTGGCACTCTTGGAGCAGTTCACTGATCGGAGGGGGCAGATAATCTGGCAGCTCTACCGCGGAGCCTAGCTGGCCCAGGTAGGTTAAAGTGGGGGGAGGTGAACCCAGGGGAGGGGCTGTGGAGAGTTGGACCGCAGAGATTTGGGCAACAGGGAGGTTGATTTTTGTGGTCCAGGAAGAGATTTAATGCTCCTCCTGGCCCCACAGAAACCATTTACAAACCTTTCTTATCCACTTTTTTTGAACGACCTTCAGCCGTCCCTTTAAGGATCAGTGGTTAGGGCACAAGCGCCAAAGGGTAGAGAGTGCCCGGCGTGTGCTTTGCTCTTTGGCACATCAAACTTGCAACTATTCCAATTGGTGTCATAGGAAGCTGATTTGCATGAGCTAATGAGGGTACTGGCTGGGCTGTCCATTTCAGGGCCCCCATCAAATGGCAGAGACCCAGATGTTGGCGGGAACAGGGCAGTAAATGCTGCACTGCTATCTTGATCACAGTACTGCCCATTCTTGCCTGGCAGAGGGGATAGGAGGAGAGAGACACATGAGCAAGTCAGTCAGCCAAGACCTAACGAGGAGAAGCTCGCTCATTGTTAAATTCAAAGCCAGTCAGCATCATAACTTGTGACAATCTTTTTTTTACAACAACAGCATAGTTTTTCCTTCCCGAACATACTTCAGTCCAGCTACAAATAAGAAAAATTGCACAGACTCATTGCATATTGGAAGGAAGGGGGAAGGCGTCTTTCCAGGATCAAGTTAAGTGAGCCCACTAATAGTGATATGTGGCATATTATTATTATTTTTCTTGTTCTCAAGTAGAGTTCCGTCGTTAGTTGAACCAAGGTGATTTTTGATTATGACTGTTACTCTGTACAATGAAACCTGTAAATTATGGACACCTAAGGGACTGGCAAGAGCTGTCCTTTTTTTGCAGATATCCTTATTTTCAAAATGGTCATTTTATATACGGTAAAAATTTTCCCAACAATCTTGAAGAACCAGCTGAGATCATGATCAACACCTAATCAGCTGCAGTAATGCTAAAAACTTCGGTTTGGAAGCAGATATAACAACAAAACTGATGTACTTGTACAGTGGAACAGTACAGTGTCTTTACAACACTCTCAGATGACGGACCACATAGGGTCAGGTGTGTGATGCATCTTCTGGGTCTGCGTGGGGTCAGGTGTGTGATGCATCTTCTGGGTCTGCGTGGGGTCAGGTGTGTGATGCATCTTCTGGGTCTGCGTGGGGTCAGGTGTGTGATGCATCTTCTGGGTCTGCGTGGGGTCAGGTGTGAGCGCATCTTCTGGGTCTGCGTGGGGTCAGGTGTGTGCGCATCTTCTGGGTCTGCGTGGGGTCAGGTGTGTGATGCATCTTCTGGGTCTGCGTGGGGTCAGGTGTGTGCGCATCTTCTGGGTCTGCGTGGGGTCAGGTGTGTGATGCATCTTCTGGGTCTGCGTGGGGTCAGGTGTGTGATGCATCTTCTGGGTCTGCGTGGGGTCAGGTGTGTGTGCATCTTCTGGGTCTGCGTGGGGTCAGGTGTGTGATGCATCTTCTGGGTCTGCGTGGGGTCAGGTGTGTGATGCATCTTCTGGGTCTGCGTGGGGTCAGGTGTGTGATGCATCTTCTGGGTCTGCGTGGGGTCGGGTGTGTGATGCATCTTCTGGGTCTGCGTGGGGTCAGGTGTGTGATGCATCTTCTGGGTCTGCGTGGGGTCAGGTGTGTGCGCATCTTCTGGGTCTGCGTGGGGTCAGGTGTGTGCGCATCTTCTGGGTCTGCGTGGGGTCAGGTGTGTGATGCATCTTCTGGGTCTGCGTGGGGTCAGGTGTGTGATGCATCTTCTGGGTCTGCGTGGGGTCAGGTGTGTGCGCATCTTCTGGGTCTGCGTGGGGTCGGGTGTGTGATGCATCTTCTGGGTCTGCGTGGGGTCGGGTGTGTGATGCATCTTCTGGGTCTGCGTGGGGTCAGGTGTGTGATGCATCTTCTGGGTCTGCGTGGGGTCAGGTGTGTGATGCATCTTCTGGGTCTGCGTGGGGTCAGGTGTGTGATGCATCTTCTGGGTCTGCGTGGGGTCAGGTGTGTGATGCATCTTCTGGGTCTGCGTGGGGTCGGGTGTGTGATGCATCTTCTGGGTCTGCGTGGGGTCAGGTGTGTGATGCATCTTCTGGGTCTGCGTGGGGTCAGGTGTGTGCGCATCTTCTGGGTCTGCGTGGGGTCAGGTGTGTGCGCATCTACTGGGTCTGCGTGGGGTCGGGTGTGTGATGCATCTTCTGGGTCTGCGTGGGGTCAGGTGTGTGATGCATCTTCTGGGTCTGCGTGGGGTCAGGTGTGTGATGCATCTTCTGGGTCTGCGTGGGGTCGGGTGTGTGATGCATCTTCTGGGTCTGCGTGGGGTCAGGTGTGTGCGCATCTTCTGGGTCTGCGTGGGGTCAGGTGTGTGATGCATCTTCTGGGTCTGCGTGGGGTCAGGTGTGTGATGCATCTTCTGGGTCTGCGTGGGGTCGGGTGTGTGATGCATCTTCTGGGTCTGCGTGGGGTCAGGTGTGTGATGCATCTTCTGGGTCTGCGTGGGGTCAGGTGTGTGATGCATCTTCTGGCCTGCATTGTCAATGGGGTTGCTTTTGGAAGCAGGGACAGCGGCTGTGAGGTGATTCAAACCCTGATACCGGCATGGACAAAAAGGAATCCACTAACAATCCATCAGTCATCACGACCTTCAGACTCAGATACAGTACATACTTTGAACATTTTAAAGTGTGACGTCGGACTGTGTCCTGTGTTTTAACATGTGAAAAGGCTTGGTACATTGAAGGCTGTCCGTAGTTCATAATTTGTGAGTGTCCGTAGTTTCAAAGAGCCTCTTTTATCTGCTACAATGTAAGTTATTTGGTACTGTCAATAAGCATCTGTTTTTTGCAGGTATCCATTTTTTGGGAGTGTCCATTTATACAGGTTTCACTGTACATTCATTAGGTGTTTGTGAACCAGAGAAGCTGGTGTTTCAGTCCAGCTTCAAAAAGATTGGCGGGCACATGCAAAAAACATGGGGGCGAGTTTTTGCAGAGGTCTCCCTGCTCGTCTGCTGTAGATGGAAGTGCTGCAGGAACCCTGGGATAAATGGAAGTTACAGTGGACGAACAGGAGAACCTCCGTGAAAATTCACCCCCCACCCCATGATGTCAAGTTCAGATCACGAGGGGGTCCTATTGTTACATCCCCGGATTACGTAATTGTATAATTAGATATTGGGCCGGGCAGGCACATGCCTGAAGGTGAGACCCTCGGACTGCTTACAGGAGTGACCAGCGCCGCTGTACCCAAGCAGGCCCAAAATTTGTAACATAAACCTTGTTTAATTTTTTTTAAAATCTGCTCTGACGATTGTTAATTGTTTTGCATCACCTAGAATTCAGAGCGTTGTGTGAAGTTGGTCCTAATTTCCTCTCTAGTAAATAGGCCTTCTCCCCTTACGCAAGTTAAATCTTATACAAATTTTTGTCACAAGCACAATAAAATTATTCGTCACCTAAACTAATATTGTAACTGAAATTGCAGTCCTTACATAGGGGGTGTAACCTTCACGTTTTAAAGTGCGCCATTTTATATTTAAGCCAGAATTTTCCACATAAAAATAAAACCGCATGGTGTAAAATGGGGCAGCTTTAAAGTAAAATAAAATAGACGAGCAACTGCAGTTTCTTTACTCAAAGTAGGTCTATCTATATAAACACTTGTCACACGAGGGACAAAAGGGTTTTTTTTGTTAGTGGAAAATCAGAGTCCAGTGTAAAGAGGGTTACCCCTGCCATGTGGCTGATACCCTAGTATTGGGTCTGAATTATGATGGAAGACTGGAGAGATTTTAACTTTTCAGCTTCGAAAGGAGACAACTGAGAGGTGATCTCATAGAGGTATATAAGGTAGTTAATGGTATGAAAAAAGGGAACCTGGAATATTACTTTAAATTAAACTGTGGGAGTAGGACAAGGGGACACAAGGGTTCAAACTATTAAATGGTAATTTTCGGACTGATATGAGGATGTTCTTCACATACAGTGTGATCAACACTTGGAATGGACTTTCAAGCAGAGTGCTGGAAGTGAAAACCCTGGAATCACTTAAGAAGCAACCAGTGCAAAAATAGGGGGAGTGTACAACTCTTCTGGATGGATGGGCCAAATGGCCTAAGTCATCCATAAGTATCTTGTGAATATAGAACATTGCTTGAAGTAATTTAAAAACACTAGGGTACATTCTGTGCTCCTGAGCTTCCAGTGGAGAGTGGTGCTCTTAGTAAGAATTGGCTCTACTATCTCAACCTGGGGTGAAAAAAATAAAATTCTCCATTTGGTTCAGTACAGAACCTTACTATACATTAGTACAAGTAGGGTTTGCCCTGAGGTGAATATTTTTATTATTTTTTAATCACAAGATAGATACAGGTAATGAAGGCCATTTGGCCCATCTTAGTTAATTCTTCCATAATATAAATAACTTGCATTCTGCCACTCCCAACACAACTAGATCTTGATTGAATCTAAGGTTTTGACCTCTATTGCCATACTTGGAAGACCATTCTTCTCTGCACCATCTCCAAGGATTAAATAGACCAGTGAATGTTTCGAGTTCTTCAAAACTGTTTAAAGAAGGGTCTGAGCCCGAAATGTTAGCAGATCTGGTCTCTCTCCACAGATGCTGCCTGACATGCTGAGTGTTTCCAGCATTTTCTATTTTTGTTTCAGATTTCCAACATCTGCAGCTTTTTGCTTTTCCATGGATTGAATGTTTGCCATATGGCTTAGTGACCAAAACTGAACATAATACGCAAGATGTAGGTTGACATGGGCACTGTACATTTTTAACATGACATTTCCTGACATATACTTAGCTGATCTAGCAACATAGTTTGGAATTCCATTTGATTTGTTTATTGCTGCTCCACAGTGATTTAACATGTTACATGCTGAATCTACCATCATCCCAGATCCTTTTCCATTGCACCATCCATAGTATATGTGTGATACTCATTTTTCTTTCCAATGTCTGGTACATTGCACTAGTCTGCACTGAATTTCATTGCCACTAATTTGGTCATTTGCAGATTTTATCTTATTTTTACACCCTTGGCTGCTTCCTCTGACTCGACTTTCCTCCCCCCTCTCCAGCTTAGTTTCATCTGCAAATTTGACTGGCTTGTTTTAGGTTTCTGAATCCAAGTCGCTAACATAGATTAGGAATTGTAGAGACCACTGCACCGATCCCTGCAGCACACCACTCAGTACTTTCCTCTCCAGCTTGACTTTACTCCCATAACAAATACCCACTATCATCTTTCAGCCAATTGCTTACCTATGTAACATAAGGAAAATCTTTTTTACACAGCGAGTGGTTAGGATCTGGAATGCACTGCCCGAGGGGGTGATGGAGGCAGAGTCAATCATAGCCTTCAAAAGGGAACTAGACAAGTGCTTAAAAGGAAAACATTTGCACGGTTATGGGGAAAGGGCGGGCGAGTGGGACTAGCTGGATTGCTCTTGCATAGAGCCAGCACGGACTCGGTGGGCTGAATGGCCTCCTTCCGCGCTGTAACTTTTCTATGATTCTATGATTCTATATCCAGTGCTTTCAATTTCAGTGGCAGCCTTTCACTGAAGGCATTTTGGAAATCTAAGTACAGCATGTTATATAATTTCGTACTTATTCTATGCAACCATAAGGTCTCACTTGATGTTTTCCCCCTCCATGGGAAAAAAAAACTATAATTGGTTCCAACATTAAAATGAGATGTTACTCAAAATCATAAATGAACAAGGTTTCACTAATTGGTAGTAAAAGTTTAAAAGGCAACATTTAACACCTTTGTACTGACTTCAGCTGGAAGATAAATATACGATTTCCTTAACAAAGTTATGAGTCCTAGATTAAGTAGCCAAACCCAAGAATTTTGTTTGTAAAAAATGTCAGGGAAATACTACGTCTCAATCATTCTGTTGCGTAAGTAACTGCAGCTTTTCATCCCCTGATTAATGCAGACAGTTTTATAGTTGTACATAATAAAGTCATTTTCTAGCTGCCAATATTGTTCCACGTGTCTCCTAAAACATGCTGCAGAGAAACAGCATTTGGACCAAAGATTCATTTTGATTCTGTTCTCATATGCCCACTGTTGTATCTGCAGGGCCTGCAAAATGTAACTGCTGCAGCACAAGGAACAAAGACACTATTCAGTATGGAGAACAGCTTCCCTTCCGCACCACTGTGACCACAGAGTAGTCTGGTGCTACATGTTATCTGATCCACATAGATTCCCTGTCACAAAGAATTCAGTTTCATCATTATATTCAGTGTATTCTGCTTAAAAGCATTGTTAGAATAAAGAACCCATAAAGTTGACTATCTGTTACTTTTGACTCTTGGGTATATTGTGTTTATAAATGACCCTGTTATCTGAAAGGCTACATTTATTACTCCGCTGTTAAGCACCCTCCCCCAATCTTTGTGTTAATGGTACGTGCCAGAGTTGCAGAAGTTGTATGAAGACATTGTCTCTAATCTGGCTGCTTTAAAAATCCCATCACAAGGGTCATTTCCTGACTTTTGTGGGACGTTTCTACGGTGTCCACAAGATTCCTGTAACCTTGAGTGACTTTGCACAGCATTCTTTCATCCTGCAAATTTAAAACCATCATTATTGAAAATTGGACTGTAAATCTAAGTACACCATACATGGTCTGCATTTCCTTTTATTTCATAAATATATTAAGATCAATTTGAATTGGCCTAATACGTGTCATTTTATGATTATAGCTCTACTTTACAGTGTTTGAAATGTGAGGAATGTATTCTGTATTAATTATAGTTTTGCAAAATGTTTTAAATATCTGTTTTGGATCTTTGAAAAAGTGTAAGTGCAGTGTTAGAAATCTATGCGTACACCTAGGCTGAGAGAAAATGCTTCAAAAGTGATTGACTCTTCAGTAAGGTGGGCTTTTTCCTAAATTGCCTATTAACTTATCAAAACGTTCTACTTGATAACCTAAAGCCAAATGAACCCTCAAAAAGAGTTAAAGACACTTTTAGTACAGATGAGTATTGGGATAGGGAAAAGACTAATTAATAGGCCACAGTGGGCCTGATGCATGAAAGAACAAAACAATAAAAGATCAGTAATCATACTGGAGACACACTTGTAAACCAGCAAGTTGATTTCTTTTTCTGCTTGTCAAAATACCCCACCCTTCACCTCTGACTAGTTTGTATGTTAAGTTTTCTATTTGTATATGGGTATAGAAATAATAATATATTCCACGTAAGACACTGTTAGCTAAAATTAAAGCTCATGGAATTGAAGACAAATTATCGACCTGGTTAGGAGATTGGTTGGGCAGTAGAAGGCAAAGAGTAAGGATAATGGGTATGTACTCGAAATGGAAGGAAGTGACTAGTGGTGTCCCACAAGGATCTGTGCTGGGGCCTCAACTATTCATTATATTTCTTAATGGCCTAGATAACACAATGGAGAGCCACATATCCAAGTTTGCCGATGACACAAAGATTGGTGGCATAGGAAGTAATGTAGATGGAAGCATAAAATTACAAAGAGACATTGATAGATGAAATGAGTGGAGAAAACTGTAGGCAGATGGATTTCAACATAGGTAAGTGTGAGGTCATCCATTTTGGACCTAAAAGGGATAGATCCAAGTATTTTTTTAAATGGTGAAAAGCTAGGAACAGTGGAGGCCCAAAGAGATTTAGTGGTCCATGTACACAGATCACTAAAATGTAGTGGTCAGGTACAAAAAAATAGTCAAAAGAGCTAATGGAATGTTAGCCTTTATAACTAGAGAGTTAGAATATAAAGGGGAGGAAGTTTTGCTACAGCTATACAAAGCCCTGGTTAGATCACATCTGGAGTACTGTGCACAGTTCTGGGCACCGCACCTTAGGAAGGATATATTGGCCTTGGAAGGAACGCAGTGCAGATACACCAGAATGTTACCAGGGCTCCAAGGGTTAAATTATGAGGAGAGATTAAATAAACTAGGCCTGTAATCTCTGGAATAGAGAAGGTTAAGGGGTGATTTCATTGAGGTTTTTAGAATTTTGAAAGGAATCGATAGAGTCGATAGAGAGAAACATATTCCACTTGTGGGGGAGTCTAGGGCAAGGGGACATAACCTTAAAATGAGAGCCAGACCATACAGGAGAGAAGTTAGGAAGCATTTCTTCACGCAAAGGATGGTATAACTCTCTCCCACAAAAAGCAGTAGATGCTAGCTCATTAATAATTTTAAATCTGAGATCAATAGATTTTTGCTAGCCAAGGGTATTAAGGGAAATGGAGCCAAGGTGGGTGGATGGAGTTAGGATACTGATCAGCCATGATCTGATTGAATGGCAGAACAGGCTCGAGGGGCTGAATGGCCTACTCCTGTTCCTATGTTCCTATATTCTACAATCATCTCAAATCGAAAACAAAACAATTATTGAAACTGTAGTGATTTATCTGCTTAAACAGTGACTAGATTTCTAACAGTTGAACTCTTGTCAATATAAAAGTCCAAATGGGCATTCAACAAAACATTTGTTAAACATTATGGGATAGAGCTACCGCTTCTTTCCGTTAGTTTTGCGCCCATGTTCCAGCGCAATCGGCCAAACCAGCGCAAAAGATCGGGGAATTTTAAACGTAAGTGGTTTACACCAAAACCATTTACTTTAGGGTTCTCTGCTATCTTTTACACTGGCTTAAGATTCAGTTCACCCGGATCAGGCCCCACCCACAAAATTGGCCATGCCCCCCAAGTCCACATTGCGAGTTTCCACTGATTGCGCTGGTTAGGGAAGGCGCTTCAAATTGCGTTCAATTTCTTAGGCGCACAGGCACTAGTAGGCACGTTTTAAACATTTCTGCACATCAAAAAATACTTAATTTAGTAAGAAACTGACTAGTGTACATCAATGAAACTATTAAATGGTTCAATATAGATTTTTTACAGCCATTTTCAGTGATTTAAAATCAGGTTACTCACACATGGAGGGCTAGCTACTCTTATTAAAAATGCTTTTTTTGGTGATAAACCCATTTTCAGCTGTATTAATAAAACTGCACCAGGTTACCACTCTTAAATAAATCAATGAATATTTTTTAATGTGAAAAAGAAGGAACGATTACACTCTATTACACTGCCCGATTGAGCTGGTTCATGGAAGATTTTACGTTTGTGATTATGCAAATACATTTTAGCGGAAACATGAACTGTAACCTAAGCAATGCAATTTCGGGCGCACTTTCGTCACAAATTCCTGATTGCGTCCAAAGTGGAAACTTTACCCCTATGTGAGAGTTGATACAAAAGATTTTTTTAAATTTATATTTTCAACAAAGACAATTCTGGTTTTGTACACTCAGATTTTAAACTTGCTGGTGTTTGAATTTTTATTTTTCAATCCTTTCAACTTTGCCCTGTGTAAAACTGAAACAGTTTAAAATCTGTTACACCATCAGCCTGTGAAAACTTTAGTAAGCCTAGAATTTTCCCTTGAAGGAGGCTCTACTTTTTCTACTCACCTTATTTCTTGAGCATAGTTGGTCTTATATAGTATTGAATGGGAAAGGGAGAGGGAATGGTGTCCATGGGCTGATTATGCAAGCTCCTGGTTGCCATCTCAGAGCAACATTGGTAATGATCACCCGTCTGCACTCTCTGGTTGTATGACTGAGAAAACCAAGAAACTCCTTCTATGTATCATTTTTAAAAACTAAATAATAGTGTTAATGTCATTTTGAAGCCTTGTTTGATACTGAACTTAAAATCATGGAATTTTACAGCACAGAACGAGGCCATTCGACCCGTCGTGCCTATGCCAGCTCTCATTCCCACATAACCAGCTTTTTCACCGTAACCCTGCAAATTAGTCCTCTTCAAGTACATGTCGAATTGCCTTTTGAAAGTTCCTATGGAATCTGCTTCTACCACCCTTACAGGTAGTGCGTTCCAGATCTTAACAACCCTCAGCATGAAAAAATTTCTTCCCATTCCCGCTCTAGTTCATTTGCCAATTATTTTAAATCTATCACCTCTGGTTACCAACCTACTTGCCAGAAGAAACAATTTCTCCCTATGTACATAGAGTTACATTGAAACTACAGCACAGAAACAAGCCATTCGGCCCAACTGGTCTATGCCGTGTTTACGCTCCACACGCGTCTCCTCCCTCACTACTTCATCTAACCCGATCAGCATACCCTTCTATCACTTTCTCCCTCATGTGCTTAACCAGCTTCCCCTTAAATGTATCTGTACTATTTGCATCAGTAGATGAATGTGTGGCTGGAGAGATGGTACAGGAGGGAGGGCTTTAGATTCCTGGGGCTTTGGGACCGGTTCTGGGGGAGGTGGGACCTGTACAAGCCAGATGGGTTGCACCTCAACAGGGCCGGGATCAATATCCTTACAGGGAGGTTTGCTAGTGCTGTTGGGAAGGGTTTAAACTAGCTTGGCGAGGTTGGGAACCTGAGTGTAGATTCATTTGGGACAGAATCAGAACTAGAGATAGAAGGCAGAAAATTAGTAAGTGACTTAGGAAGGCAGAGGAAACAAAGGTTAGAAAATAAACAGGAAGGGAGTTTGGCAGTGCTTAATGGTGTACACCTTAATGCAAGGTGTATAGTGAATAAGGCAGATGAGCTGTGGGAACAGCTATGTAGCATAATGGTTATGTTACTGGGCTAGTAATCCAGAGACCTGAACTAAAATCCAGAGTCATGAGTTCAAATCCCGCCACGGCAGCTGGCGAATTTAAATTCAATTAATTAAATTCAATTAATTAAATAAAAATCTGGAATTAAAATACTAGTATCAGTAATGATGGCCGTGAAACTACCGGATTGTCGTAAAAACCCATCTGGTTCACTAATGTCCTTTAGGGAAGGAAACCTGCCGCCCTTACCCGGTCTGGCCTATATGTGACTCCAGACCCACAGCAATGTGGTTGATTCTTAATTGCCCTCTGAAATGGCCCAGCAAGCCACTCAGTTGTAAAATCTCGCTACGAAAAGTCATAATAAGAATAAAACCGGACAGACCACTAGGCACCGGACACGACAACGGCAAAGCACCAAGCCCAGTTGACCCTGCAAGGTCCTCCTTACGAACATCTGGGGACTTGTGCCAAAATTGGGAGAGCTGTCCCACAGACTAGTCAAGCAACAGCCTGACATAGCCATACTGACAAAATCATATCTTTCAGCCAACATCCCAGACTCTTCCATCACCATCCCTGGGTATGTCCTTTCCCACCGGCAGGACAGACCCACCAGAGGTGGCGATACAGTGATATACAGTCAGGAGGGAGTGGCCCTGGGAGTCCTCAACATTGACTCTGGACCCCATGAAATCTCATGGCATCAGGTCAAACATGGGCAAGGAAACCTCCTGCTGAATACCACCTACCGTCCTCCCTCAGCTGATGAATCAGTCCTCCTCCATGTTGAACACCACTTGGAGGAAGCACTGAGGGTAGCAAGGGCACAAAATGTACTCTGGGTGGGGGACTTCAATGTCCATCACCAAGAGTGGCTCGGTAGCACCACTACTGACCGAGCTGGCCGAGTCCTGAAGGACATAGCTGCTAGACTGGGCCTGCGGCAGGTGGTGAGCGAACCAACACGAGGGAAAAACTTGCTTGACCTCGTCCTCACCAATCTACCTGTCGCAAATGCATCTGTCCATGACAGTATTGGTAGGAGTGACCACCGCACAGTCCTCGTGGAGATGAAGTCCCGTCTTCGCACTGAGGACACCATCCAACGTGTTGTGTGGCACTACCACCGTGCTAAATGGGATAGATTCAGAACAGATCTAGCAGCTCAAAACTGGGCATCCATGAGGCGCTGTGGGCCATCAGCAGCAGCAGAATTGTATTCCAGCACAATCTGTAACCTCATGGCCCGGCATATTCCTCACTCTACCATTACCAACAAGCCAGGGGATCAACCCTGGTTCAATGAGGATTGTAGAAGAGCATGCCAGGAGCAGCACCAGGCGTACCTAAAAATGAGGTGCCAACCTGGTGAAGCTACAACTCAGGACTACATGCATGCTAAACAGCGGAAGCAACATGCTATAGACAGAGCTAAGCGATTCCACAACCAACGAATCAGATCAAAGCTCTGCAGTCCTGCCACATCCAGTCGTGAATGGTGGTGGACAATTAAACAACTAACGGGAGGAGGAGGCTCTGCAAACATCCCCATTCTCAATGATGGCGGAGTCCAGCACGTGAGTGCAAAAGACAAGGCTGAAGCGTTTGCAACCATCTTCAGCCAGAAGTGCCGAGTGGATGATCCATCTCAGCCTCCTCCCGATATCCCCACCATCACGGAAGCCAGACTTCGGCCAATTCGATTCACTCCACGTGATATCAAGAAACGGCTGAGTGCACTGGATACAGCAAAGGCTACGGGCCCCGACAACATCCCAGCTGTAGTGCTGAAGACTTGTGCTCCAGAACTAGCTGCGCCTCTCGCCAAGCTGTTCCAGTACAGCTACAACACTGGCATCTACCCGACAATGTGGAAAATTGCCCAGGTATGTCCTGTCCACAAAAAGCAGGACAAAGCCAATCCGGCCAATTACCGCCCCATCAGTCTACTCTCAATCATCAGCAAAGTGATGGAAGGTGTCGTCGACAGTGCTATCAAGCGACACTTACTCACCAATAACCTGCTCACCGATGCTCAGTTTGGGTTCCGCCAGGACCACTCGGCTCCAGACCTCATTACAGCCTTGGTCCAAACATGGACAAAAGAGCTGAATTCCAGAGGTGAGGTGAGAGTGACTGCCCTTGACATCAAGGCAGCATTTGACCGAGTGTGGCACCAGGGAGCCCTAGTAAAATTGAAGTCAATGGGAATCAGGGGGAAAACTCTCCAGTGGCTGGAGTCATACCTAGCACAAAGGAAGATGGTAGTGGTTGTTGGAGGCCAATCATCTCAGCCCCAGGGCATTGCTGCAGGAGTTCCTCAGGGCAGCATCCTGGGCCCAACCATCTTCAGCTGCTTCATCAATGACCTTCCCTCCATCATAAGGTCAGAAATGGGGATGTTCGCTGATGACTGCACAGTGTTCAGTTCCATTCGCAACCCCTCAGATAATGAAGCAGTCCGAGCCTGCATGCAGCAAGACCTGGACAACATCCAGGCTTGGGCTCATAAGTGGCAAGTAACATTCGCGCCAGATAAGTGCCAGGCAATGACCATCTCCAACAAGAGAGAGTCTAACCACCTCCCCTTGACATTCAACGGCATTACCATCGCCGAATCCCCCACCATCAACATCCTGGGGGTCACCATTGACCAGAAACTGAACTGGACCAGCCATATAAATACTGTGGCTACGAGAGCAGGTCAGAGGCTGGGTATTCTGCGGTGAGTGACTCACCTCCTGACTCCCCAAAGCCTTTCCACCATCTACAAGGCACAAGTCAGGAGTGTGATGGAATACTCTCCACTTGCCTGGATGAGTGCAGCTCCAACAACACTCAAGAAGCTCGACACCATCCAAGATAAAGCAGCCCGCTTGATTGGCACCCCATCCACCACCCTAAACATTCACTCCCTTCACCACCGGCGCACTGTGGCTGCAGTGTGCACCATCCACAGGATGCACTGCAGCAACTCGCCAAGGCTTCTTCGACAGCACCTCCCAAACCCGCGACCTCTACCACCTCGAAGGACAAGAGCTGCAGGCGCATGGGAACAACACCACCTGCACGTTCCCCTCCAAGTCACACACCATCCCGACTTGGAAATATATCGCCGTTCCTTCATTGTCGCTGGGTCAAAATCCTGGAACTCCCTTCCTAACAGCACTGTGGGAGAACCGTCACCACACGGACTGCAGCGGTTCAAGAAGGTGGCTCACCACCACCTTCTCGAGGGCAATTAGGGATGGGCAATAAATGCCGGCCTTGCCAGCGACGCCCACATCCCGTGAACGAATAAAAAAAAAAGTTAGACACGTGGAAGTACAATATCTTAGCTGTTACAGAAATATGGCTTAAGGAGGGGTAGGAATGGCAGCTCAGCGTTCCTGGTTACAGGGTTTTCAGACGAGATAGAGAAGGGGATAAAAAAGGAGGGGGGTGGCAATTTTAAAGAAACAATTACAGCTCTGAAGAGGGATGTTATGTTAGAAGGATCATCAAATGAGGCCATATGGGTTGAGCTAAGGAACAAAAAAGGGGCAGTCACACTACTGGGAGTGTACTGTAGACTCACAAACAGTCAGAGGGAAATAGAAGAGCAAATATGTAGGCAAATTTCTGAGAAGTGCAAAAACAGTAGGGCAGTAATAGTAGGGGATTTCAACTACCCTAATATTAACTGGGACACAAATATTGTGAAGGGTGTAGAGGGCGCAAAATCCTTAAATTGCATTGAGGAGAACTTTTTTAGCCAGTAAGTAGCAAGCCCAACAAGAGAGGGGGCAGTTCTGGATTTAGTTTTAGGAAATGAGGCTGGGCAGGTGGAAGGAGTATCAGTGGGAGAGCATTTTGCTGGTAGTGATCATAATTCAGTTAGTTTTAGCATAGTTATGAAAAAGGACAAAGATTGAACAGGAGTAAAAGTTCTCAGTTGGGGAAAGGCCAATTTTATTAAACTAAGAAGTGATTTAGCAAAAGTGGACTGGAAACAGCTATTTGAAGGTAAATCAATGTCAGAGAAGGGGGAGATTCAAGGAGCGCAGAGTAAACATGTTCCCACAAAGAAAAAAGGTGGGGCTGCCAAATCTAGAGCCCCCTGGATGTCAAGGAGCATACAGAGTAAGATGAGGCAGAAAAAGAAAGCTTATGTCAGACACCTAGAACTAAATACTACAGAAAGCCTAGAGGAGTATAAACAGTGCAGGGGTGAAATTAAAAAGGAAATTAGGAAAGCAAAGAGAGGGCATGAAAAAATATTGGCAAGTAAAATCAAGAAAAACTCAAAGATGTTTTATAAATACATTAAGAGCAAGAGGATAATTAAGGAAAGAGTAGGGTCTATTAGAGACCAAAATGGTAACCTATGCGTGGAGGCGGAAGATTTTGGTATGGTTCTTAATGAATACTTTGCCTCTGTCTTCACAAAAGAAAGGGACGATGCAGAGATTGTAGTTAAGGAGGAGGAGTGTGAAATATTGGATGGGATAAACTTAGTGAGAGACGAAGTATTAAGAGGATGAGCATCTTTCAAAGTAGATAAATTACCAGGGCTGGATGAAATGTATCCCAGGCTGTTAAAAGAAGCAAGGGAGGAAATAACGGAGGCTCTGACCATCATTTTCCATTCCTCACTGGATACAGGCATGGTGCCGGAGGATTGGAGGACTGCTAACATTGTACCATTGTTTAAAAAGGGGAGTGAGGGATAGACCGAGTAATTACAGGCCAGTCAGTCCAACCTTGGCGGTGGGCAAATTATTGGAATCAATTCTGAGGGACAAGATAAACTGTCGCTTAGAAAGACATGGTGTAATCAAGGACAGTCAGCATAGATTTGTTAAGGGAAGGTCGTGTCTGACTAACTTGATTGAATTTTTTGAGAAGGTAACAAGGAGGGTCGATGAGGGTAGTGCATTTGATGTAGTCTACATGGATTTTAGCAAGGCCCCACATGGCAGATTGGTGATTAGATACAAGCCCATGGGATCCAAGGGAGAGTGGCAAGTTGGATCTAAAATTGGCTCAGTGGTAGGAAGCAAAGGGTAATGGTCAACGGGTGTTTTTGTGACTAGAAATCTGTTTCCAGTGCGGTTCCATGAGGCTCAGTACTAGGTCCCTTGCTTTTTGTGATATATATTAATGATTTGGACTTAAATGTAGGGGGCTTGATCAAGAAGTTTGCAGATACTACAAAAATTGGCCGTGTGGTTGATAGTGAGGAGGAAAGCTGTAGACTGCAGGAAGATATCAATGGACTGGTCAGATGGGCAGAAAAGTGGTAAATGGAATTCAATCCGGAGAAGTGTGAGGTAATACATTTGGGGAGGGCAAACAAGGCAAGGGAGTACACAATAAATGGGAGGATACTGAGAGGCATAGAGGAAGTGAGGGACCTTGGAGTGCATGTCCACAGATCCCTGAAGGTAGCAGGACAGGTAGATAAGGTGGTTAAGAAGACATATGGAATACTTTCCTTTATTAGCCGAGGCATAGAATATAAAAGCAGGGAGATTATGCTGGAACTGTATAAAACATTGGTTAGGCCACAGCTTGAGTACTGTGTATAGTTCTGGCCACCACATTACAGGAAGGATGTAATTGCACTAGGGATGGTACAGAGGAGAATTACGAGGATGTTGCCAGGACTGGAGAATTTTAGCTATGAGGAAAGATTGGATAGGCTGGGGTTGTTCTCTTTGGAACAGAGGAGGCTGAGGGGTGATTTAATTGAGGTGTACAAAATTACGAGGGGCCTAGATAGAGTGGATAGGAAGGACCTATTTCCCTTAGCAGAGAGGTCAATAATCAGAGGGCATGGATTTAAAGTGATTGGTAGAAGGATTAGAGGGGAGCTGAGGAGAATTTTTTTCACCCAGAGGGTTGTAGGGGTCTGGAACTCACTGCCTGAAAGGGTGGTAGAGGCAGAAACCCTCAACTCATTTAAAAAGTACCTGGATGTGCACCTGAAGTGCCGTGACCTACAAGGCTACGGACCAAGTGCTGGAAATTGGGATTAGGCTGGGTGGCTCATTTTCGGACGGTGGGGAGACAATGGGCTGAATGGCCTCGTTATGCGGCGTAAATTTTCTATGATTCTACTCCTTGTAGTAGTGCATTCCACACTCTTACCACTCTGTGGGTAAAAAAGTTTCTCCTGAGTTCCCTATTGGATTTATTAGCAACTAGTTTATATTTATGTCGTCTGGTTTTGGACTCCCCACAAGTGGAAACATTTTCTCTGCGTCTACCCTATCAAACCCTATCATTATCTTAAAGACCTCTATCAGGTCACCCCTCAGCCTGAGCCGCAGCCTGTTCAGCCTTTCCTGATATGTATATCCTTTCAGTTCTGGTATAATCGTTGTGAATCTGTTTTGCACCCTCTCTGATGCCTCTGTATCTTTTTTGTAATATGGTGACCAAAACTGTGCATAAAACTTTGGTCTAACCAAGGTTTTATACAAGTTTGACATAACTTCTTTGCTTTTCAATTCTATCTCTTTAGAAAAGAACCCTAGTGCTTGATTTGCCTTTTTTATGGCCTTATTAACTTGCGTCGCTACTTTTAGTGATTTGTGTATCTGTACTCCTAGATCCCTTTGCTCCTCTATCCCATTTGGACTCTTATTATCCAAACAGTATGTGGTCTCCTTATTCTTCCTAACAAAATGTAACACCTCACACTTATCTATATTGAAATTCATTTGCCAATTATAAGCCCATTCTGCACGTTTATTAATGTCCTCTTACATTTTGACACATTCTTTTTATTAACTACTTCCCCCAATTTGGTGTCATTCGCAAATTTTGAAATTGTACTTCCGATTCCCGAATCCAAATCGTTAATGTAAATTGTGAACAACAGTGGTCCCAGCAGCAATCCCTGTGGAACACCACTTCCCACCTTTTGCCAGTCTGAGTAGCTACCCTTGACCCCTACTCTGTTTTCTGTATTGTAGCCAACTTGCTATTCATTCTGCTACCAGTCCCCTGACTCCACATGCCCTGACCTTAGCCATGAGTCTACAATGCGGTACTTTATCGAAGGCCTTTTGAAAATCCAAATATATTACATCTACTACGTTACCCTCGTCTACTCTTTCTGTTACTTCTTCAAAGAATTCAATAAGGTTGATCAAGCATGACCTTCCCTTCAGAAATCCATGCTGACTATTCTTTATTATATTTTTGTTCTCTAGATGTCTTTCTAGTACATCTTTGAGTAAAGATTGCGTTATTTTTCCTACCACCAATGTTAAGCTAACTGGTCTACAGTTCCCTGGACTTGTTCTATATCCCTTTTTAAATATAGGAATAACATTTGCTGTCCACCAGTCCTCTGGCACTATTCCCTTTTCTAATGAATTTTTATATATATGTAATAGTGCCTCTGCTATCTCCTTCCTAACTTCTTTTAATGTTCATCGATGCAATCCATTTGGACCAGGAGTTTTATCCTCCCTAAATGTGATTATTTTATCAATTATCTCCCCCCTTTCTATGTTAAATGTTTTAATATCATTTTTGATCTCTTCTTCTAACATCCTGCCCATCTTGTTAGACTCCCTAGTAAATGCAGACATTTTGGGCCAGATATTAGCACCCGCTATCAGGTGCGTTCCTGGCGGTGGGGGGGGCTCCGAAAATCGGGGAATCCCAGAGCGGGTCAGGAGCCCACTCCAACCCACCCACTTCCGGGTTCCCCACAGACGCGCCAACGTGCGCGCACAGCCCCCGCATGTGGGACTCCCGCAGGCAATTAAAGCCGGCGGGGTGCCACTTAACAGTATTTATCTTGCTATTTCAGGTCGTTTACAGACCTGATTGACCTGTTTTATTAGGAGGGGTGGGATTTTACAAACAACTGGGACTGTTTCCTGTACTGGGGGAAACACTCCCAGTTGAAATGGACGTGTTGCAGCCATCAGCCTGTGGCAGCTGCAAAGGTCCATTTGACAGGTGGGGTGGGAGGAGACCCTCACTCATTGCAGGAGGCCACTCTGTCACTTGGGACAAAGTTTGGCCTCCACCACCCTCCTCCTAACAATCAAATTCACCAACTTGCACACTTACCCCGGGGTCCAGAGACATGTACCTACCTTGCGGACCCCCTCAGATGTACATCTTTCGGGTGGGGGCCGCCATAGCTGCAGTCATGACCTCCTCGGAGGGCGAACAGCATCACCAGCCTCGCCGGCCACGCCGTCCACCTCTGACACGTGGAGCCCCACAACACAGTGCTGTGACATATCCACCTGCACAGCAGGAGGGACGGCAAAGGCAGAGAGAGATGCGTCGCAGAGGGCACTACCCTCGCCACAGGGTCCACAGACCGAGGCTCAGCTTCCTGGACCTCTCTGAGCAGCAGTGCACATGGAGGCTCAGAGTCACTCGACATGTAGTCGTGGACATCTGCAGCCTCCTTCATGCCGAGCTGTTCCTGGCTGGCCCGAGCACCATCTTCTTACCTGTCGCTGTCAAAGTCACCACTACCCTCAACAACTTCTCCTCCGCATCCTTCCAGGGTGCCACCGGGGACATCGCCGACATCTCTCAGTCGTCTGCACAAAAGAGCCCTGCAAATACACCTACACCCACTCTGCAGTGACACAATGGGTGGCATCAGGTGTGGGTATTCATTGTGATCCTCAGGAAAGGGCATTATTGCACAAACCAGACAGGATTCGCAAAGACATGGCAGTAGTGGTGCCAATATAATATGTGATGTGAGTTGGTCAGAAAGTAAATATAAGTAAAAACCATGACAAACCCTCAAACATCCTTGTGCATTCCCTTCATGCTCACAACACGTTTGCCTTACGCTGCCTACTGCACATATGTGATGCATGCCCTGTGGCTGAAGCACAGGTAGTGGCAGGTTGAGTGAGGATGACCGTGAAAGAGATGCATGAGAGGGTGAGTATGAGATAGAGCCATGAGATTGTATGAGGATTGGGTTGAGTGGTAGTGGTGGGATGAGTACTGGTGAGGTGAGTAAGTGCAGGTAAGATGAGGATGAGCTTTGAGTGGGTATGAGGAGTGATGTGACAGAGTAGTGTTGGCAGTGCAGAAGGAGATGTGGGGTGGGGGCGGTGATGTGGCAGACTGAGTGTAGGGGAATGAGTAAGTGTACTCACTTTGGCTGACCTACTTAGGTCATTGCAGCGCCTCCTGCACTGTATGCAGGTGCGCGATATGTTGGTGGTGCAGGTGACCTCCTCTGCCACCTTGAGCCAGGCCTTCTTGGTGGCAGAGGCAGGCGGCTTCCTCCCGCCCGCCAGGGGGAAGATCTCTGTCCTCCCCCCTCCTCCTCACCCCATCCATTGATACCTGGAGTGAGGCATCATTAAATCTGGGAGAAGCCTTCCCCCTCCATGCTGCTCCATGCTGTAATTTTTCCTATTTGTTGCAGCATCTGTCAGTGGAGGACTGCCCCTTTAAATAGAGCTCCTCCAGCTGACAGACCTTACTGCGCATGCGCAGTCCGCCCGACGCGCAGATCAGCAGTGGGGAACCCTGAAGACCAGGTAAGTTGATCCAATCAGCCTGCGATCGCGCGAGGGGCAGACTGATTTCACCGGGTGCGTTACCCACGCGCCCAATCAGCACCCCCCCACCGCCGCGAACCCGCAGCCCTGGTAATATCGAGCCCAAATTAACTATTCAGTATTTCTGCCATTTCACTGTCATTACCTGTGAGTTTATCTTATGCCTCCCTCAGTGGCCCTATCCCTATTCTGATTTTTTTCTTTTGTTATTTATGTGTCTGTAGAATATTTTACTATTTCCTTTTATATTCCTCGATAATTTAATCTCATAGTTCCTCTTTGTTTTCCGAATTGTTTTTTTGACTTCTTTTCTAACCTCTTCATATTTTCTTTTGTCTTCCCCTCCTTTATTGTTTATATACTTACAGTATGCCTTTTTCTTTAGTTTCAATTTTACTGTTATCTCTTTATTCATCCATGGTGTTTCATTATTGGCTAGTTTGTTCTTGTTTCTTGGAGGAATATATTTCTCCTGAACTCTATTGATCACCATTTTAAATATTTCCCACTGCTGTTCTATTTCTTTGTCAACATTTTTTTCCAGTTTACCTGCTCTATCAAAACCCCTCATTATTTTGAATACCCCTATTAGGTCTCCCCTTGATCTTCTCTGCTCTGGGAGAGAACAATCGCAGCTTCTCCAATCTCTCCACACAACTGAAGTCCCTTATCCCTGGAATCATCCTGTTAAACCTCCTCTGTACCCTCTCTAAGGCCTTGACATCCTTCCCATAGTGTGGTGCCCAGAATTGTACACATTACTCCAGCTGAGGCCTAATCAGTGATTTGTAAAGGTTTAGCATGACTTCCTTGTTTTTGTATTCAAGGCCCCTGTTTACAAGGCCAAGTATCCCAGACACTTTCTTCACCGCCTTATCAACTTGCCCTGCCACCTTCAAAGGTTCGTGAATATGCATCCCAAGCTCCTTCTGCTCTTGCACCCCCTTCAAAATAGTACCATTTAGATTATACTGCCTCTCCATGTTGTTCCTCCCAAAGTGCATCACTTCACACTTATCCACATTAAATTGTATCTGCCATGTGACTGCCCATTTCACCAGTCTGCTTATGTCCTCCTGAAGTCTGCTACTATCCTCCTCGCTATTTACTACATTGCCAAGTTTTGTATCATCCACAAACTTCGAAACTGTATTCCCTATACCCAAGTCCAGGTCATTTATATAAAACAAGAAAAGCAAAGGTCCTAATACCGACCCCTGGGAGACCCCACTGCATACTTCTCTCCGGTCAGAAAAACATCCATTCACCACTCCTCTCTGCCTCCTATCCCTTAACTAATTACGTATCCAAGTTACCACTATCCCTTTACTACCATGTGCTTCTATTTTCTGACTAAGTCTGTTATGTGGTACTTTATCAAATACCCCGTCAAGTCCATATATACAACATCTACTGCACTACTTTCATCAACCCTTTCTGATACTTCATCAAAGAACCCAAACAGGTTAGCCAGACATGATCTGCCTTTAGCAAATTTGTGCTGGCTGTCCATTATTAACCCATGCTTCTCCAAGTGAGATTTAATTTTGTCTTTGATAATAGTCTCTAGTAGTTTACCCACCACTGACGTTAGACTGATTGGCCTGTAGTTACCTGGTTTATCCCTCTCCCCTTTTTTGAATAGGGGTGTAACACTTGCATTGCTCCAGTCCTCTGGCACCACTCCTGTATCCAAAGAGGATTGAAAGATTGTGGTCAGAGCTTCTGCTATCACCACCCTTGCTTCCCTCACCAACCTAGGATACATCCCATCTGAACCAGGTGACTTGTTAACTTTGAGTGATGCCAACCTATTTAGCATCTCCTTTCCATCTATTTTTATCCTATCCAATGTCTCTACTCTTTCCTCTTCTACTGCAACATTAACTTCATCCTCTTCTTTTGTGAAGACAGGTGCAAATAATTCATTCAGTACCTCAGTCATGCCCTCTGCCTCCATAAGAAGATTTCCTTCTTTGTCCCTAATCTGCCCCACCATTCCTTTAACTATCCTTTTACTTTTTATATGTTTATAAAAGATTTTTTGTTTCCCGTTTATGTTACCCACTAATCTTTTCTCATATTCTCTATTTGCCCTTCTTATTTCCCTTTTCAATTTCCCCCTGCACTCTCTGTATTCTGCCTGGTTTTCTATTGTATTCTGTACCTGACATTTGTCATAAACCCCTTTTTCTGTTTTATCTTAACCTCTATTTCCTTTGTCATCCAGAGAACTCTAGCTTTGGATGCCCTGTCATTCCTCCTTATGGGAATATGCTTTGTTTGTACCTGAACTATCTCCGCCTTGAAGTCCTGCCATTGCTCATTTACTCTTTTCTTGACCAATCTTTGTTTCCAGCCCACCTGTGCCAAATCCCTCCTCAAATCATTGAAATTGACTCTTTTCCAGTTGGGTATTTCCACCTTTGATTTTTTTTTTAACTTGATGCTGAAACAATATTAAAATTGTCAGCTTACACCACATCCTGAAATCGAGTGCAACTCTTGTAGGATGTGTCTAAAGTTGATGTCCAGTGATGGTCTTCACCTTTAGACATTGCTATGTTAAGCTTTCTTGAAGTCATTTGAACAGAATGCAATGTGTCATTGGATAGAATATAAAGCTAATCTTCAGTTGACCTGCCTGACCTCAAGTCCTGTTGGTCAGAGATGCCACGTTTAATGTTTAGAGTAACTGTTAAGCATTGCTGTGGTTTGGACCCTACTCACAATATGTAGCAATGATATCCATGGCAGCAATTATGGTAGTAACAACAACCATTGCTGACCCATTCACCTCCTCCCTCCCCCCCCCCCCAAAATCCAATCTCCCCAACAGCTTGTACCTGCTGGCCAGCTCTGTGCTGAAGCTAGCCAATTTTCCACCATCCAAAACCGACGAGCTGCAACAGAGCACCCATGTGATGCCCACACCTCGCTGATAAAGGTCAATTGAGGCCCGAATTTGAAAATGCCTTGGGCCTTCTGACTGTGGCCTTGGGCGGGCGCCATGGTTACACCGCAGACTTCACACCTGTTTTGGGCCAAAGTTGAAAATCCACTACCTAACCTCTTCCAGAATGGGTGGGTGAGCTTGGGTTGTTGGAAAACAAAGAAAGAAGAAGAAAGAACTTGCATTTATATCGCACCCATCACAACCTCTGAAGGTCCCAAAGTGCTTTACAGCCAGTTAAATACTTTTTGAAGTGTAGTCACTGTTGTAATGTCGGAAACGTAGCAGCCAATTTGCATGCAGCCAGATCCCACAAACAGCAATGTGATAATGACCAGATAATCTGTTTGAGACTGAACAATTGTGCAGTCATCTTTGGTCATGTGACTTTTGGGTTTCTTGTTGATAAAGCGAAACTGCAACACTACAGCTAGGATGTAATCTTTTATGAAAGTACTCTGAAAGGCCAATTTGAGTACTTTAAAAACAATTTTAATATTTAAAAAAATGTCAATATAGGAGTGCAAAAAACAACATCACAATAAATATTGGCCAGGACACCAGGGTGAACTCCCCTGCTTTTCTTTGAAATAGTGGCCATGGGATCTCTTACATCCACCTGAGAGGGCAGTCAGAGCTTTAGTTTAACGTCTCATCCTGAGCATCCATCAAGCAACTATCTAATTGTCTTTTAAAAGAATGTACAGAATCTGCTACAACAAAAGACTTGCAAGACTTTGCATATTATTTGCAAAGACTTTGCTTGTATATTAGAGACATTAAACAAATATTACTGTGATATTTATTCATTATTACAAAGGACAGCAAGCATTATTATATCACTTCGGAGATTAAGCGTTTCTGGCCCAATGAGGAAGGAGGCATTGCTGGACTTGGTTCTGGGACAGAATTAGCAGTCACTTGGACAAGTATGGATTGATTAGGGAAAGTCAGCACAGATTTGCTAAAGGCAAATCGTGTTTTACTAACTTGATAGAGTTTTTTGATGAAGTAACAGAGAGGATCGATGAGGGCAAGGTGGTTGATGTGGTGTATATGGACTTTCAAAAGGAGTTTGATAAAGTGCCGCATAATAGGCTTGCCATCAAGATTGAAGCCCATGAAATAATGGGGGCAGTGGCAGCATCGGTACAGAATTGGCTAAGTAACAGGAAGCAGAGAGTAGTGGTGAACAGTTGTTTTTCAGACTGGAGGGAGGTGCACAGTGGTGTTCCCCAGGGGTCGGTACTAGGACCACTGCTTTTCTTGATATATATTAATGATTTGGACTTGGGTGTACAGGGCACAATTTCCAAATTTGCAGATGACACAAAACTTGGAAGTGTAGTGAACAGTGAGGAAGTTATTGATAGACTTCAAGAGGACATAAACAGGCTGGTGAAACTTAACGCAGAAAAACGCAAAGTGATACATTTCAGCAGGAAGAACGACGAAAGGCAATATAAACTAGAGGGCACAATTCTAAAAGAGGTACAGGAACAGAGAGATCTGGGGGTATATGTACACATATCATTGAAAATGGCAGGACAGGTTGAGAAAGCGGATAAAAAAGCATACGGGATCCTGGGCTTTATAAATAGAGGCACAGAGTACAAAAGCAAGGAAGTCATGATGACCCTTTATAAAACACTGTTTTGACCACAACTAGAGTATTGTGTCCAGTTCTGGGCACCGCATTTTAAGAAAGATGTGAAGTCCTTAGAATGGATGCAGAAGAGATTTACTAGAATGATTCCAGGGATGAGGGACTTTACTTACGTGGATAGACTGGAGAAGCTGGGGCTGTTCTCTTTGGAACAGAGAAGGTTAAGAAGAGATTTGATAGAAGTATTTAAAATCATGAAGGGTCTCGACAGAATAGATAGAGAGAAACTGTTCCCATTGGAGGAAGGGTCAAGAACCAGAGAACATAGATTTAAGGTGATTGGCAAAAGAACCAAAGGTGACACGAGGAAAAACTTTTTTACGCAGCGAGTGGTTAGGATCTGGAATGCACTGCCTGAGGGGGTGGTGGAGGCAGATTCAATCATGGCTTTCAAAAGGGAACTGGATAAATACTTAAAAGGAAAAAATTTGCAGGGCTACGGGGATAGGGCGGGGGAGTGGGACTAGCTGGATTGCTCTTGCATAGAGCCGGCATGGACTCAATGGGCCGAATGGTCTCCTTCCGTGCTGTAACCTTTCTATGATTCTATAAGCATCATTCTCTGAGGGAGAATTGTTCTTATCCTCAACCCTTAGACCGAACAATTTTTACAGTCATCTTTGGTCTTGTGACTTTTGGGTTTCTTGTTGATAAAGTGAAACTGGAACACAACACCTAGGATGTACTCTTTTACGACAGTACTCTGAAAGGCCAATTTGACATTTTAAAAACAATCTTAATAGTTAAAAAAATGTCAGTGTAGGGGTACAAAAAACTAACTACCTACTTATTTCTCCAGTTCAAAGTGAGAAACAACTACGTTCAGGTCTCCATGGTGACCACTTGACCTGTAATTTTGGTGATCACACAGTAATGATAAGCTAGATAGCCAAGAATGTACAACCGAGTCCAACTATGCCCAAGCATCTAGAGCTACTACTTGGTATGCAGCTTTGATAGTCACCCGATGCCAGACTGCAGTACCTCCTGCAATGGGGAAAGAGATGCCTACATGAGGAATGCTAAATGAGGAAAGCTAGGGGAGACAGAAAGATATGGTCAACTTACACTGACCATATCCAATTATTGCAGCAGCAATTAACAAACCAGAGTGCTGAGCTATACCGCCAGATCAGCAGAGTTTAAGTCTGAGGATATCATGCTGAAGCTATAATGTGCTCTAACCAGGCCAAACTTTGAATATTGTATACAATAGGCACAAGGGAAACATTTCAACAGCAGTGTAGGGAAGAGCAACGAGGTTGATCCCTAGTGCCAGATAACTAAATTATGAGAAGAAATGAGAAAAACTTGGGACTAGAAATTGGTTCGTGTCCAATTTTGGGCACAAACCCAGCAGCAACCATGACCCACTGCGCCGAAGCTGGTCGGCAGGAAGACCATGGGAAGCTGGTCCTCTTGTGTGATCAGGACACGATCGGCGGGCTGGGGGGAAACCAGTCGTGCCCCAAGAGGCAGTGCGCCAGTTGCAAAAATGAAGAAGATCGGCCAGTGAGGAGCCAACACCGGACCTGCTGTGAGTCCGGGGGAGGAGATCAGGAGAGCGGTGAGCGGTGGCCAGCAGCAGCCCACAGTTTTAATGTGGTGTCAGGAAGAGTAATCCTGCTCTTTCTGGCTCCACATTCAGGTAAGTAAAACATTTTTTACTTGCTTTTTTGGTGGCAGCCTCCAGCAATCCCTTTAAAGACTGTTGGTTTGGCTGCTGTCCGCCTGAGATAACTGACCGCACTGTGCACGGGGTGGAATTGAAAAGTTTATTTTTAGGCACTATTTCGAGTTAAAACATGACTGCAGGACAAAGGGACTTTGGTACAAATTGGTAAAACGCAAGTGCAGGAATGATCTTAGAAAGCATTTCTTTGCGCAAAGAGTGCTTAATACTCAGTAGGATAGTGAAGGGAAAAACACTGGAGCCATTCAAGAGGGTAATGTAATGTAGTGATGGGGGGTGATGATTATAGGTTTCAATGGAGGGATGTGGAAAATAGCTTCCCTTATCTGTACATATCTTTGTGAAAAAGATTGATCGTATAATGACGTACAGACTAATGAACTTAGCTTTTATCCAGTTGCTAATAACAACCGATTGCAAATTAGTTGCATGGAGGTTTTACAGTGTTGTATGCCTCCTCTCCTCACCAAAGTTCCTCACTTGTGCAGACAACGTGCACTGGCACTTGGCACACTACCATGCACTGGCAAATCATCGAGCAATGCTCTGGTTGAATCATCCCTCTCCACCCTTTACCCCACACCAATAGTCCCTCCTATTATCAGACCCTGTCCTTACACCCTCCAGATGAATGCCCTCAACTGCAACATCAGCATGGGTATTGGTATGACATCACATGGCATAGTCAAACAAACCAATCCAAAGAAACTCTGCACAGCAACAAACTGTTCAAAATGGTTCATTTTCCAATTGGAAACAAACAAATTGGAAATCTAAAGGTCACATTTGTGCAAACCCCTAGTGCCTGTCTTGAGTGCTCTTTTGCCTAATTTGGTGCTCCTACATGGGAGGTTGAAGGCTGCTGATCACCCACTGAAGGCACTTGAGATGGTTATGGTAGACGACCATGAGAAACACTGGCCTCAGAGGGCCTGGATGCAGACTGCAACATCTTGGCAGTGGCCAGGATAGTCTGGCTCAGCTGGCTGTCTGGCACCAACCATCCTAAAAGATGACAGCATATGCTTCTCCCGTGGCACAACTGTGCCTCAGCACTCCAACTGCTCGGTGTGAGAACAGAGTGCAGGAGTGATGTGACGGTTTGGAAACCCCATCCATGCTTTGTTTCATGTTTTTCAGCTTGAGGAGGTGTTGTAACTCAGAGCCAGAATGGCAGCAGTCTGAGCTTCCATCGAAGCTGATACCAAAGGCTCCGTAACTGGGGGTCCCGCTGCACGGTGCATAGAGGCGACCACACGCTCTGTGATTAACTCTATTGTTTCCATGCCTTTAGCACCTGATTTCCCACCCTCCCAATTGGCGAGCTGCCAATAAGCAGTATGAATAGTGCTGACAGTTCACCAATCATAATCCAATGAGGCACAATCACGAATTTGGCTCGTGCCTCTTGCCGACATCATCACACATGCAGAGTGGTCGCACCACCCACTTTGTGCCCATTTTTGGTACAAGTTGAATTCCTCCCCCTATGTATTCTTGCACAGCAAAGCAGCACTTCAAGGCTCTGGGCATACAGATAGGGAAGTGGACCCTCAAGCAGTTTCCTTCCCACTCCTACCTTCCATTCCTATCTGTTTCCCTTGTTTTTAAAATTCAAACTTTAAAAGAAAATAACATCAAATTAGAATGAAGAAACTGCCTATCTGCCTTTCTCTCCTCATGTTTGTCTTTCTGACCGTGTCTCTCGCTCTGTCTCACAGGAATTAGAATCTGTCTCATGGGTGACTTCACTATGTTTGATAACTGTCTCTCATCCTTTCTCTTTCTCCCTGGGCTCAATTTTGAAATGGTGGCGGGTTGGCAGCAGGGGGGTGAAGGTGCGAGTGGGGCAAACCCAAATAAACAAAACTTATCATTTCCGACCCGATCGCAACGCAATTGATGGCGATTAAAGCTCTTTCCAGGTTTTGCGCCCGGCAGCCAGCCTGTTTGTCAGGCTGGCTGCCGACAGGAGCTGCAACGTGAGGGTGGGGCGAGAGAGAGAGCGAGACGTCATCCGGCGCTCGAACGGAAGATTCGGGTGGGGGGAGAGGGGGAGGTCGGGGGAGACATTGGACGGGGTGAAGAGGGGGAGATCAGAGAGGGAGACATCGGACATTGGAGAAGGGTGGAAAGGTAGGTTGATTTTGTGTTTTAACTTCTTGCAATGGTTTTTTATTTAATTTATTTTGTTTCTTTTTGCCTGATCTGGCCCTTCACTCCTGGTCACCAGGCATGAATCGGAAGCCGCGGGAAAGCCGCCCAGGTAAGTTTAAAAATGGTTCTAACAACTACTATGTCACAAGTAAAGTGCCTTAAGTACCTTAATGAGGAACATTTGGCTCTTTAACTATCATAAAGCCGGCGGGACTTCTGGATTCAGGACGCCCGCGCACACACAGGTGCGTCCGTGGGGAACTCTGAAGTCTGCGGGTTGGAGCCAGCTTCCGAACCCGCTGTGCATTTCTGCAATTTTTGCAGCCTCCCCCGCCCTAACACACCCGCAATTTACGTGTAAAATCGAGCCCTGTGTGTCTGTCTCTCTCACAGACGTAAAAAAAATAATTAATTTTGAACTTTTCTAACCATCAACAAACACAGGTGGATAATTAATTGCCTCCAAAATTTAACTTTTTTTTTGAAAAGTGAACTAACATTAACATGAAGACTGCCTCTCTCTTGCTATCTTCCACCCCCACAAATCTTAATACACTTTCAAGTGTACAGAACACAAAACAAAATCTACAACAGGTGTGTAATCAGCACACTCTTTTTCTCTCTCTCACACACACACGACATCCACAGTGGTTTTATTTTTAAAAACTCAATATAAATTTTACTGCAAAGCTTTTGAAATGTGTCCTTTTTGTTTTTCAAAATGATTTGAAGAAAAGCTACTGAGTAGAATGTCTGGGAACTTAAAGGAAAACATATTGTCAGTACAGTTGACTGGTGCTGATGCATCCTAGGAAATTAAGCACACTGCACATGTTCAAACCGCACAACCCAAATTCAGCTCACAGAAGCACAGCTGAAGCAGTGCCACTTTGGGGGGAGGGTGTAATTACAGTACGAAAAGTTTAGTCAGTTTCCTTTATTAATGTTTTATGCCCACATTAATAAAGGAAACTGACTAAACTTTTCGTACTGTAATTACACCCTCCCCCCCAAGAACTTCTAATGGACAGGAAGTTGCCAGTAAGTGCACACAGAGGTAAGAATTTTAATCTATATAAATATAGTGTCAATCTATTAGATTTAATGCTACTTTATTTGTTTATAGTTGATTGAACATTATAACCTGGTATAAGAGTTTGAGCAGCCAGTAGTACTACAGGTTGTTAATTATATGGATGATCTTTAGGCCTGTCAGCACAATTCAATATACATGTTATATGTATCACCTTGTCAGAAAACGTGGTATAATCTTCAATTCATAGAAATGTCCACTGGATCATTTATCAACAGAGCAAAAAATGTAAATGATCTAAAACAGATAAAACTGAGACATAGAAAATATGCCTATATTTATAGTTCATCAGAGTGAGAAGAATGGAATATTCTACTTTTTGAAACCAGAATCAATATTAACCAATTTAATTGCAGGGTCAGACACAGGGTAAAACGCCTGTTTTGCTATCTCAACATGTATATATATGTCTGCGTAAACACAGTGATAAACAGGTGTTTAGCTCTGTCATCATTGCTGCTTTCAATTTGACAGCTACAACAATGGAAGCAAATCTGCCTTCTTATTGAATTTGAAATCTTTTGGTTAAGAACAATGTGATATGAAAAAAAAATTGAGTACATCACGAAATTCAGCTTTTGACCTTTCAGATACAACTAGTCCATTGTGTCTTTTATAGGCAGCATCGCATCATAACACCACACAGGAAAAAGGTGGGATTAGCTTTTTACAAATGCTTCTCTTTTTTTAGTTCCAGTTTGTATAAATATAGTGCTTAGAACAGTTTGGAGTGTCTTCTAAGTGCAAGATTATTGGGTATTTGGTTTATTCTTTAAATAATAGTTTTGGGCAGGGTCACATTTTTCTTATTAATGGAAATGTATTTATTCTTACTCTAGTCACGGCGAACTATGAGAACTAAACAACGCACTGTAATAAAAGCAGGAAATGCAAAGGTCTGTGAGCATCTGTAAAGAGTAAAGATAAGTTAATGTCAGGTACATCCCCTTCAGCTCTTCTCAGAGGGCTCTGCATTTGTAGGCCGAGATTTTCTGCTGCAGCACAATCACTAGTGGAAGCGAAGTGGGTGAGACTTCTGCCCACATGACTGGCCCACTGCTGACTGCAATGGGGTTCTATTTAAATTTTTCAGGCAGGCTCCTGGCAGTATTGCCATCTGCATTTGGGAGCTTCCCACTGGAGAAGGCACATATGGCTCCTGCTGCAGGATTCAAATGCCTGTGGCAGTTTAAAGGTTCCTTCAGGAAAAAGTAGCATTGCTGCCTCTAAGGCAGATCCAATAATAAAACTGTATAGACCTATATATCGATAACCTCACTTCTGACCTGAAGTCCTGATTTAGCTACTTGTGTTGTTTCTAGTGTCCCACCTCGCTTAGGAATGCTGGGTGCCTGTTGCATACAGGCATTCCTGACCTCCAGCGTTGCCAAGGCAGTAATGATGGAAAATGTGACAGATGATCTCATTCCATTGTTACCATCTAATTAGAGTATGCCAGGCCATATTTGGATAGGTATTTTTAGTGTCACCTGAAATTTCAAAACCAGGCAGGGATCCAGTGCAGTGAGCCACCACCAAACTTTCAGCTACCGCCTGTCCCGGTACTGGCACAAAACTGGCGAGGAATGAATTGAAAATCCTACCTTTTGTGCATTTCCAGCATTTCCTGCTTTTTATTTCATAGTTTGGGCACTTTTTTATCAATTACCACAATGTATTTTTATATAATGGAAGCGCTATCTTGACTGATATGATGCTACATTTCACTGGGCCAGTAAACATTGACCCTCAGAAAGCTGGTAACTCCAGGGAATTCCAGGTTGTCTGGACCAGCCATGTATTTTTTTTATTTTCAGTTCACACACAATAATGCTGAAACAAATATTATTACTGTAATAAAGGTATTCAAATCTTATGAGTAGCTTTATTATTGTAATATTGGCTTTTTAATTTAAAAAATCAAAAACTTTTTGTGCTCATCCTGTCTTGGCTTTGCTTTCCACTTGTTCTCTTCTTCTCTCACCTATACTTTCTATTTTAATCTTAATCCAATTCTTACTTTTATTTCATTTCCTCCCTCCCTTTTTTAAGTTTGAATTAATCTCTCATCTGTGTTGCTGTTCTTGCATTCTCCTATTCTGGATCCAATTCCACACCATCTAAGTTTAAAACAGTTCTGGGTTGACAGTTTAAAAAAAAGGCTAGCTTTTAGCCAAGTAAAATTCATGGGCCAGACACCTACTCATAACTAAGACTGATTGATAATACTGAAGTCTCCTGGGTTTCTTTAAATCCAGTGGTCAAAATCAACTTTCTGTAATGATTATTACTATTTATGGGCTAGAAATAAATCCTTAAAAATAGTCATTCCATATAATTGTTCTTCCCGTTTTATTACATTGTAATTTGTTTTAGACAGTAGGAGTGCTTAGATTGAAGACTTGTTGCAGATGTTATTTTGGGGCAATGTTAAACACAACCTACAATAGTTGCAAAAATAAGATAGTCTGAGGCTTTTCCTTTTCCAGTTCTCCCTAAAGAAGATTTCAGCATTCCAGAGTGAAAACAATTTCATCCATGCAGTTTTAATTGCTCCTAAATGTCCAGAAGTCCATGAAAATATGACATTCTGTTCAGTCACATCTGAAATATTGGCCTCGATATTAACCCCCACATGGCGGGTGGGAGAGGGTTAGGAGGGCGCTTAAAAATTTTAAAACGGGGAACGCGTCCTCGACCCGTCGCTTATGCGCCTGTTGCCTTTTGATTAACATATTTAAATTAGGTTCCCACGGTGCATGTGCCTTTTACAACACTCCTTGTGAGCCAGGGGGAGCAGGAGTGCTTCCCCCAGCCCCTCAAGGAGGCCTTTGGCCTCCCCTCTGCCGATTGCGGCCTCTCTCTCCCACCTGCCACGATTGCCGACCTCTCAGCCCCAAGCCCTGACCTCTCACTCCCTCCCAATTGTCGGGGACTGTCCCGGCTGCGGCCTCCTGCCGCTGGTTTTCCCGCCTGGCAGCCAGCCAGCCTGTCAATTTGGCCGGCTGCCGGCAGGAAACGGAAGAAAAATATTATACTGAGGTCCTGCCGTTAAATTCAGCAGGATCTCCGGTCCCCGGCATTGCCAGGTTTTCCCTGTGCTACCGTGCTCCCCCACACACTCCCCGCCTCCCCATCAATATTGGGGCCATTCAGTCTCTCAGATCTGTTCACTGTTGACATCTTTGCCCGATGCTTTTGTCTAGTTGTCTAATATTTGTAAAAGACATGTTTCACCCTTCGGAGTCAGAATAAGTTAAGAAAAAAACATCAATACAATGTTCATTGGTACAGCCTGAGATTCACTTGCTGGCTGCTTTTTGAAAAATGACTTGGTAGCAGTGCTCTGATGTGCAAGTCTAATCACAGCTACCAGTGAAAATAAACAGAACTGTACCTTCCATTATGTTTTACTTATATGGAAGCATTTTTGGTATTTTCTTTAGTTGACACAGATTGAAACATGTTTTTTGCCCCCTGCTCCAACACACTTTTTTTTTAAAACTGTTTTTTCTGCCTTCGTCTCCTAAAGGTGTTGATCTGTAGTCACATTGAGTTATATCGTGTCTACAGCACAGAAAGAGGCCATTCCACCCAACTGGTTTAGGCCAGCGTTAATGCTCCACACGACCCTCCTCCATCCCTCTTTCATCTAACCCTATCAGGATACCCTTCTATTCCTTTCTCCCTCGTGTGCTTATCTAGCTTCCCCTTAAATTTATCTATGCTATTTACCTCAACTACTCCTTATGGTAGCGTGTTCCACATTCTTACCACTCTTTGGGTAAAAAAGTTTCTACTGAATCCCCTATTGGATTTATTAGTGACTATCTTATGTTTAGGACCTCTGGTTTTGGACTCCGCCACAAGTGGATACATTTTTTCTACGTCTACCCTATCAAATCCCTTCATTATTTTAAAGACTTTTATCAGTTCACCCCCAAGCCTTTTTAGAAAAAAAGAGCACCAGCCAGTTCAGCCTTTCCTGATAAGTATGTCCTCTCAGTTCTGGTATCATCCTAGTAAATCTTTTTTGCATCCTCTCCAATGCCTCTATATCCTTTTTATAATATGGAGACCAGAACAGTGCACAGTACTCCAAGTGTGGTCTACCAAGGCTTTATACAAGTTTAACATAACTTCTTTGTTTTTCAATTCTATCCCTCTAGAAATGAACCCCTGTGCTTGGTTTGCTTTTTTTATGGCCTTATTAACCTGTGTTGCTACTTTTAGTGATTTGTGTATCTGTACCCCGAAATCCTTTTGCTCCTCTATCCCATTTAGACTTTTATTATCGCAGCAATATGTGGCCTCCTTATTCTTCCGACCAAAGTACATCACGTCACACTTATCTATATTGAAATTCATTTGCCAATTTCATGCCCATTCTACAAGTTTATTAATGTATTCCCGAATCCCAAAGTTAATGTAAGTTGTGAACAACAGTGGTCCTAGCACTGATCCCTGTGGAACACCACTTCCCACCTCTTGCCAGTCTGAGTAGCTACCCTTAACCCCTACTCTGTGTATTCTGTTTTGTAGCCAGCTGGCTATCCATTCTGCTAACTGTCCCCTGACTCCACATGCCCTGACCTTAGTCATAAATCTACAATGCGGTACCTTAGCGAAGGCATTTTGAAAATCCAAATATATTACATCTACTACGTTACCCTCGTCTACTCTTTCTGTTACTTCTTCAAAGAATTCAATAAGATTGATCAAGCATGACTTTCCCTTCTGAAATCTGTGCTGACTATTCTTTATTATATTTTTGTTTTCTAGATGTTTTTCTATTACATCTTTGAGTAAAGATACCATTAACTTTCCTACCATCAACGTTAAGCTAACTGGTCTACAATTCCCTGAAATTGTTCTATCTCCCTTTTTAAATATAGGAATAACATGAGCTATCCGCCAGTCCTCCGGCACTTTCCCTTCCCTAATGAATTTGTTTATATATGTAATAGTGCCTCTGCTATCTCCTCCCTAATTTCTTTTAATGTTCATGGATGCAATCCAACCAGACCAAGGATTTTATTCTCTCCAAGTTTGATTAATTTATCAATTATCTCCCCCCTTTCTATCTTAAATGACTTTATGGGCACGATATTAGCATCCGCTATCGGGTGCGTTCCTGGCGGGGGCTCCGAAAATCGGGGAATCCCGGAGCGGGTCTGGAGCCCGCTCCAACCCGCCCACATCCGGGTTCCCCACAGACGTGCTGACGTGCGCGCACAGCCCCCGCATGTGGGACTCCCGCAGGCAATTAAAGCCGGCGGGGTGCCACTTAACAGTATTTATTCTGGTATTTCAGGTCGTTAACAGACCTGATTAAGGAGATATTTCAGGAGGGGTGGGATTTTACAAACAACTGGGACTGTTTCCCGTACTGGGGGAAACACTCCCAGCTCAAATGGACGTGTTGCAGCTGTCAGCCTATGGCAGCTGCAGAGGTCCATTTGACAGGTGGTGGGGGGGGAGACCCTCACCCATTGCAGGAGGCCACTCCGTCACTTGGGACAAAGTTTGGCCTCCACCACCCTCCTCCTAACAATCAAAGTCACCAACTTGCACACTTAACCTGGGGTCCAGAGACATGTACCTACCTTGCGGACCCCCTCAGATGTACATCTTCCGGACGGGGGCCACCATAGCTGCAGTCACGACCTCCTCGGAGGGCGAACAGCATCACCAGCCTCGCCGGCCACGCCATCCACCTCTGACACGTGGAGCTCCACAACACAGTGCTGTGTCACATCCACCTGCACAGCAGGAGGGAGGGAAAAGGCAGAGAGAGATGCGTCACAGAGGGCACTACCCTCGCCACAGGGTCCACAGACCGAGGCTCAGCTTCCTGGACCTCTCTGAGCAGCAGTGCACACGGAGGCTCAGAGTCACTCAACATGTAGTCGTGGACATCTGCAGCCTCCTTCATGCCGAGCTGCTCCCGGCTGGCCCGAGCACCATCTTCTTACTTGTCGCTGTCAAAGTCACCACTGCCTCAACAACTTCTCCTCCGCATCCTTCCAGGGTGCCACCGAGGACATCGCCGACATCTCTCAGTCGTCTGCACAAAAGAACCCTGCAAATACACCTACTCCCACTCTGCAGTGACACAATGGGTGGCATCAATTGTGGGTCTTCATTGTGATCCTCAGGAAAGGGCATTATTGCACAAACCAGACAAGGTTCGCAGAGACGTGGCAGTAGTGGTGCCAATATAATATGTGATGTGAGTTGATCAGAAATTAAATATAAGTAAAAACCATGACAAACCCTCAAACACCCTTGTGCATCCCCTTCATGCTCACAACACGTTTGCCTTACGCTGCCTACTGCACATATCAGTAAGGCCTTCGATAAAGTCCCCCACAGAAGACTGGTCAAGAAGGTACGAGCCCATGGAATCCAGGGTGCCTTGGCACTTTGGATACAAAACTGGCTTAGTGGCAGAAGGCAGAGGGTGATGGTCGAAGGTTGTTTTTGTGACTGGAAGCCTGTGGCCAGTGGGGTACCACAGGGATCGGTGCTGGGTCCCTTGCTGTTTGTGGTCTACATTAATGACTTGGATATGAATGTAAAAGGTATGATCGGTAAGTTCGCTGATGATACAAAAATTGGTAGGGTGGTAAATAGCGAGGAGGATAGCCTCAGTCTGCAGGACGATATAGATGGGTTGGTCAGATGGGCGGAACAGTGGCAAATGGAATTTAACCCGGAAAAGTGCGAGGTGATGCATTTTGGAGGGACTAACAAGGCAAGGGAATACACAATGAATGGGAGGACCCTAGGCAAGACAGAGGGTCAGAGGGATCTTGGTGTGCAAGTTCACAGATCCCTGAAGGCGGCGGAACAGGTAGATAAGGTGGTAAAGAAGGCATATGGGATACTTGCCTTTATTAGCCGAGGCATAGAATATAAGAGCAAGGAGGTTATGATGGAGCTGTATAAAACACTGGTTAGGCCACAGCTGGAGTACTGTGTGCAGTTCTGGTCGCCACACTACAGGAAGGATGTGATCGCTTTGGAGAGGGTGCAGAGGAGATTCACCAGGATGTTACCAGGGCTGGAGCGCTTCAGCTATGAAGAGAGACTGGGAAGATTGGGTTTGTTTTCCTTGGAGCAGAGGAGGCTGAGGGGGGACATGATTGAGGTGTACAAAATTATGAGGGGCACAGATAGGATGGATACTAAGGAGCTTTTTCCCTTCGTTGAGGGTTCTATAACAAGGGGACATAGATTCAAGGTAAGAGGCGGGAGGTTTAGAGGGGATTTGAGAAAGAACTTTTTCACCCAGAGGGTGTTTGGAGTCTGGAACTCACTGCCTGAAAGGGTTGTGGAGGCAGGAACCCTCACAACATTTAAGAAGCATTTGGATGAGCACTTGAAATGCCATAGCATACAAGGCTACGGACCAAATGCTGGAATATGGGATTAGAGTAGACAGGGCTGATGGCCGGCGCGGACACGATGGGCCGAAGGGCCTCTATCCGTGCTGTATAACTCTATGACTCTATGACTCTATGACATATGTGATGCATGCCCTGTGGCTTTTTTTTTTATTCGTTCACGGGATGTGGGCGTCGCTGGCAAAGCCAGCATTTATTGCCCATCCCTAATTGCCCTCGAGAAGGTGGTGGTGAGCTGCCTTCTTGAACCGCTGCAGTCCGTGTGGTGACGGTTCTCCCATAGTGCTGTTAGGAAGGGATTTCCAGGATTTTGACCCAGCGACAATGAAGGAACGCCGATATATTTCCAAGTCGGGATGGTGTGTGACTTGGAGGGGAACGTGCAGGTGGTGTTGTTCCCATGCACCTGCTGCTCTTGTCCTTCTAGGTGGTAGAGGTCGCGGGTTTGGGAGGTGCTGTCGAAGAAGCCTTGGCGAGTTGCTGCAGTGCATCCTGTGGATGGTGCACACTGCAGCCACAGTGCGCCGGTGGTGAAGGGAGTGAATGTTTAGGGTGGTGGATGGGGTGCCAATCAAGCCGGCTGCTTTATCTTGGATGGTGTCGAGCTTCTTGAGTGTTGTTGGAGCTGCACTCATCCAGGCAAGTGGAGAGTATTCCATCACACTCCTGACTTGTGCCTTGTGGATGGTGGAAAGGCTTTGGGGAGTCAGGAGGTGAGTCACTCGCCGCAGAATACCCAGCCTCTGACCTGCTCTCGTAGCCACAGTATTTATATGGCTGGTCCAGTTCAGTTTCTGGTCAATGGTGACCCCCAGGATGTTGATGGTGGGGGATTCGGCGATGGTAATGCCGTTGAATGTCAAGGGGGGGTGGTTAGACTCTCTCTTGTTGGAGATGGTCATTGCCTGGCACTTATCTGGCGCGAATGTTACTTGCCACTTATGAGCCCAAGCCTGGATGTTGTCCAGGTCTTGCTGCATGCGGGCTCGGACTGCTTCATTATCTGAGGGGTTGCGAATGGAACTGAACACTGTGCAGTCATCAGCGAACATCCCCATTTCTGACCTTATGATGGAGGGAAGGTCATTGATGAAGCAGCTGAAGATGGTTGGGCCTAGGAAACTGCCCTGAGGAACTCCTGCAGCAATGCCCTGGGGCTGAGATGATTGGCCTCCAACAACCACTACCATCTTCCTTTGTGCTGGGTATGACTCCAGCCACTGGAGAGTTTTCCCCCTGATTCCCATGGACTTCAATTTTACTAGGGCTCCTTGGTGCCACACTCGGTCAAATGCTGCCTTGATGTCAAGGGCAGTCACTCTCACCTCACCTCTGGAATTCAGCTCTTCTGTCCATGTTTGGACCAAGGCTGTAATGAGGTCTGGAGCCGAGTGGTCCTGGCGGAACCCAAACTGAGCATCGGTGAGCAGGTTATTGGTGAGTAAGTGCCGCTTGATAGCACTGTCGACGACACCTTCCATCACTTTGCTGATGATTGAGAGTAGACTGATGGGGCGGTAATTGGCCAGATTGGATTTGTCCTGCTTTTTGTGGACAGGACATACCTGGGCAATTTTCCACATTGTCGGGTAGATGCCAGTGTTGTAGCTGTACTGGAACAGCTTGGCTAGAGGCGCAGCTAGTTCTGGAGCATAAGCCTTCAGCACTACAGTCGGGATGTTGTCGGGGCCCATAGCCTTTGCTGTATCCAGTGCACTCAGCCGTTTCTTGATATCACGTGGAGTGAATCGAATTAGCCGAAGACTGGCTTCCGTGATGGTGGGGATATCGGGAGGAGGCTGAGATGGATCATCCACTCGGCACTTCTGGCTGAAGATGGAGCTGCAGCACAGGTAGTGGCAGGTTGAGTGAGGCTCACCGTGAAAGGGATGCACGAGAGGGTGAGTATGAGATAGAGCCATGAGATTGTATGAGGATTGGGTTGAGTACTGGCGAGGTGAGTAAGTGCAGGTAAGATGAGGATGAGCTTTGAGTGGGTGTGAGGGGTAATGTGACAGAGTAGTGTTGGCAGTGCAGAAGGAGGTGTGAGGTGGGGGCGGTGATGTGGCAGACGGAGTGTAGGGGAATGAGTAAGTGTACTCACTTTGGCTGACCTACTGAGGTCATTGCAGCGCCTCCTGCACTGTATGCAGGTCCGCGATATGTTGGTGGTGCAGGTGACCTCCTCTGCCACCTCGAGCCAGGCCTTCTTGGTGGCTGAGGCAGGCCGCTTCCTCCCGCCTGCTGGGGGGAAGATCTCTGTCCTCCCCCTCCTCCTCACCCCATCCAATGATACCTGGAGTGAGGCATCATTAAACCTGGGAGCAGCCTTCCCCCTGGGCTGCTCCATGCTGTAATTTTTCCTATTTGTTGAAGCATCAGTCAGTGGAGGACTGCACCTTTAAATAGAGCTCCTCCAGCTGACAGACCTTACTGTGCATGCGCAGTCCGCCCGCCGCGCAGATCAGCAGTGGGGAACCCGGAAGAACAGGTAAGTGGATCCAATCAGCCTGCGATCGCGCGAGGGGCAGACTGATTTCACCGGGCGCGTTAGCCACGCGCCCAATACCCCCCCCCCCGCCTCAAACCCGCCGCCCTCCTAATATCGAGCCCTATATCTTTTATGATCTCTTCTTCTAATGTTATGCCCACCTTGTTAGTCTCCCTGGTAAATATTGAGGCAAAGTAACTATTCAATATTTCTGCCACTTCGCGGTTGTTACCTATGAGTTTATCTTGTGCATCTTTTAGTGGCCCTATCCCAATCCTGTTTTTTCTTTTGTTATTTATGTGTCCATAGAATACTTTACTATTTCTTTTTATATTCCTTGATAATTTAATTTCATAGTTCCTCTTTGCTTCTCTAATTGTTTTTTGGTGTCTTTTTTAACTTTTTTGTATTGCCTTTTGTCATCCTCTCCTTTATTGTCTATATACTTAGAGTATGCCTTTTTCTTTAGTTTCAATTTTACCGTTATTTCTTTATTCATCCCATGGTGTTTTGTTATTGGCTAGTTTGTTCTTGCTTTTTAGAGGAATATATTTCTCCAGAACTTGATCACCAAGTTTTACTTTCCCTCGTTCCATTCTCATCCCTTCAAAATTAGCTTTTTTCCAATCTATTACTTTGGTCTTTGTCTTACTTATGTTTTTTCAATCACTATTTTTAAACCTTATTATGTTATGATCATTATTGCCTAGATGTTTCCCTATGTTACTTCTCTTATCTGTTCTGGTTCATTTCCCATTACTAGATCCAGCAGTGATTCCTCTCTTGATGGGCTTCTCACATACTGGGTAAGAAAGGAGTCCTGTACACACTTTGAAAACTCTATTCCCCTTTCCCCACTTCTTCTTGCCAGTTTATTTGGGGTTAGTTGAAATCTCCCATGATTATTATTCAATGCTTTTCACTCATTTCATAGATTTGCCTGCATATTTCTTCCTCCAATTCCCTTCCACAGTTCCCACGGGTACTGGTGGCCATTCTTCATCTGTGAGCCTCAGCAGTGGAAAAATCAATTGACTCTATTCCCCTCTTCTCTAGGAAAGTACATTTTTCTTTTTCTGAGATATAGCAAAACATGGGGCACCGAAATGATTAAGTAATTGGATTAACAATGATCAAAAAGTTGCCTTTAACTGATAATATAGCAATTCAACACATTCAATATGTAGGAAATTCACTTATTTCTGATTTCATCATAAATAGTGAGCAGTGAAAATTTTTGCACAAATAATTGACACAAGATCACGTGCTATCCAATATTAAGGACATCAAGATTTTTCAGCATTTTATTGATTATCTCAAAACAATTTTTGAATGTCTTCAATTTATTGACCAGTGTAATGAGTTATTTGTTGTTTCATAATTGAATCTGCTCTACCAACTGTTTGCATTATTTCCAGATATTTTCCATTGCTTAATGTATTCCTAACGTATGGTGTCAATCTGAAACAAAATAGCTTGGGTTTTTATGTGGTGCAGCTTGGAATGATTTGGAGTATGTTTGCTAAGTTTGCATTCTCTGCAGCAATAAATACATTGAAATTTAACCAACTAAAGAGAGTGAGAGCAATTATATTAGTGTACTTTGATAATGGACTATGCAACTATTTATAGTCTGTGGCTGAATTGTCAAATTTTGTACAAGAAAACTGAATAGCTACCAAAATGTGGCTTGCATATTTATTTGTGCTCGACTTGCATGAAAGTTCTGTTCCAGCTATGTGTGGGTTCATTGCTTAATTTTCATATTTTACCTAAAGATTTGCATTTGTTTCTATGACATAAAAGCAACAACAGGAAATGAGTGAAATGGTTGATTTATTCGATTTAATTAGATCCTGCAATATTGTTCGGTGAAATTGCATTGCAAACCATCATTTATATAACTACTCTGAAAATCTGTGGGCAGCACATTGTGGATTAAGTGCCAAGCTGTGCCTGCCCGAAATTTTACTACTGACCCCACCAACGTTTGTGCGTTCAAGAAAAGGCCCCTTCATTTCTTACCATTGGCAGGTGCCCGTGCTACTAGAGGTCCACTTAAAAAAAATTTAAAAGAAAATTTGCTGGCAAGTCTTCAGGAGTACAAGCCAAGGACGGAGGATTGGAGGACTGCTAATGTTGTACCATTGTTTAAAAAGGGGGCAAAGGATAGACCAAGTAATTACAGGCCAGTCAGCCTAACCTCGGTGGTGGGCAAATTATTGGAATCAATTCTGAGGGACAGGATAAACAGTCATTTAGAAAGGCACGGACTAATCAAGGACAGTCAGCACGGATTTGTTAAGGGGAGGTCGTGTCTGACTAACTTGATTGAATTTTTTGAGGAGGTGACAAGGAGGATCGATGAGGGTAGTGCAATTGATGTAGTCTACATGGATTTTAGCAAGGCTTTGGATAAGGTCCCACATGGCAGATTGGTCAAAAAAGTAAAGGCCCATGGGATGCAAGGGACTGTGGCAAATTGGATCCAAAAGTGGCTCAGTGGCAGGAAGCAAAGTGTAACGGTCGACGGGTGTTTTTGCGACTGGAAGGCTGTTTCCAGTGGGGTGCCGCAGGGCTCGGTACTAGGTGCTTTGCTTTTTGTGGTATACATTAACGATTTGGACTTAAACATAGGGGGCATGATTAAGAAATTTGCATGATTAAGATAAGCCGTGTGGTTGACAGTGAGGAGAAAAGCTGCAGACTGCAGGAAGATATTAATGGACTGGTCAGATGGGCAGAAAAGTGGCAAATAGAATTCAATCCAGAGAAGTGTGAGGTAATACATTTGGGGAGAGCAAACAAGGCAAGGAAATACACAATAAATGGGAGGATACTGAGAGGTGTAGAGGAAGTGAGGGACCTTGGAGTACATGTCCACAGATCCCTGAAGGTAGCAGGACAGGTAGATAAGGTGGTTAAGAAGACATATGGAATGCTTTCCTTTATTAGCCGAAGCATAGAATATAAAAGCAGGGAGGTTATGCTGAAACTGTATAAAACACTAGTTAGGCCACAGCTTGAGTACTGCACACAGTCCTGTTCACCACATTACAGGAAGGATGTAATTGCACTAGAGAGGGTGCAGAGGAGATTTACGAGGATGTTGCCAGGACTGGAGAATTTTAGCTATGATGACAGATTGAATAAGCTGGGGTTGTTTTCCTTGGAACAGAGGAGGCTGAGGGGTGATTTAATTGAGGTGTACAAAATTATGAGGGGCCTAGATAGAGTGGATAGGAAGGACCTATTTCCCTTAGCAGAGTGGTCAATAACCAGGGGGGCATAGATTTAAAATGATTGGTAGAAGGATTAGAGCGGAAATGAGGAAAAATCTTTTCACCCAGAGGATGGTAAGGGTCTGGAACTCACTGCCTGAGAGGGTGGTAGAGGCAGAAACCCTCAATTCATTTTTAAAAAATACCTGGATGTGCACCTGAAGAGCTGTGACCTGCAGGGCTACAGACCAAATGCAGGAAAGTGGGATTCGGCTGGGTGGCTCGTTTCTCAGCCAGCGCAAACACGATGGGCCGGATGGCCTCCTTCTGTGCTGTAAATTTTCTATGATTCTATGAAGAACCTGGCCAAGAATGCCAGCCCTCTCTCCTCCACTGGGCGATTCCCACATCTACCCCTTGGTCAGCGGGTTCATTTGTTCCAACCGTATACTTGGTCTCAATGAAGGCCTGCTCCATGGAAACTCCAATGTTTGGAAGTCTTATGATTTCAAACAGCTAGTGAGCAACTTGAGAAGTGGGCCGAGAGCAGCAATCTCACCTCCGTCCCCACTCCCCACCGGCTCATCCTTCACACCAATGTGACATTGTAAAGTTTTGTTCCAGACACTGGGAGTAATGGGCTCTGAGCAACATTATCACTGTAGCAAAACCTCATGGGGAGTTCTGCAGAAATCATCCGTCTCCAAAAATGTTGAAGTGCAAATCACGATAACTATAGATGACGGAGGGAACCAATAATCAGGGATGACTGAAGGAAGCTGATTAAGTGTAGCTATCTCCCATTACAATAGTGTCATAGTATCTTCGTAGGTAAAGCACAGGAGGAGGCCATTCGGTCCATTGTGCCTGTGCCAGCTCTTTGAAAGAGCTATGCAATTAGTCCCATCCACTGCTCTTTCCCCATAGCTCTGTAATTTTTTTTCCCTTCAAGTATTATCCAATGCCCTTTTGAAAGTTAATATTGAATCTGCTTCCACCACCTTTTCAGGCGGTGCATTCCAGATCATAACAACTCGCTGCGTAAAATGTTTCCTCATGTCGCCTCTGGCTCTTTTGCCGATCGCCTTAAATCTGTGTCCTCTGGTTACCGATCCTTTTTTAAAATTCGTTCATAGGATGTGGGCATCGCTGGCAAGGCCAGCATTTATTGCCCATCCCTAATTGTCCTTGAGAAGGTGGTGGTGAGCCGCCTTCTTGAACCCCAGCAGTCCGTGTGGTGAAGGCTCTCCCACAGTGCTGTTAGGAAGGGAGTTCCAGGATTTTGACCCAGCGACGATGAAGGAACGGCAATATATTTCCAAGACGGGATGGTGTGTGATTTGGAGGGGAACATGCAGGTGGTGTTGTTCCCATGAGCCTGCTGCCCTTGTCCTTCCAGGTGGTAGAGGTCGCGGGTTTGGGAGGTGCTGTCAATGAAGCCTTGGCGAGTTGCTGCAGTGCATCCTGTGGATGGTACACATTGCAGCCACTGTGCACCGGTGGTGAAGGGAGTGAATGTTTAGGGTGGTGGATGGGGTGCCAATCAAGCGAGCTGCTTTGTCCTGGATGGTGTCGAGCTTCTTGAGTGTTGTTGGAGCTGCACTCATCCAGGCAAGTGGAGAGTATTCCATCACACTCCTGACTTGTGCCTTGTGGATGGTGGAAAGGCTTTGGGGAGTCAGGAGGTGAGTCACTCGCCGCAGAATACCCAGCCTCTGACCTGCTCTTGTAGCCACAGTATTTACATGGCTGGTCCAGTTTCTGGTAAATGGTGACCCCCAGAATGTTGATGGTGGGGGATTCGGCGATGGTAATGCCGTTGAATGTCAAGGGGAGGTGGTTAGACTCTCTCTTGTTGGAGATGATCATTGCCTGGCACTTGTCTGGCGCGAATGTTACTTGCCACTTATGAGCCCAAGCCTGGATGTTGTCCAGGTCTTGCTGCATGCAGGCATGGACTGCTTCATTATCTGAGGGGTTGCGAATGGAACTGAACACTGTGCAATCATTAGCCAATATCCCCATTTATGACCTTATGATGGAGGGAAGGTCATTGATGAAGCAGCTGAAGATGATTGGACCAAGGACACTGCCCTGAGGAACTCCTGCAGCAATGTCCTGGGGCTGAGATGATTGGCCTCCAACAACAACAACCATTTTCCTTTGTGCGAGGTATGACTCCAGCCACTGGAGAGTTTTCCCCCTGATTCCCATTGACTTCAATTTTACTAGGGCTCCTTGGTGCCACCCTCGGTCAAATGCTGCCTTGATGTCAAGGGCAGTCACTCTCGCCTCACCTCTGGAATTCAGCTCTTTTGTCCATGTTTGGACCAAGGCTGTAATGAGGTCTGGAGCCGAGTGGTCCTGACAGAACCCAAACTGAGCATCGGTGAGCAGATCCTTCTACTACTGGAAACAGTTTCTTCTTATCTACTCTGTCAAAACCGTTCATAATTTTGAACACCTCTAACAAATCTCCCCTTAACCTTCTCTGTTCTAAGGAGAACAACCCCAACTTCTCCAATCTCTCCACATAACACATACCACATCCCTGGTACTATTCTAGTAAATTTCTTCTGCACCCTCTCTAAGGCCTTGACATCCCTTCTAAAATTTGGTGGCCAGAATTGAACACAATACTCCAGCTGAGGCCTAACCAGTGTTTTATAAAGTTTTCACAAATCTTCCTTGCTTTTACACTCAATGCCTCTGTTAATAAAGCCCAGGGTGCCATATGCTTTTTTAACAGCCTTCTCAACTTGTCCTGCCACCTTCAAAGATTTGTGTATGTGCACCCCTTTTAAAATTGTACCATTTCGTTTATATTGCCTCTCCTCATTCTTCATACCAAAATGCATCACTTCACACTTATCTGCGTTAAATTTCATCTGCCATATGTCTGCCCATTTCATCAGTCTGTCTTTGTCCTTCTGAAGTCTGTTACTATCCTCCACATTGTTTACTACATTTCTTTGTTTCATGTCATCTGCAAACTTTGAAATTATACCCTCAATACCCAAGTCCAGGTCATTAATATATATCATAAAGAGCAGTGGTCCTAATACTGACCTCTGGGGAACACCGCTATATACTTCCCTCCAGTCTGAAAAACAACCATTCACCACTGCTCTCTGCTTTCTGTCCCCTAGCCAATCTTGTATGCACGCTGCTACTATCCCTTTAATCCCATGAGCTTTAAATTTGCTAACAAGTCTATTATGTAGTACTTTATCAAATGCCTTTTGAAAGTCCGTATACACAACATCAACTGCACTATCCTCATCAACCCTCTCCGTTGCTTCATCAAAGAACTCAATCAAGTTAATCAAACACGATTTTCCTTTAACAAATCCGTGCTGACTTTCATTTATTAGCTCATACTTTTCCAAATGGCAATTAATTTTGTCCCGGATTATTGTCTCTAAAAGTTTCCCCACCAATAACTTTAGGCTGACTGGCCTGTAATTGCTGAGTTTATCACACTCCCCTTTTTTGAACAGGGGTGTAACATTAGAAATCCTCCAGTCCTCTAGCACCATCCCCATATCTAAGGAGGATTGAAAGATTGTGGCCAGAGCCTTCGCAATTTCCACCCTTCCCTCAGTAACCTGGGATGCATCCCATCTGGACCAGGTTATTTTTCTACTTTGAGTACTGCCAATTTTTTAAGTACCTCCTCTTCCAATTTCACTACTACCTCCTCCTTTACTGCTACAATGGCAGCATCCTCTTCTCTCGTGAAGACCAATGCGATGTATTCATTCGCAGAGCAGAGAAGGTTAAGAGGAGATTTGATAGAAGTGTTCAAAATTATGAAGGGTTTAGATAAAGTAATAAAGAGAAACTGTTCCCATTGGCAGAAGGGTCGAGAACCAAAGGACACAGATTTAAGGTGATTGGCAGAGGAACCAAAAGCGATCGGAGGAAAAACTTTTTTTACGCAGCGAGTAGTTATGATCTGGAATGCGCTGCCTGAGAGGATGGTAGAAGCAGATTCAATCATGGCTTTCAAAAAGAAGTTGGATAAATACTTGAAGGGAAAAAATTTGCAGGGCTACGGGAAAAGAGCAGGGGAATGGGACTAACTGGATTGCTCGGCACGGGCTTGATGGGCCAAATGGCCTCCTTCTGTGCTGTACCCATTCTGTGATTGTATGATTTTGTACCTCAGCCATGCCCTCTGCCTCTACAAAAAGATCTCCTTTTTTGTCCCTAATCATTCCCACCCTTCCTTTGACTACCCTTTTACTATTTTTATGTTTATAAATGACTTTTGGGTTCCCTTTTATGTTAGCCGCTAATCTATTCTCATATTCTCTCTTTGCTCCTCTTATTCCCCTTTTTAGATCTCTGTACTTTCTGTATTCAGCCTGGTTCTCCACTGCATAATGACCCTTAGATTTGTCATAAACCTCCTTTATCTGCTTCATTTTAATCTCTATATCTTAATTCATCCAGGGAGCTCTAGCTTTGGATGCCCTTCCTTTCCCCCTCGTAGGGATGTGTCTACTCTGTACCCAAACCAACTCCTCCTTGAAGGCCTCCCATTGTTCAATTAATGTTTTGCCTAACAATTTTTGTTTCCAATCCACCTGGGCAAAATCCCTTTTTAACTCACTGAAATTTGCCCTCCTCCAGTTAAGCATTTTCACATTTGATTGTTCCTTGTCCTTTTCCATAAACAGCATTGCAGTGATGTGCATTCATGCATTCACACATGAAGGGCCCAGATTAGAGGAGGTGAAAAGAAAACAGTCACATGTCTGACCAAATACATCAGGTCCATTGCTTCAGATATATCTGGAATATTACCTGTTCTCCCATGACGTTGCTCATAGGTAGTCTAGGGTATGGAGCACTGATGTGAGATTTAGCTGCTAACCTGGCCCATGCCTTTAAAGCTATTGCTCACGTATCTCCAGTAGGAAAGTGGTCCAAATAGATAAATCCATGTAAGTGCAGCTGCTTATACATTCCTGAGGTCACTGAAAAGGCTTTGGGCTGAAAATTGCCCTAAAATTGTGACACATATCGTTGGTAGGTAGGTAACTGACTCACCCACAAACTTTTCATGCTTTTCTGGGCATCAACGTGCTTTAATTGAGACCTGCAGGAAGTGCAGCGATCGTTCCCAGGCTTCTCTGAGCTGTGAGAAGAGAAAAGGATCTCTGTGTCTCCTCCACTAATCACCTTGAAGCAAGCCATGCTGTGAGAACCAGGAAGTACAGTTCATTCACAATCCATGCAAACTAACAAGCAGGCAATGCCAGACAAAACTAGTAAATATAGAATAAAATGAGATAGAGAAAGTGAAATAAAGCGAGGGTAAGATTAAAAAACTCAGATAAAAGAGACAGAAAGAAAAAAAAGTTAAAACTTTTTAATTGAATTTTTTTTTAAATGTCCAAAAACTATTAAAATCAGGAGTAATGAGACTCCACATTTTAAAAATTTATTTTTTAGTGCCAGAGAGGTTGTTTGGCAGTCATTAATGCCACGCTATTAAAACTTAGTTTAGACAAAAAAAAAACTCAGCATACCTGTTTTGTGGTGAGATTATTTCCTTTCCAGCTGGGCAGGAGAGAAAGTTGGCGCTGGTCCATTGATTACAGCCGACAGGGTTCCTTTAGCACAAAGCTTTCAGATCATCAGTGAATTAGAAAGAGCAAGTTCCGGATTTCCACGTTTGCACATGTGCGGTTGTCGAAACTTGCCCTTCGATTTCGTCATTAATAATGGTGAGCACTGTTGGGCTCCCGGTATTTTAAAAGCAATTTCCGGCCCACTGTAACTGCTTGTATATTTCAGGTTTCAGGTCAAGAGTATCCAGGTTTCTCTTTTAAGAATATATTGCATTTTCAACATAGCATGACTGAAGCGTACCAGATAAAAGACTTGTATATCTATACCAGCAGATTCCCCCATAGATTTACTGATGGTGAAATCAGAAGTTACCATGTTCCAAGGAGTGGCTGATAGGGTGTGAAATACAGGTGCATATCTGGAGCAAAACAATTTGAAAAGGGGATTATAACAGTTATGCACAAAGACAGCAAAGCATTGCTTGGTACTTGTAAAATAAATAATTAGCATTTTCCTACTCCACTGCAGCTAGATCATTTAAAAAATGTCACATATGCATAAATATATCTATTTTATGAACAATCGGTTTCAAATTATGAATATAAAGAAGAAGGCAAATGCTATAACAATTTAGAATAAATTAGAAAATATAAATACTGGACTCTTTAGCCCCAATTTTAACTCAGGGCAGGAATCAGGCATGTAGGGGCTAGGGCGGGCAAACTGACCTTACCTCAGCAGCGAGAGTTCCAGGCAATTTTAACACTCATGCCTCAACTCCGTGCCCTCAGTCAGCTGCCTGCCTGAAACTGGCGGGAAGTGGCAGGTAGCCAGTGGACAGAAGCGGAATGCCGCTGACACGCGGATAAGTCGCAGGGAGGGGGCTTGAGGAAGGCCTCATGATGGTGGGGGTTGGGGGATGCCAGGACAAGGGAGAGCTAAACTTTCCTTGTGGGGCCCAGAGGAACAATCCTGCTCCTCTGGGCCCCACAAGGAAAGTAAAAAAAAAGTTTTAAAAACTCCTCTTCCCTCTAGGTTTGCCTGGCGAAAGAGCTACAATGGCTTCCCTGCTCAGGTCAGTGGTTAAAGTAGCAGTTGGACCCCAATTACGTCATCGGAGCCTATTTTGCATATTTAAAGAAGATCCCCAACAGGAGTACTTCCTGCCTGCTCAGAAGAGCAGGTTAAACTGGAAGATTGTGGAAAAGGGAGCAGGGCGTCAGCAGATAAGTCTCACAGGTGATTTTAACTACCCGCCTGCCTACTTTCTGCCGGATGGGCAGGGTTAAAATCATCCCTTCTGTGTGTGTGTCTCTCTCTCTCACTTTCTCTCTCTCTCTCTCTCTCTCTCTCCCCCTCTCTCTGTCTTACAGCCAGCCTCTGTCTCTGATGTAAAAATAAATACTTGAAAATAGATTTCCTGCCAAACCTTACCTCAAAAAAGATTCTAAAGTTCATGCTCCATCCTGTTTTGAAATCATTTGGAAAAATGAACTAATTTTTACCGTTATAGCCTGATGAAAGGCATTCTTCAAGTTGTTGCACTGAGAGAATCATATTGATGCATACTGAGAGATTACATGTGCTCAGACTGTAATCTGCTGGAAATTGCAGGTGCAAGTTTCACTGTTCTGTTCTGACAAAACGTCCACACCCAAAACACTTAATCTATCCTTTCTGTTTTCAGATGCTCGTGGGCCTGCTATGAATTTTCAGCACTTTCTGGTTTATTTCAGATTTTCAGCATTTGCAGTCTTTTTTTTCCTTTGTATTTGTGCCGTCACAAGGAAATGGGTGACAGATTCAAACTAGAATAATCTCTGACATGTTCAACCCTGAAAGTTTACATATTTAAAGGTACAATGGTAGAATTTGATCAATCAACATTCTGAAAATGGTCCTCGTTGCTTTCTAGCATGATTTCAGAACATTGACAATGATGGCTTTATCAGAGCCAAGTTCAATATGACATAGAAATGATTACTTTAATGTGTGGAAACAAAGCTATCTATAACATTCCAAAAATGACTGCTGAAACCAACTTAGAACTACCACACTCAACTCTTGAAACATGCCAGATTTATCACGGCTGTACAGACTGTTATATTTTATGTTAGGACTGATCATCTGATGTACACCACACTGCCTTCAGGCTTATATGCTAACAAGGAAGGCCCATTTGTGAAGAAATGTGAATTGCCTACAAAGCGGTTTACATTTAGGAAAATGTGCTTTAGTTTCTTGGGTACAAAAACATCCAAGAAAAAAAATCACCATCACTGCATGGGCTTGATGTCACTCTGACACAGCTGCATGTGCTGCTCCTCAGTGCTGTGTGTGTCCTAATTTATCATGCCATGTGTAGCACAGAACCAATTTCGATGTCAGCTACAAAAAGCCACTTTAAGATATAGGGCCGAATCTTGCTGGAAAAATAATGACATGTCAACAACGCATGTCATTATTAATGCACAAATCGGCCAGCAAGTTCAGGGGATTAAGTTATACGACTTGAGTTGTGAATCTCCAAAGCTTGCTTCTTGATTTGCCTCGCACAATCAGCATCACACAGAAACAGAGAAAAATTTACAATACAGAAGGAGGCCATTCAGCCCGTCGTGTCTGTGCCGGTCGAAAAAGAGCTACCCAGGTTAATCCCACTTTCCAGCAGTTGGTCACTGCACATGTACATCCAAGTACTTTTTAAATGTGATGAGGGTTTCTGCCTCTCCCACCCTTTCAGGCAGTGAGTTCCAGACACCCACCACCCTCTGGTGAAAATATTTTTCCTCAGCTCCCTTCTAATCCTTCTACCAATTACTTTAAATCTATGCCCCCTGGTTATTGACCTCTCTGCTAAGAGAAATAGGTCCTCCCTATCCACTCTATCTAGGCCCCTCATAATTTTATACACCTCAATTAAATCACCTCTCAGCCTCCTCTGTTCCAAAGAAAACAACCCCAGCCTATCCAATCTTTCCTCATAGCTAAAATTCTCCAATCCTGGCAACACCCTTGTAAATCTCCTCTGTACCTTCTCTAGTGCAATCACATCTTTCCTGTAATGTAGTGACCAGAACTGTACGCAGTACTCAAGCTGTGGCCTAACTTAGTGTTTTATACAGTTCTAGCATAACCTCCCTGATCTTATATTCTATGCCTTAGCTAATAAAGGAAAGTATCCCATGTATCACGCCCTTAGTCTCCCCGTTATTTTTAAGAACTTGCTCGATTTGCACATTAATTGCCCAATATAGTCTGGACAAAGTTATACCTACTATTTTTTTTCTCCCCCGAGGTATTTTCTTTTACTTCCTATTTACGTTGTGTAATTCACTGAAATTCCAGCATACAATTGGTCATTTATTTTTCTAAACTTTGTGGTCGGATTGAAGTCCTGTTACATTTATGAGCTTGTATATTATACTTCTATGCTTTAACTATTAAGTGTTCTTTATCTTCTGTGATTGGCTATGTCCCCATTGAGAACAGTCAGTGTCCTTAAAAAAAGGATTGCCATGTGCCAGATGGCAAAAATGCTGAACAAATATTTTGTTTCAGTCTTTACAGTAGAGGACACTAAGAATATCCCAACACTGGACAAACAGGGGACTCTCGGGGGGGAGGAGCTAAATACGATTAAAATCACTCAGGAGATGGTACTCAGTAAAATAATGGGACTCGAGGCGGATAAATCCCCTGGACCTGATGGTTTCCATCCTAGGGTCTTGAGGGAAGTGGCAGTAGGGATTGTGGATGCTTTGGTGATAGTTTTCCAAAATTCCCTGGACTCAGGAGAGGTCCCGGCAGATTGGAAAACTGCTAATGTAACACCGTTATTTAAAAAGGGTAGTAGGCAGAAGGCTGGAAATTATAGGCCAGTTAGCTTAACATCTGTGGTGGGTAAAATTTTGGAGTCTATTATTAAGGAGACAGTAACGGAACATTTAGATAAGCATAATTTAATAGGACAAAGTCAGCATGGCTTTATGAAGGGGAAGTCATGTCTGACAAATTTGCTTGAGTTCTTCGAGGATATAACGTATAGGGTGGATAAAGGGGAACCAGTGGACATAGTGTATTTAGACTTCCAGAAGGCATTCGACAAGGTGCCACATAAAAGATTATTACTTAAGATAAAAAATCACGGGATTGGGGGTAATATTCTGGCATGGGTGGAGGATTGGTTATCGAACAGGAAGCAGAGAGTTGGGATAAATGGTTCATTTTCGGACTGGCAACCAGTAACCAGTAGTGTTCCACAGGGGTCGGTGCTGGGTCCCCAACTCTTTACAATCTATATTAACGATTTGGAGGAGGGGACCGAGTGCAACATATCAAAATTTGCAGATGATACAAAGATGGGAGGGAAAGTAGAGAGTGAGGAGGACATAAAAAACCTGCAAGGGGATATAGACAGGCTGGGTGAGTGGGCGGAGATTTGGCAGATGCAATATAATATTGGAAAATGTGAGGTTATGCACTTTGGCAGGAAAAATCAGAGAGCAAGTTATTTTCTTAATGGCGAGAGACTGGAAAGTACTGCAGTACAAAGGGATCTGGGGGTCCTAGTGCAAGAAAATCAAAAAGTTGGTATGCAGGTGCAGCAGGTGATCAAGAAAGCCAACGGAATGTTGGCTTTTATTGCTAGGGGGATAGAATATAAAAACAAGGAGGTATTGCTGCAGTTATATAAGGTATTGGTGAGACCGCACCTGGAATACTGCATACAGTTTTGGTCTCCATACTTAAGAAAAGACATACTTGCTCTCGAGGCAGTACAAAGAAGGTTCACTCGGTTAATCCCGGGGATGAGGGGGCGGACATATGAGGAGAGGTTGAGTAGATTGGGACTCTACTCATTGGAGTTCAGAAGAATGAGAGGCGATCTTATTGAAACATATAAGATTGTGAAGGGTCTTGATCGGGTGGATGCAGTAAGGATGTTCCCAAAGATGGGTGAAACTAGAACTAGGTGGCATAATCTTAGAATAAGGGGCTGCTCTTTCAAAACTGAGATGAGGAGAAACTTCTTCACTCAGAGGGTGGTCGGTCTGTGGAATTTGCTGCCCCAGGAAGCTGTGAAAGCTACATCATTAGATAAATTTAAAACAGAAATAGACAGTTTCCTAGAAGTAAAGGGAATTAGGGGTTATGGGGAGCGGGCAGGAAATTGGACATGAAGCTGAGTTCGGATCGGTCAATGCCCTGTGGGTGGCGGAGAGGGCCCAGGGGCTATGTGGCCGGGTCCTGCTCCGACTTCTTGTGTTCTTTAGATTTGTGGTTGGGATCAGATCAGCCATGATCTTATTGAATGGCGGAGCAGGCTCGAGGGGCCGATTGGCCTACTCCTGCTCCAATTTCTTATGTTCTTATGTTCTTATGTTCTTATGTTTCTGCATGGCAGAGAAATCCAGCTTGTAACACTGCATTTTTATGTCAGCAGTGGGCACCATTCCTTTTCCTTCCGGTAGGGTGTTCTGGCCAGGGGACCACTTGTATTTAGTTACCGTGCTATAAATAACTTTCCACAGGATTCTGTCTCTCAAAAACTAATAATGGTCAGTGACATGTGCCTCGTACTGCTTAACAGAATTGTGTTCATGAGTCAACACATGAAATTTAGGACTAAAAAAAAAAGTTGGGTTAGATCTTCCCTTAATAATTGAATTCATCAACATACGGGCACTCAGCTGTCACAAAGAATTAACTCTTTTACTTCAGGAAGAAGAACTCAAGAATCCTGTGATGAATGGTAGATCTGATTTGCTGGCAGGAATGGATGCTGCCATTATGGAACACCACAATGTTGAGGCCCAAAAGTTTGACACCTTTCAAGGTTCAATCACTGAGATACAGACAATTGTGGATAATCACAGAAAATGCTGGAAACACTCAGTAGGTCAATCAGCATCTGTAGAGAGAACACGCAAGTTAATGTTTCAGGTGTAACCCTTTGTAAGAACTACAAAAATTAAAAACAAACAGTATTCAAGGATGTCAAGGCCATAGAGAGGATGCAGAGGAGATTTAGGAACATAGGAACATAGGAACAGGAGTAGGCCATTCAGCCCCTCGTGCCTGCTCCGCCATTCAATAAGATCATGGCTGGTCTGTGATCTAACACCATATACCACCTTTGGCCCATATCCCTTAATACCTTTGATTGCCAAAAAGCTATCTATCTCAGATTTAAATTTAGCAATTGAGCTAGTATCAATTGCCGTTTGCAGAAGAGAGTTCCAAACTTCTACCACCCTTTGTGTGTAGAAATGTTTTCTAATCTCGCTCCTGAAAGGTCTGGCTCTAATTTTTAGACTGTGCCCCCTACTCCTAGAATCCCCAACCAGCAGACATAGTTTCTCTCTATCCACCCTATCCGTTCCCCTTAATATCTTATAAACTTCGATCAGATCACCCCTTAACCTTCGAAACTCCAGAGAATACAACCCCAATTTGTGTAATCTCTCCTCGTAACTTAACCCTTGAAGTCCGGGTATCATTCTAGTAAACCTACGCTGCACTCCCTCCAAAGCCAAAATGTCCTTCCGAAGGTGCGGTACCCAGAACTGCTCACAGTACTCCAGGTGTGGTCTAACCAGGGTTTTGTATAGCTGCAGCATAACCTCTGCCCCCTTGTATTCTAGTCCTCTAGATATAAAGGCCAGCATTCCATTAGCCTTATTGATTATTTTCTGCACCTGTTCATGACACTTCAATGATCTATGTACCTGAACCCCTAGGTCCCTTTGGACATCCACTGTTTTTAACTTTTTACCATTTAGAAAGTACCCTGTTCTATCCTTTTTTGATCCAAAGTGGATGACCTCACATTTGTCTACATTGAATTCCATTTGCCACAGTTTTGCCCATTCACCTAATCTATCAATATCGCTTTGTAATTTTATGTTTTCATCTACACTGCTTACAATGCCACCAATCTTTGTGTCATTGGCAAACTTAGATATGAGACTTTCTATGCCTTCATCTAAGTCGTTAATAAATATTGTGAATAATTGAGGCCCCAAGACAGATCCCTGCGGGACTCCACTAGTCACATCCTGCCAATGTGAGTACCTACCCATTATCCCTACTCTCTGTTGCCTTTCGCTCAGCCAACTTCCTAACCAAGTCCGTACTTTTCCCTCGATTCCATGGGCTTCTATCTTAGCTAACAGTCTCTTATGTGGGACCTTATCAAATGCCTTCTGGAAGTCCAAATAAATAACATCCATTGACATTCCCCTGTCCACTACTTTAGTCACCTCTTCAAAAAATTCAATCATGTTTGTCAGGCACAACCTACCTAGGTCACTCATCCTGGTCACCGCTTTGCCTGCAACTTCAGACCTGACTTACCCCGAAGCACCTCAGCCCTTCACATTTTCTTTGCCTATCTTATGTCTTTACTAGAATGATACCAGCGATGAGGAACTTCAGTTATATGGAGAGACTAGAGAAGCTGGGGTTGTTCTCCTTAAAGCAGAAAAGGTTAAAGGAAAATTTAATAGAGGGGTGTTGATAGAGTAAATAAGGAAAAACTGTTTCCATTGGCAGGATGGTCAGTAAGCAGAGGACACAGATTTAAGATAATTAACAAAAGAGGGGAGATGAAGAGAATTTTTTTACGCAGTGAGTTATTATGATTTGGAATTCACTGCCTGAAAGAGTGGTGGAAGCAGATTCAATAGTAATTTTCAAAAGGGAATTGGATAAATACTTGAAAAGGAAAAAAATTCAGGGCTATGGGGAAAGAGCAGGGGAGTGGGACTAATTGGAAAGCTCTTTCAAAGAGTCAGCACAGGCATGATGGGCTGAATGGCCCTCTTTCTGTGCTGTATGATTCTGTGAATCTATGATTCAATTAAATAGGAACAAGTGTGACCTCAAGCTCCCTGTTGCTTCTGACATTAATTCCCTCTTCCATACCCACTCTGACCTCTCTGGCCTCTCCATCTTAGGGCTTCTACAGTATCCCAAAGAACCCCAATGCATGCTTGAGGAACAGCACCCTATCTTACTCTTAGGCACTTTCAAGCCCTTCGGTCTTAACTTTGACCTTAATATATGCAGGCCATAACTATAGCTTACACTTTCTTTACAGCAGGGAATGCTGGCAATGGAGAATGGGTATGTTGATGTTGGAGGGGGAAAGTTGGGTTTGGGACCCTCCGTCAGAACACTGTGCTGGCAGGAAAGTCTGCAGCCTCGGTGTCGGCCTGCCTCTCTTCCCTTCAGGTCACTCATCCTGGTCACCGCTTTGCCAGCAACTTCAGACCTGACTTACTCCCCAAGCACCTCAGCTCTTCACATTTTCTTTGCCGATTTTATGTCTTTAATTTCTACTATTATCGTTCTTCCTCTCACCTCACGTAAATATTGCTTTGGCCATTTAACCAACACCTGTTTTTCTTTTAAACACATTACCGGTCATTCTACCCATACTTGCGCTCTCATGTATGTTTTTCTTTATGTCATCTCCTCACCCCTTCCCTTTGTTCTGTTCCTATTTAAGTGTTCATTTTTCATTTTTTCCAGGTCTGATAAAGGGTTACACCTAAAATATTAATTTGTCTGTTCTCTCCAGAGATTCTGATTGACTTACTAAGTGCTTCCACCATTTTCTGTTTCAGATTTCCAGCATTTGCAGTTTTTTATTTTTATTTATAATGGACAATCAGTTGGCTGCATTGAAGTCCACCATGCAGGAATTATCATCTTCATTCACTTGGGAATGCAGCAACATAGGAACAGTCTTGCAGACGCCTCTGACTGTAACTATATCTGATGCAAGGTCAGCTCTTCAGGCAGCTCTGAAGGCAGGGTTTATAGATTTTGGAGAGATGTGAAAGTCATCAATAAGGAAAAGGTGGGCAGGCCTGAGGGCTAGCATTCAATCTGGTCTCAGCCACATTCAATGGCAGCATTCAGCTCCAGAAAAATCTAAGTGTACAGAATCAGCAACACAATAGGCACGATGTCATGTCTCAACCCAGAAATCTGCCTACTCTATCAGACCCTAAGCACTATCTTATTGCAGGGTTCAGCCCTTTAGACTTTGAGCTCTCTCGTGATTCAACTCAAGTCATTCTGTGCCCCAAGGTAGATAAATCTCAGGGACCTGATGAAATGTATCCCAGGACGTTATGGGAGGTTAGGGAGGAAATTGCGGGTCCCCTAGAAGAGATATTTGAATTATCGACAGCTACAGGTGAGGTGCCTGAAGATTGGAGGGTAGCAAATGTTGTGCCTTTGTTTAAGAAGGGCGGCAGGGAAAAGCCTGGGAACTACAGACCGGTGAGCCTGACATCTGTAGTGGGTAAGTTGTTAGAGGGTATTCTGAGGGACAGGATCTACAGGCATTTGGAGAGGCAGGGACTGATTAGGAACAGTCAGCATGGTTTTGTGAGAGGAAAATCATGTCTCACGAATTTGATTGAGTTTTTTGAAGGGGTAACCAAGAAGATAGATGAGGGCTATGCAGTAGACATGGTCTACATGGACTTCAGCAAAGCCTTTGACAAGGTACCGCATGGTAGGTTGTTACATAAGGTTAAATCTCATGGGATCCAAGGTGAGGTAGCCAATTGGATACAAAATTGGCTTGACGACAGAAGACAGAGGGTGGTTGTAGAGGGTTGTTTTTCAAACTGGAGGCCTGTGTCCAGCAGTGTGCCTCAGGGATCGGTGCTGGGTCCGCTGTTATTTGTTATTTATATTAATGATTTGGATGAGAATTTAGGAGGCATGGTTAGTAAGTTTGCAGATGACACCAAGATTGGTGGCATTGTGGACAGTGAAGAAGGTTATCTAGGATTGCAGCGGGACCTTGATAAATTGGGCCAGTGGGCCGATGAATGGCAGATGGAGTTTAATTTAGATAAATGTGAGGTGATGCATTTTGGTAGATCGAATCGGGCCAGGACCTACTCCGTTAATGGTAGGGCGTTGGGGAGAGTTATAGAACAAAGAGATCTAGGAGTACAGGTTCATAGCTCCTTGAAAGTGGAGTCACAGGTGGATAGGGTGGTGAAGAAGGCATTCAGCATGCTTGGTTTCATTGGTCAGAACACTGAATGCAGGAGTTGGGATGTCTTGTTGAAGTTGTACAGGACATTAGTAAGGCCACACTTGGAATACTGTGTACAGTTCTGGTCACCCTATTATAGAAAGGATATTATTAAACTAGAAAGAGTGCAGAAAAGATTTACTAGGATGCTACCGGGACTTGATGGTTTGACTTATAGGGAGAGGTTAGATAGACTGGGACTTTTTTCCCTGGAGAGTAGGAGGTTAAGGGGTGATCTTATAGAAGTCTATAAAATAATGAGGGGCATAGATAAGGTAGATAGTCAAAATCTTTTCCCAAAGGTAGGGGAGTCTATAACGAGGGGACATAGATTTAAGGTGAGAGGGGAGAGATACAAAAGGGTCCAGAGGGGCAATTTTTTCACTCAAAGGGTGGTGAGTGTCTGGAACGAGCTGCCAGAGGCAGTAGTAGAGGCGGGTACAATTTTGTCTTTTAAAAAGCATTTGGACACTTACATGGGTAAGATGGGTATAGAGGGATATGGGCCAAGTGCAGGCAATTGGGACTAGCTTAGTGGTATAAACTGGGCGACATGGACATGTTGGGCCAAAAGGGCCTGTTTCCATGTTGTAACTTCTATGATTCTATGATTCTATAAAACCTGTGGTTCATAGACCTCTACCAATGGCTACCTCAACCCCACATGCCAACTTGGCATATCTTCCTTCCAATGTGGTTCCTTCCTCCAGTAGTACTGCCATCATGGGAAGGAGGAGCACTCAGAGTTGTTCTGTTGCAAAAAAAGAGTAGGCTTATGGTAACCACTTAATCAGCCCAAGTCATCACACCAACAACATTAGCTCTATAGTTTAAAAGATCCTAGCAGTGTCATCGAATCATAGAATGGTTACAGCACAGAAGGAGACCATTCGGCCTGCCAAGCCCGAGTTGGCTCTTTGTAAGAGCAATCCAGTTAGTCCCATTCCCCTGCTCTTTCCCCGTAGCCCTGCAAATTTTTTCCCTTCAAGTATTTATCTAATTCCCTTTTGAAAGCCATGATTGAGTCTGCATCCACGTTCTTTCAAGTAGCACATTCCAGATCATAACTATTTGCTGCGTAAAATAGTTTTTCCTCATGTCGCCTTTGGTTCCTTTGCCAATCACCTTAAATCTGTGTCCTCGACCCTTCAGCCAACGGGAATAGTTTCTCTTTATTTACTTTATCTAAACCCTTCATGATTTTTAACACTTCTATCAAATCTCCTCTTAACCTTCACTGCTCTAAGGAGAACAATCCCAGCTTCTCCAGTCTATCCACATAACTGAAGTCCCTCTTCCCTGAAACTATTCTAGTAAATCTTTCCTGCACCCTCCCTAAGGCCTTCACATCCTTCCTAAAGTGTGGTGCCCAGAATTGAACACAATACTCCAGTTGTGGCCGAACCAGTGTTTTATAAAGGTTCAAAATAACTTCCTTGCTCTTGTACTCTATGACTCTTAATAAAGCCCAGGATCCCATATGCTATTTTAACCGCTTTCTCAACCTGTCCTGCCACCTTCAAAGATTTGTGCATGTAGACCCCCAGGTGTCTCTGTTCCTGCACCTCCTTTAGGATTGTACCATTTAGTTTATATTGCCTCTCCTCATTCTTCTTGCCAAAATGTATCACTTCACACTTCTCCGCATTAAATTTCATCTGCCATGTGTCCACCCATTCCACCAGCTCACCTATGTCCTCTTGAAGTCTATTACTATCCTCCTCACTGTTTTTCCAAGTTTTATGTCAACTGCAAATTTTGAAATTGTGCCAAAAAAAGCAGTGGTCCTAATACGGACCCCTGGGAACACCACTGTATACCTTCCTGCAGTCCGAAAAACAACCGTTCACCGCCACTCTCTGTTTCCTGTCACTGAGCCAATTTCGTATTCATGCTGCCACTGCCCCTTTTATTCCTTCCATGGGCTTCAATTTTGCTGATAAGCTGTCATAATCTTTAAACAGTGGCCCTGATATTTACGGAGAAGCCGGGAGGGAGTGGGGGGCACTTCTCTGTGGCCAGGAAGCTGCCGAATTTAATGGCAGGATCTCATTAGCATTTTTTTACTCCATTTCCCGCCCGGCTGTCGGCCAAATTGAAAGGTTGACCGGCTGCCAGGCGGGAAAGCAGCGGTACACAGTCCCCGGCAGTCGGAGAATATCGGGGTTTGGTGGTGGTGGGGGGGGGGGGGGGGAGTTGGAGCACAGCAACGTGGAGAGAGGGAGGGCGAGATCATTGTGGGGGGAGAGGAGACTGATCACGGAGCGGGAGACTGATCGCGGGGACGGAGAGATCGTGGGGGGAGCGTCGGAAGATTTCGGGGTGGGTCGGCCGATTGCGGCAGAAGATTTGCTTGAGGGACCCTGGAAGCAGTCTAAAAAGCACTTACCTGCTGCATCTGGCAGCTCTCTCAGCTCTTTAGCTGCCTGGTTTCGCGAGCCCTGGGGAAACCCAGCCCGCAGCTGTTAAATTCAAATGTTTGCCATGATCTGAGGCGCGGAGTCTCATATAAATATTAGCATTATGGACCCGCCTCTCCAGGGCGGGTTACTTGGCCGCCCCGAACCTGCCGTGGATAAACCAGAAGTAGGCCCGTTCGCGACGGGTTAAAGTCGGGTTTCACATATTTTCCAATCTAATCCCCACCACCACCCGTCCGTCGTGGGGTGAGGGAAGAGGGTTGGTTAAAATTTCCCCCAGTGTTTCTGAAATGTTTCAAAAATTCATTTTTAATACTTGCACCTGCAATCTTTGCACCTTTACATAATTACACTTTTGAAACTCCAACAACAATATTATTGTAAATATCAGGGTGATATTTTCCTTCTGAAAATCAGGCCCAGTGGAGGAGCTATATCCTTGTTTGAAGGAGAGGGCCTCTTCACACTTGCCTCTAATCACTGCCGGCCCTAATGCTACACAACGTGGCTGTTGTCAATTAAGAGTTGGGGAAATGGTGCAAAAATAAGGATGACTCCAACATTTCTATAACATCTTAATTTTTGTTCCCATAGAGGATCAATTTAAAAGTACCATCTGGCATTATTATTTTAAATTAAATATTTATTCCCAAAACAAGTGGCAAAGCAAATCTGCAGTATTTGTTCGTCATTAAATGAATAAACATGGGCTCCTAGTCACCTGTTCCAATGGTGATAGATTGACAACACTTGCATAATTACACAAGGACATTTACTCTGATCCAGCATGTTGTGAGTCCCTCATGTTGGTGGATAAATGTACTTAGATGTTGTTTCTACTCAGTATTGCTTGCCACAATTGTTTTTATAGGACTGCCAGTAAAAACATTGGAGAAAAACAAATAGGTCTAGAAACCGGATTGCACCCGAATTGGACACATAATCCCAGTGCAGCACACACTGCACGTGCCTAGTGAGGGCGGTGGCAGGTCCACGCGGAATTGGTCCACTGGCATAATGGAATATTTTACCCCTGTAAAACGCCATGGTGCCAATGCATTTCTAGGCCACATTGTGTAACTGGATAAATTAATCATCACAACCCTACAGCTGCATTTTTACATCGTACGCAAAAAATTCTAAATTTTTCGAAATGATTCCATTGGGTCAATTTTCCTAGTTCCCGCTTTGAATAAAGTCAGTCAGTGCTAAGCAAGTCTTCCATCTTCCCTTCAGTACTTGCTCATTAGGTCTGCAGCAACTTAAAGGGGCAAGCAATTTTTTGAATGGTGGCAGCAGCTGAGAAAAATGTCTGGGAGTAGTTCTGGCAGCAGAAAAACACCAGCCTTTGAGGAAAAGATAGTTGACGTTTTTCTGCAGCAAGACTTACTCCTGTTTCCCCACAATGGCTGTCAGGTCAGCCGAAGAGTGAGTCAGAACATTTGGCAGATTGGTGGTTGATCAAGTAAATGCCAGTAGCACGTGGAGAGTACTTGGGTCCAGTGTTGGAGAAAGTTCAATGGCCTCACCAGGAGTGGCAAGGTTGGAGACTGCACTGCAACCTTACAGTTATGCCAGGCAAAAGACTACCTCGACGAACTGTTCCCTCCCACTCATACATTCTTTCTTTTGATATTAATCTTGATTCCAATGGGTGACCTCAGGCTGTGGTGCACAAATCCCAATACCTCCCTTTCTCAACACTAACACCTTCAATGGAAGCCTCACAGGTACAGAACTCTGTCAATTCTTTCCACATACAACACCTGCATTCTGTCTGTTCCTGTCTTCCCAACACTTACAGTTAGTACCCTGATACATGGCTTTTGGTACATATCATGCCACCAATGTTAGCTACTCAGTGTATGCCTTTGCTTTTGTAGGATAAGGCAGTACATACCGAGAGAAAGGATGACCATGGTAGGAGGACCAGCCAAGTTGTTTCCTCTCCCCATTTTTGAAGACAGGCTCTTCAAATACAGGGATGGGACTTTGAAGAGGAAGCAGGAGATGGGGAAGCAGCAGACCTGTCCCTAACTCTGGGTTTGTACCACACTTATTCTTCTTTTATTCGGCATCCTATTCAGTTAAGCAAAGGGGCCCAGCCTTGAACAGAATGTTTACTGCGCACCAGCAATTGCTGAATGTATTGAACAGCCTGCCAGGGAGCTACTGCCACATGTCGAAGATGGTGGAGGAGTCCGCTACCAACTTGTGTTGGGTTCTGGTGCATGGAATCAACATTCTGCAGTCAACAATGGAGCGCGTATTCACCTCAATGGACGCTGCAGCTGTGTCCTCCTTGCAGGAGTAGTAATCCTGCTACTAATAGTAGCATCTCACAGGGATGTTCATACTGGCAGCATGTAGGCTCTGGGCTCCTCCTTTGAGGTCCCGTGGAAGAGGTTGGTAGGAGGAGGGATGTCCTCTTCCCAACAAGCGGCAGGAAATCACCGCACCATGATGCTCAGCAGCAGTGAGCGCAGGTTGCAGAACACGTCATTATCAGGAGCATTACCCCCAGAACATGGCTGTAGCATGCAGCAAACCACAAGGAATCTGGAGACTCACTCAGGGCTATACTGCAGGACTCCATCAGATCAGTGTAAGCACCAGAACCTTTGTTTGAGGATGTCTACAGTTTGCTCATTGAGAGCTCTGGTTTGAGTGTGGCTCTTATTGTACTGGTGCTCAGCGTCGTTGCCCGAGTTCCTGACAGGAGTCATGAGTCAGGTGTAGAGGGGATACCCCCTGTCTCAAAGGAGCCAGCCTGGTTAGGGTCGAAGACAGGGGGGATTGAGGACTGGCACAGTATGAAGTTTTCATGACTACTGCTAGGAAACCGGGCACAGATCTGCATTATTCGCTGCCTGTGGTCACAGACCAGCTGATCATTCAGGAAGTGTAACCCCTGGCTGGTTCTTGAAGGGGAGAACGCAGGGCAACATGTGTGCAGTCAATGAGGCCTTGCACCTGGGGAAATCCAGTGATACAGGCAAATCCGAGAGAGCTCTCCTCCTGATGAGTAGCCTGCATTGGAAAGGTGACGTGTTGCTGTCTCCTTGCGGAGGGCATCTGTCACCTGATTGATAGCCAATGGATGGAAAACTGACTGATGATGCTTAAGTTAGCTATTGCAGGAATGAGACTGGCATAGAAGTTGAGAACCACTGTCACCTTCATAGCGACAGGCAGTGCTGTGTATGCTCTGGTGTTTGGCTCCAATTGCTGCTGTAACGGGTGAAGTAGGTCACTGATTGCCTGCTGAAGTGCAGCCTGCTCACACACTGCTCCTCTGTCATGGTCAGGTAAGACATCCTGTTCTGGAAGACTCACATGCTGTAACGCCTCCTTGGCCCCCTTTGCCCTCTTCATCATCTTCTTCGACCCTCCACAGGTCTGTGCTGCTGTTGTCGCTGCTGGGACAGCCTCAGTGTTAATCCCAGCAACATACCCATCTTTTCCAGAATTTCTGCAGACAATGTAGTCAAACGGTGCAGCAGCAGCCAAAGGTCAGCTCTCCAAATCCTAATTGTATCAACAACTGCCAAAACTCAGCCACAACAGCCAAAAAATGGCTCCAAAAATCCCCAGCAGCTAAAAATAACCTTTCAGTGACTTCCCTTAATGGAAGTGGGGATCCCTTTAAATATCGTTGCTTCATCCAACTTCCCAAGTGTTTACACCATGGTTTTCTGGGCGGGTATAAGAATGAGCGAATCCAATGCTCCCAGGCACCAACTTCCCAAAGGGGTCCTAATACAAACGCAGGACATCTATTTCCATATTTTAATGAAGCCAGTGTTCATTTCAGGCGGCTACCAGTGACACCTTATGAGTGCCTTAACCAATATGGCGGCCACCACTTTTTGTGCGCACTTCTGACACGGGGTGTCCCACCGCAAAATTGGTCAGTGGGACACCAATTTCGAGCTCGAAAACTTGTCGAAATGCAAAGGAATTTCTACCCCTGGTATCAGTCAGCTGCTTCATGTAGAATGACTGATGTTGCTGATATCCCCTGTTGCAGCCTGGAAGGAGCCAGAATCAAAGAAGTTGAGGGCCTGGGTCACCTTGACTGCAACAAGCAACACAGTGCCAGCTGTGGCAGTGGTTTGCAGATCTTGTTGCAGGAGGTGACACAGGTTTGCGACAGCCACCCTGGAGAAGCGCAGCCTCCTTATGCACTGCTCCTCTTAGAAGTGCGGGTCTGTAACTCTGGGCATATACAACCTATTGGGAGGGTAAGGATGTCTGCGAGCACCCCACCTCTTCTGTGGTCTCCCTACAGCTGCACCTCCATCCACCTTCCACCTGCTGCAATTACTCATCTCCCTCTAGCTAGAATCAAATGGCCAAAAGGGTTCCCATTTTTGGAAAAAGAGTGCGGCCAGTGCGCGCTTAATATTCCTGAAGGTCGTCCAGCCACTACTAGCAAAAATCAGTGATTCTGCACCCAGAAACAACTGAGAAATACAAGAAAGGTGGCTGCCAAGTGTTTGCTGTGATTTAAATCATAGTAGGTGAGAGTCCCTTTAAATGCCACTGTAAGGGTTTTGGAAGAAGCAATGGCATTGCTGAATCACATGAAAATGGCGTCTGGGTCCTAATCACGTTATGGGACCCTCATTTAAATATATTCATTAGGCTCCCGTCTGTTTCTGGCAGGAGTGCTGAGCACCTAAATCAAGGCCTGCTCGAAAATCGCAACAGGTTAACAAATTCCGCCCCCGCCCATCCCCAATTTTTGTCCCACTACTGCTTCATTCATACTCAAAAATGGGACGTTAAGCAGACGAAAATCGGCTCCTCCATTTCTTATCTCCTTGTTTTGCCTATCTACTGCTCTTCACTAGCCGTTTCTTTTACCCCACATAGACTTTGGAGAAGCTGTCAAAGATTCTGATAGCCATACAATATTTGGAAAGGCTGCCAAAAGATTTTGCCATGAAGCCATTTACTTTTAAGTAGTTGCACCCCTTTAAATCTCAGTCGCTGCCCTTTAAGGATTGCTAACGTGTCAGATATTCTGCCTCATCTTATGGTGAGCTCCCAGCGTATGACCCAGTGTAGGCAGGGAGCTCATTGTGCACATGAAATGAGACCTGACTTCAAAAGTAATCAGCTAAAGTTTGTCGCACACCAGTTCCACAGCTGGTGCTGGAAAATGTATCCTATTGTGTCTTCTATAAACTAATACAACACCATATCTGTGCAATCATACCTTAACTTCATGAATATATAAACAGTACACACTCAAATCTTCACAAGGAGCTAAAAGCATTTCCACTTTCACTCTTTAATAACTGTTCTTGCCTAGAAATACACTTATTTTGTTCGAAGGGGCCTGCTTTAAACACCAAGCTTTGCATATCTATGAATGGATTTCACTAGCTTTGATAAAATCCAAAATAGCTGCTCAGAATGAGTTTGTAGCCATGTAACTTCAGTTTCTTTTGATCCATGTATGAATTTGCGCTTTAAACTGTTGTGAGCTGCTAATTTTGTGCATCCCAGAGCTCACAGATGCTGAAGTACTAAATAAGCTAAGATTCCAGACAATGGTCTTCTTATGTTTCCACGGTGGAGAGGAGAGTTTTATATTGGGCCGGACTTTGCTGTAAAAATAACTGTGAGGCTAACAGCACTCACCGTTATTTATGTGCAAATCGGACAACAACTTCTGACAACCACACACGCGCAGTCAAACACGGGAATCCGGAAGTTGCTGTATGAGATGCCCTGCTCCACCAATAGCTGTGCGAAAATGGTATCTCACTGGCTAGCTCCCTGTTCAAATGTGTTGAATGGCGTGAAGTTCCTGTACCGACGTTGCAGATATGGACAAAACTCGCCAACAAAGTGAAGTCAGCATTTCAAGTCTAAGTACCATTTTAGCAGCTTTTAAGTCTTAATTACTGCTATCAACGTCTCTGGCACTGAAAATTAACTTTTACAAGTGTGGAGTCTCATTCCTTCAGATTTTAATTATTGTTGGACATTTAAAGAAAAAGTACATTTTTTTTACTTTTTCTTTCTGTCTCTTTTATCTTTGTCTCTTAATTCAGTCTTTCTTTCCTTCTCCTTATTTTGCTTTCTCTACCTGATTTGACATTGAATTCACTATCCTAACCTACACTTCCCGGTTCAGACTCTGCGTTGTTATTAACGATTCTTCAATCTAATTGCTTAAGGAGATACACAGCTGCTTGCCCTGTTCACACAGGTCCCAGATGCCCTGTAGAGGACGCCATGCTGAACGTGCCATGCCAAAGTTCATGGAAAGTTTATGGTAAAGTGCAAGTCTAATGAACAGTTTGCCGCTCACAACAGAATCCGGCCCAATATTTGTGGTCTAACCTCGAAAATAATGATTATGGCAATTTGTGTAATTTTTATACTTCAAAATAATATCACTGCTTTGATTGGCAGCCTTAACAAAGAAGTAAGATTTTAAATGCAGAGGATCTATCTGTGTGCTTTAATTCTTTTTGAGTTTCTGAAAAATATTCAAACTCAAGGGGGTCGATTTTTGGATGGCCGAGCGGGTGCGTTGGGGGCGGGGAGGCTCCTAAAATGGCGGAATCCCGGAGCAGGTTCGGAGCCCAGTTCCAACCCGCTGACATCCGGGTTCCCCAATGACACGTTCAGGTGCGCACGCAGCTCCTGCATGCAGGACTCCCACCGGCAATTAAAGCTGGCGGGATACTACTTTACATTGTTATTTAGATAGTTGAGGTACTTGACAGACCTCATTGAGTGGAGATTTTGGCAGGGATGCAATTTTGAAGGATCCTCAGCGTGTTTCCTGTGCTGAAGGAAACAGTCCCAGTTGGAGTAGACGTGTTTCAGCCAGCAGCCAGTGGGAGATGCAAAGGATTTTTTGACAGGTGGGGGGAAAACCTCATTTATTGCAGCAGGGCACTCTGTCACTTCAGACAAAGTTTTGGCTGCAACACCTTTGTCTTTCCACTCAAAATTAATTTATACCCTAAACTCTGCTGTGCAAACACATTTACCTACTTTGCAGACCCCCTCAAACTCACACCGTCAGGATGGGGGGCGCCATAGCTGCATTCATCACTTCATCTGAGGACGAGCAACATCACCAGCCTCGCCAGGCAAGCCGTCCACCTCCGCCACGTGGAGCTCCACAACACACTGCTGCGCCACAGGCACCTGCACAAAATAGTAGGGTGACCCAATGGATGGCATCAAGTGTGGGTGTTCATGGTAAACCTCGTGAAAGGGACTTAATACACAAGCCAGTCAAGAATGGCCAAGACGTGGCAGTAGTGGTGACAATAATAATATTTAATGTGCCATTAACAAAAATCAAATATAAATAAAAAACATGACAAACCGTCAAACACCCTTGTGTATCCCCTTTATGCTCACAAAACCTTTGCCTTACACTTACACGTACTCCTACGTGGTGCTTCCCCTGTGGCTGCAGCAGAGGTAGTGGCAGGTTGCTCTTGTTCATGTCCTGACCGATTAAATGCTTTGGTCCTACGCCCTCTGGGTTTCGGTGCCCATGAGGGCCCCTCCAAAGATGCTCCACCTGCACCTGTGCAGGGGCAGACTCGACCACCTGGAGAAGAGGCAGCATTGCGGGTACTGGTTGAGAGGGGGCAACGCGTGAGACGTGGGAGCGCTTTGAGTGGCGTCCCCACTTCCACGTCTCCTTTTGCCATCATCCCTCTCCTGGGCCAGGCCCATGTCACTCCTACCACCCTGCTGGACGAGAGTTTGGATGACATGTGTGAAGCCTTGTAAGGCCAGTGCTAGTTTATCTGCCTGCCTGTTTAAGGCGGTAGAAAGTTGTTCACCCTGAGTCTGAAAGGCCATTGTCAGGGCCTCAATGAACTCATTGGTGAGCCGTGCTTGAAGCTCGTTGGAGACCAGCCTTCCCACCATCACAGACATTCCCGCACTTACCCGCGACACTATCTCAGAAATGCCCTCACGTCCCTGTGACAGTATCTCAGAGATTCCCTCCTGTACCTGTGCCACCATTCCACTCATGCAGGAGTTGGACTCCTCCATCCTCTGCGCGATTGTGGAGAGTGCGTGTGGCACCTGTTCCAGCGCTTCGCCAATGTGCTGCTGGCCCTCGATCATTCTCCTTTTAAAGGATGGCCCCAAGGGTTCAGCCTCTGTGTCCAGCTGAGCAGAGCCTGGAGAAGAGTGCTCCCACCGACGCGGACTATCCACAGCTGCCCCTGCCACCAGTGTCTGCTCATGCTCACGTGTGTGGTAACTCACCAGGTGCGACCCCAACTAACTGAGGATGGGGACCGACCGAGGTGTGTGTATCTGCACTGGTGGATGGCTTGCTCAGATGTGACGGTGCCCCATCAGAGGCCAGAAGGTCCTCTGAGGAATCACCCTCTGCCATCACGGCGGTCGCTGAAGACCCTGTAAGAGAACAGCAGGCAATATTAAGCATGATGACAGATGTTGAGGTGCTGAAGATGGCAAGGCATGTTAACATCATTTGCTATTGTGAGTGCTGAATGTTAAAGTTCTGTCACCAGCCATTTGTCGGGTGGCAGTCTCAGCATCCCCGACGGACAGGCACTCAAGGGTGCGGCTTAGTTCAAGAGCCTCCTGCTCCACTTCAGTGAGGACGACCTGATGTTGCAGCCCCGCTCCTGTCTTCGCCCTCTCCCGTGCATTCTGGGCTCTCTTCTATAAGGGGAGAAAATAGAAAGGCGTGAGTGAGGGATGGTGACGTGGCCATCCGCTGAATGCATTGGTTTGGGTGAGGTTGACCGTGAAAGAGATGCATCAGAGGGTGAGTATGAGACAGCAATGAGATTTCATGAGGATTGGGTTGAGTGGTAGTGGTGGGATGAGTACTGGGGAGGTGAGTAAGTGCAGGTAAGTTGAGGATGAGGTTTGAGTGGGTGTGAGGAGTGATGTGATAGAATAGTGTTGGCAGTGCAGGAGGAGTTGTGGAAGACGGAGTGTAGGAGAATGAGTAAGTGTACTCACCTTGGCTGACCTAGTTATGTCACTGAAGCATTTCCTGCACTGTGTCCATGTGCGGGAGACTTTGCTGCTGCTGCTGACCTCCTCTGCCACTTCGAGCCAGGCCTTCTTGGTGGCAGAGACAGGCCACTTCCTCCCATCCACTGAGTAGAAAATATCCCTCCTCCTCCTCACCCCATCCAGTAGGACCTGGAGTGAGGCATCGTTAAATCTGGGAGCAGCCTTTCCCCTGGTCTGCTCCATGCCGTACTTTTGGTTATTTGCTGCAGGAGCAGCATTGGAGGACTGCCCCTTTAAATAGGGCTCCTCCAGCTGACAGCCTGCGATGCGGGTGTGCAGTCCGCCCACTGCGCAGGTTGACGACGGGAAACCCGGAAGCCACAGTAAGTGCCTTCAATTTACCTGCGATCGCGTGGGGAACGGACCGATTTCACTGGGCAGGTTACCCACGCGCCCAGTCGACCCCCGCTGCCATCCCACCTCCCTGGTAATATCGGGGCCAAGAACTCAACATCTGTATTCCCTGTAATATTTTCTGTGAAGGGTATGGCCAGAAACACTTCTGTTTCAAGAGACTAATAAGAAGCTGAAAGAGGAACTGACTTTTTAAGCGGGCACTCTACATGTACGTGTTGTAAATTATTACTTTGCTGCATAATATTTGCCTAATATTTTTCTACTAATTTCATAATAATTGTATTACAGTCCCCATCACTTAAGATGTCCGTGTATAAATTGGGTGATCATTTATATCAGCCAAAAAGCGCTAACCATTTTTCATTTCCATTACAGTCAGTTACAAAGTTGCCGCTTACAGCATGTTAAGCGCTCTGGGTATTTTGGGCAGAAAGAGGTATGTACTCAAGAGTTGACTGCTTCAATAAATAAGCTTTATTATAAATGCTACAAATCGATGGTGTTGACTATGATTAATTAATAATGATATTGTTTAATAAGTTTATCCAGTTATTGTGTTGAGAGTGTTCAGTTTCGCTCCTCTCAGATCTCTTTCCCTTCTGCTGGCTCTGAATCCCCATCAACTGGCTCCTTGACCCCTCCTCTCCCAGCACAGCTGTGGTTTCCTTCCCTCTGAGAATGCTCACCATGCCAATTCTTCCTCTGTGGTCCAAATCCCAGTACACTTGTGCTCATTTCAAACTCACAGCGGTTGGGATCTCAGCTGCCAGACACCATGAGGTCGTTACCAGGCCTGTCCAGTGCTCCTGCTGCAAAGTTCAAGTGTGTGGACCTCAGGTGAGAGCATTGGGATTTCCCCACACTGTAATACTCACTGTCAAGCGTTTCCCCTTTAAACCATCCAAAGCGTATAGCAGGTAAATCGCCAACGAGCCCGCTATAAGCAATGAGGACTGTAGTCATTTTAGGCTGTAAGAGGCCAGTTTAGTGCATGATACAATTAATATATTTGCATTTCAAGAGACTTTAGATATAACGGGAGGTTCTGTAATGCTACACTCCCAGTGGGGAACAAAGCTCACAGGAAATGTGGGTGGGAGCCGTATCTCCAACCGACTCTCCTTGTGAGTGTAGCTGACCTGCTGAGAACACAGAATCGCAGAATGACCTTTATAGTGTGAATTCTGCATGAAGTAATATATCACAATCGGAGTTAAGTGTTAGACTCAGGCTACGTTTCGTTCTGAAAGACAGTTTGCAGATGGTGAGGTATGCAGTCTGCTTAAAAAAATGTCATCAAGCTGTTTGAGTGAAAAAATATTTGGTAAAGCTGAACACCTGGAATTTCTGTAGAGGTTCTCCCAATCTCCCACCGTAACTTTGGCAGAAACCCTGGAGAAATGGTGTAACTGGCTAAAAATAGCTATCCAGCCCATTAAACTTCAGCCATGTAGTACCCTAACTCTCCCTTCCAGCATCCAGCTGCATTTTGAACATCCCTGATCTATTTACCTCAACTAGATTTTTTTTAATGTATAGAGCCATTTTCACAAAGGTTAGCCAAGATCTCTATTTTATTTCCAGACATCATTTTTTTTACATTTTTTTTAAAGGAGCTGATAAGAAGTCCTCCAAGAATCTTTTCTGTAGTTTCATTGAAAAGGGACGATCTACCTACAATAACAATGGGTAACAAGTAACAAGAATCCACGGAACGTGATTCCAGCCCATTTGTGCCATACTGGAGTCTCAGCTCAATCAGTGTACTGGCTTTCAGTCTTATGCCAAGTCCCTTACGTGCCAGGGAAGCAGGGATTCCCAGTGTAGGAAGACCCAATTCCCAGTCCTGCCTCTTCTGCGTCAGAAGCCTTGTAAGAGACGGCAGAGGCTCTTCCTCTTACAAAGCCAAGAGGGAATTACCAATTCAGGTCAGGACCCGGCATATCCAGATCCCGCCTTTTTCCAAGCCATTCTGCCTGACTCCCACTAGAGTGGGAATCCAGCAGAATAGCTGAGGAAATTTGACTCAAAAGGTATAATAAACAAATACTGACTGTAGTTTTCAGGCAGTGAACTAAATCTCTACCATTCAGGCTACAGAGGTAGCTATGTGTATAATAATATACAACCCCTTAGGTTTCAGACATAAAACACTATCACCTCTAAAAAAAATATTTTACCACTATGGCCACTTTGACACTTGTATAGTGGAAACAGTAATGTCTTTATAGTTGTAGCCAAAAGCATGCATTCGTTTTCTATTTTAACTCTTTGTCTTATCTGTACAGGTTACTCAACTTCAGAGCAAATCACACAACAGAAATATTACTTAAGAGCAAACTTTGACCCATTAACATTTTTCCATTAAATCCCTATGGCACTACATTAACCGCAAGGTTTAGCATATTAAAACGGCCAAGCCCGTTTGTACGCAACACCAACTTACCACAAATAAGAACTTCTTAAAAAGTGAAATACGCACAACGCGACCCCAACCCGGCGTACACTCGTTCGCTGCCTTTTTACTGCGACGGATTTCAGGGCGTCTGGGTGTACTGCTGTGGAGAGGCGGGATACTTAATTAACATATTTAAATCGGGCTCCCTAGGTGCAATTTGCCGATTTGAGCCCGATTTCAAATTTACTGCTGCTGCACCGGTTTCTCAGGGGTCGGGAAACTCGGCAGTGAAAGGGAGGCAGGAGTTGCCGGTTCCATAAGGTAAGTGCCTCTTTCAGCACTCCTGGTGGGCCCTCATGGAAGCCTTTGGCCTCCCCCAACCCCAATTGCCAGCCTCACTCTCCCCACCCGGATTGCCGACCTCCCCCTCCCCCCAGCCCCGATTGCCGACCTCCCCTTAGCCCCGATTGCCGACCTCGCCCCCAGCCCCAATCGCCAGCTTTCCCCCCTCCAGCCCCGATTGCCGACCTCCCCCCAGCCCCGATTGCCGACCTCTTTCCAGCCCTCCTGATCGCGGGCCTCTCCCTCTTCCTGAGTGCCAGGGACCGTCCCCAAGTGTCCCCGACTGTGGCCTCCTGCTGCTGGTGTCCCTTCCTGCCCGCCGGCCAGGCTGTCCATTTGGCCGGCTGTCGAGCAGGAGATGGACCTACAGAATGTTAATGGGGTCCTGCCATTAAGATCAACAGGACCTCCGCACCCCTCCGGCCTTGCCAGGTGCTTTGGCCATTTTCGGCTTCACTGTCACCCTTCCTACCTTCCAATAAATATCGGGGACCATGGAATTTTAGGATAATCAGACATAAGCAAGGAGAAGGGATTGGAAGCCAGATAGAAAGACACAATCCTGGAAAAGAATTGAAGATCGAACAGCGACTCTCGTTAAAAGAGAAGAACCAGAACCTATGTGAGTGAAATATGAATGCTGAGAAAAGTGAAGTGAAACAGGGACAGAGAGAAACCGGCCCAGACAGGGGAACTAATGCTGGAAAAATGCTCAAAAGGTTTAATGAAGGAAAATTAATCACCATTAAGGCCTAGTGATTTGTTTTAAAAAGAATGAACAGTGTCTCCAGCTGAGAAACCCCTTAGAAAATGGTTCCTTTTAATCTTTGTGGATTGCATTACTCAACCTTCACAACGTGCTAACCTACAGACTAAGCTTTATAAAAATAAATTCTAGAAATGTGAGTACTGTTTGTTTGTAAACAGTTGGAATTTATAAAGATCTAAGTCATATCCAAACAGTATTTTATGTTTGAACTTGAAGTAAACTTAATCTGCATTTACATTATACAGCTGCCCTACAATATAAAGGAAGCACCAGTGCTGGCTTAACGAGCCTGTAGAGCCTAACGATGTGATGTGTGTTTTTGCACTGCTAGCCTTCCTCAAAAACACGGGAGGGCCTGTGACCAGAAAACTAAAGTTGCAATCACAACTTTTCAACTATTCCAGTGCTCCCCTTGCATCGTTACAAGTAATTAATGCAACTAGGTAGTAATTACATCACAGGAAGGAGGCCACCCGGCCCATCAAGCCTGTGCCAGTGAGTGTGTCTGCAGATGCACAACCGTTCTGATGTTCAAAGTAATTTCACTGTAACAAAACTTTCATTTATTTGCATAGTGAATCAAGAATAGAATCTTTTCACTGTTAACACAGTTTTACAGCAGATCGTACTTTTCTGACAATATTTGCCACATGATGAGTTGTGTATGTCAGACAAGCTATCCACGAGATACTGAGGAGAGGGAAGGAAAATCAGAGGCCAAACCAAGCCATGCTGCTCTAATGTACTCTTCGTGGCTGATAGAAAAGAGATCCAGGAACAGATTTGCATCCTATATTTTCCTTCAGTGAGAGTGCAAGGGGTAAGGCACCTAAAAGGAATAAGGAAATAAATTACAAGACAGGGAGAAATCAGAAAAACAACCTCAGAATGGTGTTTCATTATAACAGAGCTCGCAAAATCCGTTCTGCGTAATAATCTAGATACAACAAAGTGAAAAATCTAGTCACATACTTCAAAAACATTACCTTCTAATTCCCTAATGTACCTCAACCTATTCCCAGAAACCACAATCCCAGTCTCATCCTCATCCTGTTTACAGTACCGGTGTGTGTAGAGACTGAAAATAGGAACCCATACGGCAAAACTTGGCAGCAGTTGGAAATATTTACTTTGGAGAGGCTCAGGCTTAGAGAGGATATGATTGAGGTTTTTAAATGAAGGGATTAGATTCAGTCCAATAAGATAGGTTATTTTATTAGATAGGGATGGTAGAACTAGAGGTCATACCGATTAAGTCTGTAGGGAAAGAGTTAGGTTAGATGCCAGAAAAATATTTTTTTTTTTGCAAAGAGTCATTGCCCTCTGGAATGAACTTTTGAGACATGTGGTGAGTAAGGGGTTCCTACAGTCTTTTAAAAAGGAACTTTGCACAAGTTCCTGAGAGAAGAGGACATTGCCACTTATAGGGGGTAAATGGTTAGTTACCTGAGATTGTGATGCATCATGAGCATCTGATCTTCTAGATCTTGCTTTATTGTATTAGGGAGTCAGAGAAATTTCCCAGAATTTTTACTGAATTGATAACAAGATTTTTTTCCTCTGTATTTTTGCCTCTCCCAGAAGACAGCACTACTTGGGCTGGGAGGACATGTGTGAGGTTATACCATCTATTGGATGGGGCAGGACTTGGTGTGTCTAAACCTTTTCTAACCCTTCTTTATGTACATTCATAAGTCCATGGTGTTAGAAGAAGATGGGAAATTAAATGACAAAACTCACCAGCAGCAGCAGAATATAAAAACACAATCATCAAAAGTTTTGGCAATAACCAAAGATAACAGTCAACAAAGCTATATGGCACAATATGAATATGAGGTAAATGTTATCACCACAGTTTTATATAACACGACAATCATCTGGGAGCGTGTGTTCCTGTTTTAGAGATTTGATGATTTTATAAAATCCTCAAGCTTCATTTCATTGGTTTATGACAGCTCCAGACCCACTTAATTATGTAACTGCCTTATAATTTCAGAATGTCCCATCATAATATCTGAGTGGGTGGAATATTTGCTGGAAAATTGCGACCCATACCTTGCATATATAGCAGAAAAAACACCAGCATGAATTCAGGAGATTCTGAATATGGAAGCTTCTACCTTCCTCTCCTCTATGTGACTCTTAGCAAAACAAACGGTTCTCTCCAGCACCCTTCAGGGACTTTTTCTGATCTGCAATGTACATGATCTGCTGTAAAATCTAGAGACCAGATGAGGAAAAGCCTACAAAGAGCAAAGTCTATGGGCAGCTTCCCAAAATTGCAAACATTCTGGGCAGGGCCTGAAGCCCAAATTTGGCACTTGAGTTGCTTTTCATTTTTGCACACCTGCCAAAATGTTCCTCTACACGTGCATCACCATTTTCATTGGTCAATCCTCCATGGCAGACAGTTACAGGCGTCTGTGGCTGAAGTCACAGTATCAAAGATAGGTGCCTGTCTTTTATTCAAAACTACATTTTATTTTTAATTATTTAGTGGTGAGTGCTAGCTGTCCAGTGGAAAAAGAGTGAATTGCATTTGTATTCCCTGCTGGTTAGGTGGTGAGTAGGTGTTTCTTCCCTAGTGGGCTAGCAGTGTTATGCATTTTGTATGTGTACATATAAAAACAGATATTACAATATATTTATTTATATATATATATTTATATAGATAGAGATTTTATATGTGTATATATATATATATGTATATATATCTAAATAATATAATATAATATGTAATAACCATATCTCTCAAAATTTCTCCGGGCCTCACCACGACACCAAGATGCAAGATTGCCACTCGTCCCGAACTCAGCAAGCCGCACCCACACCCCGAGTTGAAATCGGGGCTCTAGAGATGAAAAGATAACGGGCCTTAAATTGGGCAGCATAGCGCCCCTTGTTTCAGCGCTACGCGGCATCTCGAGGTGCCAAGTTGGCGTCTTGGCTGTGCATGCACGTTTCCAGCGTGACATGTGCCGGACGCCATCTTGGTATAGGAGTTAGCACATGTGCAAATACCGAACACCAGCTGCATGTAAAGTAAGGAGAAAATGGATACAATCAATGTGCAACACTGATTTAAAATGATAGACACTATTTTGGCACTTAACGCTCAACTCAATGCACAGTCTTAACCCCGACCATCTGTACGTGTCTTAGAGTGCCTGGAGGACCCCCACCAGCACTATTTAAAGGGACCATGCAGGATTTAAAGATTAGTGGCTGGATTATTGCTTCTGGCTGCCGAGATGTTTGTAACTGTTTTTGGAGGTCTCCGATACTTAAATACTAGGATGTGGGGACATAGCCTAACATTTAGAACCAGGACATGCAGGAATGAATTTAGGAAATGCTTCTACATGCAAAGGTTGGGACAAGTTTGGAACACTCTTCTGCAAACGGCAGTTGATGCTAGCTCAATTGTGAATTCTAAATCTGAGATTGATAGACTTCTGTGAACCAAGGGTATTAAGGGATATGGGGCTACGGCGGGTATATGGAGTTAGGTCACAGGTCCGCCATGATCTCATTGAATTGTGGATCAGGCTTGAGGGGCTAAATGCCACTGCCACTTGCTGCTTCCTGATATGCGCCACCTTCTCCTGCAAGATAGCGGGACGTGTGTCTAGGTGATGTGCCTGTCATGGTTGAATAGCTGTCAGTGTGTGTGGCCTGTGAGTTGTGGGTTGGCGGCTTGCAACAGTGGTAATGTGTAAGGGTGAGAGGAAGCATCTGATCGGAAGAGTTGAGTACTGATGAAAAGAGTTTGTTGGTACGTGGGTGATAGGGGTATAGTGCATGGAGCAGTGGATGCGGCTAAAGGTGCAGTTGGTAGGAGGCGCCACTTGACAGTTGACTTCACTCACCTTGACCACACGTGTCAAAGCATTGAACTTCTTCCTGCACTGCATCCATGTTCGTGGTGCCATGCGTCTGGCATTGACTTTGTCCTCTACTGCCTCCCACTGCCTTTTGGACATATGTCTGCAGGGCCTCCTGCCCCCTCCCCCCCCCCCCCACCCACTGCGGATATAGGATATCCCTTCTTCTGTCCACTTCTTGCACCAAGGCCTCTAGTGCATCATCAGAGAACCTTGGTGCACGCATTCTCGCAGGCCTGGTACAAACTCAGATCAGCAGATTGGTGAGGTCTGGCATGCAGATTGGAGGATGTGGAATTTAGTAGTGCGCAACCTTTATTCAATGTTTTAACATAATTCCTCAGTGTGTAAACATTGAGATGGGACCTGCATCTGTGTTTTACGTGTGCGATGTCTGATCTCCTTTCAGACTCCATGCAGACAGCAGACTCTTATTTTTATCAAATAACAGATACCGCCTACCTTTAAGAGATTTTAAGAGCCATCCTCCCTTTAAGAGATTGGGGCTCCCCCTGCTGGTGGAAAGTTCAAATTGCATTGAATTGACGTGCAAGGCCTGGATCTGAACACAGCTTGTGGGTGAGTACTGAGGCAGGACAAATTTCTCGTCCTGCCTATGCAGGGAGACATTGGGCCTGGGTTAATAGTGGATCACGCTACCTCCGCCCAATAATAGGCCCTATCGAATTTTTCCTCCCACATTTTAACACATTAGATTACCCAATCTTCCTGAATGGCTGCTTTTCTTGACCACTGCTAAATTTATATTTCATTTATAGCCTTGACCCCTTCAGGAGTCAGCATTACATGATTCTTTGGCAAGATTTATCAAAGACCCACAAAGTCACAATGTTGTGGAGCACGTATCATACCATAATGATATACTGCAAACATTGAAAAAAGTATTGGTTCTGCACTGGTTGAACAATGAAGGCAACATGCTCAAGGTGTACTAGATCAAACTCAAAGCAGACCAGTGCTCATTGCCTTGAAGTGGCATTTGGAAAGGTGTTATCAGCTAATGTTTACAATCATAACTACTGTCATCTGAAAATGGATTTTAGCAAAACTGTTCTGCAAAATGGTCAACTAAGGAAAATATTGTGATGTATGTGTTAACAACAGTGTCTGCACTTTAAGAGCAATTCATTGATTGTGAATCACTTTGGAAAATCCAGAGCACGTGACAAGGTGCTATATAAAGGCAATTTTTTTCTTTAAACCTGCCATTATAGAGAACCCAGTCTATCATGATCTTCTCCTCTCAATCCCAACAGATAAGTGTGTTTGTATATATAAATATGAACCTGTATTAATACTGTAACAGCCTATAAAAATCACCTGAAGGCATTCTCAATGATAATCATTAGCGACAGAATTAATTGTAAAAACAAAATTGTCATAATTTTTTCAGATCAAATTTTCTCCTCTTCCTTCCCGAAGGTACTAAGTCGTGCCCTCCGGTAACTTGCCTAAGTAGCCATTCTTAATGTGTGAGCTAAGACATTGACGGGTAAATTTTAACTTTAGGATGAATGACCGTTGGAGCGCATTGGCTGCCCACCCATTCCGGGATGCAAGAGGTCGGAGCCATTTTGAGGCACAGGCCTCGTTTAAGTAGAACCGGGAGCCAAACTGACGTCTCAAAGCAGCGTCCCGGTTTGGTGCCTTTGGAATTGCGGCTGGTTCCAATGCTGATCCAGCCCAAAAGTAGGTCCTTTGAAGCAGTTTGGGGGGGGGGGGGAGCAAAGCAGAGTGGGGAGGCGGACCCAGGCTGGCAGCAGCCCTCAGTATATATAACTTGCAAAAAGTTTTTGAGCCATTTTCAGCGTGGCCAACAGTGGTAGCCTGCTCAATGCCAGGACCAATGAACGGAGTGTGCGTGGCAGATGTTCCATCCATGTGTCCCTTAGAATAGCAATCAGGGTCTAAACTACATCATAGGGCCCCGATTTGCTACCGCCTAGAGACCAACAGCCTGAAACAGGCGGGCACTCGACCGCCCGTGGGAAAGCGCCTTTAAAAATGGTGGCGGCCGGAGCATCAACGTTGACAAGGTTATGAGGCCATTACTGCCTTGTTAATGCTGATTTCAACAAGTTAAAATTGGGTCGTGTGGTGGCAAATTGTGGAGAACATCGCACCTAAGCTGATCCAACCCCCACATTTGTATTTTCTAGCAAGCGTCATTGGATAGCACTCTGGAGTGGGAACCCTGCCTGATGTTTTCCCCTCCCTAACCTGGGCACCGAAGCCAATTGTAGCAGATGGCTGCTGCCCTTGCTGCGATCAGTTGATGATGCCAGAAAATTTGCATGCACATAAATAGGGGCACATTTCACGATTGGGCACTCCTGGTGAAGACTAGTGCTTTGTAGGGACTGCTTGTTAGGAAATTGCGGGGTCAAAGACCTTGATTTTCCATCCATTTAAATTAATGGATGAAAAATCAGACGTTTGGAAATCATCGGCCCACAATCAGTATTCCCAGCGACTGCCACTCCTCACCGGGAGAACCTAATCAGGGAATGAGCCCTACGATTTACACTTTTCACATCACAAATAGTCTGCATGTTCACAGAATGAAATGCTCTTTTGTTTCATCATATAATTTTGTTTTGTGGAGAAGAGTGCAATTAAACATGTGTGTGGACAGCAGCATGCAGGTACCTTAAGAAAGTTACAAATCCCTCCATGGCCTTGCTTCACCCTTCCCCTGAAACTTCCTCCTTCTTTATATCCCAGCTCACACCCGCTGCTTCTCTTTGTTTAGACTCCTGTGCATTACCCCTTCCTTCCACTCTCCTCCACCATCAAGCTTTTAGCCATTACGGCCTTGCTGTCAGGATTACTCCCTCTAACCCCTACTCCTAATTCATCTTCCACCTTCAGAAGCCTCCTCAGAACTTATGTCTTCAATCTCACCTTAGGTCACCTCTACTAACTCTTAGAAACATAGAAACATGGAAAATAGGAGCAGGAGTAGGCCATTCAGCCCTTCAAGCTTGCTTCGCCATTCTATGTGATCATGGCTGATCCTCTATCTCAATACCATATTCCTGCTCTCTCCCCATACCCCTTGATGCCTGTTGTGTCTAGAAATCTATCTAGCTCCTTCTCAAATATATTCAGTGACTTGGCCTCCACAGCCTTCTGTGGTAGAGAATTCCACAGGTTCACCACCCTCTGAGTGAAGAAATTTCTCCTCATCTCAGTCCTAAATGTCCTACCCCGTATCCTGAGACTGGGACCCTTCGTTCTGGACCCCTCAGCCAGGGAAAACACCCTCCCTGCATCCAGTCTGTCTAGCCCTGTCAGAATTGTCAAATTGTCAAATTGTCAACCCCAGTCCATCACCGGCATCTCCACATCAGAATAACAATTGTCAACCCCAGTCCATCACCGGCATCTCCACATCAGAATTTTATATGCTTCAATGAGATACCCTTTCATTCTTCTAAACTCGAGTGAATACAGGCCGAGTTGACCCAATCACTCCTCATACGACAGTCCTGCCATCCCAGGAATCAGTCTGGTGAACCTTCGCTGCACTCCCTCTATGGCAAGTATATACTTTCTTAGGTAAGGAGACCAAAACTGCACACAATACTCCAGGTGTGGTCTCACCAAGGCCCTGTATAACTGCAGTAAGACATCCTTGCTCCTGTACTCAAATCATCTTGCATTGAAGGCCAACATACCATTTGCCTTCCTAACTGCTTGCTGCACCTGCATGTTTGCTTTCAGTGACTGGTGTACAAGGACACCCAGGTCCCTTTGTACATCAACATTCCCCGATCTATCACCATTTAAATAATACTCTGCCTTTCTGTTTTTCCTTCTGAAATGGATAACTTCACATTGATCCACATTCTACTGCATCTACCATGTATTTGCCCACTCACTCAACTTGTCTAAATCGCCTTGAAGCCTCTTTGCATCCTCCTCACAACTCATGATCCCACCTAGTTTTGTGTCATCAGCAAACTTGGAAAAATTACATTTGGTTCCCTCATCCAAATCATTGATATATATTGTGAATAGCTGGGGCCCAAGCACTGATCCCTGCAGTACCCCATTAGTCACTGCCTGCCACCCCGAAAAAGACCCATTTATTCCTACTCTCTGTTTCCTGTCTGTTAACCAATTTTCAATCCATGCCAGTATATTACCTCCAATTCCATGTGCTTTAATTTTGCACACTAACCTCTTATGTGGGACTTTATCAAAGGCCTTCTTCCAGTTCTTGCTCTGTATCCTATTTTCTCCTCTTGTGAAGCAACTTACATTGAAAGTGCTATACACTATGTGGGCTCAATTTTATGGGGAAATTGCGGGTGCATTGGGGGGCGGGGGGGCTCCAAAAATTGGGGAAATCCCTTTTGGGTTTCCCGCCGACTTCCAGGTTCCCCATTGACGCGTCCAGGTGCGCAGGCGCCTCCTGAATGCGGAAGTCCCACCGGCAATTAAAACTGGCGGGATGATACTTTACACAGTTATTCAGGTACTTTAAGTACTTGAGGTACTTAATTTTCTACAGATTTTGGCAGGGGTGTGATTTTGAAGCATCCTCAGCGTGTTTCCCGTGCTGTGGGAAACACTTTATATTGCAACAGATATGTTTCAGCCAGTAGCCAGTGGCAGATTCAAATGCTTAATTGACAGGTGGGGAGAAAAGGTCATTTATTGCAGCAGGGCACTCAGTTATTTCAGACAAAGTTTTGGCCACAAGATCTTTGTGTTTGCACTGAAAATTCTTACTTTCCACTCAAAATTCTGCTGTGAACAACATATTTACCTACTTTGCGGACCCCCTCAAACTCACACCGTCAGGATGGGGGGCACCATGGCTGCATTGACCACTACATCCGAGGACGAGCAACATCACCGGCCTCGCCAGGCACGTTGTCCACCTCTGCCACATAGAGCTCCACAACACAGTGCTGCGTCACAGGCACCTGCATAAGAGCACAGAGGGCAACAACAGAGAGAGCGATGTCACAGGAGGCACTACCCTCGCCACAGGGTCTACAGACCGAGGCTCAGTTTCCTGGACCTCTCTGATGAACAGTGCATATAGTCGCCAGGTAGTCGCGGACATCTGCAGCCTCCTCTATGCCGTGCTGCTCCCGGCTGGGTCGAGCAGCATCTCCTTATCTGTCAAAGTCACCAATGCCCTCAACTTCTTCGCCTCAGGATCATTCTAGGGTGCCACCAGGGACATCGCCGGGGTCTCTCAGTCGTCTGCACACAAGTGCATAAGGAAGGTTACCAACGGCTTTCTTCGGAGGGCCTCGCACTGCATCAACTTCCCCATGGACGACCTCAGCCACACGGAGAGGGCAGTGGGATTCCACTCTGTGGCTGGCTTCCCACGGGTGCAGGGTGCAAACGATTGCACGCATATAGCAATCAGAGCATCCCCACATGAGCCAGGACTGTTCATCAACAGGAAGGGGTATCACTCCATCAACACTCAGTTCGTTTGTGACCACCGCAAAAGATTCCTTCACATGTGCGCCAGATTCCCTGGCAGCTGCCACGATTCCTTCATTCTCTGGGAATCCAACATCCCGCCCCTCTTCCACGCACCAAACACCCTTAAGGGCTGGCTCCTTGGGGACAAGGGATACCCCCTGCACACATAACTCATAACACCTCTGAGGAACCCCATCACTGAGCAACGGTGTCGATACAACTACAGCCCACATTGCCATCAGGTCTACAATTGAGCATGCTATAGGGCTGCTCAAGATGTGATTTTGGTACCTTGATCGTTCTGGGGGAGAGCTTCAATACGCACCAGACAGAGTGGGAAGCATTATAGTCGTGTGTTGTGCCCTGCACAAAGTGGTACAACAGAGAGGGGTGCCACTTGAGGAAGCCCCAAGCACACCTGCCACCCACATAGAGGAGGAGGAGAAGGAGGAGGAACCCATTGGCAGAGCAACGGCTCACCTGGCTGCTCGTGAGGCCAGGGAGTCACTGATATGTGAATGCTTCTCCTAACATCAGACAGTGTGAAGAGTCCAGTCCTCACACCACCGGATAGAGCAGCGCCCACACCTGCCCCCCCTCCCCACCCCTCCCTGGATAAAACAGGCCTGCAACTACACATATACCCAATGAAGAGTGACCCAATGGGTGGCATCAAGTGTCGCTGCTCATGGTGAAACTCATGAAAGGGCCCTATTACAGAAGCCAGTCAAGAATGGCCAAGACGTGACAGTAGTGGTGACAATAATAATATTTAATGTGAGTTTAACAAAAAGCAACTATAAATAAAAAACATGACCAACGTCAAACACCCTTGTGCATACCATTTGTGCTCACAAAACCTTCGCCTTTCTTTTCCGACTACTTCTACGTGGTGCTTCTCCTGTGGCTGCAGCCGAGGTAGTGGCAGGTTGCTCTTGTTCATGCTCTGACCGATTAGGCACTTTGGGCCTACACCCTCTGGGTTTTGGTGCCCATGAGGACCTCTCCAAAGACTGCTCCACCTGCACGTGTGCAGGGGCAGACTCGGCCACCTGGAGAGGAGACAGCATTGCGGGTACTGGTTGAGAGGGGGGCAACGGGTGAGATGTGGGAGTGCTTTGAGTGGCGTTCCCACTTCCACGTCCCCTTTTGCCATCATCCCTCTCCTGGGCCAGGCCCACACCACTTCTACCACCCTGCTGGACAACAGTTTGGTGGACATGTGTGAAGCCTTGTAAGGCCAATGCTAGTGTATCTGCCTGCCTGTTTAAGGTGGCAGAATGTTGTTCACTGTGAGTCCGAACGGCCATTGTCAGGGCCTGAATGGATTCATTTGTGAGCTGTGCTTGTAGCTCAATGGAGGCTAGCCTTCTCTCCATTGCAGACATTCCCGCACTTACCCGTGACAGTATCTCAGAGATGCCCTCACGTCCCTGTGACAATATCTCAGAGATCCCCTCCTGTACCTGTGCCACCATTCCAGTCATGCAGGAGTTGGACTCCTCCATCCTCTGCGCTATTGTGGACTGTGCGCGTGGCACCTGTTCCAGCGCTTCACAAATGTGCTGCTGTCCCTCGATCATTCTCCTTTTAAAGGATGGGCCCCAGGGTTCAGCATCTGTGTCCAGCTGAGCAGAGCCTGGAGAGGAGTGCTCCAACCGACGTGGACTCTCCACAGCTGCCCCTGCCACCAGTGTCTGCTCGTGCTCACGTGTGTGGTGACTCACCAGGTGCAACCCAACTAACTGCGGACTAGGACCCACCAAGGTGTGAGTATCTGCGCTGGTGGATGGCTGACTCAGATGTGACGGTGCCCCCTCAGAGGCCGGCAGGTCTTCTGAGGAATCGCCTTCTGGTGTCACAGCGGTCTCTGAAGGCCCTGTAAGAAATCAATATTAAGCGTCATCACAGATGTGTCATGTTGCGATGAGCATACTGAGGTGCTGAAGATGGCAAGGCATGTTAACATCAATTCATATTGTATGTGCTGAATGTTAAATTTCTGTCACCAGATGTTTGTTGGGTGCCAGTCTCGGCGTCCCTGACGGACAGGCACTCAAAGGTGCGGCTGAGCTCTAGTGCCTCCTGCTTCACTTCTGTGAGGACGACTATCTGTTGTGGCCCCCCTCCGGTCCTCGCCCTCTCCCGTGCATTCTGAGTTCTCTTCTATAAGGGGAGAAAGTTCAGACGCGTGAGTGAGGGATGGTGACGTGGCCAACCGATGAATGCATTGGTTTGGGTGCGGCTGACCGTGAAAGAGATGCATCAGAGGGTGAGTATGAGGCAGAGCCATGACATTGTATGAGGATTGGGGTGAGTGGTAGTGATGGGTGAGTAATGGGGAGGTGAGGAAGTGTTGAGGAAGTGCAGGTATGTTGAGGATGAGCCTTAAGTGGTTGTGGGGAGTGTGTGATAGAGGAGTGTTGGCAATGCAGAATGAGTTGGGGGGTGGGAGCGGTCATGAGGAAGACGGAATCAGTAAGTGTACTCACTTTGGCTGACCTCATTTGGTCATTGAAGTGCTTCCTGCACTGGACCCAGGTGCGGGAGACGTTGGTGCCGATGGTGACCTCCTCTGCCACCTCGAGCCAGGTCATCTTGGTGGCAGAGGCAGGCCATTTCCTCCCGTCCGGCGGATAGAACACATCCCTCCTCCTCCTCCTCGCCCCATCCAGTAGTGAGGCATCGCTGAATCTTGGAGCAGCCTTTCCCCTGTGCTGCTCCATTGTGGTGTGTGGGTGTTTGCTCAGGAGCAGCCATTGGAGGACTACCCTTTAAATAGAGCTCCTCCAGTTGACAGCCTGTGATGCGGGTGCGCAGTCCGCCCGCTGCGCAGCTTTCGGACGGCAAACCCAGAAGCCACGTTAAGTGGCTCCAATTGACTCGCGATCACGTGGAAAACGGACATTTTGTATCGGGCAGGTTACCCACGCGCCCAATTCCCCTCCCACCCCGGCTGCCATCCCGCCTCCCCGCTAATAACGAGGCCTGTAAGTTGATAGGAAATCCTGCAAAACAATAACTCAGATAGCAAAGAAAACATACCAATTTCAAAACATTTGGCCACATGCCAGCGCTGGATTCACGTTCGAGCTATCTACTCCAATTCCATTTCACTGCTGTTTCTCTACACCCTTTCATATTTTTCAACTGTTTATCTAACGCCCCTAAATCTAAATGTTATGATTGACTTGGCTTTGGCTGCTCCCAACAAAAATATATACACAAGGCACTGAAATCAATTCCCTTTTGGCAAATATCTTGTGTTTTTCCCTTCAAAATATATATTCATCGGTCTGCTAGCTCGAAGAAAATGAACTGTCACACAGTTTCTCCTCTGCCTTTATTTCATCCTCTCACACAATGTTTGTCCTTATTTTTTTTTAACTGCATTGTAAGAAAATGTATATAATAACTTGATCTTTTGGCCAGTGCTACATGTTACCTAAAAAAATGTAATTGAATACAGTGGAATACATAATGCCTATGATGTCATTAGCATGAATCACTCCTAGTATCATAGAAGGTGAATACAACAGTCAGCCACACTGCTATCAAAAAAAGCTCTATTGACTAAATATTGACTCCGAATAATCCTTTCATTCTTGGTGCAGATCGATTATTGTATTCTTATCCAATCAAATTCCTTGGTGCATTTGCTGATTCACAAGCTCCATGAAATTACTGTAGAGACATGCAGCAAGAATATGTCTTCTTCTGTTGTCTTTTGACTCATCAGCTCTGCCCAGAAAGTAGTTTTCAGTCATTCTTTAATAATCGTATGCCTGGCTTGACAAATATACTATAATTAGGTTTTGCGACTAGTTGAGCTCAATGGCAGTAATTAACTCTGGAAAACTGAAGGGAAATTAGCGATGGATTGCGATAAATCATGTAAACCCTCTCACTAATTAATATAATTCATTGGTACAAAATCGCTTTTGCACAGAAGCTCTGTATCAGCATAAAGTCTAGCATCAGAAATCATACATAGCACAAATGCAAGGCTCAAGCACCAAAGGAAAAGCTTAGCCCTATATAGAAGTTATGAGTCATTCTTTATAGCTTATAACAGGAGATGCAGAGACCTTTGCAGTGTGACACTACTCAGACAGCAATGTACAATTACACTCTGAGATCACTCTCTGACTAATATAATCTGCTCCAATAAGTCAGTGGGCAACAGTAGAAACTTTACCCAAATGAATTTTAGCTTGTTGCATTCAGAAGTCCAATAGTGTGGAATCTGCAAATAAAAAGATTTTTACCTCCTGCACAATTTTATGGTAATGTTCCAAAAATATAAAGCAGAAACTCTAATTCTTACTGGAAGTCCTCCGTAAATTATTTTAAATCTTGGAGGACAAAATAAATAAAGAACTTGCATTTATATAGCACCTTTCACGACCTCAGGATGTCCCAAAGCGCTTTACACCCAATGAAGTACAATATTTCTGAAGTGTAATCACTGTTGTAATGTAGGAAACATTACCATTTCTCCAACAAAAGTTTAAACATTACTTAAAGAATATTTAAAGAATACTAGAGGAAGATTTATTTGTGCTAAATGTATCAAAATTGTAAACCCATTAAATATAACAATTTTGTAACACAGTGTACAGAGGAAATCTTTTCCCATATGCTTTGAATCTGGACATTTACAGAAATTTGATGAACCAGATGTTACATGAAAAATGTGTTTTGAAGCTGAAAAGGGATAAAAGGTCTTCTGGGAATTGCATGTTGAATGTATTTTCCCCAGAATTTTCATTTGATTTCTTTTCCCAAGTACAAAAACTCCTAGCAAGTGGAAAGCGTTTTCCACAATTGCATCACCACATCTGAAGAAAATTCCAATTTAACATGAGACATGCTTATCATTTAACAAAAGGAGGTCTGCATACAGTTTCAAATACCATCAGTAGTGACATGCTACATTTTAGTTCTCCATTGAACAGAAATGAGAAATGCTATATTTTTGCTTTGCCATATCTTTGTGCTGGCTGCTTTCAAATCAATTTTTGGAAATATGATTACTATTTCAGAGGTTAAGAAAGAAAACAACTAAATGACTCGTTGCATGATTCTTGTAAGTTTTATCTTTTTTTCAGAATCATGAATGGGAAGACGGCTTACTCAATGGCATCATATTGTGTACATCTGCCTTTCAATAAAAAGAAAAAAAAGGACAAAGAAGTTAGAACTTTTTTTGCTTGTCATGGCAAGTAATGTACGTGCTAAGAAATGGAACTCTGTTCCACTCTTGGCACTATATAAGGAATAAGATGGGCCAAGAACAAAACGTGGAATAGACCCTTCTATTTCACCCCAATACTATTGTTTAATCCCCACTCTCGAAAAACTGCTCCGCACCTTCATCAGTGTGAATTTTCATCACCACTGAGCTCTCAGTGAGATTGCTAATTCAGCAGCAATTGTGCTGATTTATGGTTGATTATGTGCTGTGAACTTGCACCAACAGTAAATTGGGTTGAAATCATTCAACTCCACTTCACTTTGCATCCATACAACCACCAGAGAGACGAGACTACATCCCATTAGTCTCAGTTAAATCTACATACTTGCAGAGGGAGAGGTCAGCATTTAATCCACTGTGCTATCTAGTCCTCCAGAACTAGGAAGTTTAAACTCGGTATTCGCTTTTTATCTTTTAGTTTGCCTTTTAACCTTCTACAAGTATGTAAAAAGGAAGAGATTAGCGAAAGTAAACGTGGGTCCCTTAGAGGCAGAGATTATAATGGGGAATAAGGAAATGGCAGAGACATTAAACAAATATTTTGTATCTGTCTTCAAAAACCATACTGCAAATAGTGGGGAACAAAAGGTCTAATGAGAGTGAGGAACTTAAAGTAATTAAGATTAGTAAAGAAAAAGTACTGGAGAAATTAATGGGACTAAAAGCCAAAAAATCCCCTAGATCTGATGGCCCACATCTTAGAGTTTTAAAAGAGGTGGCTGCAAAGATAGTGGATGAATTGGTTTTGATTTTCCAGAATTCCCTAGATTCTAGAACGGTCCCCGTTGATTGGAAGGTAGCAAATGTAACCCCGCTATTTAAGAAAGGAGGGAGAGGGAAAACAGGGAACTATAGGCCAGATAGCCTGACATCAATAGTAGGGAAAATGCTAGAATCTATTAAGGAATAGGGCACTTAGAAAATCATAATATGATTAGACAGAGTCAACCCGGTTTTATGAAAGGGAAATAGTGTTTGACAAATCTATTAGAGTTTTTGAGGGTGTAACTAGCAGGGTAGATAAGGGGGAACCAGTGGATGTAGTATATTTGGATTTTCAAAAGGCATTCGATAAGGTGCCACACATGAGACTGCTACAAAAGATTGGGATTGGGATTGGGGGTAATTTATTAGCATGGATTGAGGATTGGTTAATGGACAGAAAACAGAGAGTAGGAATAAACGGGTCATTTTCGGGTTGGCGGGTTGTAACTAGTGGGGTGCCGCAAGGATCAGTGCTGGGGCCTCAGCTGTTCACAATGACTTAGATGAGAGGACCGATTATAATGTATCCAAATTTGCTAACGATACAAAGCTAGGTGGGAAAGTAAGCTGTGAGGAGGATGCAAAGAGGCTCCAAAGGGATATAGACATGTTAAGTGAGTGGGCGAGAAGGTGGCAGATAGAGTATAATGTGGAGAAATGTGAAATTATCCACTTTGGTAGGAAGAATAGAAAAGCAGAATATTTTTTAAAAGATGAGAGATTCAGAAATGTTGGTATTCTGAGGGATTTGGGTGTCCTTGTATACGAATCACTGAAAGTTAACATGCAGATACAGCAAGCAATTAGGAAGGCAAATGGTATGTTAGCCTTTATTGCAAGCGAGTTGGAGTATAAGAATAAGGAGGTCTTGCTGCAATTACATAGGGCTCTGGTGTGACCACGCCTGGAGTACTGTGTACAGTTTTGTTCTCCTTACTTGAAGGATGTACTTGCCTTTGAGGGGACAAAGGTTTACTAGATTGATTCCTGGGATGAAAGGGTTATCCTATGAGGAGAGATTGAGTAGAATGGGCCAAAACTCTCTGGAGTTTAGAAGAATGAGAGGTGATCTCATTGAAACATATAAAATTCTAAGAGAGTTTGACAGGGTAGATGCTGAGAGGCTGTTTGCCCTGGCTGGAGAGTCTAGAACTAGGGGTCTTGGTCTCAAGATAAGGGGTCGGCCATTTAGTACCACGATGAGGAAAAATTCCTTCACTCAGAGGGTTGTGAATCTTTGGAATTCTCTACCCCAGAGGGCTGTGGATGCTCAGTCGTTGAGTATATTCAAGACTGAGATCAATAGATTTTTGGCACCAAGGGAATCAAGGGATATGGGGATAGGGCAGGAAAGTGGAGTTGAGTTAGAAGATCAGCCATGATCTTATTGAATGGCGGAGCAGGCTCGAAGGGCCATATGGCCTACTCCTGCTCCTATTTGTTATGTTATGTTAACCAATGCAAGTATTCAAAACTGTCCCATTTATGTACAATATGGTTGTAAAAACTATAAACAACAGCAAGCAATTATTAACCATAAGGCAGTATTTAATTATAAGTTTTTGTGGCAGTATTACAATCCCAGAATTCAACTCTTAATGATTTCTCAATAGACTTGAATCAATTATTACCTTCAACGTGAACAATATTAAACATGAATGATATAGACTGCAATGACCATCAATCATTGTCAGCAAAAGAAAAATAATGACTAAAACCACACCCAGGAAATTGGCAGTGTATATTACAAAAGGAACGATAACCCTGAGTGATTTCAAGACTATAATCTCATCTCAGGGTTCCAATCACAAATGTAAATGTTTATATTTGCTTTACTGCAACATTTTCTATCCGATCGTCAGCTGTCAATGACATGGTGCAGCTGTAATAAGGATATCAGTGAAGGTATTGGTAAGATTCTTTCTAGTGGTTCATGATCAATATTCTGGCTTCTTTGCATCACTGACAGGGTAATTTATTCAATTTTTGTATTTCTCCTCCTTTAGACCATTGACACCTAGCATCTTCTGTTGTTGAGATGATTGGCTGTACATCTGCTTCTGAGCCTTTTCCAATGCCACTGTATAACCAACGTACTGAGTCGTACAACACCAGGTTATAGTCCAACAGCTTTATTTGAAATCACAAGCTTTCGGAGCTTTGCTCACCTGACGAAGGAGCAAAGCTCCGAAAGCTTGTGATTTCAAATAAAGCTGTTGGACTATAACCTGGTGTTGTGTGTTTCCTTACATTCGTCCACCCCAGTCCATCACCATCATCTCCGCATCACTGTATAACCAGTCAGTCGAATGTATTTGAGAGTGGCTAAGGTTTCCTGGCTCTTCGATTCTATGGGGGGGAGCTTTAACCCCCAAAAGCGGGTGGGTTGGGGGCGGGTGGAAAGATATAAATTTTTTAATTCTCAAACCCAACCTCAACCCGCTTCTAACGCGGCCACTTCCAGTTTTAACGGAGGCAGGTCGCACATTATCAAATGCTAATGAGGCGCACTTGTAGAAATTTCACCAGGGATTTAAACATAACGCCTTCAGCTCGGGTTTCCTGGGGCTCGGAAAACTCCTCTGTGAAACGGAGGCAAGAATGAGTGGCACTTCATGGGGATGTTTAAACTTCCTATTCCCTGATATGAATAAACGCTCAGTGCTTACAGCTGCTTTCTCAGTTCCCTCTGGCAAAGGTTTTGCTGAGAGTTCTTGTGGTGAGACACGTGTTGCAGAAGTTTGGAGGTTTTCAAATGGACAAAATCAGGATGGAGGGCGCCATCGGTGCTTTCAATTAGAATTCAGATGAGGAAGACAACCACCATCCACAGCAGCAAGGACGTGCAGTGGTGGGAGCTGCAGGTGCACAAGAGAGAGGAGAACAGAGAGGAGAGCAGGGTGGAGAACAGCAGAGTGGAGAACAGCAGAGAGGCGAGCAGAGTGGAGAACAGCAGAGAGGCAAGCAGAGTGGAAAACAGCGGAGAGGAGAGCAGAGTGGAGAACAGCAGAGAGGAGAGCAGAGTGGAGAACAGCAGAGAGGAGAGCAGAGTGGAGAACAGCAGAGAGGAGAGGAACAGAGAGACTGAGGTTGCAGGAGGCACTATCCACATAACAGAGTGTATGGACAGAGGATCAGCTTCCTTGACCTAGCTGAAGAGCAGTGCCTCCGCAGGCTGAGATTATCACGTCAGGTGGTCGCTGATATCTGCAGCCTCCTACAAGAAGAGCTGCTCCCTACTGGGTCTGGTGGCCATGCTTTGCCAGTCGCTATCAAAGTCACCACTTCCGTCAATTTCTTTGCCTCTGGCTCCTTCCAGAGCGCCACTGGAGACATGTCGAGGGTTTCTCAGTCGGCTGCACATAAATGTGTAAGAAAGGTCGCGATGGGTTATTTACCAGGGCGTCAACTTATGTCAACTTCCCCTCCTATGACAATAGCCAGAATGAGCGGGCAGTCGGATTCGTGTCTCTGGCTGGCTTCCCACAGGTATATGGTGCCATCGATTGTGCACACGTGACAATCCGAGCACCGCCTGACCAACCAGGTGAATTTATCAACCGCAAGGGACTTCATTCCATCAATGTACAGCTGGTGTGCAACCACCAGAAGAGGTTCATGCAGGTGTGCGCCAAATTCCCTGGGAGCCGCCATGATGCTTTTATACTGCGGCAGTCCAACATTCCAAATCTCTTCCTCCCAGGAAACAGACTTAAGGGCTGGCTTGTATGTGACAAGGGATATCCCCCTCAAACATGGCTAATGACACCTGCAAGGAACCCCACCAATAAGGCGCAAGGGCAGTAAAGTGGGAGTTACATGACCACCAAGTGTGTCATTGAGCAAGCCAGCGGCCTATTGAAAATGCACTCATGTGCCTAGATAGGTCTGGAGGTGTCCTTCAGTACTTGCCAGCGAGGGTCTCCAGAATCATAGTGGTGTGCTGTGTTCTGCACAACATTGCACAGCAGAGAGGATTAGAGGTGGAGGACAACCAAGACCCTCATCAATCATCTTCTGATGATGAGACCATTGAAGAAGAGGAGAACGAGGAGCAACATGAAGATGGGCCACCCATCGTCAGACCAGCCACGTACATTGCTGCCCGGGATGCCCTAATGCTCGACGGTTCAGTTAGTTTGTCAGACTGCAAACAATAAAAAATGAAATCCTCCGCCACCCAACCCGCCATCCCAACCCCCCACCCCAACTTTGCATAAAACAGTCCTTCAGCTAAGCATACACCCATTGCACATCCCCCAATGGGTCCCGTCATGTACTCACATTCATCATGGAAATAACTGAAATGGCGAGCTGACGCAATGATGGTAAGATGGGGGAAGTGTTCCAAATCATTACATTTTATGTGCCATTATAAAAAAAAGGAAACTTCACAACATGACATTTTGTCAAACACCCATGTGCACTTCCTTGGTGAATTACAATTGCTTTCCACTACACTTCCTACCACTTCTACATGGTGAATCCCCTGTGCCTTCAGCAGAGGTAGAGGCAGACTGCTCAGATCCCTGCTCTGACTGCTGAGATGCTTTTGGCCTATGACCTCCGTGTTTTGGAGTCTGTGAGGGCCCCTCCAAAGACTGCTTCTCTAAATCTGTGCAGGGGTAGACTCGGCCATCGGGAGAGGAGGCAGCATTTCGGGTACTGGCTAGTGGTGGTGGTGGGGGGGGGGGGGAACGGGTAAGACGTGGGAGTGCTTTGAACGGAGTTCCCACTTCCATGTCCCCTTTTGCCATCATCCCTCTCCTGGGCCAGCGCCACATTTTTCCCACCTCAGATGGAATGAGCTCCTTTGAGAAAACGTCATCAGGCATGTCCCCAGACTGTTGTTCTACGCGTGAAGGCCCTGGAACTCAGAAGAAACAGAAAGGAATTAGTCCTGGCAAAGTAATAACCTTGCCAGTCAGCATACTTAGGCTTCTCATAGTTCAGCAAATTATGAAATAAATGCACTGCAGCTTGGTGCAGATCAGTGACGCATTGTAAGGCCACGGATAAGGTATTTATCATCTTGTTTAAGGTGGCAGACATCTCCTGCACAGCTGTGGTCATGGCCTGCATAGACTTATTTGAGAGCCATGCTTGAAGCTCCACGAAGGCGGCTGCTCTCTCCATGGCAGACATTCTTGCAATTACCTGCGACACCAATCCACTAATGTTGGAGTTGGATTCCTCCATCCTCTCCGTTGTTGTGAAGAGTGTGCATGGCACATCTACCAGTACATCGCAAAGTTGCTGCTATCCCTCTATCATTCTCCTTCTCAACGATGGCCCCCAGGGTTCATTATCTGTGTTCAGCTGAGCAGAGCTTGGAGAGGAGAGCGCCCCCCGACGCGGACTCTCCACAGCTGTCCCTGCCGCCAGTTTCTGCTCGTGCTCACTTGTGAATTGTTAATCACCAGGTGAAAACCCAACTAACTGTCTAACTGGACCCATCGAAGTGCGAATATTTGAGCGGGTGCATGGCTGTACCTCCTGTGACGGTGCATCCTCAGATGGAATGAGCTCCTTTGAGAAAACGTCATCAGGCATGTCCCCAGACTGTTGTTCTACGCGTGAAGGCCCTGGAACTCAGAAGAAACAGAAAGGAATTAGTCCTGGCAAAGTAATAACCTTGCCAGTCAGCATACTTAGGCTTCTCATAGTTCAGCAATTTATGAAATAAAGTCAACATGTATGTCAGAGATATTTTTAATTCTGTCACCAGGCATCTACTAGTTCCCAGTTTCTCCATCTCCAATTATCAGGGATGCAGATGTGCCACTTATCTCCATGGCCTCCTCCTCTGCATCTGTCAGCTGCACAATTTGTGGCCGGCCACCTCCAGTCCTCTCCCCCTCCCTTGCGTTTTGCGCTCTCTTCTCCTACAAGGGACGAAAGAACAGACCTATGAGTGACTGTACGTTACCTATTCATCCGATAGATGCAGTACATTTGGTGAGGGTGACTATTAGGCAGATACATCACATTACATAAGGATTGGGGTGAGTGGCAGTGGTGGATGGATAAATGGAGAGGTGAGGAATTGCATAAAAAGTAAAGGATGGGTGCACTTGAAACTTAAGTGGGAGTGAGGAATGATGTGATGGAGTACACTAGGCAAGACAGAGTGAGTTGTACACCACAGGATGTAGGTGAATCAGCAAATGTACTCACTTTTCCTGACTTGGTTAGGTCATTAAACCGCTTCCTGCACTGGATCCAAGAACGGGATACAATGCTTCTGCTGCTCACCTCCTCAGCCACCTCCAAGCACGTCTTCTTGAAGAGAGCAATAGGTGTCTTCCTCCCATTGCTGGTGTAAAGCTGCATCCATTAGTAACTTAAGGGAAGTATCATTAAATCTCGGTGCTGCCCTTGCTCATCCTGAATCCATCTTCAATAACTCTCACCATCTCCTTCCAAAACCTCCTAGCTCCTCCAAATGCCATATTTACATTGGTCCTTTAAATAGTGGAGTTTAGATCACCTTATGTGGGTGCGCTTCACGCCCCCTGACGCAGCTTAGACATGTGAAACCTGGAAGTTAAATTATAATTAGGCAACCATGTTGAAATCGCACGTCCCAACCCACTAAATTTACTTCCAGGTTTCACGCACGGAACCTGCCTCTGCGTTAATATCCAGCCCTATCTCTCTGTGGGAAGTGCCTGGTTTCTGCTTGGCCTTTCTCCATAATGTCACAGGATGACATCAAAACACTTAGTAATGAGTAACAAGCCAGAATTAATTAATAATCTGGCAGTAAGAGAGCATCTTGCAAACAGTGACCATAATATAATAGAGTTTGACACTAAGTTCGAGAAGGAGAAAGATCACACACTAACCAAGGTTTTAAACTTACGTAAGGCTGACTTCGAAGGAATGCATTGTAATCTGAGCACGTTAAACTGGGCTGAGCAGATAACAGCTAAACCTACAGACAAACAGTGGGAGGTATTCAAAGAAGTATTTAAAGAAAGAACTTGCATTTCTATAGCGCCTTTCACGACCTGAGGACGTCCCAAAGCGCAGTACAACCTATGAAGTACTTTTGAAATATAGGAAAGGTGGCAGCCAATTTGCACACCGCAAGGTCCCACAAACAGCAATGAAATTAATGACCAGATCATCTGTTTAGTGATTTTGGTTGAGGGATAAATAGTAGCCAAGCCACTGGAGAGAACTCCCCTGCTCTTCTTCAAATAGTGCCGTGGGATCTTTTATGTTCTCCTAAGCGGGACGACGGGGCCTCGGTTTAATGTCTCATCCGAAAGATGGCACCTCCGATAGTGCAGCACTCCCTCAGTACTGCACTAGAATGACAGCCTAGATTTTGCACTCAAGTCTCTGGGTTTGAACCGACAACCTTCTGACTCAAAGGCAAGAGTGCTACCACTGAGCCAAGGTTGATACCTTAGTACAATACATTTAGTACAATACAATACCAATATATACCCCTAAAGAGCAAAATTTCCACTTGTGCAGTCAAGCAATCATGGTCAACATGTGAGGTAAGATGCAGTATAAAGCTAAAGGAAGTGATTTACACAAATCCCAAGAAAAGTGGTAATCCAGTGGACTGGGAGAAATATAGAAAACAACATAGGAACACAAAGAAAATATTAAGAGCTGCAAAAAGAGAATCCGAATAAAAACTTGCAAGTATTATAAAGACTAATAGCAAAAGTTTTTATAAATATATTAAGTGTAAGAGAGTAGGTAAGGGAGATATGGGCCCATTAAAGACAAACGCAGGTGATACAGTAATAGATAACAAGGTAATGGCATATTTATTAAACAAATACTTTGTGGGTAATTTTAACCCCCCCCCCCCCATGACAGGTGGTTGAGGGTTGGGGGGGGGGGGGTTAAATTGTTAGAAATGTGAAACCTGACCCCAACCCCCAGCGGAGGCGCCTACTTCCGGCTTTACTGCGGTGGTTTGGGGTCGGCTGAGTAACCCGCTCTGAAGAGGCGGGTCAGTCATTATAATATGTTAATGAAGGTGTGTTCCTCAGATTTTGGCATTTGAATTTAAGGATTGCGAGCTGGGTTTCCCAGGGCTCGGGAAACCAGGCAGCTGAAGGGAAGTGAGAACTGTCAGATCAAGCAGGTAAGTGCTTATCCAGCACTTGTGGGCCAGGAGGAGCAGGAGTGCTTCCCCACCCCCCGCCCCTCAAATACATCTTCTGCCCCGATCCACTGACACCCCCACGATCTGCTGAACTCTCCTGCGATCTCTCCCCCCTCCACAATCTCTATCTCTCCTCACGAGATCTCAATCTAGCCCCTCCTGCGATCTCTCCTCCCCCGTGATCTCTCTCTCTCCCTCCCTCCCTTCCTCCTTGCTGCCGTTCTCCAAGCTCTCCCCCCACCCCCCCAACCAGCCCCCAATCATCTCAATTGTCGGAGACCGTCCCAGTGGTCCCTGGCTGCTACCTTCTACTGTAGGATTTCCAGCTTGGCAGTCAGTCAGCCTTCAATCTGGCCGGCTGCCCAGCAGGAAGTGGAGTAAAAAAATTCTAATGAGGTCCTGCCGTTAAATTCGACGGGACCTCTGCATTCCTGGTATTTCCAGGTTTCTTGGCCGTTGATAGGCGCCTCCACTCCTCCTCCCCCCCAACTCCCCATAAATATCAGGGCCTTTGAATCTGTTTTCACGGTACAGGAAGATCAAATATCAATGGTAGAAGGGAAGCTAAAAATAAATCAAGGGGAGGAGCTTACTGTATTCAATATTAGTAAAAAAAAAGGTATTGAAGAAAATAATGGGACTTAGGATAGATAAATCTCCAGAACCTGATGGTTTCCACCCCAGGGTATTAAAAGAAGTTGGTGAGAAAACTGCAGAAGCATTTGTTATAATCATTCAAAGCTCTCTTGATTGAGGAATTGTGCCGTTAGACTGAAAAATTGTTAACGTCACTCCATTATTTAAGAAGGGTGGGAGAGAGTAACCAGGTAATTACAGGCCTGTCAGTTTAACATCAGTTGTGGAGAAGCTACTAGAATCTGTCATTAGGGATAGATTGATTGAGCACTTGAACAAATATGAGCTGATCAGAGAGAGCCAGTGTGGCTTTATTAAAGGTAAGTCATGTCTGACTAATCTAGTTGAATTTTTTGAGGAGGCCACTAATAAGGTAGACAAAGGAGTGTCTATGGATGTTATCTATATGGACGTCCAGAAGGCATTCAATAAGATTCCACACAAAAGATAATTGGCAAAAAAGAGAGCGCACGGAATTGGGGGTAGGTAGCCTTTTGACTTGGGTTGGGAATTGGTTGGGAAGTAGGAGACAGAGAGTGCAGATAAAGGATTGGTACTCAGATTGGCAGAATGTGACAAGTGGTGCTCCTCAGGGATCTGTTCTGGGGCTCAACTTTTCACCATATTTATTAATGACTTGGATGAAATAATAGAGTTGTATATCCAAGTTTGCAGGGGACACTAAATTAGGAGGGACAATAAGTAGTACAGATGGCAGATGGAGTTTAATGTGGGCAAGTGTGAGGTCATCCACTTTAGACCAAAGAAAGATAAATCAAAGTATTTTCTAAATGGTGAGAAAATAGGAACTGTAGAGGAGCACAGAGATTTGGGAGTTCAAGTACACAAATCATTTAAAGCTGGTTGACAGGTACAAAAAGCAATCAAAAAGGCTAATTGAATGTTGGCCTTTATTTCAAGGAGGCTGGATTACAAAGGGGAGAAAATCCCCTCCCTCCTCTTCCCTTCCCCAACTCCCCTTTCTTGCCTTCCCTCTCCTATTTATCTCCTCTTCCTCTTCCCGTTCCCCCCACATTGGTTCCATAATCCCCACCCTCTGACTCTGTTTGACCTGCAAAATTGATCTGGCATACCATGTGCATTGCCATGGAGATCAACTCATATATTAAAAATCTTACATCTGCATACACTTCATGTAAGTTTTTTCCATCATAAATGAATATATCTGCATTTATAATGGAAACTGCCTATGTAAACATTCCCACAGTGGAGGTGCCAAATGGGTACCACTGGCAATATGGTGTACTTACAGTGTGACAAGTTTACATAGACAGCTTCGATTATTAGTGTGGACATAAGAATCTATAATGTAAATATAAAAATAAGGACAGAATACATAACATTAAAATGGGGACTGAATTACATATGTACAATCTGGCCTTATTGTTCCCCAGCCTCTAACGTCCTTTACCTGAAGACTATATTTAGTCTTACTCTGCGTGTGCAATGTCATGGGAGATCGACTAGTATGTTATATGTTTGCAAGAACGATACTGGGGCTCATAGTCAAATACTCCAACACAATGTAACTTAATTGTTACAAATTATATTCCTCCTTTAACAAGCCTTACACTGTGGGTCCCATCGTATTTGCATATCTTTCCCCTACAATTCCATTCTTAATCCTCGTCTCCTGAAAGTGGTGACTCACAGTGGGGTACAATGTACTGAGTAAACAATGGCAGATGGAGTCTAATGTGGGTTGTGGGCAAGTGTGAGGTCATTCACTTTAGACCTGAGAAAGATAAATCAGAGTATTTTCTAAATGGTGAGAAAATGGAAACTGTATAGGAGCATAGAGATTAGGGAGTCCAAGTACACAAATCATTTAAAGCTAGTTGACAGGTACAAAAAGCAATCAAAAAGGCTCATTTTGATGGCAGCCCTTTGGCACATCACATAAAAGGACATTCTTCATGAGTATGGCTGTAGAGTTACTGTTGAGGATATTTGGTTTTGGAGAACATGACAACTGAGCCTGATTCTGTCCCTTTGTGATATATACACGTGAACTTACTAAATAAATCAATACTTCCCTTTACATAATGCCTTCTCACATTGAAACATTTCAAAGTGCTTCAAATAATAAATTAAGTTTTTTTTTGATGACCAGTAACTATCGTTATGCAGGCAAACTTCCAGTTGATGTTGATCAAGTATGAGAATCCTGGCCAACTTTCCTAGCTAGATGACTCTATAGCCCTGACTAAAGATTGGCTAACAAAGCACAGGCCAGAGGTCAAATCTGAGATCTTTGTGGTATGCATGGCTCAGTAGCACATTTGCAGCACATCTAACAACTGAACCACCAGGGTCTCTACTGGACCTCGATTATAGTCAGTCAATGAACTCAAACCTTGATGAGATGATCCTCGATGAAGAATAAGTTCTCTCGTCCCATGAGTTAGTAATAGTGAGGTTCAACTGTCAACGCTCATTACTAATTTATGGTTGTTCTTTACAGATGTATAGATAACACAGAGAATTTTTCTAGATTTTATATATTTTTAAAATATGGTCACTATGCAGCGCTGTGTGTGTCTAATCACTAATGAGCTGACCTTGCCAGATAATTTCAAGGACTGCCTGGTTGTCTGTTGGGTGTTGGATGATTTTCCAGCATGGGGGCGAGGACTATGGGGCAGGGAGAACCAAGACAGGGTGCCAGAAGAAGGACTGGGCAGTGATGGCCAGGATTATTTTTTTCTTTTGTAATACAGCCTCCCTTTCAGCACCTGTTCCAAATAGGCCCTGTGCAGCTAGAGTACTGCTCAGGCACTCCAATTGTCTAACTTAAATGAAAGTCATGGCAGGGCCAAATGAACCTTGGACACAGTTTGTGCGCTTTTTCCACCAACATTGGGCGCATTGAAGGTCTCAGGCCCATCATAATATTATCTGCCCCATAATATAATATTTTATCTTATATGATTATGTGAATAAAGTACAATACAAACTGCAGACAGCTACAGAATTTCATTTTTACTGTATGCTCTTTGTGAAATAATTTTAATCATTTAAGAATTTCAACAATGCAAAATAAGGTTAAAATGTTTTAAAATGTTAGCTTTTTACTTTTTCATTGGTCCATTTAGTGGGACTGTAACATATGCATGACTTCTTGGCCATATCCTATATGTAAGCTTTTAGTGCAGCCTATGTGACTTCTACTCCTCAGGACTGGCCTGAGGAACCATGAAGAAGAACAAGAGGGAAACAGGAAGTGGGCAAGTACAGAAGCTTCAAATCAGACATTTGATTATTAAAGCCACTCCCAAATCTGGGAAGGCACTTCCAACACATCTTTCATTCACCTAGAAAGGATCTGAGAAATAAATTGTTGTTTGATAGGCATTCCTCTCTCATGTCTACTCTCCAACCCCTATCTCTCTATTGCAACCTTTCTGATCTTTCTCTATTTTATTGATTTGACTTTGATCAATGTTCCTCTGAACTTTCCTCTCTTTTTCCTTCTAAGATCCAAATGTGCTATAGTACACATTCTTCTTCATCCACACATCTCTGTGGTGTTGAAATGAAGACTATTTGCACAGCTTTCTACTTTAGTTCATTCTTTCCCAGACTAAAATGATAGAACTCTTGACTTCCCTCAATCTTCCCTTCCCTTCCAACAATCTTCATGCTTTTAAGAACCAACCTTGGTGGAGATCATTTCAATACGTCTCGGCCCTTCACCATAGTTTCTTAATAAATTAAAATAAATGAAGCTTTTTTACAATTGTACAATTCTATTCAGAAATTAAAGCTACCAATTACAAATATTCTCCATAGTGAATATTACTAAAAATATATACATAATGATTGCTAAGAAAAAGAGTTGAAAGATTTACACTTCTAACTGACCTGATGGAGCAATGTACCACTGTGCCATGGGATGCAACTATGATTTTTCATGTTTTGAGTTCACAGTCTCTACAGATGCCATGTGCTTACCCAGAGGGAGATAGAAAATTTCAGAGGACATGTTATTGCAGATCACTTCCCAGCAACATGTTATCTTGTAACAATGACAAAGATGTGAGAAGAGGCCATCGAGCTAAAGTATGCATTGAAAGATCCAACAGTGGGAGAAAGAAACTTTAATAACAGGGGAGAAATATGCAAGCGATAGACATTAGTTTGCTGCTGTCTGCTAGTTCTATATATTTGAATAGGCTAATATTATATTACTTTTTATTACTTTGTGGGCATCAGAATATTGGATCAGAATTGGTGCATTATTTTACCATCCAAAACAAACTCCAGAAACCCATTGTTTGTGGAATAATATTCCCTATTATTATAATTTTGTTTTCTCTCATCTTTGCTAACCCTTTTGCTCAACTGAGAGGGTAGGCAGGCTACTTGCTCCTCAGCCAAGACAGCTCCGAGTTCTTGAACTGATTTTGAGGAAATGCATGAGAGCTATGTTAGTTGATGCACCCTACATTTCCCTCAGTTTCTGTGGTAAAATAGCCTCCACTAGACAAGGAACTGATCATATAGGGAACCAAAAGGGAGAACCCACACCTTACTATGGTGTGGTACAGCGTGTTACTGCACCAATTAACTCATTCATGAAAAAAAATCATTCAGTTTTTCAGATTTCAATCTTAGTTGTTTTTTTCACACTCAGAAGCCTCATTGGCTCATATGAAATAGCCTGAGGATCTGTTTGTCTATTACCTTCTGATTATTCTGTCATTTCAGGTCTACGTTAGTGAGTTAATACTTTCATGTCTTTTGTTTTTATAGTATCGAAGATCAACATAGGCGACTTTCAGAATAATATTAATATGCAAAGAACTACAAAATTCAAAAATATATAATCTAATTTCTGTTCCCTAACTAGTCAATTGCAAAGTTAGAAAATGTATTTTATCAAAAGAGCAAATTAGCATCATAAGCTATTTCAGCACACACACAAAGCATTTTTGAACGAAAATGCTTTTCAAACTTTTGGATAAAGATTGTCTGGAAAGAACAAACTTCAGCTCTTCGTACTTCTGACAAATGGTCTTTTAGTAATACTTCAAAAGTCATGCAATGTGATTTCAAAGTTGTCTATATAAACAAGATTGTTAAACGGAGCTGTGAATTTGAAAACGTTGTTTCATATTAAATGGATTAGCAGAAAAACGGTTTGTTTAAGCCACTACAATATGCATTCTGCTTCGGGCTGGCTGCGTTCCCCAGTTCCTGAGCTCTCCCTGTACAGCGATGCAATGCAACCTCACTCACATTCAACTCAGCTCTACTGTATGTGTATGTGTGTGTGCATATCACTGCGCGCTCTCACAGGCTCCGGGGGGGAGAGAGAGAGAGAGGGGGGGGGGGGGGGGAGCGCGACCTATTTCCATATGGGAAAAAAGATTTTTCTTCATCACAGCCCACCAGGGTGGATTTGTTTATGACTCACAAACTTACCGACCCAGCTCGAATCAGATGCAAAGAAATCAACATGGACAGTTTGCAATAAGAGATGAGTTGGTGGAGTGGAAGGATACGAATAACAAAGTGTGCGTGTGTTGGTCATTGCTTCCGCCCAGATGATTTTTTTTCCTCTCCCTTCTCTTGTCGAGTGAAAAATGGAGTGAAAGCGGGGATGGAGACTCGGAGCGGGAGCGGCAGCCGGACCCGGAGCGGACCACCACCACCACTACCAGCGGCGGAGGAGGGGCCGAGGAGCGGGGACTGAACCCGGGCCACTTTACACACACAGAGAGAGAGGAGTGCGGAGCGGAGCGGGGCGAGAGTGCCGGTGCCGAGGGTCTCTGCCCACCCGCCCGGTGTGTTGCTGGGCACCCCTCGCCCACCAGCCCGCCCTCGGGTTGTTATTGCTCCCCCCCGAGCCGCTCTCTCTGCTCACTGCCCGGCTGTGCTGTGCTGTCCCTGTCCCCCCCCCCCCCCCCCCCCGGGGGCTTCTCTCTTCTCCTCTCCCCTCCCCTCCCCCCGGTGAATCTCCCCCCCCCCCCCCCTCCTCCTCGACCTCCGGTGTGATGTGGATACAAGCGGACGAGGTGCTGTCCGGGCGGCGGGGAGCAGCCGCCACACCATGAAGGGGATGCTGATGAGGATTAACGTGGCCATGATCGGAAGCCGGTGAAAGATGAGCGAAGAGGCGAACCCGACCGAGTAAGAAAAACCAATGACCGAGGGGCTTGTCTCCCCCCCCCCCCCCGGTTTTACTCCTTCTTCTTCTTCCCTCTGCGTTGTCACCGCCCCGGGCCTCGCACTCTGACCCTGGTGTTGGTGTGAAATGGCCCGGAGAATGAGCAACGTTTGGATCGGGGAGGGTCTCGGTCCCCCTCTGTTTTGATTTTGTTTCCCTCTGTTAGTGGTGTAAACCCAGATTCTCTCCCTCTTTTCATCTCTAACAGCCGATGGAATGAGAAAGGAAAGAATCATTTACAAACGGCCAACCTTCTCTCCATGAATTGTATTTTTGAGCAGACTTCGAGATTTTTTTTTGAGACACACGGTGGAAACGACAGTGAGCGACTGTGTGTATAGATATATAATACATATAGAGAGATCTATAGGTACATAGATATATGCATAACTATATAGAGATAGATATATAATAGATGTCTACTGTATGTATATATAAAAAAGATGTGTCTATATATATATAGATAGTTATATCTATAGATATCTGTATATATGGGTACATCTATAGATATCTGTGTATATATGGGTACATCTATAGATATCTGTATATATATGGGTACATCTATAGATATGTGTATAGATAGGTACATCTATAGATATCTGTGTATAGATAGGTACATCTATAGATATCTGTATATACAGAGAAGTACATCTATAGATATCTGCATATACAGAGAAGTACATCTATAGATATCTGCATATACAGAGAAGTACATCTATAGATATCTGCATATACAGAGAAGTACATCTATAGATATCTGCATATACAGAGAAGTACATCTATAGATATCTGCATATACAGAGAAGTACATCTATAGATATCTGCATATACAGAGAAGTACATCTATAGATATCTGCATATACAGAGAAGTACATCTATAGATATCTGCATATACAGAGAAGTACATCTAGATATCTGCATATACAGAGAAGTACATCTATAGATATCTGCATATACAGAGAAGTACATCTATAGATATCTGTCTTTACAGAGAAGTACATCTATAGATATCTGCATATACAGAGAAGTACATCTATAGATATCTGCATATACAGAGAAGTACATCTATAGATATCTGCATATACAGAGAAGTACATCTATAGATATCTGCATATACAGAGAAGTACATCTATAGATATCTGCATATACAGAGAAGTACATCTATAGATATCTGCATATACAGAGAAGTACATCTATAGATATCTATATACAGAGAAGTACATCTATAGATATCTGCATATACAGAGAAGTACATCTATAGATACCTGCATATACAGAGAAGTACATCTATAGATACCTGCATATACAGAGAAGTACATCTATAGATACCTGCATATACAGAGAAGTACATCTATAGATACCTGCATATACAGAGAAGTACATCTATAGATACCTGCATATACAGAGAAGTACATCTATAGATACCTGCATATACAGAGAAGTACATCTATAGATACCTGCATATACAGAGAAGTACATCTATAGATATCTGCATATACAGAGAAGTACATCTATAGATATCTGCATATACAGAGAAGTACATCTATAGATATCTGCATATACAGAGAAGTACATCTATAGATATCTGCATATACAGAGAAGTACATCTATAGATATCTGCATATACAGAGGAGTACATCTATAGATATCTGCATATACAGAGGAGTACATCTATAGATATCTGCATATACAGAGAAGTACATCTATAGATATCTGCATATACAGAGAAGTATATCTATAGATGTGTGTGTCTATACAGAGAGGTGTATCTATAGATGTGTGTATATATATATATATATATATATAGAGAGAGGTATATCTATAGATGTGTGTGTTTATACAGAGTGGTGTATCTATAGATTTGTGTGTATATAGAGAGGTGTGTATATATAGGATTTGCCGCCTGCACATCACCAAAGGTTAATGAGCCACCCAAATTCCGAAACAGAAACATCTCTGGTGTTACCTCTGGTCTGGTCTGTTTTGTTGTGTATTCAGGGGCCTGATCTGGTTTTCCTGCCTGTCCGACTCTCCTGAAACATTTCCCCACACTTTAACCGAGAAAGGCAGGCCTGGCCGTGCGGTGGGTGGGGGTGCGGGTGCGGGTGCTCGCTGTGCGCTGCTCCCCGGGCCGGGCCTTTTTAATTTGGGGTTGGAGCCGGTGTTTTCATGTCCAGTGTGTGTGTGTGTTTTTTGGTTCCTCTTTTTACCCCCCACCCCACTCTCTGCCCCTCGCACCATTTGATTTAGGAACCTGCCCTCCACGGACCGGAGTAAAAACATCTTTTAACTATAACTCGGGGGGGGGGGGAGGGGTCTCTTATTGTGTGTTTGATCGACCCTAAGATCCAGTGTTTTTATTATTTGAGTGGTGCGAGGGTCTGGGGGTTTTTTTTTAATGTACGTGGAGACGGGCCCACTACCGAACGTCAGGCTCCTGCTCTCCCGGTGAGCCTCTGTGCTCGATTATATTTTAATTCCTCTAACTCGTGAAAGACGTTTGGTGAAAGTTTGTTTATTTTTGTTTTGTTTTTTTTGCTCGGGTGAATTGATCGCTATTCGGTGAGATTCCCTCTTTGCGGTGATGCCAGTGACCGGCCGACCCAGCCGCCATGTTTTTTCTCAATCATTCACATTTGCATACCGCATTTTCATTCATAAAAATATATATATATATATATATATTTATATAAAAAATCCCCAAAGCCTGGGAGAAGGGGCCCCTTCAGGCGATGCCTAAATCGCACGCTGCCCTTGTCGCATCCGTTGTTGAACGCGATGGTATGATTTCGAAATCTTTAGTTTGAAGAATCGTGTGAAAGGAAGGCAACTTCCAGTTGCAGAAGACGTTCAGTCGGTGAGAAATATTAGCTTGGGAGGTGCAGCCGTCACGTGATCGCCCCATTCATAAAATACCTGTTGTCCATTCACAGCCCTGATACTCTCGCATTGTACACTTGACAGTGGAGGCACATGAGAGAAGAGCCAGCACTGGGACATCTTTTGCCAGACAATCTACTGTTTTGTAACAATTTAACAATAGCTAAGAAGGTATATCCTGTAACTCTAGATGTGTGAATGGGTCTACAGAGTACAGTACGTCATTTTGACCTGTGCTTTGGCAATCAAAGAAAATGAGCTTTCAGTTTGCAAATTTATGTTTGGTGATTCATTTCCAAAATGTGAAACTTAAGTAAAACTGTTGCCATGTCTTGTATTATAGCATATTACCAATTTGCTACAGAATTTTTAACAATCTGTATATTTAGAATATGTGCAGATACTTTTTTTTTTCTAAATTAGCTTTTGTCAGTAATGTGTCCCCACCCAGCCCAATGCAAATACTTGTTAGAGTACTTGTGTGTGTCTCTCTCTTTCTCCCCCAAAATCTAGTTTTCTGCACTCCAGGAGGTGCTAACTCTTTCTGGGACATGGTCCCCTATGTAGCAAATGCTGAGCAGTATATTGCCCATTGATCATTTTTCACGTGTCAGCATGCCGTTTAACCATGGGACATATCGCTGCTAAACTCAGTGTTGTCTACACATGCACTTCCAGCAAGAGTAACTATGGCAGTGATTAGGAGTCTGGAATTTTTTGACTTCCATAGTCCTGGACTCTTTAGGTCACTTGTTGCTCCTCTACTGACCTGACTGAGATCAGCTAACTCAATATATAGATTAAGAATTGAATGAGGGCCTTCATGCTATTAGTGACTCAGCAGCAAAGAGAGGTAGGGGTGATGTATTTATGCACCAAGCCAGTGTTCATTTTACTTGTGCATTGGAACAGTTGTTTCAGTGGCTTACAGCTGTATTGTCATTAGGATGTCAGTGAAGCATATGACATTTTCATATTTTGCACTATGCCCACTTAAACTGCACCATAGTTATAGATTTTGTCTGTAGATAACAGTTTAAACTTGTAGCATTAGGTGCTGGTAGTGGTGAAAGTCACCTAAGAGTGCGTTCACCCTATAACTGTAGCACTGTGAAGCAGTTTGGCTTTGAACAACAATGTAGTTAAAATGTAAATATAGTCCAAAACTCACCCAACTTACCTGTAAGGAAGTGGACTTGTACTACTCCTTGGAGATAGTGCCACTCCACTTCACTTCAGGTCTTGACTCCTGATTTCTGCACCGCTGCTAAACCTATTGTTTGAATGCACAGCAAGATACTGAATTAAGATTATTGCACAACATTAAAAGTATGTTGGCTTAGTTTGTTTTTTTCTATATCATAGGTCTTTTTCAATAGGCTAAATATAACTAATGATTGTTTACTTTTGAGACCCACTATGAACTGGCAAATTGTACAACAGAATGGACTGAAGTGGAATAGACTTGCAAAAAAAAAATCGGACTCAAAATTAAATGTTTAATTATACATATAAGCCATAACTAATATAGTTAAATTAGTTGATGTGCCAAATTGTAATGAACTGTCTAAGCTGCTGCAACCACCTTTTATTGATGGGACTTTCAGTGCTAAACCAAATTAGGCTGTTTACAATCCCTTTTCAGTTTCCAGTTCTGTCTTCAATATTTGATTTTTTTTTTAAATGGATGCTTCTAATTTGTTAGTTATGTGAGGCATGTAACCTCAGCACAGAATTGAACTATTAAGAGGAAATTCTTTTTAAACTTGTTGGGTAACTACACTATCATACTGTAGTGGAAGTGGTTTAAAATGTAACGTATGTGTTATAAGGGCAGAAAATTAAACTAGAAATGGTGAGAATAGGCTCAGTAGCCATTGCTTTATTTTACAACTCAGTGGAATAAATCTATTCACTTTGACAATACTGAAATTTTACAGCTTGTAGGATATTTACATTTGTAAAATTGTGAAACAAGATGGTTTCAAGTTGATCATGCAAGTTCACAACTTCAGACTTTCACATTGGACACTTCAAACATCATGCCAAGGAAATTAAATTTTTGTCTTATATTTAAAAATCCCATTTGTAATGGGGTGTTTTAAGAGCCGCAGATAATTACCATTAAATCTCAAAACACTGGGTATTTCACCCACCTACTATCTTCTCAGACACCAGCTGTTCTGAACTTGAAACAAATGGTTATTGCAATTCAAAACCGCTTCCCCTGATACCAAATGAATGTGCCCAAATGTTGCGTAGGACATCCGCTTTGATATCATCTTTGTGTTCGTAGTTTAGTGGTTGACCTTTCTTTGAACATACCTAAATATGCTGAAGGCTCTAGAAGTTCACAGCTACTTGGGAGAACTGTGGGCAAAAATCTTTTCAGTAAATTACTTGCTTTAAAAAAAGGAGAATGAAAGCTGGATGTAGTAGATCCATTCAGTTGTGGCCCTTGTCGTATTTTTTTTTAAAACTATTTTTAACTTCAAAAATCTGAGGTAATGCAGCTTTTAAAATTAAAATATCCTTACAGAATTCATATCCTGCTCGTACCTATGTTAGATACTAACAGAAAATTCATCTCTTGAGGTACATGTATATTTAATGTCATTTACTTAAACAAGAATGATTCTAACATGACTCATGCCCACAAATAACCCCATTTTGCTGTTTACAAAGATATTACCAGTTTTGGTTTTGTAAATTAGTTCCTAGGATCCAGCCCTTTGGCCTGTTTGCAGTGGCTTCTTCTGCTAGCATTGGGTTCACAGAGCATCCATCTACACTCATCCCATTTGCAGTTCCTATTTTAATATAAATCACAACAGGCAGAGCTGTCATTTTATTATGCATAGTTCTTTAGCTTGTGTTTAAAAGGTCTAGTATGATAGTATATAGTTTGTAGAAAAATTGTAGGTAGCATGCTTCCTGAGAACCTTTGATTAATTTGCACTCAATGTAAAAGCAAAACTTTTAAGATATAGCATTCAAGATCCTCTGACTAAAGAGTGGTAATTTTCTTTTAAGTATACACATACACGACTGTTCTAAAATGGGCTTTAAAAAAAATTCTGTTTACAGGAAGTTGGTATGGTGAGATTCCCAAGGGCTATGATTTCAAAACTATTACCCATTCGTTTTTAGAAGCAGTGAAAGAATGATGGCCTTTTTTATGAGCGAGAAATTTCTTAGTAGACTTTTTGGATGTTTCAAATGGATTTTAAAAATGTTTGAGAAGTCACAAGATGATGGCTGTGACTCACCCACTGTAGTCTTTGCTGTATTTAATTTGAATAAGTGTATTGGGTGTTCTTTGTGATAGCAGACCAGTTATCCTGCATCTCAATTTCTGCATGATTATGATTACTGTGAAAGACTTTGTCTGCTTTCATTCGCCAATAAAAGTACATTCAGTTTGTAAGCTGAATTTTCCATCCTATGAAACAAATAGAAGTGCACTATTCACTGAACTGGAAATGTACTGTATCTTTTCCTCAAACTGCATTTTGCAAAGAAAGCACAATTGGGGATAGTGCACTATCAGGGGTGCATTCTTGATATCCAAACATAATCATCAATATAGTGTTGGCTGATTTAGAAAAGGTTTATATATTGAGTGCTGTACCCAGAAACACGCTAGGAGATTTTGTTCTGTGAAATATACATTGAAGAAAATAGTATATTATCATGGCTGCTGCCCTTTCCAGTGGTGCACCTTATAGATGTGTGGGATGCTGTATTTGTTAAATTGCACTGCAGGTGATAGATTAAATTCTTTTTTTTTTAACAGGCAAAATGTATTCATTAGGCTTGCAGATGTGACAGAGGAAGTAGGGAATTTTAGTTCTTTTTTTAAAATCATAGCTAATCCAGCATTTCTAATTGTAAAATCTAGTGTATAAGTCGTACCTGTGCATTTCCTATTACAATAGTGAATATATTTCAAAAGTACTTCATTAGTTGTAAAGTGCTCTGGGATATCCTGAGGTCATGAAAGACGCTATATAAATGCAAGTTCGTTCATAGTTTTAAGTTTTCTAAATATGAAAGTGCAACTTGTACACTGGGATAATATATTTGTCAAATTAGCAACTTATCAGCTCGTTTGAATAATTATTTGTAGCTACCTGCGCAGCCTTGGCTTTGTTCAGTGATGTGGAAAATCTGGCCAGCTGGTCAAATGGCGGGAAGTCTACTGTCATCACACGTACCTGAGAGTAAGGCAATTGTAGAGTTTTATCCTGGTGGTGTTGATTGAGGGATAAATGTTGGCCAGGACACAGGGAACACTCCCATGCACTTTTTCCAAATAGATTGATAGCATTTCCTTATAGGTGACATTGCAGTGAGAAAGACTCAAATAATCTTATCCACAAATATATTGTGCTAAAAATACATTTTTTGGAACTCACACTTAGAAGCACGATGTATCCTTGCTTAGCCATGGCTTCCTTCTTTCAATTTCTCCACTCCCTTCCCCCCTCTCCCCCACTGCTCCTTTATTTTATGGAACATGGGGGTGCAGGCTGAGACAAAGCTAAGCAACTAGATCTTTCCTTGTCTTATCTCATGCTATGAAGATGGCTATTCTGATCAGGTATGAATCTTATGAGGTTTTAGAAGTTAAGGGCTGATTTTCTGCTCCAGGCTCAATTTAGGCTTTTCTGCCTAGCTGTTGGTATGAAGTTAGCCAGCAGCACAGTGAGCTCACTGTACCAAATTTCAATAGTCAGCTCATTTGAATAATTATTTATAGCTACCTGCCCAGCCTTGGCTTTGTTCAGTGATGTGGAAAATCTGGCCAGCAGGTCAAATGGCGGGAAATCTACTTTCATCACAAATACCAGAGTGCAAGGCAGTTGTAGAGTTTTATCCTGGAGTTTGTTTCTAAAACAGTGACCTTACCTTACAAAATAGGTAGTTAGAAGAATGAACAAACTGGCATTTATAATAGTACAGTACCAATGAATTACTCCTAAAATATAGTCAAACAGGGCAGCCAATTTGCACACAGAAAGGTCCCATGAATAGCAATGAGATAAATGACCAGAAAATCTTGTTTTGGTGGTGTTGATTGAGGGATAAATATTGGCCAGGACATAGGGAACACTCCCATGCACTTTTTCAAATAGTATTATGGGATCTCTATGCGTCCAACTGAGCAGACAAACACAGCCTTGGTCTCATCTGAAAGGCAGTATCTCCAAAAATGCAGCACTCCCTCAGTGGCAGTCTGGAGTGGGGCGTAATCCCACAACCTTCTGACTCGGGCAAGGAGTGCTACCACTTGACATTTGGCAATTTAAAAATTAACCATTATTATTTGGTAAGAATTATGGGGAAACTATTTTTGCAGACCAGATTTAGTGACTATCTTCTAGAGCTGAAATATCCTAGCGTAAGAAGCTTTTGACAAGTCACCCCATCTTTAGCCATGGAACTATTCTAAAGTCCTCTTGTGTAATGTGTAAAGGAATGCTATAATGGTGTTGGGAATGGAGCTGACCATCTGGCAATTGTCATGATGCTCTAAAGTTCCTTTAGATTGATCAACCAGAAGCAGTATGTTAATAGTGATCTGGTATATTAAACATCTGTCATGGGGTGTTCTCAAGGTTATGGTTGCCACAGCAATTTAATTACTTCAAGTAGTGTAAAAAGGCCATTGTATGTCATAGTAAAATCAACATTGGCTCACGTGCTGATAGGCTGGTTATAGATTTTTATGGGTTCAAAGTTTTGAACTTCTAACTAAATTTCATTACATAAGGCTTATAATTGCAGGCTGCCTTGTGTCCTGATTGTCTTGAGCTCAAAGTTGCATGTTGTACAGATATTGAATATTTCAGTATTATTTTATATATAAATTGTTAGAAGAAATTTAAGCAAAAATGAATCCCTCCTTCATATGGTTTACTGGTTTAATATACTTATGGGACCTGCCGAATGTATATGTTTATATTATGGGCACAAACAAATGTGAAAATTGCAGATTAAAAAATAGGAATGAAAGAAAGGCAGACTAGGGTATTGTCACCTAATGTCCTGCTCTCAGAGCAGTGAGGAAAAATCACTAGCTATGACAGTTAGGAGCATAGGAACTGCTTATAAATTGGTTTAAGTCTGTGATTGCAAGGGAACTTTAACACATGACTTTCCGAAGTGTGCCATTGAAATAAATAAGGAGAAACTGTTCCCATTGGCGGAACCAGAGGACACAGATTTCAGGTGATTGGCAAAAGAACCAAAGGCGACATGAGGAAAAACTTTTTTACACAGCGAGTAGTCATGATCTGGAATTCGCTGCCTGAAAAGGTGGTCAAATGTAAGGAATCTTACAACACCAGGTTATAGTCCAACAATTTTATTTTAAAATCACAAGCTTTCGGAGATTATCCCCTTCGTCAGGTGAAAAGGTGGTGGAAGCAGATTCAATTGTGGCTTTTAAAAAGGAATTGGATAAATACTTGAAGGGGGAAAAAAATTTGCAGGACTAACTGGATTGCTCTTACAAAGAGTCGGCACAGGCTTGATGGGCCAAATGGCCTCCTGTACTGAATTCATTCTGTGATTCTAAATAGAAACAGCTGTTTAAATGTTCAAATGAGTTTTTGATACCTGTATAAATAACGTAAATAGTTCCCATAAAAGGTAATGTTGAGTGCAACCCAGGAACAAATGTCAGTAAACCATGGTTTGTCCAGAAAAAACAAATGTTTTGGAAAGGTTGGAGGTTCTGAAAACTTTCACAAAATGTTACGTTTCCATTCAACAACAAAATTTTGCTTGTATATAGTGCCTTTTAAAATAGAAAAGTTCTTCACAGATGTGAGGAATTGAATGCTACACCGAACAAGGAGAGGTGACAAATGTTTGGCCAAAAGAGGTGGGTTTTGAAGAGGGTTTTCAAGGATGAGAAAGGGATGGAGAGGCAGAGGGGTTTAGGGAGGTAATTCCAGAGAGAGGGATGTAGGCAGCTATGGGCATGACTGCCAATGGGACTAAGGGAGGAAGGGATTAACAAGACTCTACAGTCCGAGGAATGGAGAGTCAGTTTGGGGGGTGGGGGGCTGTATTGTAATAGGCTAAAGAGGGGGAGGGGCAAGGCTATGGAAGGATTTAAAGACAATTTTAAATTTAAGGTGTTGGGGACTGGGGCTAATGTAGATCACTTTGGTTGATGGATAAGTGGGCTGTGGTGTGGGATATGATCCAAGCAGCAAAATTTAGGATGAACTTGAGTTCAAGAAGGGTGGAGGATCAGAGGTGAACAGGGAAAACTTTGAAGTAACTGACTCTTGAGATGATGACGGCATGTATGAGAGTTTGAACTGTGGATGGGCTGAGGTAGTGATGTAGGAAGTAGGTGACCTTTTGTAATGGAAATGATTTGGGTTTGGAAACTCAGCTCGTGGTTGAGCAAGCCACTTGTTTTGTGAAGTTTGGTTTGGCTGGAAAGGGAACGGGGTGGAATTTGTGACTAGTCTCAAAGACAATAGCTTCAATCTTCCCACTGTTTTAGCTGGAAGAAGTGGAGATTCAACCAAGACTGGCTGTCAAGCGAGCAGTGCAATAGTACAAAGGTGGTGGAGAATTAGAGCTGGTTATCATTGATGTACATATGGAAGCTGACTCCATCTCTATAGATGTTGCCAAGGGTAGTGTGTAGATGAGGAAGAGCGAAGAAGCCAAAGATAGTTCCTTGAGGGACTCCAGAAGTGGTGGGGTGGGAAGAGAAGCCATTGCTAGAGATGTTCTGGCTAAGATCAGATAGATAAGAGTGGAACCAAGAGCTGCAGTCCCTTGGCACTGGACAGCAGAGGAGAAGATTGGAGGCAGATGGAGTGGCCGACTGTTGAAGGATGCAGAGAGGTTGACAAAGGATAATGCATTGTGGTCTCAGATGTAATTTATGACTTTGGTTAGGGCCGTTTCAGTGCTGTGAGATGGGCAGAAGCTGGAATAGTCGGATTTAAACAGAGTTGCAAGAGAGGTGGGCACGGAGCTGGGAGGTAACAACATGAGCAACTTGAGAGGAAAGAGATGTTTGAGATAGGGCAATAGTTAGTGAGGACAGAGGTTGAGGGTGGTGTTTTTGAAGAGTGGGTGATAACTGATTGAAAGGGAGGGGGACAGTGCCTGAGGAGTTGGTTAGTATGGGGGCTGGGGGTGTGAGCTAGTGGGAGGGTTATTTGTCTTGGAGTAAGGGGAAGGCAGCTGAATGGATGGCCTCTATCTTGGTGTTAATTTTGCAGTCATTACCAAAAAGGTACACTGTTTCATAGTTCTGAAACTTCTGTACACACATTTTCTCTTGCGTAATCTATTGCATTAACTGGTAGGATAGACTATTTAAAATACATTATATATCAGCTTATGGGAACCTTATGCTATGGTCTGAATTTTAATGCAACCTAAATGTGAGCATGCGTGAGCCACTTGATGTTCAGATGTCTTCTTTGGTAAATCTTGCTTGCAGCTGCCTGTTGCACTCTTAAAACTTAAATAATTGTGCAAAGAGTACATGAATGGGCCGAAGTGCACACATACTGTGCGCTTCAAAAAATGTAACTTTTTTCACAGTTTCTAAAAACTATTTGGGCCAGAAATCGCTCCGAGTGGTGAGGCAATGCTTACCTCCACTCCTGCAAACAAAATTAACAAAATTACTGTGGGCTCTGTGGCGTCGAATTGCTTGAATTTGAACTTTAAAAAAAAATTGTGCACTATCAACGCAGCCTCTGAGCAGCGTGAGTTGTCGGGGCTGGGAAAGTCTGAGGGGAGAAGACACGCCCACAAAATCTGTCAGGAAGAGAAGTCACGCCCACAGATTCAGCCTGCATTGCTCACACAGGATTCTTTCATTGAAAGTCTGTATTCTGTATGTAATTGTACATAAAAATGTAAAATAAATTGTATTTAAAAAATTTTTAATGACCAAAACTACTAAAATAAGGAGCAATATGAGAGTCCACATTTTTAAAAGTTAATTTTAGTTGTTTGGCAGTCATTAAGACTTAAAAGACTGTTAAAACTTAGTTTAGACCTGTATTTTTAAGCATATCTGTTTGGTGGCGTAATTAGTTATTTTCCAGCTGGGCAGATAAGCAAGTTACCACTTTTTCAATGATTTCTCTGATTGCAGCGTGCAATGTCCCTTTAATTTGAAGCTGTCGTATCGCCGGTGAACCACTGGGAACGAGTTCCAGATTTCCGCCTTTCACTGCGCAATGTCAGAACTTGCTCTTTCAATTCGTCACTAACAACGGAGAGGGGTGTTGAGCTCCTCCATTATTTCGGGAGCAAGTTGTGCCCCATTATCGTGCATGTACTGGTCTTTGTATAATTCAGTTTGTGTACACTTTGAGCGCTTGTATGCACTTTGTTGGGTTGTAACAGGGACTTAAGTAACAGGTGGATTTACCTGATCAAAAAGTGGGTGGTAAGAAGCCAGAGGTCTCCTCTCCCTCAACCAGTTTCCTTTCTGTCCCCTCCTCCCTTTCTGTTTGTTTCCTTCCAAGGCTTTGTTTGCTTTCAAAGTTCATCTTTTTAAAAAAACATACATATGCTAGTAATTAGCATCTCCATCTTACAGGTGTAAGGAACTAGCTATTACCCTTTCTAACTCCCAGCAAAAAAAAACTGGTGGATAATTAGTTGGCTTCAAATCCAACTGGAGTTTTCTTTTCAAAATTGAACTAACATTAACATGGGGTCTCTTTTTTTTCCCCCCCCTTTCTCTTTCCCCACCCCACTCCCAGCTTAATACAACACAAAACAAAAGCTGCAACAGGGCCGTTTTTAAAAAAATTCAATACTAGTTTTGCCTCAAGTTTTTGTTATGTCCTAATTTTTCAAATTTATTTGAAAAGCTACTGAGCACAAAGTGCTAGAAGTTAAAGAAAAATATTCCATTCATAGAGTTGTTACTGATGCATTCTGCACTATCCAAATTCAGCTCAAAAAGATTATGTTTGAATGGTATAGTTGTAAACTATATAGGTTGTGATGCTGAACACCAAAGATTATATTGTACAGTTATTAGTCATACAAAACTGCCCCAACAACCTACTATTTTATTAGGCCAGTTAAAATTCAGCAAGAGTCCAAAAAAAATGTTCTAGTGAATGTGTGACATCCGTGTGTAATCGCTTCTGTTTTTGTCTGCTAATGTCAGTCCAGGCGATGGCAAAAACTATTTTTGTAACACATGATTGCTTTCCAGTCAGTCATGTTTGGGGTTTTAGGATAAGGGTGTGTCTATCCACATAGAATACACTACTAGCCATATGACTTGAGTTGGCACAGTTGGAGATGGATTTTCAAAGTAAATGTCATCAAAATTCTTTGAGCACTTTTTATAGTTCCATAAATACTAATGGGTCACTAATTGAAATATTATAGGGCTGGTCTTCTCTAATTGCATAATTCCATAAAATTCAACAAACAGCCTCATTGTACCTTCCAGTGGATCAAGTCATAATGGTCTGCTTTAGATATAATCCACTGTTATTACTCTTTTGAGAATGTCTGTGGCACCACATCCAGTTGTCATTAACATTCCCTTGGGAGTCTGTTTCAAGAACAGTGCAATTTTTTTTTAAACATTGCCATTTTTATCTTTTTGTTGAAAATGTATATAATAAACACCTGCTGTGGTAGGAGTAATAATTCTGAAATGTTGGTTCTACTGATGTCTATAAACCAAAAAAAGCAGTTTATATGGTTTATCAGAACCAGTCAATTGAATTTGTTTTTGTTCTGTACCAGAATATCCACCACCTTCTGGCATACTGAGGAGTGCTTTTGCAAATGAAGATGAAGTACAATAAGAAATTCAGTTAAACATATTTAATAAAGGTGCATTCGCATGCTATCTTTAATGTTGCTTCAAAGGGTACAGTAGCCGAGTGGTTGTGGTACTGGTTTACCAACCCAGAGGTCCTGAGTTCAAATCTACCTTGGGATTGAATGCAATAAATCTGGTAATTTGTGGACCAGTACCAGAAAATGACCAGGAAATTTGCCAGATTGTTGTAAAAACCCAACTGGATCACAAAGGGAACCTGCCACCCCTACTTGGTCTGGCCTGTATATGATTCTAGTCCCACACTATGTGATTGACTCAACACCCAGAGCAATTAGGGATGGGCAATAAACATTGCCTTGCTAGTGCAGCCTATATCCCAAGAACACTTTTTTTAAAAAAAAAGCTCAATTCGTGCTTCACAATGATGCTAAAGATTGTGTATCATCCGGGTCAGTGGCAGATCGAAGGGATCTGTCTCAGATTTCAGATCCGAGTTTGGGACCCAATGGAAAAAGTTCACCAGGCTGGGGAGGAAAAGACTTTTACCCTGAGATAAAAAAGTTAAAAGTAAGTTTAGTACCTCAAATTTACCTGTCTGAGAATGTGCCTCACGATATCACAATAACGCCACCAAAGGAATCCCCCTGAGCTCAGATCGGTTCAGGAGATGCCTGTTCTGGGAGTGATTTTGTTCAAGTTCAATCGATGGAGTATGAATGTACTGCAACTGATCAGATTTGTGAAGTTACCAGCCTAGTGTCATATCTTGTGTTAGAGAGCTCATTATGTTCAAGGAAACAATGATGTTCAGGTCTATAGAGCTTATGGGTCTTATCAGAAATGCTTAAAATGCTTCCGATAAGTTTATCAGTAACTTCCACTTTTCAACTATTTGGATTGATTACATTTGCTAACCAAGAACCAGATACAGAACTAAAGTGGTGAAGAAACAGAACGTAGAACATCAGCTACAGTTTGAATTCAGTGATTGTGATGTGCTACTAGAATTTTTCTCCTCTGCCCCGCCATACTCTTGTTAACATCACAGTAATTGTGCACAATTACTAACAACCTGCTATAATGCCATTTAAAGTGACACTGACAAAAGTAAAAGTTATATGTTACAATAAACTAAATGTGTAAAATGCTTGGGCTCCTGTGGTGCCCCAGGCTGCCAGGTCAAAAAGAAAAAGTTTCCTGGGTGTGTTGTCCAGGGTGAATGTTGATTTTGAACTCTAGTTTTCAACCCCATTGCCGTAACCCATGTGAAAGATCATTCTCTTTGTCTAGTCAGGCCAGTGTCCTCTATTAAACTTATGACTGGACTAATAAGCAAGAGAACATAAGTTCAATTCCCACCATGGCAGTTTGTGAATGTGAATTCATTTTTAAAAATCTGCAGATAAAAAGCTGATATCAGTAAAAGTGACCATGAAGCTGTTCGATCAACATAAAAACTCAACTGGTTTAATAATTATGTGGAGATGCCGGTGATGGACTGGGGTTGACAAATGTAAGGAATCTTACAACACCAGGTTATAGTCCAACTGTTTTATTTGAAAATCACAAGCTTTCGGAGGCTTTCTCCTTCATCAGGTGAGCGAGGTCACCTGACGAAGGAGAAAGCCTCCGAAAGCTTGTGATTTTCAAATAAAACAGTTGGACTATAACCTGGTGTTGTAAGATTCCTTACAATGGTTTAATAATGTTCTTTTAAGGAAGGAAACCTGCAGTCCTTATCTGGTCTGGCCAATATGTCACTCCAGTCGCACACCAATGTGGTTGACTCTTAATTGTCCTCTAAAGTGGCCTAGAAAGCCACTCAATTGTATCAAACCGTGCAACAGTTCAAGACCACCATCTTTTCTGGGCAACTAAGGATAGGCAATGAATGCCAGCCTTGTTAGCCAAGCTGCCAACCCAAGAATAATTTTTTTTTAAAAATTGGTTCTGGGGCCTTTCTAAAGTTGGTTTTACTATTCTGCATTAACTAATTACTAAATGATGTATGAATATTAAATAAAATAATCATTATTTAAAATATTAGTTCATTGTGGGATATTGAGATCTGTCAGTGACCCTGTTAACACACCATCTTTAGCTTCATTGTCAATGCTGACCCCACCCCAGATGTTGATAGATGATTCAGCAATGGTAATGCCGTTGAAATTTATGCAGTGGTGTTAGACTCTGTCTTGTTCGAGATGATCATGGCTTGTCAGTTGTGTGGCACAAATGTTATTTATTACTTATCAGCCCAAGCCTGGATGTTGTCTAGGTCTTGCTGCATACAATCATGTAGTGCTTCATTATCTGAGGAATCGCATATGGAGCTGAGCACTGCAATCATCAGTGAATGACCTTCATGATGGAGGTAAGATCATTGATGAAGCAACTGAAGATAGTTGGGCCTAGGATGCTGCCCTGAGAAACTCCTCACCTTAAACCCCCCCCCCCCCACCCTTATAAAAGGGGTCATAAACACACTAAATTATTTTTTTAATTAAAAAGAGTAAACTTTGAGTAAAAAAAGAACACACTAAACAATTCTTCTTAATTGGAAAAAAAGAGAAACTCCTGCAGTGATACCATGGGGCAGAGTTGATTGGCCTCCAACAACCACCAAACAAATGAGCAATTAATGTGACCTTGCTTTTTTAAATTTAAACCTTTTTAAAAAAAATAAAGGCAGAGGTGGGGGTGTTAGGTACAAATGTGTCCCTTCACTGATGACACTGAGGCAACCCATGTTAATGTGACCTTGCACTTGCCTAATTGATAGCATATGTTGCAGTTTTATTTTAACCTGGTACAGGTGACTTTCCATCTTCTATTCAAATAGAATTTCAGCACAGTAAAGGTTAGTAGAAATATAGACTGCTTTTTAACTGCAGTCGGATTGTCTAGGTTTCTTCAGAACTCTTGCCCATTACGTTTTTTTAAATCTTTAGAGATTGACGTTTATCTTTGTTATAAACTTGAAATTAATACAAAACTTAAATTAAGTTTTTGTGGGCGGATGTGATATTTTCCAGTGGTCAAAATTGAAAATGTCTTCAAATACGCTCTCATATACCCACTGGTCATCAAATAGTTTGGCTTGCATGTCCGGCCTATACCATTTTTCCATTTTTTATATTGACAGTTGGTGGAAGCTGCTAGAATGCATTGGAGATTTGGATTGAGAGTTGTGTTAATTTGTATTGGCAGGAATCTGAATTTACACATACTCTAAAGTGAGCCTCATTTTATGTTGCTGGTGGTTAGAACTTTAATTTTGATGAATGGCAAACAAAGTTATGTTTATGGAGAAATCCTGCGTATAATTATGCCACAACTGACCTGGAAGTGCTGTGTAGTGACTATGGATGCAGAAAGTAAAGGGGGAAAATATTTCCTGTCCAGGGCACCAATGTAACTTGTTTTGGTGATCAAAAATAATTGGAAAGGCATGCTATTTCATGATCAGACCACCTGTGAGTATTAACTGAAAATTTAGTTGAAAAGGCCAGCACCTATGCTATAATGCTGTAGTAAGCATAATGAAGCTGTGTATGTAAATTATATATAACACTAAATTAGACAACCGTTTCTTAAAATATTTGAATGTCAAACAATGGGAAAAAAATTCTAAATCCTGTTGTACTCTGTGTGCTTGTACAATATTGAAGATTGTAGGAACTTTTTTTCTGTTAAAATAGATGCTGAGCATGCAAGAGCAAACCTGGAGTGTTCATTTGTAGTTATCTCATTGGAATGCTGCTACAGGTTTCAATTTACTGAACTGCTTTATTTTGAACATAAGTATAGCTTTATCTACTAATGGATTTTCAGCAGTACATATGGATTGAGGGATAGTAAGAGGACCACCTTTTCAGTTTTATTTTTGTGCAGTCCCTAAAATAGTCAGTATAGTTAACTTGAAACTTGTTCAGTACAATTATGGTTTTAAGGATTTCTGGCAAAATGGACTTTAATGTTCCCCAAACTCAATACTATCTTTCCCTTGTTTTGTTTTTGAAGGTGAATGCCTTATAATTTGTTTCTTGAGTTCTGAGATTCTGGTTAGTTCTAACTATTACTACAGTATAGTTGTAATTTGTACAGTGCAAATATCTAACTTGGATTTGTGTGTGTCTTTCTCTCCCTGTCACCACCATTAATTGGTAAATTCTTCATTTGGTTTGGCACTGAGCCCTACAGACTAGGGCCTTCTCTCTTGTATGCTGTTTGCTGATCTTTTGTATCATGTTAGTGACCTCAGCTCCTGATGGACAGGTCATCTACAGCCAATGGTGACCCCAAAGTAAACCTGTTGTATTCACAAAGACCGTTGGCAGGAAGAGCCATAATTACTGGGATTTCCCAGTGGCTGGACATGAGTAATCCAACAAGTTTACTTCAGGGTTGCAGTTTGCTGTAAGACCTATGTGTAGGAAACTGATGGCATTGTAACTAGTATAAAAGCAGTTTTAGTGTTGGTTTGGAGAGGATGGAGGATAGGGCAGGCATGAGACAATGTTCCAGGATAGGTAGGAAAAAGTTGCCAAGTTGCCATTGCTGGTTGTTATCCTTGCTAGAAGTGCTAATGTGTAAATGGGTGAGGACAAGGATGGGGCTTAATCTTAATGCCTCCATGGATAAACAGCATTTAATGCAATTTAATTGACATGAGTTTTCATAATTTAACAAGCAAATTCCTCTCTTTTCTCTCTTTCCCCCCATTCCCTCAGAAGATGATAACATGCTCGGGTACAGTGCTCTTGGGTTGTAAGATATCTGTACACTGTTGACCAAGTTTCTTCACATATGAGCCTAAAGAAAGTGTAGGTGGCATTTGATTGTTGGGGCATCACAGCTGAACCTGATCCTGTGCTTACCTGATGTCCATAGATGGACACTTTCAAATGAGTCACTGGTAAGCGATCAGTAGTGGGAAACCTGGCTGAATTCCCCATCCTAGCTGGGGATACTGAGATAAGCCAACAACATATTACCCTGGGAGCTCTTGGTGTACATAGCAGTTTTCTTATCCACTGAACTATCAAGGGAGCTCTATCCCATTTATTTATTTTTATATTTTTTTTTAAAAAAAGTTATTCTGATAATTTTTGGGTTGTACTGCTGCTTTCACATTGTTGTGGTCAGCTTGCTTGCAGATCAGCTCCAGTAGGGACAACAACTTACATTTCTTTAATGCCCTTCAACTATAGAGACACGTCTCAGCATTTTACAGGGCAGACAACAAGGAATGGACTTTGAGCAGAGGGGGAAAAGGAAAAAGAGAGATTGGGAATAAAAGCGTGGTTAAAGAGAAGGATCCCGTAGAAGGCTTTTGAAAGCTGGGAGATTGAAGACAAGGCAGCAGTGTCGAGGGGAGGAAGTCCCAGAAGGCAAGAGCATAGTGGTTGAAGGAGCAGTTGCTTGAGGGATTGGGGAAAATAAGCTCATGATGAAGCAAAAAGTGTGCACAGGAACATATGGCTTGATGAGAGGCCATGGATAGATTTGGTTAGGGATCATTGTCAATTTGCTGGGACAAAAAGTGACAGTAGAGCTTGGCAGGGATGGGTGTGTGGGCTTTTTTGTGAATGACGAATTGAACTATGGCAATCTCGATGAGTTTCAATTAGTTAAGGGTGGAAGAGGACATCAGGGAGAGGTTTAGAGAAATCAAAGACTTTGCTAATAATAATAAGAACTTGCATTTATTTAATATCTTTAGTGTAGAGAAACATCCCATGGTGCTGCGCTGAGGCGTAATCAGACAAAAGTGGACACTGAGCCATAGAAGGGGATATTAGAAGGGTTGACCAAAAGCTCGATCAAAGAGATGGATTTTAAGGTGGGCCTAAAAGGAGGCAGAGAGGTTTAGGGAAGGAATTCTAGAGCATGGGGCCTAGATGGCTGAAGACACAGCTACCAATGGTGGGGCAAAAGTAGGGGGGGGTGCGGGTGCAGGGGGTGCAAGTGGTCAGAGGCAGAGGAACGAGGAGTTCAGCGGGGCCTTGTAGTACTAAAGGTTACAAAGATAGAAGATGTGAGGTCTTGAATGGATTTATATATGACAATGAGAATTCTAAATTGGAGGTGTTGGGTGACCAGGAGCCATTGTAGGTCTGTAAGGACTGGGGTGATAGATGAGTGAGCTCTGGTGTGGTACAGGATACAGGCAGCATGAGTTGACGTTTAGAGGATGGGAAGCCAGCCAGGAGAGCATTGGAATTGTCGAGTCTGGAGGCAACAAAGGCCCAGATGAGGGTTGCTGAGGCGGGGTGGTGGCAGGTGATGTTACAGAAGTGGAAGTAGGTGGCTTTTGATGGAGGAGTACAAAGAATCAGAAACTCCACACGGCGTCAAATGGAATTTTAAGATTGTGAACAGTCTGGTTCAGCATGAGACAATGGCCAGGGAGGGGATGCAATGGGTGGTTAGAGGCAGGGACCAAAGACAATGGCTTCAGTCTTTCCAATGTCTAATGGTGGGTAATTGCAGCTAATCCGCGTTTGGATATTGGAAAATATTCTGACCACACTGAGGCAATGAAGGAGTCAAGAGGTAGTGGAGATGTAGAGCTGGATATTATCAGCATACATGTGGAAGCTGACCCCATGTCTTTGGATGATGTCACCAAAGGGCAGCATGAAGAAGAGGGGGCCCAGGATAGGGTAGTCCCTCTGAGTTGGACGGAAGGTAATCTGCTGACCATTCAATTTTTTGGGAATAGGGTTAAGGGAAGGCGTGCTTGGGCCTCAGCTACTTACAATCTATATTAATGACTTAGATGAAGGGACTGAGTGTAATGTATTCAAGTTTGGTGACAATACAAAGCTAGGTGGTACACTAAGCTGTGAGGAGGACACAAAGAGTCTTCAAAGGGATTATAGACAGGTTAAGTGAGTAGGCAAAAAGGTGGCAGATGGAGTATAATGTAGGGAAATGTGAGGTTATTCACTTTGGTAAGAAGAATAGAAAAACAGAATATTTTTTAAATGGTGAGAAACTATTAAATGTTGGTGTTCAGAGAGACTTGGGTGTCCCCGTACAAGAAACACAAAAAGTTAGTATGCAGGTGCAGCAGGCAATTAGGAAAGCAAATGGCATGTTGGCCTTTATTGCAAGAGATTTGGAGTACAAGAGTAAGGAAGTCTTATTACAGATGCACAGGGCTTTAGCGAGTCCTCACTTGGAGTACTGCGTACGGTTTTGGTCTCCTTATCTAAGGAAGGATATACTTGTCTTTGAGGCGGTGCAACGAAAGTTCACTAGATTAATTCCTGGGATGAGAGGGTTATCCTATAAAGAGAGGTTGAGTAGAATGGGCCTATACTCTCTGGAGTTTAGAAGAATGAGAGGTGATCTCATTGAAACATATAAGATTATGAGGGGGCTCGACAGGGTAGATGCTGAGAGATTGTTTCATCTGGCTAGGGAGTCTAGAACTAGGGGGCATAGTTAAAGGATAAGGGGTCAGCCCTTCAAGACTAAGATGAGGAGGAATTTCTTCATGCAGAGGATTGTGAATCTTTGGAATTCTCTACCCCAGAGGGCTGTAAATGCTGCATCATTGAATATATTCACGGCTGAGATTAATACATTTTTGGACTCTGGGGGAATCAAGGGATATGGGGATTGGGCAGGGAAAGTGGAGTTGAGCCATGATCTGATCGAATGGCTGAGCAGGCTCGAGGGGCCGTATGGCCTACTCCTGCTCCTATTTATTATAGATTAGGGTTTTGTCACGTGACTTGTCCAGCAACTGCTGAAATGTTTCACTTGGTACAGTTGTAGTCAAATCATCATCCAGCAGTGTGGTATGTAAACACTAAATGTGGAATGTTTTGATTTTGAGATATCCTTAATAAAAATTGCTTTTTAACAAATACTGTGAGTTTGGTTTGTGCTTTTACTTTTTTTTAAAAATGCTTTTTACCAGTACCCTGTCAGTTGAAGAATTTTGACTGCTTAAATTTGCTATTTAAAACAGCCAGTTACCATACTTTTGTAAAGTGCAATATCGTGGAAAGCAAAATGCCTGAAGTGTTCAATCTGATGCAAAATATTTAATTTTGTAGTAATAAGAATGAACAAAATTGTGTCCATAAAATGTCCAATTAGTGCTTCATCCAGCTGTCCCAGGCGTCAGTGCAAATGCAGTTAGGACATTGTGGGTAATTGAATGTAATGGTTTCATCAATAAACCCTGGTACCACTGCATTGAAATAGCAGTGCAATTATTTTACTTCAGTTCCTGATTTACTGGAAATGCTGAAAGCATACTAAATTAGTGATGTGACCTTTTCATGCCTGGCCAAGTGGCTGGTGTGTAAAAGTCAGGTTTTGGACAGTGCTTGGAAGATGATTGCCTCTTGTTCTTTTCTGGTTTCCTGGTCCTTCATTGCAAGCACAACAGGTGTTTACATTGTAAAACTGGATAATTGAAAGAGAAGAAATTCGTTACATGCAAAACGAAAAATCTAGTATTAATGGTTAGTGCTCTAAATTGCATCGACTGCATGATTTATCTTCTCACCAGACAGACTAGCTGAGAGAGTGAATTAAGTACTGGACTAAATCAACAAGTAACACATATAGAATAAACTTTGAGGAAAAGGTGGATTAGTAAGTATGGGAGGTAAGTTAGAAAGAAAGACTTGCATTTATTTATATAGTGACTTTCATGACCTCAGGACATCCCAAAGCGTTTCACAGTCAATTAAGTTTTTTTTTTAACGTGTACGCTGTGTTATGTAGGAAACGTGGCAGCCAATTTGCACACACACACAGCAATGAGATAATGACTAGATCATCTGTTTTTGGTGATGTTGGTTGAGGGATAAATATTGGCCAGGACACCGGGGAGAACTCCCCTGCTCTTCAAATAGTGCCATGGGATCTTTTACCTCCACCTGAGGTGGCAGACGGGGGCCTCAGTTTAACATCTCATCTGAAAGTTACACTATGCCATAGACTTCCTTTAGTTATTATAATGAAAATGACAAACCAGAAATCTAATGTTCAGACCCTTGCCGAATAAAACTGCTTTTAAATTATTGAACTGATCGCTAAACTTGGTTGATTCCTATTTTTAAATATGGACTCTAAGGAGCTAGAGTCCCATTATCACAGTAACCTATGTTTTTTTTCTAAAATTACATGAAAGTTCCTGTAAATCAAATGGGCCATAACTTGCCTATTTTCAAAGAAGATAAAATTCATGTTTTGGGACTGTATGCCAAATCATTCTACACCAATTGTTTAGTCAGTGACTTGAAAGCATTTTATATGGTTTGAGATAATCTGATACAAATTTCAGGTTACCTAAGATTCTAATTGTATATGTTTGTGTCAATAACAAGATTTTGCAGTAATGTTGGCTAATGACAAAATGCTGCTTCTACTATCACTCCAATTTGAATGCATGAACACGTTACTTGAATACACAAATGCTAGTGGAAAACTATTCTTCCCTCTCCTCATATCATTTTGTTTTTGACTCAATTTGTAAATGTCAGAAAAATACGTATGGATAAATCTGTCCTAAAAGTAATGCGGTTTTTACTAGACTTTGACCATTGCATGAGTGAAAATTAAATCTTTGAAGGAGAAGGCAATGTGTAGCTAGGGATCGAAGAAACCAGCAGAGAAAAGAGAGACCACGCAGAAATGATAAATGGCCATTCACCCCATAAAGTTCATTCTGATGCTTTCACATCAATTACCAAGGTTGACCATTTTGTCCCCTGCTCTTGCAATGCCAAACTTGTATACAGTATTTCCCAGCAATTGAGGAGACAGAAGAAAGGAAAGAGGGGGGAAAACTGGAAATCTCTTGAGTGGTTTATACAAGATGGAAAAGGAAGATACCTGAGCGGATATATTAAAGAAGATTCTTTTTCTTCTTTTCCCCCACCCACAAGTGACAGCACCTTAGTGCCTCCACTCTTTACAGCTGCTGAGATGGCTTAAAATGTTTCAGAGGCCCATGTATAAAAGAATATTTCTCTCCAAACTCACTTTTATAGATGAGGTTATTTTGAGGAAATGGATGCATCAAAAGCTTCAAACAGATGGGTGAATGGAAAATGATTGTCCAAAGTTGAATACTGCATTGGCAGCAGTTTGTATACAATATGTAGCTGTTCATGCAGTACAAAGGGGTTTTGAAATAATTTAGACAGAAATAGATTCAAAATATCCGTCGCTTTGTGAATTTCTATTTGTTCAAGTACTATAAAATCATAATTCTTGTATCCAACTATATAGCAATTTGCAAAATCAAAATACTGTGGATGCTGGAAATCTGAAATAAAAACAGAAAATGCTGGAAACACTCAGCAGATCAGGCAGAATCTGTGGAGAGAGAATCAGAGTTAACATTCCGGGTTGATGACCTTTCAAGATCATCAACCTGAAACATTAACTCTGTAGCCATTTGCAAAGATGCTATCACCTTAGCGAAATAAAATATCTTGTGGGGAAGGAAACAGTATGGAAGTGTTAACTTACCAGTGAAAGGTTTGCCAAGTTCCAAAAATAAAACAAGGTAACATTGGTTCTAATCTTTTTCACAGTTTTATGTGAATGCCACTTATCCAAATTAACCGGTTATCTGAACCGGTTGGACCTCTCACGCCCCCATTAGATATCCATTTCTGTGCTGAATTAATATTTCATACAGTACAATATTGGAATTAATAGTGAGCAGTTGCCTAAATTATTCACTTATCTGAACAGGGGTATTTCTTGAACTAATAAGTGTCTGAATTATGAAGCTGTAGTAAACTCATTTCATTATGCCTGATCAAATTACAATGTGACATTTAAAAGTCTAACCAGTTAAATTTTTAATTTACAACTGTACATTGTAGTATGCTGTGTATCCACTAAAATCTGACTGTAAAGTTTCTTGTAAAATGGTCTGTTTCGTGGTGTGTTTTATAATTACTGCAAATTATATCTCTAATTTTTTTTTTGAAAGAGATGTTGCCTGGGCAGCATAGTGATCAAATTCAATTCCCCCCTCTGCCAATATTCTGATCTCAGCCATGTTGCTGTGGGGAAGTGCTGGAGAAGGTGCATAAGGAGGACAGTTAACTCTCATGTACTTCCTAGCCACTGGTGTAGAGCTGTATTGTTGGAGGCTTGGGAGTGAGTCATAAGCTTGGTTTGTGCATAAACTGGGAAGAAAATGTGGATGGGGGTAGGAAACAGAATCTCTCTTCTGGGAAGAGGAAAAAACAAAATTTCTGCCTTCTTTTCACAGTGATAGTTACTTTGCACGTGTGCGAGCAGTGGTGATGACCCGTGATGACTCGAGTGGAGGATGGGTGCCACTGGGAGGGGGCGGCCTCAGCTGTGTCACTGTCTTTAAAGTTCATCTGGATGAAAGTGGCTGTGATGATTTTCTTATCCACGGAGAAAGGCTCCGGGACAAAACGGTAGGAACTGATTTTTAAAAAATTATATAGTAATTTGTATTAATCTGTAGTCATGTGCTGAAACAATAATATTCAACATCTAATGAGTTATTAATAACATTACAGTGGATGGGGAGGGAATAAAGCCTCCATTTGCTGTAATCGGAATACATCATATATTTTTGTGGGTGTGTGTATATATATATATATATATATGTATGTATGTATGTATGTATTGTGTGCTCTTTGTGTAATGCTATTTTGTCACGCCAGGGAGGTTTATATTTTCTGTATACAGTCTACTCCTGTTAATTTAAAGTTCTTCATTTTTAAAAAAAAATCTAATTATCCAGTGTTGCAGATTGGACAATTTTAATAAAACAGCACAAGGGTATTATTGCATGATTTTAATTCAAATTGAGCAACTTCGAATTATGAAGCGTGGATTGTACTTTCATTGCCCTTGCCATTCAATCCTCCCAGCTCTGGAGATTTTTGATTTCAATGTAAGTGATGGTGTGATGCAGTGCACCTCATAACTTTCCCCTTCTGTTTGTTTTATTTTTCTCCTTGCATGATCTCTTTCTATCCCCATCATCTGAAAATTCAGCCCACCAGGCCCAATACCTCTCACCCTTCAGACACTACATGTATCTTGAAAATTACATGGGCCCCCCCCCCCCCCACTGACGGCCATTCTTGCAACCAAAAAGTTGGTCTTCGGGCTCTGCCACCTGAAAATGTGACCTCTTCCGTTAATCCACCCTCCAGCGGTCTCCAGGCCCATTCCCTCCCTCACCTTCCAGACACCACCTGAGGCCCAAAAAGTCACCCAGAGCAAAAAGACGGAGGAGAAAAAGCAGAGAGAGGAGACATCTTAAAATGATGAGAAAAATGCAAAAAGGGAACACAGAAAAAACCAGAAGAGGAACGGAGCAAGAATAACCAATTACACAGAGACACCAGGCAGACAAGTGTGTGTATGAATACATACATATATACATATTCATAAATGATATATTGAAAGTATTGCGTATACACTGTGCATTTCCTGTATCACTTGCTTCCTCTTACACTTCCCACCCCCGTACCTTTCCGTGTTGATGATATCCCTGTTACAAGGCTACGTGTCTGCTGACTCACAGAGTAACTCCACAGGAGATATGCTAATAATTAATTAAAAGTTTTGAGTCTGGCATGCACTTCCTGTGTCACAATTTAGTCATGTCTGGGTGTTGTGGCTCCCTGAAATACTTGTTTACAGCATTTCTTAAATAGCTTTTCTCATACCCTTCCTTCTGAGACTCCTGTTTTGCCACTGTGATCAAATCTTTTCCTTGGTCACTCCTGATTGGTCCACAAGCTCTCCTACTGCCAATTGTGTTAAAACTTTTTTAAAAATCTAATTTTGAATCTTTTTTACTTCCAGTTTCTTTTTGAGCATTTTTTCATTCAATCAATCAATTTATTGCCAGCCCACTCCTACTCAGGCTGCTATCTTATTAATTCATTCATGCCCAGCTTGTCTGTATGCTCCAATTCTTGATTTTTTAAAAACAAAATTGTCATTTTATTTCCTTTTTTAACTATTGAATCTCCCTTTTATTTAATAAGCCCGTTCCCAGCAAACATTGCTTTTATTTATGTTTAATTAATTTACTTGGGGGAGAGGAGGGGACCCCATTCTCTCAACCCCACCCAAGGTTTACATTGGTAGCTGACTAGCGAAGATTGATTTTATTTATTTTGTTAACTTCTGGAAAAAACATTCAGGCAGAAGGCCAGTTTTATTTAATTACTTTAGTTAAAGCCCATTCTGAACACTTTTTAAAGCTGCCAACACCTGACCTTTAATTTCCCAAAGCCCATTCTAAGGCTGAAGGCCACTTTTATTTATTTGGGAAGTGCTTTGTTTTCTATTGCCTGGCAGCCTGCCATGTTGCTGTTTTAATTTATTAGTTTGGGTGAAAGCATTTCTTTTCTGCTACTTTTATATCTAATACATCAATTTGGGGAAGCCCTCTTCCTGTTGTTCATGGTGCCTTCTAGTCCATTGAGCTGTTAATTAATTTGAGGGAAAGCCATTCATCCTGTCTCCTTATGGCTCCCTACGTTCACTTAGCCCCTGTTTTTCTCAGGTTCTCCATATCCATTCTTCCACCCAACTCTACTCCAGTTATATTTATTTCAAACTACATCCTTCAGTTCTTTCCCTTCCTACACTCTGCATCTATCATAAGACCATACGAGATAGGAGTAGGAGTAGGACATTCGGCCGCTCGAGCCTGCTCCACCATTTAATGAAATCATGGCTGATCTGATTTTTACCTCAACTCTACTTTCCCACCCTTTCCCCATATCCTTTGACTCCCTTGCTGATCAAAAATTTGTCTAACTCAGCCTTGAATGTATTCAATGACTCTGCCTCCACAGCTTTTTGGGGTAAAGAATTCCAAAGATTCACAACCCTCTGGGAGAAGACATTCCTCCTCATTTCAGTCTTAAACCGGTGACCACTTATTCTGAGACTATGCCCCCTAGTTTTAGATTCCCCCATGCGGGGTAACATTCTCTCAGCATATACCCTATCAAGTCCCCTCAGAATCTTGTACATTTCAATAAGATCTCCTCTCGTTCTTCTAAACTCCAATGAGTATAGATCCAACCTGTTCAATCTTTCCTCATAAGACACCCCTTCCATACCCGGAATCAACCTAGTGAACCTTCTCTGAACTGCCTCCAATGCAAATATGTCCTTCCTTAAATAAGGGCACCAGAATTGTACGCAGTACTCCAGGTGTGGTCTCACCAGCACCCTGTACAGTTGTGTAGCATGACTTCCCTGCTTTTATGATCCATCCCCCTAGAAATAAAGGCCAATATTCCGTTTGCCTTCCGGATTACCTGCTGCACCTGTATGTTGACTTTTTGTGTTTCATGTATGAGGATACCCAGATCCCTCTGTACTGCAGCATTTTGTAGCATTTCTCCATTCAAATAATATTTTGCTTTTTTATTTTTCCTCCCAAAGTGGATGACTTCACATTTTCCTACATTATATTCCATCTGCCAAATTTTTGCCCATTCGCTTAACCTGTCAGTATCCCTTTGCAGACACTTTGTGTGCTCATCGCAACTTGCTTTTCCACCTATCTTTGTATCATCAGCAAATTTGGCCACAAGACACTCTGTTCCTTCATCCAAGTCATTGATATATATTGTAAGTAGTTGAGGCCCCAGCACTGATCCCTGCGGCACCCCACTAGTTACAGATTGCCATTTTGAAAATGACCCTTTTATCGCAACTCTTTGTTTTCTGTTAGTTAGCCAATCCTCTATCCATGCCAGTATATTACCCCCAACACCATGAGCTCTTATCTTGTGCAGTAATCTTTTATGTGGCACCTTATCGAATGCCTTTTGGAAATCCAAATATACTGCATCCATTGGTTCCCCTTTATCCACCCTGCCCCTTACTCCCTCAAAGAACTCTAATAAATTTGTCAGACATGATTTCCCCTTCATACAATTAAGGAGAGTCAACATGGTTTTAATTTGAGTCTCCAAATGTCCTGCTACTGCTTCCTTAATAATGGATTCTAGCATTTTCCCAATGACAGATGTTAGGCTAACTGGTCTATAGTTACCTGCTTTCTATCTCACTCCCTTCTTGAATAGGGGTTTTACGTTTGTGGTTTTCCAATCTGCTGGGACCTTTCCAGAATCTAGTGAATTCTGGAAGATTACAACCAATGTATCCACTATCTCTGTAGCCACTTCCTTTAAGACTCTCTGATGCAAGTCATCAGGTCCAGGGGACTTGTCAGCCTTTAGACCCATTAGTTTACCTAGTACTTTTTCTCTAGTGATAGTGATTGTTTTTAGTTCCTCTCTCCCCTTTGCCCTTGATTTTCTACTATTATTGGTATGTTATTAGTGTCTTCTACTGTGAAGACAGATACAAAATATCTGTTCGATTCCTCTGCCATTTCCTTGTTTTCCATTATTATTTCCCCAGTCTCATCCTCTAAGGAACCAATGTTTACTTTAGCTACCCTCTTCCTTTTTATATACTTGTAGAAGCTTTTACTGTCAGTTTTTATATTTCTTGCTAGTTTACTCTCATCATTTATTTTCTCCCTCATTATTCTTTTAGTCATCCTTTGCTGATTTTTAAAGTTTTCCCAATCTTCGGGCTTACCTGTAATCTTTGCCATGTTGTATGCTTTTTCTTTTAACCTGATACCATCCTTTACTTCCTTAGTTAGCCATGGTTGGTTCACCCTTTTTGTGGCGTCTTTCCTCCTCACAGGGATATATTTTTGTTGCGAGTCATAAAATAACTTTTTAAATGTTTGCCACTGCTTATCCACCATCATACCATCTAATCTGTTTACTAGTCCACTTCAGTCAATTCCACCCTCGTTCCTTTATAATTGCCCTTATTTTAGTAGAATACAGTAGTTTCAGACCCAAGAACCTCGCTCCCAGACTGGATGTGAAATTCATCTCCCCCACTTCCCAATTCAATGTACTGCACCATGACTGCTTTCACACCTGATGCCCATTTTCAAATGTTTCCCAACTACCCAGCTTCCATATAGTTATTGCCTCAATATCTCCAACCCAAAAACCAAGCTTCTCACTCCCCACCTTAGCTGCCTCCTCTTTCAATACTTAGTACCCACTACCCTCAGTAACTCATACCCATTATCGTTTCTCATATGCTACCTACAACCCCATTATTACTTACTTCCACCATCAAAATTCTTACCACGCCACAACGCTCATCTTGATTATTGACTACCCTAATTCCTCAGATGTGTGTTTCCTCTATTCTTTTTTCTCCTTCACCCCAAAAATCCATCAGGGCTGCGCACATACATGCCCTCGTGCACCCTTGCTCTCGTGCATAAGAACATAAGAAATAGGAGGAGGAGTAGGCCGTCCAGTCCCTCGAGCCTGCTTGCCATTCAATCAGATCATGCCTGATCTTCGACCTCAACTCCACTTTCCCGCCCGATCCTCATATCCCTTGATTCCCTTAGTGTCCAAAAATCTGTCGATCTCAGCCTTGAATACATTCAATGACTCAGCATCCACAGCCCTCAGGTGGAGAATTCCAAAGATTCACAACCCTCTGAGTGAAGAAATCCTGCTCATCTCAGTCTTGATGGCCGACGCTGTATCCTGTGATTGTGCCCCCTAGTTCTGGACTCGCTAGCTAGGCGAAACAATCTCTCAGCATTTACCCTGTCAAGTCCCCTCAAAATCTTATATGTTTCAATGAGATCATCTCTCATTGTTCTAAACGCCAGAGAGTATAGGTCCATTCTACTCAACCCCTCTTCATAGGACAACCTTCTCATCCCAGGAATTAATCTAGTGAACCTTTGTTGCTCCGCCTCTAAGGCAAGTATATACTTCCTTAGATAAGGAGACCAAAACTGTACGCAGTATTCAAGGTGAGGTCTTACCAATGCCCTATACAACTGTAGTAAGACTTCCTTACTCTTCTACTCCAACCCCCTTGTAATAAAGGCCAACATGCCATTTGCTTTCCTAATTGCTTGCTGTATCTGCATACTAACTTTGTGTTTCTTGTCCCCAAATCCCTCTGAACACTAACATTTAATAGTTTCTCACCATTTTAAAATATAATCTGTTTTTCTATTCTTCCTACCGGCATTTTTACAGCTTTCACAAATAATAGCCACAGTACTCTCAACCTACAGTATTTCTTAACCATCAACTACTCACTATCCATTACTCTGTCTCTACTACCCTTACCCCAAAATATTTTAGTTTTCCCAATTTCTCACCACTTTCCCCCCCCACCCCACCCCCCAAACTATTTACTACCATGCAGTACACCTCACTTTGCAACTCCCACAGCACTTCCCAAATTAATGCCATTCCAACATCCCCATCCCAAAAACTGTATCCTCTCACTTAGACAGCAGCATGAGGAACACCAGCACACCATGCCTGCTTCCTTTTATAATGCACAATGTTCTCCAGCTTTCCAATGGCAAAGCAATGAGAGATCCACGAGTAATACATTAGAAGTTTTATAGCAGTCAATTCTTGTGTCATTTACTCCCTGTAGCACTTTCCCCGTCACACTTTGTTAGCAGGACTAGCCATTCATGGAGGATGCTTTTGCAATCCCTGCCATCCATTTTCCAAGAAGCAAAAAGTGCAAACTGAGCTTTGCTGTTTCAAAGTTTAAAAAATAAAACTTTTTAAAGCAGTTATATGTTTACTGTTCCACAGAGGCACTGAATGGAATCTGCATATTTATTTATGCTGCTGTGATATTATTTAAAGAAAAGAGTGTTTATTTTTCTGGGAACCAATGGTAAAACACTTAATTCAATGTTTGCATAAAGCTTAGAAACTTATACTGCCAGGATTGGAGCACCCTTCACTCCCTAGTGCTGTCAGATATGTGTTTCTTTTTTTTTCTTCTTCACCTCAAAAATTCACCAGGATTACCCTACTTCCCGCAACCGCACTCTCTCCCCATTGCTGCTGGATACCAGGGCCATGATTTTATCCCTGAAGTCGGGGGAGAGGGGGGGGGGGGGGGGGAGGGAATATCCGGGTTGGAGCTGGGATTCCCTCCCAGCTCCAACCTGGCAAAAAACGTGCCCAAACCAGACCCATCTTGGTGCGTGCGCTTCAGGAAGCCGGAAGCCGGAAGACCCGCCAGCAATTAAAGCCGGCGGAACGATATTTAAACCCACAACTAACGTCGTTAAAGTAGTTGAAATGGTGATTTATGTTGTTAGTGATGCAGGGAAACTATTTCAACGCTGCCTCAACGTGTTTCCCGTGCTATGTGAAGCACGCCATGGGAAAGTAGGTGGGTTGCAGCCGGCCGCCATTTGGCCATCTAAATCCCAGATGGGGGCAAAAGGTGAGTTATTACAGCAGGGCACTCAATTCTCTCAGACAAACTTTTGGCTGGGAGTTCTTTGTGTTTGGACTGAGCATTCTTGGTTCACAATCAGAATTGTTCTGTTTACACATATTTACCTACTTTTTGGACCCCCACAAACTGACATCAGGATGCGGGGGGCGCAATGGCTGCATTCACCAGTACATCAGAGGAGGAGGAATATCACCATCCTCGGCAGGCATGGCATGCAGTTCCGCCGCTTGCAGTTCCACAAGACAGAGGTGCACCACAGGGACCTGCACAAGAGCAGAGAGGAGAACAACAGAGGGCCCGACGACACAGGAGGCACTAACCTCGTGAGAGGCTCTACAGACCAAGGCTGAGCTTCCTGGACCTCTCTGAGGAGCAGCCTACGGAGGCTGAGAGTGAGTCGTCAGGTGGTTGCAAACATCTGCAGCCTTGTTCGTGCAGAGCTGCTCCCGGCTGAGCCTGGTGGCATTGCATTGCCCATCACTGTTAGTGACCACTGCCCTCAACTTCTTTGCCTCCGGATCCTTCCAGGGCGCCACTGGTGACATCGCCAGGGTTTCTTTCGTCTGCCCACAAGCGCATACGACAGGTCACCACCAATGGTTTGTTTCGCAGGGTATACCACTACGTCAACATCCCCACGGATGATATCAGCCAGGTGGAGAGGGTAGTGGGTTTCCACTCTCTGGCTGGCTTCCCATGGGTACAGGGTGCAATTGATTGCACACACGTAGCAATCCGAGCACCTCCACACGAGCCAGGACTCTTCGTCAACAGAAAGGGATATCACTCCATCAACACTCAGCTCGTTTGCGACCACCAGAAAAGATTTCTTCACGTGCCAGATTCCCTGGCAGTTGCCATGATTCCTTCATTTTGTGGGAATTCAACATCCTGGCCCTCTTCCACGCATCAACAGACTCAAGGGCTGGCTCTTCGGAGACAAGGGATACCCCTGCACACATGGCTCATGACACCTTTGTGAAACCCCGTCAGCGAGGCACAGTGTCAATACAACGACAGACGTGGTGGCGATGTGACTGTCATTGAACATGCGATAGGACTGCTGAAGATGCGATTTCGGTGCCTGGATCGGTCTGGGGGAGCGCTTCAATGCGCACCAGCGAGAGTGGGTAGAATTATTGTCGTCTGTTGCGTCTTGCGCAACAGAGAGGGTTACCGGTGGATGAGGCCCCATGCCCTCATCCACAATCCACATCTGCCATCAACATTGAGGACGACGATGAGAAACCCGTTGGCCGAGCAGTGGCTCACCTGGCTGCTCGTGAGGCCAGGGAGTCACTAATATTTGAATGATTCTCATAAGGACATCTGCAGAGTGAGGATAGTCCAGTCCTCAGACCACCTGGAATGAACACCACTAAAACCAGCCTCACCTTCTCCCCCCATCCCCGCACAAAACAGTCCTACAACTACGCATACACTCACTGTAAACGCACCCACTGGGTGGCATCGAGTCTCTCCATTCATGATGAAGCACATGAAAGGGCGCTATCACGAAAGGGACTCAAGAATGGGCAAGACATGGTAGTAGTGGTGAGAATACTAACATTTAACGTAAATTTAACAAAAAACAAATATAAATGAAAAACATAAGTCTGTCAGGCACCCTTGTGTATACTCTTCGTGATCACAAAACCTTAGCCTTTCACTTCCTACTACTTCTATGTGGTGCATCCCCTGTAGCTGCAGCAGAGGTAGTGGCAGGTTGCTCATGTTCATGCCCTGACTGTTGAGATGCTTTGGACCTATGCCTTCTAGGTTTTGGAGCCCCTGAGGGCCCCGCCAAAGACTGCTTCTCCTGCACCTGTGCTGGGGCAGACTCAGTCACCTGGAGAAGAGGCAGCATTGTGGGTATTGGTTGAGGTGGGGGGGGGGGGGCGCAGCAACGGTTGAGATGTGGGAGCGCTTTGAGTGGTGTCCCATTTCGCCAGCATCCATCTCCTGGGCCAGGGCCACATCACCCCTACCACCCTGCTGGACAACAGTTTAGAGGACACATGTGATGCCTTGTAAACCCACTTGTAAAGTATCTGTCTGCCTGTTTAAAGAAGCGGAATGTTGTTCACCCTGAGTCCTCATGGTCGTTGACAGGGCCTAAATGGACTCATTTGTGAGCCGTGCTTGAAGCTCAATGGAGGCTAGCCGTCTCTCCATCGCAGACATTCCTGCACATACCTGTGCCAGCAGTCCACTAATGCAGGAGTTGGACTCCTCCATCCTCGCTGCTTTTGTGGAGAGTGTGGGTGGGACCTGTTCCAGTACCTTGCAAATTTGCTTCTGTCCCTCGATCGTTTTTCTTTTTAAAGGATGGCCCCCGGGATTCTGCGTCCAGCTGAGCAGAGCCCGGAGAGGAGTGCACCCACTGACGCGGACTCTCCACAGCTGCCCCTGCCACCAGTGCATGCTCGTGCTCACTTGTGTGTGGTGACTCACCAGGTGCCAACCCAACTAACTGACTACTAGGACCCACCGAGTTGTGAGTATCTGCGCTGGTAGATGGCTCACCTAAGATGTGACGGTTAGCCCTCAGAGGCCTGGAGCTCCTCTGAGGAATCGCCCTCTCCCGTCACTTTGGTCGCTGATGAGCCTGTAAGAGAACAGAAGGCAATAGAACCATAGTAAAAGTTACAGCACAGAAGGGGGCCATTCAGCCCATCGTGTCCGCGCCGGCTCGAAGAACAACCAGGTGCCCATTCTTATCCCACCTTCCAGCACCCAGTCCGTAGCCCTGCAGCTTACAGCACTTTAGGTGCAGGTCCAGATATTTTTTTTTTAAAGAGTTGAGGGTCCCTGCATCTACCACCAATTCGGGCAGCGAATTCCATACACCCACCACCCTCTGGGTAAAAAAGTTTTTCCTCATGTCCCCTCTAATCCTTCCACCAATCAGCTTAAATCTAAGACCTCTAGTTCTTGAACTCTCCGCTAGGGGAAACAGGTACTACTCTATCTAGGCCCCTCATAATTTTGTACACCTCAATCAAGTCTCCCCTCAGCCTCCTCTGCTCCAAGGAAAACAACCCCAGCCTATCCAATCTCTCCTCGTAGCTGCAATTTTCAAACCCTGGCAACATTCTTGTAAGTCTTCTCTTCATTCTCTCCAGAGCAATTACGTCCTTCCTGTAATGTGGTGAACAGAACTGCGCACAATACTCCAGCTGTGGCCTCACCAGCGTTTTATACAGTTCCATCATTACACCCCTGCTTTTGTATTTTATTCCTCGGCTAATAACGGAGAGCATTCCGTATGCCTTCTTCACAACCTTATCTACCTGTACTGCCACCTTCAGGGACCTGTGCACATGCACTCCAAGGTCTCTCACTTCCTCTACCCCTCTCAATATATTCCCTTTTACTGTTTGCCCTCCCTAAGTGCATTACCTCACACTTCTCCGGGTTGAACTCCATTTGCCATTTTTCCGCCCACTCCACCAACCTATTGATATCTTCTTGGAGTCTACAGCTATCCTCTTCACTATCAACTACATGGCCAATTTTTGTGTCGTCTGCAAATTTGCCAATCATGCCCCCTACATTCAAGTCCAAATCGTTAATATATACCACAAACAGCAAGGGACCCAACACTGAGCACTGTGGCACACCACTGGAAACGGATTTCCATTCGCAAAGACATCCATTGACTTTTACCCTTTGTTTCCTGTTACTGAGCCAATTTTGGATCCAAATTGCCACATTTCCCTGTACCTTTCTGACCTGTCTGCCATGTGGGACCTTGTCAAATGCCGTCCTAAAATCCATGTAGACAACATCCACTGCACTACCCTCATCAATCCTCCTTGTCACTTCCTCAAAGAATTCAATCAGATTTGTAAAGCATGACCTACCCTGAACAAATCCATGCTGACTATCCCTGATTAAACCATGCCTTTCCAAGTGACAGTTTATCCTATCTCTCAGTATTGATTCTAATAGTTTGCCCACCACCGGGGTAAGACTGACCGGCCTATAATTGTTCGGCCTTTCCCTCGTACCCTTTTTAAACAATGGTACTATGTTTGCAGTCTTCCAGTCCTCCGGTACCTCCCCTGTATCTAGTGAGGATTGGAAAATGATCCTCAGAGCATCCGCTATTTCCTCCCTGGCTTCCTTCAATAGCCTAGGAAACAATCCATCTGGCCCTGGTGACTTATCAACTTTCAAGGATTCCAGTTCCTCCAGTACTTCCTTTCTCATTATGTTTACCTTATCCAATATTTCACACCTCTCCTCTTTAACTACTACGTCCAGATCATCCCTTTCCCTTGTGAATACGGAGACAAAATATTCATTTAAAACCCTACCCACGTTCTCTGCTTCTACACACAAGTTACCCTTATCATCCCTGATAGGTCATACCTTTTCCTTAGCTATCCTCTTGTTCTTAATGTACTGATAAAACATCTTTGGGTTTTCTTTAATCTTACTAGCAAATATTTTTTCATGTCCTCTCTTTGCTTTCCTTATTTCCTTTTTTACGTCATCCCTGTACTTTCTATACTCCTAGGCTTTCTGCAGTATTTAGTTTTCTTTTTCTGCTTTATCATGCCCCGTATGCTTCTAGACAACCAGGGAGCTCTAAATTTGGCAGTGCCACCCTTTTTCCTTTGAGGGGACATGTCTGCATTGTACCTGTAGAATTTCACTTTTTAGTGCCTCCCATTGGTTTGCCACTGATTTCTCCAAGTAGTTGTGTCCAGTCCACTTCTGCCAAATCACCTTTTAGTTCTGTAAAATTTGCCTTCCCCCAATTTAAAACGTTTACTCCTGATTTAACTCTGTCCTTTTCCATAATAATGCTAAAACTAACTGAATTGTGGTCACTATCCCCCCAATATGGTCACCCACTGTCACTTCACCCACTTGCCCATCTTCTTTTCCCAGGACTAAATCTAGAATTGTATCCCCTCTTATTGAGCTTGTCACATACTGGCTAAAAAAAAGTTCTCCTGGACACTGATCAAGAATTTTGCACCCTCTGTGCCCCTCACACTGTTTGAATCCCAGTTGATGTTCGGGCAGTTGAAGTCCCCTACTGTTGTTGCCCTCTTTTTGCATTCAGAAATTTGTTTACATATTTGTTGTTCTATCTCCCTTTCGCTATTCAGGGGCCCATAGTACACTCGTAGTAGTGTGACTGCCCTTTTTTTATTTCTTAGCTCAACCCATATGGCCTCGATTGATGATCCATTTAGCATATCATCCCTTCTCACAACTGTGTAATTGATTCTTTAACCAATAATGCTAACCCCCCCCTCCTTTTTCGTCACCCACTCTATCCTGCCTGAAAACTCTATATTCAGGGATATTGAGCTGCCAATTATCCCCCTCTTTAAGCCAGGTTTCCGTTATAGCAATGATATCATGCTGCCATGTGTTCATCTGTGCCCTTAGCTCATTTGCTTTGTTTGTAATACTCCTTGCATTGAAGTATATACCCTTTAACTCCGTCAAATTTCTGTGCTGAACACTATTTAACCTTTGCTTCTTTTGCCTTTGAGTCGCTAACTACATCACTAACTGCTTTTCTACAATATTAAGAATCATTACAGATGTAATGTTGCGGTGAGCATACTGAGATGTTCAACATGCCAATTATTATTAACATCAATTCATGTTGTGTGTGATGAATGTTAAAGTTGTGTCACCAGACGTTTGTGGGGTGCCTGTCTTGCATGTATATCTGTTATTGTAATAATTATGTGCAATGCATTATCAAGGCTACAGGCTTATGTTGAACAAATAAGTCAAATTCCTCCATTATATTCTGGGATGTTCATTAGTGCTTTAATTGAATTCCATGACTCTGGCTATTATTTGTGAACGCTGTAAATATGCACAAGAGCAAGGGTGCGCGAGGAAGAAGAACGTGCAAAAGAAAGGGAGTGATTTACCAGCGTTTTTAATTTTTTTTTTAAAAATCCCGTACTTTTTCAGGACAGGCACTCGACAGTGTGGCTGATCTGCAGGGCTTCCTCCTCCGCTTCTGTGAGGACCACTATTTGTTGTGGCCCCCCTTCAGTCCTCGCCCTCTCCAGTGTATTTTTGCACTCTCTTCTCCTTCAAGTGGAGAAAGTACAGACGTGTGAGTGAGTGATGAAGTGGTCAGCCGATGAATTGCTTTAGGTGAGGCTGACCATGAAAGAGATGCATCAGAGGGTGACTATCAGACAGAGACACCACATTGGATCAGGATTGGGGTGAATGGTAGTGGTGGGTTCACAAATGGGCAGGTGAGGAAGAGCTGAGGATGTTAATTAAGTTGAAGATGACCCTTAAGTGGGTGTGAGGAGTGATGTGATGGGGTAGTCTTGGCAGTGCAGAATGAGTTGCAGGGGGGAGGGGTGATGTGCACCATGGAATGCAGGAGAATCAGTAAGTGTACTTACTTTTGCTGACCTAGTTAGGTCGTTGAGGCACTTCCTGCACTGGACCCAAGTGCAGGAGATGTTGCTCCTGCTGGTGACCTCCTCTGCCACCTCAAGCTAGGCCTCCTTGATGGCAGAGGCAGGGTGCTTCCTCCTGTCTGCAGGGTACAATATTTCCCTCCTCCTCCTCACCCCAGCCAGCAGCATCTCAAGTCAGGCATCACTAAATCTTGGAGCTGGCTTGCCCCTCTGCTGCTCTATTCTGCCTAGTTCCTCCTTTGTCTAGCAAAAGCCATTGATGCAATGGCCCTTTAAATACAAACACTCCAGCTGACAGCTGGTCATGCGGGTGTGCAATCCGCCTGCTGCGCAGCTTTCAGACGGCAAACCCGGAACCAGCGTTAAAGGCCATCAATAAAGTCGCGATTGCGTGGGGCAAGGTAGGGATTTATTTTTTGGGTGTCCCACGCGGCCATTGGCCCCTTGCCCCCCCCCCCCCCAACCCCAGCTGCCATCCCACCGACATTAAAATCATGCGCTGGGTACCTACCAGCAGTCTAGTACATCTTGACTTGTACCCTTGGTGTTGAAAAGGTAGGGGACATTTTTTTTAAAAAATTAAAAACAGTGGTAAATCAGTCCTTCTTTTGCACGTTCGTTCTTCCTCGCGCACCCTTGCTCTTGTGCATATTTACGGCTTTCACAAATAATAGCCGTGGAATTCAATGATTAAAGCGCTAATGAACATCCCAGAATATAATAATAAAAGAATTTGACTTATTTGTTCAACATGAGCCAGTAGCCTTGATAATGTATTGCACATAATTACAGTAACAGATATGCATATAATAGTGCCATTATTGTCAGAAACATCCCACACAGAGGAGGGAGAATAAATAAATAAGGGAACAGACATGAACCATTGGGTTGAGGGTGGGGTGGAGGGGAGGGTAAGGGGAGGGATTAGGATGGGTAGTTGAAATGACTGGTTTTGAGAAGGTTTTTAAATGTGGAGAGTTGGAGTGATATAGGGGAATCCCATAGTGTTGGGCTAAGGCAACTGAAAGCTTTGTCACCAATGGTGACGTGAATAGATGGGCATAGCATAACACCCCTATTGTATCATGGGATGCCTTCTATAGAAGTGATGTTGATCACAGTATCAGGATATACTGCTTTATAATGGTAAGCATGTTATGCATTGTAAGATGCAATGTATTATCAGGGCCACTGATGTACATTACTGAGCAAATCAAATTCGGTTTTTATTCCATTTTTCCTGGTGCTTTGGGGTTAACTTTATAGATTTTTATTCAGTGAAAACCGTAAATAAATGGCCCTCTTTTACAATAGTGGCGATAAATCAAATAATTAGGAGCACTGAGTAGGGAAATGAATTAATTATGGTGGTGAATCAAACAAATTGAGGTATGGAACAGGGGAAAAATTAGTTTAATTATTAGGATTAACCAAGTAAATTGGGGTGGGAAATGGGGCAAGAAAATAATTTTGAAATAGCAGGTGTCTTCTGTGGTGTGGACTTCTTGGCCAGCACATGCTACAATGGTGAATGAACTAAACGGGGCTATAAATAAATTAATCTTCTCGGCCAGTGTGGGCAGTGGTGGTGAATCCAAGAAACTGAGTCATGAGAAATGAACATTTTATTGGAATGAAACCATAAATGGGAATGGGGTAAAGAACAGTGCAAGAAATAAATGAATGAAATAAGAGGCTTCTCTGTGCCAGACCGCCAATAATGGCATCAAAGCAGACTTCTTGGGTTGTGGCAGTGGGGAGATAAAGAGAACATTAATTATTCATTGCCCTGTTATGTTAATATTTTCATGAAATAGTAGGTTTGGATAGTGGTGGAGGCTCCTCGCACAGCAGAGAGATAAATAAAATGGAACAGGGAGATAAATAGAGGAAAATTTGAGTTAATACTAAAAGATTAATGGAACAAGCTTCTCTGGTGAGATTAATCGGAAGGAACAAAAGTTTAGATTGAATTCAGATTGCATGAAAAGTAACTTGCAAATTGAGCTGGTGATATCTGTTGGTCTCAACAAAATTAGAATAAGTAAGAAGAGACTTGGTCAAATGGACAGAAAGACCAATGAGAATTAAATGGAAGAAAATAGCTCTTAGGCTGTTTTTAAAAAGAAGTACTTCGAAGCATGGCTGAGACAGCTTGACAGCGAAAATATGACATCAGATGCATATCTCCCATGGTGAATTGGAGAACATGCAATTTTATAACACTAGGAATGTTATGGATTACCAGGGCCACTGATTAGTGGACTGAATTGTGTATTTGAATCCTTGGGTGTCTTTGTTCGTACTCACCTTTCAAAGTCTGTCCATTAAGTGTATAGTCCCGTGCCTTGTGTTTTTTCTCCCAAATTGTATTACTTCACACATGGAAAAGTATGGGCTAATAAATGAAAGTCAGCATGGATTTGTTAAAGGAAAATCGTGTTTGACTAACTTGATTGAGTTCTTTGATGAAGTAACAGAGAGGGTTGATGAGGGTAGTGTGGTTGATGTGTATATGGACTTTCAAAAGGCATTTCATAAAATATCACATAATAGACCTTGTTAGCAAAATTAAAGCCCATGGGATTAAAGGGACAGTGGCAGTGTGGATATAAAATTGGCTAAGGGACAGAAAGCAGAGTATTGGTGAATGGTTGTTTTTCAGACTAGAGGGAAGTATGCAGTGGTGTTCCCCAGGGGTCAGTGTTAGGACCACTGCTCTTTTTGATATATATTAATGACCTGGATTTGGTTATACAGGGTATAATTTCAAAGTTTGCAGATGACAAGAAACTCAGAAATGTAGTAAACAATGTCGAGGATAGTAACAGACTTCAGGAGGAGATACAGACTGGTGAAATGGGCAGACACATGGCAGATGAAATTTAACGCAGAGAAGTATCGAGTGATAAATTGAGAAGGTTGTTAAAAAAAGCATATGTGATCCTGGCTTTATTAATAGAGGCATAGAGTACAAAAGCAAGGAAGTTATGCTAAACCTTTATAAAACACTGGTTAGGCCTCAGCTGGAGTATTGTCTTCAATTCTGGGCACCATACTTTAGGAAGGATGTCAAGGCCTTAGAGAGGGTGCTGAAGAGATTTAGTAGAATGGTGCCAGGGATGAGGGACTTCATTTATGTGGAGAGACTGGAGAAGCTGGGGCTGTTCTCCTTCGAGCAGAGAAGGTTAAGGGGAGATTTGATAGGGGTGTTCAAAATCATGAATAGTTTTGACAGAGTAAATAAGGAGAAACTATTTCCAGTGGCAGAAAGGTCAGTAACCAGAGGACACAGATGTAAGGTGATCGGCAAAGGAGCCAGAGGCGACATGAGGAAACATTTTTTTACGCAGCAAGTTGTAATGATCTGGAATGCACTGCCTGAAAGGGTGGTGGAAGCAGATTCAGTAGTAACTTTCAAAAGGGAATTGGATAAATACTTGAAGGGAAAAAAAATTGCAGGAGAATGGGACTAATTGGATGGCTCTTTCAAAGAGCTGGCACAGGCACGAATTGCCGCCTCCTGTGCTGTACCTACTATGATATGATATGTCCATGTTAAATTGCACCTGCTACCTGCCCATCCATTCGACTAACTTGTCTATGCCTCCCTGAAGACTTTTACAGTCCTCCACACTGTTTGCCAAACCTCCTAATTTTGTATTGTCAGCCAATTTTGAGAATGTTTTTTATATTCATATATCATAACATACCCATTCACCCTCTGTGTCCTGCCTGTCAGCTAGTTTTCTATCAATACTGTTACATTTCCTCTTGTAACATATGCCAAAGTTTTTCTAAAAACCTCCTGTAATATATTTTATTGAACACTTTCTGAAAATCCATGTGCATTACATCAACCTCATTCCCATTATCCAGTCGGTCATTTCTTCAAAAAAAGATTCTGTTAAATTTGGTCAAAAACGACTTGCCTTTAACAAATCTGTGCTGGCCGTCCTTGATCTAACCCATATATTTCTAAATGTTTACTAATTTGATCTTGAAGTATAGATTCTAAGAGTTTTCCCACAACTGATAAGACTAGTTGTTCTATAATTACCTGGTTTATCCTTCTTTCCCCTTCCTGTTACAAGAACTACTCCCCTGTCGCATGGCACAATTTGCATATTTAAGGAGTATTGAAAAATTGAACTTTTCAAGGAAATTGGTGTACAGGCAAAGGGAATGCAATGGAGGGTGAATATATGGATTTTAAGATGTCCTATAAAAGCCACGCAAGAGAATTGTTACAGAAATTAAGGCACGTGCAATTAGAAACTGTAGCTCCATGGACAGAGGGGTGGCTGGGAACAGGACAGGGGTAATGAATATTTTCTGGACAGACAGGATGTGGTTTGTCTTGGGGACCTATGGGACTTATTTTGTCACAATTTGCATAAATGGTTTGAATATGGGCACGAGGAATAATATCAAAGTTTGCTGATGCCAAATTAGGGGCTTGACAAACTGAGGAACATTGCAAGGCAGATTTGCTGTGTGGGTGGATCAGTGATGTTCATTGCAGAGAAATGTGAAGTAATAAATTATGGGGAGAAAGAACAAAGAAATAGTATACCCTAAATGACGAGATTAACAGTGAAAGAACAGAGAGGGTGCAGATACATAGAGCATTAGAAGTGGGAGTGCCGGTAGAAAAGGCCATAAAGACAAATGAGGTTCATAGTCTTTTCTCATCTTGCAATTGCTAAGGTCCATCTAATTCATCTTCTAACAACCTGTTGCATCATACAGTGATAATGGAGTTGTTGATTAATCATGGCAATCAATCTCTTATTCATTAGTCTATAACAGACCCAGAAGTGACACAAGGAAAACCCCAGTGGTGGAGAGCTTTGGGAACCATAGGTCCAAAGTCACTTTCTTCTTAAGCATGCTACACTTATCACATGTCTCAAATTACTCATATTCTGATTCCCCAAATGTTATTTTCTGGATTTTAGATATAGGGGCATTGAATACAAAAGCTAGGCAGTGATGTTGATTTTATACAAAAATTTGTTAGGTCACAATATTGCATGAGGTTCTAGGCATCCCATTATGGAGAGGTTATTAAAGCCATGGAAAGGATATCTGAGAGATTCACTAGAATGCTACCAGGAATGACAGGTTTTAGTTATAAAAGACTCACATAATTAGGGCTTTTCTCCCACTGGAACAGAGAAGGTTAAGGGGCAAACAAATCTAATATAGATTTTCAAAATTATGAACAGTTTTGAAAAGGTAAAGCGAAAGATTGTTTCCACTGGTTGGCAAAGCAATAACAAGGGGGTATAAATTTAGGATTGACATAGAAAATCAGCAGAGGAAGTTAGACTTATTTTACAGCATTGAAAGCTTTACCACAAAGGCCTATTGAGGCAAAGACTGTATCATGTAAAAGGGAATTGGATTGGATTTGAAAAAGGATATACAAGGCATCAGTATTGGAGTAGATAACTGGTTAGGAGCTAGCACTGGCACAGGTACTATGGACTAAAGTCCTCCTCTGTGCTGTAATTTCTACAATTCTGCATTACATGAGAAGCATAAGGTTTGTAAAGTATTAATTTGCAAGTGTTTTGCCACCAAATGATCCTAGTGTACTTAATAATTAATTTATATCAAGACTTGATATTTTTGAGATTCTTATCAATGGGAGAATACTGACCCATCCTGGCCCTTTTTACCATTCAAAAGACCAAGTCCTAAAGGACCTAATTTATACATATTATACAGTACATCTCTAAAAGGCTACAAAACTCACTTTCACAGGTTATAAGCTGGACTGACCAAATGTTCTTAAGGGGAAGTTAGAATGTGCTTAAGGTTATTTGTAGTGCCTCATTTGTGTAGGCTCAGTTCTAAAATCTGCATAGAAAAAATAATTTAAAAAAAAATCTGTCTTGAGCTTTTAACATTTCTTTGCAAACTGGATCTTCTGATCTAGAATGATTAAATCTGGCACTTTTGTGTTCTCAATTTATCACATGCCAGATTGGGGGGATGGTGGTTTGTATTTTTTTGATAGTGTGCACTAATCTACTACTTCTCTGGTTTGATTCTTGAGAGGAACAAATGTGTGTAATGGTCATCTGCTTTTATTTGATGGATATACTCTTCGCATCTAAAAAGTTATCCTAAAAAAAAGCATATGCCAAGTATTGGACAGTCATTCTGTAGACAAAAAGATAGTCTGAAAATCCCACTTTTTTAAAAAAAAAAGGAATAGCATAACTGGGTACAACCATAACTAGGAGAGGATCCATCAAAATTTAGTCTGATATTACTGAAAGAAATTGTACTGTAAATGTGACCCAATGGGCATTGTACAGATTTACCATGTCTTAATGCATGCTGCAGTAAGTGACTGGTAGCTCTGTACAAGGGAGAGAACTCCATAGGTATAAATTGTGTATGAAGCTTCGCCAGTGGAATTCTGAGACTTCATTGGATTCATTCATAATGTTGATTAGCAGCTGCAATACCCCTGGTGTTTTTTTAAGTGCTAACAACTCATAGTGCTGCTCCAATCATAATCTTAGAGACATTCATAACCCATCAACACCTCTGATGATGGAGAGTATGGGTTTTACCATGCCATTGGTTTGCATGAACTTAGATTGTACTGAATCCTGGAGCAAAAGTGGAATTTCTATGGACGTATGTGTATTTTGCAGAACTCTGAAGTTGGTGACAGTGACAAATACGGCCAACCTTTCCTGAAGATACCCACTTATGTGCCTTGTTTCTAGTCATTGTTGATAGATGTTTGCACTAGTACAGATTATATGTAATAACTTGGCAAAGGAGCTTCAAATTGGTCACTGAAGAGAGTTTTACAGTGTTTCATAGATGTGACTGAGTAACATCAATCAACTTTTCTTGACACTTACTGACTTGTTCTTCTTGACACTGGAAATATACTGATAATTTGCCTGCCTGCAGGCTACTGTTCATCTTTCAGATGAAATTTAATCATTGTGTACAAAGTGTTGTCATCATTTATTCATTTGGATTCTTTATGCCCTCATAGATAAAATTGTAGGATTATGAATTCTGATGTCAAGTTTGTGAAAGGAGTTTGAAAAATAGGGTTTCTTCTCTGCTTAGGTGCAGTCATGACTCTTAATCTTGGTGGTGAACTTGAATTAGATGTAGGTTACGCGGGCAACATTGACCTGACGATAAAGCTACTAATACAATTTGACATGGGTATCTTTAGAGAAGCTACGGTTGCTTTCCAGGATGTTATAACATGCTACTTTGCGTGGTTAAAAATCTTCAGCTTGCTGCAATGCTTATAGGCTTTTTGGAAAGCGGTTTATTTGGGGACCAGGCCAAAGCAACTAATGAGAGATTTTAAAAAGCACCATCAAAGCATATGAGAAATGCCAGTTATGTCTGTGAAGTGACCACATCATCAGATACAGCATTAGGCTGTATTCAGCCATGAAACGTTCATCCTTTCGGACCACTCTGGAGGGGGGTAAGAGTCCATTCCCAGGACTTAATTGTCCATACTACGATCTTGGGGAGGGAAGTAGAAAGGCTGCTACTTCTATTCGTCTTCACCTTGATCCAGTGAATCCCAATCACAATTTCCCTGTTACCGGAATAGACTACAAGGAGAGAGGGTGGGTGGGTGATGGGGTGCTGCTTCTCCCCTTCACAGAGCAGCACCAAATTTCTTCAAATGCATGGATGATGGAGCCCTCAAAGGAGGATTATGCTTATCACTATGGCTTGGGTTTTAAAACCCTGTTTTCCCATTCAATGATTAGTAACAGATTATCCACTTCTCACTACTGAGCAAATAGCTGTGACCAATGAAGTTCCTTCGGGGTGGTCTGTTAACTCTGCTGATGGTAATATAAAGTCTGAATTATGTGGAATAACAATGTTTGGAGAGGGAAGTCATTCAGAGATGCATAGGTACATAGCAACTAAACTGATGGATAATGCATTGCATTTAAAATAGAGAAACATTTAAGGTAATGTGTATCGGTACTGAAAAGAGGAAACTTAATTAGTGACGCAGATGTTGGAGTTTTTAAGGAACTGGGAAGGGAACTAAAAAAAAAATTGAAATGACTTATGACTGGAGTAGCAGCTGTCAATTGTAGAATAGACTGTCACCTTGTGCAGTAACTGTGAGCTGCTTCAGATCGTTCAAGACAAGTGCCATGTCCCTGATTGTATCCCTCCACTCCCTATTAAAAGGCAGCATCAATGTAGGAGAGAGCTGAGATATGTAGAGTTAAATGATGGTACGTTAAACAGACTGTACTTGAGGAATAGTAGACCTAAAAGTGAATCTTGTTTCCTTAATTATAGCAAATGAAATATTTTTCAGAGACATATTTTCAGATAGGATTATTGATGAACTGTTAATCCTCTAAAATTATTTTTAAAAATTCTCCTATCTGCATGGATGTTCTTCGCCATCCTTTGACATTGCTTGCCTCTGGTAAAACCATTTTTGAAACAGTTCCTGGAAGGCATTAGTGTTTTGGTTGACTAGCCCACTAATATTTTTCTCTCTCTCTCTACCTCATCCCCTTCAGAAAAATCCTTTGCCTCAGTTAGTACCTTCCCCATGCAGTCTGGCTAAGTTTTGAAACTGTGGGTAACCACAAGGGGAGAATCCCATGTCCTGACATTGCATGTAGTGCATCATTATGCTGTACATCTGGGCTGCAGCTGGAATCTTTTTGATGTGGTCTAAAATCATTTCCTGGCAGAGGCTGGAGACAGGAAGCTCATCTTTAAACCAAGTGTAGATGTAGAGAAAAGTTCATAAAAGACTGTCAGGTAAGGAACACTAGGGTTCAGAGATAATATCTTCTACCACAAAGTCTCCAATGAATTATTTAACCTAGTTCCTAAAGTTTGATGTGCCCTGTACTAAATCTAGATCAAGTGTTTAGATTTGATCAAATGACTAATCTTTGAGAATAGAGGGAAGAAATTCTATGTAATGTTCCCAATTTATTAATTTAAGCATAAAGGATAAGATAGGGCATGAACTAACAAATATATTAAAAATAGTCTGCTTGTGGCCTAACTGCAGAACTGTTTAAAGATAATACTTGAGTGATCTATGATTGTTGAGTGGTGAATTGAATATTGGTAGTATTAATGGCCTGCTGCCACGTGACATGAAACTAGGCAAGCTTTGGTATTTTGATAAACAAAGCTCCATATGTTCCTTTTGAATATGGTTCAGTACTGACCACTTGTTAAGCTAAATGGGCATTAAAGTATAAACAATGACTATATATGACATCGAAGACCTAAACAGGGTTCAAACAAATAAATTCCCCAGGAGTAGGTGGTACTTAACCCAAAGTAGTGAGAGACATAAGAGAGGAGATTTGTGAAGCACTGACCATCATTTGAGGAAGTCAGTGGATGCAGGGAAGATACCAGAAGATTAGAAACAGGCTAATGTGTCCATATTGAAAAAGGGTGACATAATAGAACCATTAATCATGCTTCCATTCTGTGTCAAATAATAGAATTGATTATCAGGAGTAAATTCCTGTAACCCCCGGGGTTCAGCATCTGTGTCCAGTTGAGCAGAGCCTGGAGAGGAGAGCGCCCACCGACGCAGACTCTCCACAGCTGCCCCTACCACCAGTGTCTGCTCGTGCTATCTTTTGTGTGGTGATTCACCAGGTGCCAACCCAATTAACTGACTACTAGGACCCACCGAGATGTGAGTATCTGCGCTGGTGGATGACTCACTAAGATGTGACGGTGGGCCCTCAGAGGCCAGGAGCTCCTCTGAGGAACTGCCCTCTGAAGGGCCTGTCAGAGAACAGAAGGCAATATTAAGCATCATCACAGATATGTCTAGTTGCGATGAGCATACTGAGGTGTTCAACATGCCAAGCATTCTTAAGATCAATTCATGTTGTGTGTGATGAATGTTAAAGTTGCGTCACCAGAAATATGTGGGGTGCCAGTCTCAGCGTCCCTGACGGACAGGCACTCAAGGGTGTGGCTGATCTGCAGGACGTCTTGCTCTGCATCTGTGAGGACCACTATTTGTTGTGGCCCCCCTCCAGTCTTTGCCTTCTCGTGTGCATTCTGAGCTCTCTTCTGCAATGGGAGAAAGTACAGACGTGTGAGTGAGTGATGGTGAAGTGGTCAACCGATGAATGCATTGCTTTGGATGAGGCTGACTGTGAAAGAGGTGCATCAGAGCGTGAGTATGAGACAGAGACATCACAATGGATGAGGATTGGGGTGAGTGGTAGTGGTGGGGTGAATAATGGGGAGGTGAGGAAGTGTTCAAGAAGTGCATATAAGTTGAGGATGAGTCTTAAGTGGGTGTGAGGAGTGATGTGATGGAGTAGTCTTGGCAGTGCAGAATAAGTAGGGTTGGGGGGCGGGCGGGTAGTGACATGGAACACGAAATGTAGGAGAATCAATAAGTGTAATTCACTTTTCCTGACCTAGTTAAGTCATTGAAGCGCTTCCTGCACTGGACCCAGGTGCGGGAGATGCTGCTGCTGGTGACCTTCTCTGCCAACTCGAGCCAGGCCTTGATGGCAGAGGCAGGGCACTTCCTTCCGCCCCGGAGTGAAACACTTCCCTCCTCCTCCTCCTCACCCCGGCCAGTAGCTGCTGCAGAGAGGCATCATTGAACCTTGGAGCATCCTCGCCCCTATACTGCTCCATATTGTGTGTTCTTGGTGTTTGCTGCAGCAAAAGCCATTGGAGCAATGGTCCTTTAAATAGAGCCGCTCCAGCTGACAGCCTGTCATGTGGGTCCGCAGTCCACTGCGCAGGTTTTGGACGGCAAACCCAGAAGCCACATAAAGGGCCACAAATTAACTTGCGATCACATGGGAAATGGTAAGATTTTCGTAGTCGGGTTACCCGTGTGCCCGTTGACCCCACCCCCCTGCCATCCCACCGCCCTTTCAAAATCAAGGCCAAGTACTCTGAGGAGTTATGTCAGAGTGGGGAGAAAATATTCAGTGGAGCACGCCCAGGGCTCGTGCTCGGACCATCACTATTACTGATTTACATAAACAATCAACAAAGCCAATATTTATTTTTTTTATTATTCGTTCACGGGATGTGGGCGTCACTGGCGAGGTCGGCATTTATTGCCCATCCCTAATTGCTCTTGAGAAGGTGGTGCTGAGCCGCCTTCTTGAACCGCTGCAGTCCGTGTGGTGAAGGTTCTCCAACAGTGCTGTTAGGAAGGGAGTTCCAGGATTTTGACCCAGCGACGATGAAGGAACGGCGATATATTTCCAAGTCGGGATGATGTGTGACTTGGAGGGGAATGTGCAGGTGGTGTTGTTCCCATGTGCCTGCTGTTCTTGTCCTTCTAGGTGGTAGAGGTCGCGGGTTTGGGAGGTGCTGTCGAAGAAGCCTTGGCGAGTTACTGCAGTGCATCCTATGGATGGTACACACTGCAGCCACAGTGCGCCGGTGGTGAAGGGAGTGAATGTTTAGGGTGGTGGATGGGGTGCCAATCAAGCGGGCTGCTTTGTCCTGGATGGTGTTGAGCTTCTTGAGTGTTGTTGGAGCTGCATTCATCCAGGCAAGTGGAGAGTATTCCATCACACATCTGACTTGTGCCTTGTAGATGGTGGAAAGGCTTTGGGAAGTCAGGAGGTGAGTCTCTCGCCGTAGAATACCCAGCCTCTGACCTGCTGTTGTAGCCACAGTATTTATATGGCTGGCCCAGTTAAGTTTCTGGTCAATGGTGACCCCCAGGATGTTGATGGTGGGGGATTCGGCGATGGTAATGCAGTTGAATGTCAAGGGAAGGTGGTTGGACTCTCTCTTGTAGGAGATGGTCATTGCCTGGCACTTGTCTGGCGCACATTTTACTTGCCACTTATGAGCCCAAGCCTGGATGTTGTCCAGGTCTTGCTGCATGCGGGCTCGGACTGCTTTATTATTTGAGGGGTTGCGAATGGAACTGAACACCGTGCAATCATCAGCGAACATTCCCATTTCTGACTTTATGATGGAGGGAAGATCATTGATGAAGCAGCTGAAGATGGTTGGGCCTAGGACACTGCCCTGTGGAACTCCTGCAGCAATGCCCTGGGGCTGAGATGATTGGCCTCCAACAACCACTACCATCTTCCTTTGTGCTAGGTATGACTCCAGCCACTGGAGAGTTTTCCCCCTGATTCCCATTGACTTCAATTTTACTATGATGTGGAGATGCCGGTGATGGACTGGGGTTAACAATTGTAAACAATTTTACAACACCAAGTTATAGTCCAACGATTTTATTTTTAATCCCACAAGCTTTCGGGGGCTTTCCCCTTCCTCAGGCCCCGCCTGAGGAAGGGAAAAGCCCCCGAAAGCTTGTGGGATTAAAAATAAAATCGTTGGACTATAACTTGGTGTTGTAAAATTGTTTACAATTGTTAACCCCAGTCCATCACCGGCATCTCCACATCATGGCTACCATCGACACCACAAACTGCCGGCTCACAGTGGAAAGGATATCCAAGAAGATCGCGCATTTAGACACAGACATCAATTTTACTAGGGCTCCTTGGTGCCACACTCGGTCAAATGCTGCCTTGATGTCAAGGGCAGTCATTCTCACCTCACCTCTGGAATTTAGCTCTTTTGTCCATGTTTGGACCAAGGCTGTGATGAGGTCTGGAGCCGAGTGGTCCTGGCGGAACCCAAACTGAGCATCGATGAGCAGGTTATTGGTGATGTGGAGATGCCGGTGATGGACTGGGGTTGACAATTGTAAACAATTTTACAACACCAAGTTATAGTCCAACGATTTTTATTTGAAATCTACAAGCTTTCGGAGGCTTCCTCCTTCCTCAGGTTATTGGTGAGCAAGTGCCGCTTGATAGCAATGTCGACGACACTTTGCTGATGATTGAGAGTAGACTGATGGAGCAGTAATTGGCCGGATTGGATTTTTGAACGACATAACCAAAACAGTAGAATATCAATCAGAGGAGGTAATGAGCAAACTGTATAGTGCTCTGGTCAGAATAACATCTTGAATAATGTGTCCAGTTCTGATTGGCGCTCATTTTTTGGCATTCAATTACTGGGGGCAGTGTAGAGAAGAGCCCTAAGGCTGATCCCCAGTGTCAGTAGTCTGAGTTACGAGGAAAGACTAGAGAGACTTCAGGTTTTCATCCAGGAAAGGGGGTGTCTCCAAGATTATCTTTTAGAGAAATACAAGATTGTTAAGTGTATACAAAAAGTTAATCTGGAATATTACTTTTAAATTCAATTGTGGGAGTAGAACTAGGGGACATATTCAAACTAGTAAATGGTCATTTTAGGAGATTCTTCATGCAGTGATCAACGTGTGAAATAAACTTCCAGATAAAGTGGTGGAGGTAAGAACCCTGTAATCATCTAAAACAATTGGATGCTGCATTAGAAAAACATTAGAATCCTTCAGGATGGATGAATTAAGATGGGGCGAATGGCCGCGCTCATTCGTAATTATCTTCATGAAATAGGGTTAGGTAAACCTTTCTTAATTTCGAGGAAGGAGCAGAGACGGAACAAATTTTGGTATCATTTAAGGGATGTGTGTTTGTGAACAAATGGAAAAAAATTTTGCCAAACACTTTTTAATTTGATGCCCCTTCAAACCTGAACATTGATATTGAATTTTGTGTTCATTCTGTTAATGCTTCAAATTATCCATGTTTACATTGTACCTGCAACTATTAAAACAACCACCGCCGTTAGCTTTGTTTTTTTGAAGGGTCCCCATCCGAAACGTCAATCTGCCTCCTTTCCCCCCTCTTCCCCTCTTCCTCTCCCCCCCCCCCCCCCCCCCCCTGCCAGTCCTGTACAATGGTAGGCCTCATTCTGAAGTTACTTACTAAAGTCAGCACTTAGGTCAGAGGGCTGCAAAGTGCCCAAGAGAAAGATAAGATGAGATTCTTCCAGTAAAGCTCAACGCAAACTTCAAGAACAGTGTAGGAAGCCATGGATGTACAAAAAAAACTGTCGTGTTTACAAACCAGATAACCTGATCTTGTCCCGACAGTTCACAAGTTGACAAGTGCATATCATCAAAGTTTTTAAGACAGATTTTCTGTCCCTGCTATTTTGTTCATTTGTCTTCTGTTAATGGTATGACTTGAAAGGAACTTGACATGCATTTATCTTTTTACAATGTAGTGGTTGCACACAAACTACGCTTGAAAGTTGAATTGTCTTTTCTATTGCTCTCACCTTACAAACGGTGGCTCCACTGAGTCTGGCTACAATAATCACTCCAGCGCTACTGCCTTTCTGTTATGTAGACAAGTTCTTGGGTTTTGAAACATCATCTGCATTAGTTTTCACATGTATGCTGACGACACTCACCTCTTGACCCCAACCCCCTTTCACGCCTCTGTTGTTCAGACTGCTTGTCTGACATCTAGTTTTGGATAAGCCACAATTTCCTCTAGCTAAACATTGGCAAGACCACAGCCATCATCTCTCAACCTTGCCACAAACTCCACTCCCTTTCCTGGCCACTGTCGTAGGCTGAACCAAACTGCTTGTGCCCTCAATGTCCTATTCAACCCCGAACTGAGTTTCTAACCCCATATCCTTTCATCACTAGGACCATCTACTTCCATGTCTGTAACAATGCCTGCTTCCACCTCACCATAGCCCATCTCCTACTGGAAACTTCATCCATACCATTGTGCTGCCAGATTCGACTTCTGCTTTCCTGGTCAGTCTCCCATTCTCCACCCATTGCAAACTCCAGCTCATCCAAAACTCTACCTATATCCTATCCCGCACCAAATGGCATTTACTTGCCTACCTTGGCTCCTGGTCCCCCAATGCCTGCAATTTAAAATTCTCATTGTTATGTTTAAATCCCTTCATGGCCTTGGCCCTCTCTAACTCTGTAACCTCCTCCAGCCCTACAACCCATCCTCCCAAACACTCTGTTTCTCTGACTATGGCCTCTTGTGCATTCCTCCCTTCACCTAACATTTGGCCACTGTGCCTTCAGCCACATGGGGTCCACACTCTAGAATTCTCTCCCTAAACCCTTCCGTCACTCGTAAAGTTTGGCTGCAACTTAATAAAATCTTCCTTATTTGTTCAACTCTTGAATACAGATAGGAAATTCACTGTTCCCATGAAGAAAGAACTTGCATTGATTATAGCACCTTTCATGACCTCAGGACATCCCAAAGTGCATTACTGCCAATGAAGTACTTTTGAAGTGTAGTTACTGTTATAATGTTGGGAACTGCGGCAGCCAATTTGTGCACAGCATGGTCCCACAAACAGCAATGAGATAATGACCCAATCATCTGTTTGTGATGTTGGTTGAAGGATACATATTGGCCATGACACCATGGGTAAAATCATTTGGGACTCCGAACTTTATGCTGTGCATTACTCAAGTGACTTCCCCATTCTGCTTTATATGATGATATATTCTGGCCTTTGGTCTGCTTTCATTGCTGGCTTCAGGAAAATGTTTAGTATTTCTGTTTTTGTTTCTGTTTTACAGTCCAGCTCTTCTCTCCAGTCTCAAATTCTGCAGTGAAGTTTTGCTGATTTTTTTTTCTCTGTGAATGTTTTGCAAAGATTTGTTGCCAATTACTGTTATCTTTTTTGGAGGATATCCCTGTGCTGGTATTTGCTCCATTGAGGCCTCCCTCCGTCAGTACAGTTCTGATTTGCCTCTTGGCTCTTCATTTACACGAGCTCTTCAATGCATGACACTCAAAACTGGTTTTGAAACTGCCGCAAATGTGTAAATTTTGCTTGTTAGTTTAAAGTGTAGTTCAAATGGTGGCTCCTGTTCCAGACGTCAGAAGGCTCCTTTGATCCTCAATCAGATTGAGCCTTTGTGTTCAATTGCTAATAGCTGTATACTTATCACTGCAGCAGTTCATGTGATCTGAACAAACTAATTGTAATGTCCAGCAAACATGTGATTTGAGTAAACCGTCAGACAGAAATGGATGTTTGGATGTAATGGTGTGAATTTTTGTCAAGTTTTAAACTTGTTGAATCATTGAAAGAAGCTTCTGTTTTATCAGTTTTGGTTTAGTTAAGTTTTGTCTGGTCACCAGGCTTCTAAGAGCAGAGTATTTAAAAAAAGTGCTGGTGGTTAGCTTCTGAAGTTCTCAACAACAGAAATGTGCTGGAAAGACGACTGCCGCAGTAAATTATCCAGGGCTTTGACAAATGAATGAAACAGCGGAAAGTGTTTGAGACTTTATGTTTTTACGCAGTGATTTCTTACAATCTTATTTAATTGAAAATATTTTCACCAGAAAATCTGTTCTGTGATTAATATCTGTTGTAAATTGCCTACAATTGTGTAGCACAAGAATAGGTTTAATCCAGTAAGAATGTTACTGCAAATTGGGTTATTGTTAAGCCTCAATTTGGGGAACACTGCAAGGACAGATTACTGAAAAGATGCAGCTTCTGGATTATAGTTGAAAAGATCCACTTACAGGAACACCTGAAACTATTGAGACAATTACTGCCCCATCAGTCTACTCTCAATCATCAGCAAAGTGATGGAAGGTGTCGTCGACAGTGCTATCAAGTGGCACTTACTTACCAATAACCTGCTCACCGATGCTCAGTTTGGGTTCCGTCAGGACCACTCGACTCCAGATCTCGTTACAGCCTTGGTCCAAACATGGACAAAAGAGCTGAATTCCAGAGGTGAGGTGCGAATGACTGCCCTTGACATCAAGGCAGCATTTGACCGAGTGTGGTACCAAGGAGCCCTAGTAAAATTGAAGCCAATGGGAATCAGGGGGAAAGCTCTCCGGTGGCTGGAGTCATACCTAGCACAAAGGAAGATGGTAGTGGTTGTTGGAGGCCAATCATCTCAGCCCCAGGACATTGCTGCAGGAGTTCCTCAGGGCAGTGTCCTAGGCCCAACCATCTTCAGCTGCTTCATCAATAATCTGCTCTCCATCATAAGGTCAGAAATAGGGATGTTTGCTGATGACTGCACAGTGTTCAGTTCCATTCGCAACCCCTCAGATAATGAAGCAGCCCGTGCCCGCATTCAGCAAGATCTGGACAACATTCAGGTTTAGGCTAATAAGTGGCAAGTAACATTCGTGCCAGGCAATAACCATCTCCAACAAGAGAGAGTCTAATCACCTCCCCTTGACATTCAGGGACATTACCATTGCCGAATCCCCCACCATCAACATCCTGGGGGTCATCATTGACCAGAAACATAACTGGACCAGCCACATAAATACTGTGGCTACAAGAGCAGGTCAGAGGTTGGGTATTCTATGGCGAGTGACTCACCTCCTGAAGCCCCAAAGCCTTTCCACCATCTACAAGACACAAGCCAGGAGTGTGATGGAATACTCTCCACTTGCCTGGATGAGTGCAGCTCCAACAACACTCAAGAAGCTCAACACCATCCAGGACAAAGCAGCCCGCTTGATTGGTACCCCATCCACCGCCCTAAACATTCACTCCCTTCACCATCGGCGCACCGTGGCTGCAGTGTGTACCATCCACAGGATGCACTGCAGCAACTCGCCAAGGCTTCTTCGACAGCATCTCCCAAACCCGCGACCTCTACCACCTAGAAGGACAAGGGCAGCAGGCACATGGGAACAACACCACCTGCACGTTCCCCTCCAAGTCACACACCATCCCGACTTGGAAATATATCACTGTTTCTTCATCGTCACTGGATCAAAATCCTGGACCTCCCTTCCTAACAGCACTGTGGGAGAACCGTCACCACACGGAATGCAGCGGTTCACGAAGGCGGCTCACCACCACCTTCTCGAGGGCAATTAGGGATGGGCAATAAATGCTGGCCTTGCCAGCGATGCCCAGATTTAAAAAAAAAAATAATCCTATTAAAAACTCAGAAGTTGTAATGGCATATTTTGCTTGAATGACTTGTACCCCACACTTAACTCAATGCCATGCAGATCTGTTATTTGTTTGGGGGTCTGTCAGTTGTCAAACTTTCAGACTAAGCCAATATTGTGAGAAGAGAGAACCTTCTGACTCTTCCGATTGGGCCTCCGCTGATCACTGTTTATAATTCCTCTCTACTTTCTATTTTAGACTATTTGTTTTCTAATCACTATTGATCTCGTAAGCATTCACTCTGGCTGTAAATAAATTGAGGGATTTTGTCAAATATTTTCTGAAATGTAAAATCAATTACATTGCCTTTATCCAATAATTTTGCATTCTCAAGAAATTTCTCCAATAAATTTATTAGTTGGGCCTTTTTTATTGATGTGGAAATATTTTGATATATATTAGAGGCTTTAATGGAACAATAAGAGCACAATAAGGGAGCAAAAAAGGTGAAGCTTCAAAATTAAATTGGACTTTTTCTCTCGCCCTCTTTGCTTCCCCAATTTCTCCCCCCACCCACCCTGAAAAAGGAGAGTATTTTTGCTTTGGGGTTTTGAAACTTTTAGCAGTATAGAATATTAACATAATCTCCATTGAATTGTGATTTAGAATGCTATGTGCAATTTTGGTCACCACTTGAATCGGAAAGGGTATGGAAAAGAGCAGGAAGACTGATCTCGTAAAGCAGCTTGGCTAGGATGAAAGATTGGAGAAATTTAAATTGTACAGATAAGAAAGTAGGAAGTTAAGGAGGGAACTCACTGAACAAGTATAGCTAGTTTGTCAATAAAACTCGGTATTTTTATTTGATTGGGCTGATTGTATGAAGAGATTTTATTTCTTCTCTCCACCCCCTCCTTCCTCTTCACCCCCATTATTTTATAGCCCTTGCTCTCTGAAACGAGTGGAGCACTTTGCCCCCAACAGGGCAGATTGAAATGCAACAGATGAGTCACAGCCGAGTCAGAAGAGCAAGACCTTGTGGTACACAGGTAGAACCTCACAGCTGACTGAAATTCAACAGGCAAGGATGAAAATCAACATGAACTGTAATGATAAAGTCAGAGTTGTGAGATTGAGCTGCTGCCTTTACTTTAAATGGGCTGCTCAGTTTGTTTAAATGATCTCAATTAAATGTAACAGCTTACATTAATATAGTGCCTTTAACATGGAAAAACTGCACAGAAGCATAATCAGGCAAAAATCCAACGCCAAGCCAAAGAAAGAAATATTAGGAAGAGTGACTACAAGCTTGGTCAAAGCGATGAGTTTTAAGGAGGGAATGCCAGAGCGTAGAGCAGAGGTGGCTGAAAGCACAGTCACCAATGGTGGGGCGAAGGCAATTGGTGGGGGCGGGGTTGCACAAGAGGCCAGAATTGGAAGAACGAGAGTTCTCGGTGGGTTGTAGGGCTGGAGAATGTTACAAAATGGGGAGGGGCGAGGCCATGCAGGGATTTAAACATGAGGATGAGAAATTTAAACGTGAATACTCTTATTTGCAATAGAATAGTTAACTGAAATATTTCTGCTTTTTGTTTCCAAAATTATATCTCTGTTCCTTATGCTAGATAAAATCTGGTTAGAACTAAAATGATATTTTAGCCATTAATGGTAACAATTTCTAAAGGTTCAAAAAATGGGTTTCTTCTGCAGTCAGATAATTTAGATGTCCTTCATAACACTCTGATCGTCTTTGAATTACAATATTCGGTATGGTTTGAGGCCTCTTTAATCCCGAGCTGTTGTAAACCAGTTAACCTATAATTCATTGAATAATACAATTGTATTTTTAAAATTACTTTCTAAAGAATATTATTCATGTATTATGACTGCATCGTGCAATTTATAACTTATTTAGCTAACAGCCTGCAGTGAAATTCAGGCAGAGGTTACACAGCTTCAGAATTACTGGACAGATATGGTCAATCCTAGTGGGTACTGTAGGTGACAGTCATCAACAGTAAGATACTGTGATTTTCATGGTATCAGTTTAAAAACTGTTGGATGCTGGAAGACGAGGCTGATCGCAAATGTTTTATTTACATTATACAACTTTAAAAGTTGGTTTGATGTGTTTTGTTCAGTTGAAATTGTAATCTGGAGCTCTAGTTTTTTCTTGCAACTGTTTAGAATCTATTGCTAAATACAATGGGATTAGAATAGCTTGAGTACAGGTGCAGATTGCACTTAGTTTCCTGGTTGTGAACATATACGGTGCATGTGTTGTAAGTTCGTTTTAAAATAAACCCTTTTTTTACTATTTTAATGTGCAGGTGGTTTTGGAGTGTGCCCTGAAGAAGGATCTAGTTTACAACAAGGTTACCCCAATATTTCACCACTGGAAGATAGACGATAAAAAGTTTGGACTTACCTTTCAGAGTCCTGCTGATGCTAGAGCATTTGACCGTGGTATTCGCAGAGCTATTGAAGATCTTTCAGAAGGTACAGGCCCTTATCTGTATAAATAGTGGCATTTTAGGCAATTTATGACCTTGATTCACTTGTGAAGTATCCTTGCAGAAAACAAATACTTCTGGAAAAGCTAAAGTCTGCTTCAAATGCAATATGTACCTTTCAATCACTGGATAAGGCATTCCTAGCATGGGGAGGCGAGGGGAATGAAATATGAAGCTTTCTCGTTTTTTAAACCCCTTCCTTCCCCAAAATAAAAATCAACACCCATTTGGGTTGATGGATACCTTTTACTTGTTAATCCACAGAGCAGCAGTGACATCTGAACACTGGAGATGGTATGCCTTTCTGCTCGTCAAGCTTTCTGTTTAAAGGGTAATATCAGCAGTTACTGTACATGGCCATGGAAAGAAGGGAAGGGCAAAAATAGAAGATAATTTTGTTTTATATGTGTTGTAACAATCAGGACACTGATGCAAGCGTTGACAATAACGTGCAAAGTTAGATTAAAAGATAGCGGGTAGGTGTTTGAAAAGAGCATGCAAGAAGACTGCTTACTGATGACCTTGTTGATAGAGGCTCAAACTTCTCATTTTATTAGTGGCTGCCATCAATTTGAATTGACGGGGGATGTTCCATTGTCATAGACCCTATAATTCTGAGGCGTACCTAACAAATGACGCAGGTGAAAATTGAAAAAAACTGTTAAATTGACCAGTGTTTGGTGCAAAAAAATACTCACTCAAGCCTAGTGGACAGGAGTTAACAGCAAAAAGCAATACAAGGCGGTTTCCACAAGCACCACTAAAAGAGGTACCAAATCTGAAGACAACAAACAAAAAGGTTTTGCAGGCAAAGGAAGCCAACTTTTCTGGCTATTGGCAGGCTGAGCAGTTTGCCTGGGCAGGCCTGCAAAGCAGCAGTTCTGCAAAAGGCCTGTTTTGCAGTTTCTCTAGCCACTGGGAGAAGGTACATCAATCAGATGAAAACTGTGATTAATGTAAAAATACAGTGCTTCTCTGTTCCAGTTGCTGTGGAATTCCCTGTCGCCTTTTTGCCCTTTCTCTTCCCCCGACAACTAAAAAGGCACCCTCTCGCCCTCCCTAATAAATACCGCTTAAAAAAAAAATTAGCAAATGCCTGCACAAATTAACAGAAACTTTGAAACATACACAAAGTTTTAAAAGAATTGAAAAGTAAAAGAGCACAGAGGAAAAGAGGAATGAATGTCTGATTACTCTCCTATGAAGCGCCTTGGAACGTCTTACTACACTAAAGGCACTATATAAATGCAAGTAGTTGGAGAGTAGCAGAAAGTTACAGGCAGAAGGGATTAAAAATAGGATGCTGAGGAATTAGGAACAGTTGACGAGCAGGGAGCGGGATAATCTAGAAAGAGGGGATGGTAAAAGATACCTAAATAAAGAGAAAATATTACAAAAACTAGGCAGGGAAGAGAAAATAGTAGATAGACAGAGATGCAGAAAAGTAGGGATAGAAACACCCCAAAAACTGAAGGAAAAAGTGAGAAAGAAGATACCGAAACTACAGATTTGTTACTATATTCACATGTTTTTGTAACATTTTCTCTGTCTTCAGAAAATACAGAACCTGCTGTTTGATTAGAATAATGTTAGGTGAAGTTGTGTTCTCTCAAAATGATATACATTTGTGTGGTGTGCTTTATTTTGATAAAACCAAGATATTTGGGGACTACTTTTGGGCTGGTTTTAATGGTTATTGGGCTAAGATTTGAAAACTTGGCAATTACGTAACTGTTTGGAGAACTGGGAATGGGGGCAGAGGAGCTAGACTGACTCCTTGCGGGGGGGGGGGTGGAGAGAGGGAGAAAACACGTATGGGGAGAGGAAAAGGAGAGGCCTTTTTAGGGATGAATTTTTGGATGGAGGGAACACTGATGTGGAGGAAGAGAGATCCTATTGGGAAGTATGAACGAGAAACAGAATTCCTTGTTGAGTGGGAAGGTGAAAAGAGAAATGGAGACCGATTCCCCGTTGCAGGAGGTGGCGAGAAAAAGCTTGTGGAGGGTTGCAATACCCCGTTTGGGAGGGGGAAAAGAGAGAGGTAGCTTGTTGACTGGAGTGGTGGGCAGGAGAAAGAGAAAGGAGGAAAAAAACCCTGTTGCTGCAGGCATCACTTCTTTTGAGAGTGGAAGAAATGACTATGATTTGGGTTTAACAGGCCCAGATTATAAATTGCTACTGAGCAGAACAGGAAATTCACTAGTGCCTTTTTTAAAAAAAGAAATTCTAAAGAGGAACTTCAAAGAAGAAAAAATGAAGATAGTTTCTACTGCTGTTACGTACATACTTCTAATCTTCTACTAGCAGGGGCTAACTGTCAGCATGGACTCTCTTTTATAACACTTTTGGTTGTTAGTTTAAGGCGGGTTAATTCAGATCATCTTGGGTGGTGCTAAGTGCCAACACTTCTCGTCAGTTTGGCATTGTCTAGCAAATATATGTAACTCCCTTTTTTAAACAAAAATTAAACTATTAAGTTGATGTTTTGATGATCACAACTCTGTTCACTTTTAGTGTTTAGCAGCCATTTCAGTAACTAATAAGCAATTGTTTATGGTATGTGCACTTTCAATGGGGAACTCAACCTATTTAAGACAACTTTCAATAAAACCTGAACCTTCTGCCAAATGCTCTCAACCACAAGCAGCTGTGTTGTAGAGGAATCCAGCTTGTCTGTTTTTTTTTTGTTTTGTCACATTTTGTGTATTTCTGCTTATTTGGCTTCAGTTGTGAATTATTTCCCTGTAATAATGCTCCCATGTGATAATTGTAAACAATTTTACAACACCAAGTTATAGTCCAGCAATTTTATTTTAAATTCACAAGCTTTCGGAGATTTTCTCCTTCCTCAGGCAAATGTGATATATATTATTCAAAGTACTGGGTTGGAATGTACTGTTGCAAGTAGTAATTGATGCAGAAAATAGCTAATTGGTCAGCAGTTCACAGAAGAACTAATAATTTGTTCCACCATAACTTATTACCATGGCAGCATAAAGTTGTAACAGCCATTCTGTGGAACATGAAATTAATAGAATATTAGCAATACCAAATGAAAAAGAAAATATGACTACTTGCTTGCCAATAACCTTTTATATCTTGGGTTTTTTCACGATGCTCAAGTAGGCAGTTTCATTTTTGTTAATTGAGCTGTCAGCAGCTATGATGATTTCTTCCTCATTGATGCAACTAAGTACTTATAACATAGTTTGGGTGCTACCGTATAACTTTAACATGACAAAGGTCACCAATTTCAGCCACTGATTTGGAAATGTTAAGTTTCCCACCAATTGATTTGAAATAAATTGGCAACAATCACTTGCACTGTGGACATAATTTATTCAGCACCTGAAATCACTGACATGATTTCAGATGTTAAAATGGAAAACAAAATATTTAGATTTTTAAAAATCAGACATTGGTCTGTGGATGGAATGGGTCTAATTGTTCACATTATCCTGTTATATTTCCTTACCCATTAACATGTGCCTGCTGTTTTGTTTTAAAATTAATATTGGGTTAAGAATATCTTTTTGGCAACCTGGAGCCATGCTGCATCATAGCAAAGCTGTTTGTAGAAAGTTTTGTCTTTCTCATTAATGAGAGCTGAGGCCTGTAGACCCACTTGTGAAGCCATGTTTCTCCTCTTGCAGTTATATAGGGAGCTGCTTATAGGGAGCTGCTTCTTTTCGTACTTTATTGAATTTAGCTTGCTAGTCGCTGTTTATTTGACTGGACTGTGCACGTGACTCTTCTAGTAAGAGTCACTGGACAGCAAGCGGGAACAAGAACCCTGACTTTTTTTGCCTCATAGTCTTAAGAACACGAGGCATTTATAACAGCCTCCCTGCTGAAATCCACTAACTCGGGGAAACCCAAAGATTAAAATCTCTGACCTAGACAGTGAACTTTCCAACTGAGCATTTGGGGAGCCCTGAATCAACGTTTCTAAGCAAGAAGGCTATTTTGATGAATTTTTAGAAAATACCATATTACAACTATGAAAATCTCAAGAGTACTGAAGTATTTTTAAAATATTTTGCTTAAAGGTATCACATATCACACCAAGAAACGCTCCATTTGATAGACTGTGTTCGTATGATTCATTACCTCTTCACTTTCATCCAAAATTGAAGTAAAGTACTTTGAATGTAGCCCAGCAAGAACTACATTCACAAGAAAATGTCACCATACAGTAGCCAGTGGTTATAATAGTGGATTGGCAACACAGGGATCATATCTTCATATCCCATCATGGCAAATTGTGAAATTGAATTCAAAACAATCCAATAATTTGTGAGCTGGCATCAGATAAATTACCATGAAAGCTGCTGGATTGTTGTAAAAATCCAACAGGGTCACTAGCGTTCAAGGGAGAGGGACCTGTCGCCCCTGCACCCTACACATGACTCCAATCCCGACTATGTGGTTGACTTGTTAATGCCCTCAGGGCAACTAGGGGTGGACAATAAATACTGCTTTGTGTCACCCACATCCCAAGAAGAAGAAAAATGAATAGGCAAAACAAAATAAGTGAAACATCACCATGATTGTATTCCCTTCCTCTTCCCCCACCCCTGTTCAGTGTTAGAAGCTGTATGTCTTCACAGCATGGCTGCTCAAAGTTGAGAGGAGCCATGATGTGGAGATGCCGGTGATGGACTGGGGTGGACATATGTAAAGAATCTTACAACACCAGGTCATAGTCCAACAGTTTTATAGTCCAACAGCTTCACCTGACGAAGGAGAAAGCCTCCGAAAGCTTGTGATTTTCAAATAAAACTGTTGGACTATAACCTGGTGTTGTAAGATTCATTACAAAGTTGAGAGGTTTCTGCAGGTGAATTAACTATTGAAAATTGTCTCTTAAATGGACATTAGAACTTCCTTCAATTTCAGCATTCTGTATATTGAAGGAAATGTAGAAGTTCCCTGGTAAGTGTGGGATAATAAGGTAATTGCTCACTTTTTGGATATAATCTTGGCTACCAGGTTGCAGCCTCCTTCTCTAAACAACATTCATGCCCAATGCAAGCTAAATAATATTTTCAAATATGTAATATACAAAGGGGAAGATGTGTGTTGCAGAATTTTGAACTTTTTCAATGACCATGCATCCCTTGATTTCACTCATTCCATTATCTGGTCTGATGTGAAACATGACTTAATTTGAAGGAATAGGATTTCATCTACCTTCTCCTATGTTACTCCTGTCTCTCTTCAGCTGGAAAAAATGTCACCCTTTTAAACTAAATTTTGTGTTCTTGATTGCATAAACATCTATCAACTTTTATTTAGACTGAACATTGCAAGAAAACTTTGTTCTGACTTGGGCCATCAACATTTTAATTGCAGATTTGATAGTACTTCTTTCTGTAGAATGTGTAATTCATGGTATGGATTTTGTGATGAGCACTTTTTGCTGATGGTTTCATTTTATTTGTCACTGTAAAATGTAACTAAAGGAAGTGCCAGAAACCTAAATACCAGCAGCCTTTTGCATAGCAGTTATTGAGAACTTTATCCATAACCATTTAGCTATTGTCTTCCCAACTGCCAATTTTTTTTAGGGTGAGTTGGATATAATTGAGAGCATACACTTTTATTGTAGATTTGAAACTTTAAAGAGTGAATACTGGTGGTGAAATAAGTTGGAGCCTGATAACATCAATGCTTTATTTGTCAGCAGGTTGCCAAGAACCTTTCAGTGAAGCAGCAGTTCCTGATGATGGCTTTCAAGTAAGTAGTACAAAGAAACGCGTAAATTGATTTGATTAAGGCCATCACTATCAAAGCTTTCCAGAGCAGGTATCTGTTTGATCTGCTCTGTAATAACAGTGAGAAACTAACCTATTGCTATGGAACTTGAGGAAGAACACATTATTTTGGTGGATTGTATAGAATATTTCGGAATTAAATAATGTCCAAGTAGATGTGGATGTTCTTTTTGCTCAGTCATTAAAATGTATTAGAGTTTTTAATGCCATTAAAGTTTTTTTAAAAATGCTTCACAGCATTTCTCCCTTTGTTATTTAAATCTACCACAAGCTTTCTGTGGTAGGAAATGACATTACTTTAAATGGATACATACCTGAGAGTAATGCTGTATTGAGATACAGGATTTCAGAAGTTCTTTGAGAACATGATCTTTGGAACCACTTGACTGTATTGGTTCATACACAATTTATTGTAGCACTTATTAGGGGCTTGTGGCCTTAATCTGTGATTGCAAAAGGGTTGCAATTAGGATTAATGAGGCAGATTACTACAAACGTCAAGTGCTTGTTGATATGTGTACATTGTTCTTGTGTAAATTTATTCTGGAAAGCACTTGTAGGAATGCATTTTTAGAAGCTTCGTTAGGCTTAAAGCCAGTTGACCATTTTTGCTTCAAAAATTACATCAAATTTTAAAGATCATATTTTATTCCTCACAGTTAATATGTCAGAAATTTTACATAGATTAAAAGGAAACTCGTCTTTAGGGGGAAACACTTTTCATCAAAATACTTCCATTTAATACTGAAAAACAGCAGATTTATCAAAATGAAAGCCAATCTTCTTACTTGCCGAGAGGAATAAGAGGTCGGGTTTCCCTCCCTGCTGGCCTGCTCCTGACATTATCAACAGGAAATATTATAAAGTGCCTCATAGAAAACAACGGAGACCACAACTTCAGAGAGGTCCAGGAGCCTAACAAAGGTTGTGGAATCCTGGGAAAGCACGCTGTCAGCAGGGGATGCAGAGTATCCGAGTACTGGCATGGATTTCTGGGTGCCTGTAGAATTATACCCCAGCAAGAGTCGGTACGCTCAGGAAAAGAAAAGATTGGCAAAAAAAATTAAGTTACACTATGCTAAATGTGGTAAAAATAAAATTACCATATACTTTAGGCTGGAATATAGAGTTGAAGAAATCTATGGCTGGCATAAGTCTGTGGATCTTGGCATACATAGGCAGATTTAGTCTACTAAGAGAAAAAGTACCATAGCTTTCAATCTGTGTCAAGCTATTGATTCATGCATGTGGCTTACACCCATGACTGTTCTTTCTGATGTTAGTTCATATTCTTAAAAAAAAAGATTCTTTGAAAACTTAGCAAATGACATGTATTAAGTAACTTGCCTAAATGATTAATGGTGTTAGTTACTTTGTTCTTCCCTTCTGATTTTTTTTTAAAAAATTGCTGCACAGAGTTCATTGGTTTACTATAGAAGGTAATTGAGATTTCTAATTCATAATACTAACCAAAAATAAGCTTTGCAGGCAGGTGTATTGGCACAGCTGACTGTCAGCGATCTTTTGTGATGTGTTGAGGCTAAAATGGAAGTTCTAAGATTTCTGGCTGTCGGCATAGGAAAGATGAGTAATACATTGGGCAAAATATCAGTCTAAAATTGTCAACTTTGTTCTTTTGCCCCAGGCAACGTTTTGACTAACTCCTTTGTCAGTATGAGGCTGTCCAGCATTGCACCAAAATTTTGAAAGACCTATGATTTACTAGCAGTCTGAAGTGGTTTTGCTTTAGGCAGGCAGGATGTATGTTTTAATGGGTTGCACAGCAGACAAAGGTAATCTCTACTTCTGAGGGCATATCATCTACCTTAAAATTGTTGCATTAAGAAGGAAAGGACGATTTTAAAATCCCATATGCAGTACTTAACCAGTGTAACTTTCTAAATACTTAACTTTCTTTTCACTTTTTATCTGATTGCTGCATCATGATTAGAAAGATTACAATAGAATTATCTAATTGTCTAAAATACAAAGATGATAGCTGGTTATCTGTCATTGTCAAGTAATGGATAAGTTACTGAAAGTGCTAATACTTGATAATATGACAAAGGAATTAAAGCTAATAGATCGTTAATTTAACTGTGTGGTTTCATTTTATACATTCCATTTTATAAAAGCCCAAAATGAAGATGATAGGAAAGATGCTGCAGGTATGTAGGAGGTAGGAATTGCAGATAACCCTGGGGAGGGGAGGGGTTGGTGGAACTGTTGGAAGGTGGTCCTCAGGTTTTGGAGCAGGAATCAGAGTGTGGGAGTAGGAGAGAGAGAGAGACAGACAGAGACGGACGGAGAGGTTGTGGGATGTCAGAGCACTGAGAGGAACTTGGTAATTGGACTATGGAGTATTGGGTACCAGGGCCTGGTAAGAGCAGCATAAGGGTGTTGGGTTATGTATGGCAGCACTGAGGAGAAACCATTGGGGTGGGAGAAGGATCCTGGGATATGGGAGTATTAGGTGCAGCATTAGCGTAAGAATGGACTTTTGGATGTGACTGCTTTGAAGGAAGGGGTTGCTTAATTTCAGTATATTGTGAGAGGGTTTGTGGGGTTTTGCTGACCATTGAGTTGATGAAGGTTCTTTTTAAGGTGGGTCAGCATTAGGAACAGGGAGAAGTCATGGGTACTTGGCTTCTAGAGGTGAAAGCATTGAGAGGTATCAGGAAGGAAGAAGATATGGGTGCTCGGGGAACGGATAGGGTCCAATCGCAACAGAGTAGGGGCAGGGATTTCTACAAGGGGTTACGCAAGCCGTAACTTGGAGAAACCTGAATTTTAAAAATACAGTTGAATATTTTCAATGTTTGCCCAAGTCATTGCTGGGAGAACCGTTCTAAGTAATACTTCCCCTTCTGCCCTTTCAATCGCTTCTCTATCCTTCCTTGAGGACTGGTGTTAAGGCTCAGGATCTGGTTTGGGGGGTGGAAATACGGAGGAACCCCTTTCAACTAATCCCCTTCATGACCGAACCCCAAGCTGGCCTCAAGATCTGGTGTTGTGGATTGGGGACAAGTAATTGTACCTGGGCATGTTTCCTGAGCAGACTATTTATTTTAAATAATAGATTTCCCTACTCTTGGAAATGACTTCCTTTCAAAAAATCCCCTTCACTTTCAAAACTAGTATCAATTTTGAAAGCAATGAAGAACTTGTATCTGGCAAGTAAGTTGTGGGGGGGTTGCTGTTGAGGAAGAGGATCATCTGGTTGTTGGCAGGGAGAGGAGTTGGTGGCGGAGACTGGGTGGGGGGGGGGGGGGGGGGGAGGGATTTTAACACGAAAGAATGGTTGTGATGGGGGCGGGTGGGAGATTAAAAAAAAATAGTTTTTTTGAAGTGGGACCGCAACCTGGCTCCAAAGCGCCCACTTCCAGATTTAACCCAGGCACGTTTGGATGTGGACGCACATCCGAAACTGGGAAGTCCCGTCCCCACTTAGTGACGGTGGGCGGATTGTTAAAGGGGCAATGTTACTCATTGTGATAGTTGAGGCACTTAATTCTTTGTGTATTAAAAAGGTAAAATAAATTGAACCTTACCTGCACCGGTTTCCCATCACTTTCAATTCTCGTCAGGTGAAAGCAGGTGAGAAGGGACGGATCCATGAGTTGAGTATCTATTTATTGCACTGCTTGTGGGCCCATCCAGGGCCAACGAGCTCCCCTGGCGCAATTGGACCCATATGACCGGCCACCCCACCGCCCCCCCCCCCCCCCCCCCCAACCAAATGTCCTCCACGGCCCCCCACGATGTCCTCCATCTGAAGATGCGGCCACTAATGGTGGTGGCGAATGGGGGGGGGGGCAGATGAACACGCAACCAGAGTCGGAGGATTGGAGATTTCTTTGAGGGTGGTTGTAGGGATGGAGGAGGGGCAAGACCATGAAGGGATTTAAACTCAAGAATGAGAATGTTAATATGGAGACATTGAGGATCAGGAGCCAATGTAGGTCAACGAAGACAGGAGTGATGGGTGAGTAGGGCTTGATGTGGAATAGGATTTGGGCAACACAGTTTTGGATGAATTGAAGTTTACACAGGGTGAAGGATGGGGGGGTCTGCCAGGAAAATTTAAATAGTTGAGACTGGAAGTGACAAAGCATTGAGGGTTTCAGCAGCAAGTGGACTGAGGTAAGGGCAGAGGCAGGCGTTGTTATGGAGGTGAAAGTCGGCAGTCTTTCTGATGGCGAGGATATGGGGTCGGAAGCTCCACGTGGGATCGAATAGAATGCCACGGTTGCAGAAAAGTTGGGGGGGGAGAATTGCGGACAAGAATGAAAAGGTCAACTCATTGAAACCCGTCCCTTTGGGACCCCAGCATTCCCATTTTGCATCTTCTGCATTTTTTTGAAGTCCCTAATGTTTTTGTCTCTACCATGCTGCTAGCACATTGTTCTAAAAGAGTTATGGCTCTAAGTATATTTGTTCTATCAATTTTAAAAGTATTTACTAACTTGTGCCTCAAATTTAAAATTCTCATGGTCGTATTTAAATACCTGCATAGTCTCGCCCCCTCCCTATCACTGTAACCATGTCCAGCACCACAAAGCCCCTGCTCCCCTCGAACTCTTGGTTCCACTGACTCTAGCTTCTTGTGCATCCCATCCCCCCAACCCCCCCCCCACAACAACCACCACCATTGGCAGTCATACCATCAGTTGCCTAGGTCCTGAGCTCTGGAGTACTCTCCCTAAGCCTGTCTACCTCCCTCTCCTCCTCTAAGATCTTCCTTAAAACTCATCTCTCCCACACACCCCCACCTTTGCTCGGTGTCCATTTTTTTGATTATGCATCTGTGAAGCACTTTGGGGCATTTTTCTACGTTAAAGGCGCTATAGTAGATAATATTTTAACGTTATCAGTCGAGATATGTTGCTTCAGTAAATTCGTTGTATTCATATAGTGTATTACTAAGCTTGTGCGTAAGTCTCTTAATTCATACGTTCCACAGTGAAACAAGCCCAGTGAAATACGTTACCTGCTGTAGCTAAAATGTGGAGACATGGAAAGCCAATAAAATTTAAGCGAGTTTGCATTCGATGTTAGCTTTGGTTCCCATCAGGTTAAGATTTCAGATTTCTCTTTTAATGTTGGTCTTTTTGTGATCTTTCTTCTCAAGTGTACTTACCTATGAGGGATTTTAAACTTCACCATCTGTGGATGGTTTTGGAAGGTGATGAGATACAATGGTCGGTTTTCTGATCACTTCTGATATTCACCTGTGTGCTGTTGGCACCCGTCTGACCGATTTATGTGCCTTTCCCATCTGATTAGGTAAATTAGGCTGACTCTACAAAATGTGGGCAAGTTCGTGGCCCAAATTGGATCTGGTTTTGCGAGTTCAACAGGGACTGCTCTCAAGGAGTGATGGGTAATATTAGAGATACGGAGATCCAGCGTAAGCAGTCTTAGCCTGTATTTGCTGTCGGTAATGTCCACATTACGTCCATTTGTCGGGCATAAGGTGAGCTTTACTGATGAATGAGCAAGTTGATCTATCCTATTGTGTCCCGTTGTGTGTAAAGATGGTGAGGGTTTTGAAATTTCAGCATTCAAAATCTGTTTGTATTATTAAGTGCATGGATATTGAGTTTGCTATCAAAGTCCACGCCATAACGTGCAATCTATCTGAGGCTGACAGCTGGATCCATAGTTTGAATTTGATTTTCTTTCAAAATGATCATTTAGCCTTGGTGGTGTACAGCTTTCTTAATGGAAAATGCAGTTATTGTCCTTGTTTTTTTTCTTTGTCAGCTTTCTGTATCTGTTAAAAAGATACTGGGAGTTTTAGATGGAATATATAACATCATGCAGATTGTACATAGAACTTAGACTCATCATTTTTTTTATACAGGATAGTTATGACTACTATAATCTGGTGTACTTGAGGGAAAACTAGTAAATTGCAAATTAGAAAGACAGACTAAGTTAAAATCTCATTGATGAAGAAATCTTAACCTTTAATCTAAATGAATTTTTGGTACCTTCTGCCATGCTATTTGAATGAAAGCTAGATTTAGCACTTAAATGAGTAGTTTGGGAACTGTTTCGTCTGAGCTGAGCACATTTATCTTTCTGGCTTACTTTCACTTCAAGCTCTTAAACTCTTAGATCCTTTTTATATTAAAATATACTAGGAAGTTTAAACGCTGACTTAACCAACTCATCAGTTGATGTTTTATTAGATAAGCAAACTTTTAATATCATTTTTGAAAATTGGACATTGCAAACGGTTACCAATAATCTGAATAAATATTTGAATTTTATGTTAAATTACTTAATTAGAATGTGCGATAGATTAGTGCCTATTCACCAATCAATCTGCTAATATTGAAGTAACATGATTCTTTACATTGCACAAAATAACTAACCTTGTTTCAAAGCAAGTAAAATAAAAGATTCCAAAGACTGAAGGGAAGTGTACTCCACTAATCTTTCCTGTTACTAAATTGTGTCAAGAGCTAAAATAAAAGCAGAACATTTTTTTGGAAGCTGTTAATGATTTTCTTCTTGAACTTAAGTCTGCAGAAAGGGGAAAGGGAAGAAGGTCTAATACTTTGAAGAAGGGGAACTGGGTCTGGATCCCATTTTCTCTGCAGCTGTTTTTTGTCCAACTTTTTGCAGCTGGAGTTGATTTTATTACTTTACCCATCATCCATCCGAACCATTTTAGTACTTTGAAGGAAAAAAAATCATAGGAAACATCTCTTAGCAACCACAGGACAGTAATTACTATAACAGCAGCTGGGAGAAAACCAGATTTCCGTTTTACATAAAAGCTGCCATGGGTTGCTTTTTACAGACAGAACTCGCCAACCTTTGTCAGAGCAGAGTAATGTAGTCACAGAATGTGGGTGGTGGTTGCAGTTTTTAATCACTCAGCTGCTTTTTCAAAATTTCCATATTGCAGCCTGCTAGGCATAAACTGCGATTATGCATTATGCAATTCCAGTTTGCTAGATGTAAAGAGATTGAGAATTTGGAAATTTGGGCTTAATTTGATAAACAGGAAATGGGCCCCTTGCTAAGGTAGTGACATTATATAAAAAAATGCAAGTTTAAGAAAAGTTTCCAAGAAAATGGATAGGAATGAGTGTTATAACATACTAAATACTAGTTAACCAGGTTGTAAACTTCTGTGTAGTTTGAACTATTTCTTCAGTTAATCAACATTGTACAAAGCAATCAAAGTTCTGAGCTTCTTGCATAATAAGGCCACAGGCCAAGTCATTAAAGCACTGGAGTTGTTTCCTGAAGATTCTGTCTATCAGTGTTTGTTATTCTAATTATAGCTTATATATGTTGATTGAAGTTTTAAGACTTTTTTTAAAGAAAGAAAAATAAATTTTGAACGTAGACTCTAAATTTAAACATTAATCTGCCCTGGTTATGATGCAGTAGTTGCATACAATAAATGGAGTGATATATATCTTTGCAACTTTTAATGAGTTGCCTCGTCGATGTGTCTTTTGTTAGTTGAAAGCATTGCTCAGATCTCAGCCAAGATGACTAGGATTGAGGGGCGGTGGGGGGGGGGGGGCGTTGCGGGAGAAGGAGAGAGAATTGAAATTGGCAAATTTTCATGTCTCTTTGAATTTTAATAAAGATTGATAGGGTAAAGTGAGCTTCATCTCATCTCATGCTTGGTTCTTTTCGTAAATGGAAATTATGGCAAATTAGGTTTTGCCTGAGTTGGAATTTTTAAATTTAGAATATTTCTGTGATGCTAGATTGAGCATTTTTTTCCTCTAATAATAAGCTAGCAGTCTGGAATACGCCTTAAAAGTGTTGGTGTTCATTGACTATTCGGTGGGAGGATCTTTGTGTACAGTTAGTCTCAAACATTGTAAGAAGGTGGCTCCTTACAACACTTGAGGGTCCAGGTGTTGTTTCAGTCTATTCACACAGCGAGGAGTTTAGCTACAGCAGATGCATTAGAGCCTCCTGCTTCTACATCAGAGGGTAGGTGTTGCCTCAGGATAGCAACTGAGATTGATTGTTTGGTGGGCTGAGCCCCTATCACATCAACTTAGAGCCCTTGCCCTCAAACACGCAGCAGCAAGAAGTTGTTTGTTTTAAAAGTCTGAACCAGCTGAGCGCTGAAAAGAAAAGCAAAATACTGCAAATGCAGGAAATCTGATTATAAAAACAGAAAATGCTGGAAACACTCAGCAGGTCAGGCAGCATCTGTGGAGCGAGAAACAGAGTTAACGCTTCAGGTCAATAACCTTTCATCAGAACTAGCTTTGAAAAGTGTAGCTAGTGAAGTGAGCCCATGTTTAGAGAGCTGCAAATCGCATCTTTTATTATTTTTCTTTATTATTTTTCTGAAGAACTGTACTGTAAAATAGACCAGTATGATTTTTTGAAGCTCTGCCTGCCTTGATGGTGCTTTTCGTTCTACTCTCCTTAGCGAAAATAATTCATAAAGTAGCACGTGGTACATTTCAATAGCTGATATACAACAACAACTTGCATTTATATAGCACCTCTAACATAGTAAAACATCCCAGGGTGCTTTACAGGAGCATTATCAAACAAAATTTGACACCGAACCACACTAGGAGATATTAGGACAGGTGAGCGAAAGCTTGGTCAAAGAGGTAGGTTTTAAGGATCTTTTAAAGGAGGAGAGAGAGGTGGAGAGGTTTAGGGAGGGAATTCCAGAGCTTGGGGCGTAGGCAGCTGAAAGCAGGTCCACCATTGGTGGAGCGATTAAAATCGAGGATGCACAAGAGATCTCAGAGAGTTGTAGAGCTGGAGGAAGTTAGAGATAGGGAAGGGTGAGACCATGGAGGGATGAGCATTTTAAAATTGAGGCGTTGTTGGATCGGGAGCCAGTGTAGGTTAGTGAGCACAGGGGTGATGGGTGAATGGGGGACTTGGTGCGAGTTAGGATACGGGCAGCAGAATTATGGATGAGCTTAAGTTTATGGAGGGTGCAAGGTGGGAGGCAGGCCAGGAGAGCATTGGAATAGTCAAGTCTAGAGATAACAAAGACATGGATGAGGTTTCAGCAGCAGATGCACTGTGGCAGGGGCAGGGACGGGTAATGTTACGGAGGTGGAAGTAGGTGGTCTTGGTGATGAAGAGGATATGGGATCAGAAGCTCAGCTCAGGGTCAGATAGGAGGCCAAAGTTGCGAATGGTCTGGCTTGGCCTCAGCCAGTGGCCATGGAGTCGGTGGCTAGGGAACAGAGTTTGTGGCAGGGACTGAAGACAATAGCTTTGGTCTTTCCGATATTTAATTGGAGGAAATTTCTGCTCATCCAATACTGGATGTCAGACAAGCAGCGTGACAAATCCAAGGCAGTGGAGGAGTCGAGAGAGGTGGTTGTGAGGCAGAGCTGAGTGTCATCAGCGTACATGCGGAACTTGACGTCGTGTTTTCAGATGATGTCGCCGAGAGGCAGCATGTAGATGAGAACTAGGAGGGGGCCAAGGATAGATCCTTAGGGGACTTCAGAAGTAATGGTGCGGAAGTGGGAAGAGGAGTCATTGCAGGTGATTCTCGGGCTACTTCTGGACAGACAGGAATGAAGCCAGGTGAGGGCAGTCCCACCCAGCTGGATGACAGAAGAGAGGCATTAGAGAAGGATGGTGTGGTCAACCGTATTATGGGCTGCAGACAGATTGAGAAGGATGAGGAGAGATGGTTTACCACGGTCACAGTCACATAGGATGTCATTTATGACTTTGATAAGGGCCGTTTCAATGCTGCGGCAGGGGCGGAAACCTAATTGGAGGGATTCAAACATGGAGTTGCAGGAAAGATGGGCACAGATTTGGGAGGTGACAATGCATTCAAGGACTTTGGAGAGGAAAGGGAGGTTGGAGATGGGGCGGTAGTTTGCAAGGACAGAGGGGTCAAGGGTGGAATATTTGAGGAGGGGTGGTGATGGCAGATTAGAAGGGGAGGGGACAGTACCTGAGGAGCAGGGGTTCACAGTTGCAATGCCTGGGATGAGGTTATTCATCTAGATATTGTGCAGAAAAGGGTGCACTCTGGATCATAGCGGCATGAGGTCTACCTGCAGGAGTAACTAATGACACTGATCCAGAGAAAATATCTAGTGCAAAAAACCTAAAGATTGAGAAATGTACATGCATTGCCACACTAGCAACTTAAAAACATAATTTGCTGTAAACTTCTCAAATTTGCTATGGATATCTTAGAAACTAATGCACTATAGTAAAATCACACTTAACCCAATATCCTTTACTGTTGTCCCAATACACTTCTTGTTTGCACTTGATTCATCATCTCCATTGCTCCCACCGTGATCACCACAAGGAACCTCTAATCCTAGTGTTAATTAACTCAAGATCTGTTCTCCTTGCAAGCTTAAAATCTGTAGTTGTACTCCTGAGTGTTTTCCACAGTTCAAATGGGTGTGGCATGAAAATTTCACATGCACATCATAATGTACTAATGAAATACTTGCAACACGACTGATGTATGAACCCATGTGTGTTCAAGCCTTGACCACCTCTAAATTAAAGCAGAACTACATCCCAGTGGTGGAAATGCTCATTTTGTATTACTAACATCTTAATTTAACAATGAATGAAAAACCTTCTCAGCTGTTCCTTATTCCCTTGTCGGAGCACTCTATGTTCATATTCATTTTTTTAGAGCATTAATTAATATAGTCCACCTGTGTTACCAAGATTTGCTGAGAATTATGTGTAAATGACCAGTGTAGCCTGTAGTCCCAAACCTATTCCAATGGTCTTATCAATTGTAAACAATTTTACAACACCAAGTTATAGTCCAGCAATTTTATTTTAAATTCACAAGCTTTCGGAGGCTACCTCCTTCCTCAGGTGAACGATGTGGAAATGGAAATGAAATTTCATTTCCACATCGTTCACCTGAGGAAGGAGGTAGCCTCCGAAAGCTTGTGAATTTAAAATAAAATTGCTGGACTATAACTTGGTGTTGTAAAATTGTTTACAATTGTCAACCCCAGTCCATCACCGGCATCTCCACACAATGGTCTTATCGTTTGAGATGAGCTACACAAAGGAGCTGAGTCTGCAGCAATATGACAACAGAATTGCTACCTGAGTGACTTAAATAAGCAAGCAGGGTATTTGGCATCTTGGGCTTAGAAACAACAGAGGGGATTTCAGTGATTTAAGTAATGAACGGAATAGCTGGTTCTGGAGCTCCGGTTCCTTTTTAATGCTCCACCAAGTTCTAAAGTGAATTTCTTCTGATTCTGCCTTTTTAAAAATGGATATGGTAGACATCTGTACATCTATGAATACTGATCAGGATTGTTTAGCATTATAGGAAAAGCTTGCTTATTTTGGGAGTTGCTATCCAGTCAATAATGGCAATCTAATGTACGGATTTTGTTTCTCATTCACTACTTTCTTTATTGCTTTTATTTGCCTCAGTTCTTCTATCTCTAAAGGTTGAGTGTTCCAGTTTTATCCTAATGAAGGCAGAATTGATGCTTATTATTACTGAAACTATTCTGTACCTTGCAGCAATTATAAAGTAGCTTCACTTGCTAAGTAAATAATTCCACCGATATAAGCATGAGACCTCTGGATTATTGGTAGTCTGCTTGAAGGAGCCTAATGACTATGTAGATGCAAATAGGTCTTACAAAAGTTGGCATTCTTTGACAACATAATGCAATCAGGATTTTGATGGCATAAAGGAACCTGTGCTAGATTCCTGCTGTGTTGAGACACGTATTCTTAACCAATGCGTTTCACCACTTAATTTTGTCTTGTGTTCACCATGCCCTCCAGGTTTTATTTCTATTTTCTGTCTTCTTTGCTTTCTCACTGCCCCTCCTTCTTCAGCACCCCCACCCCAAAACCATACTGCCATACACTGTCACATACAAGAGTGAGAGAAATGACCTTTTTCCCATGTTTTTGCTGATTCTGATTCAAATAACTGGCTAGATGTACCTGCATGCATGGAAGTTACAACACAGAAATAAGCCATTTGGCCTAACCAGTAGTGTGGTTTGATTTGCCCTCCTATTGCTATCTTGCCTTTTCTTGCCACCTCCCTTAGATTACTTGGCTGTAATTGAGAACTGTGTGGTGGGGTGGGTGGTGGTGGTGGTGGGTGGGGGGGGAGGATGGAGAAGAAAAAGTAGTTTGATACCATGCCTTGTGAATAAACACCTAATTTTAGCTTGCATTTTACATAGAATGCACATGCTGGCACAAATTTCTTATCTACTATTGAGCTTCGTCATTTAGATTTACTCCTTTTACAAGACCAGTCTGGCAAATTGTAGGGATATGGCAAGTTGTGAAAGAATGCATTTTGATCTCCTCCTTCCAGTAAACCACGCCTACAAATTATATTTATAAAGCACCTTTAACAAAGAAAAATGTCCCAAGGTGATTCAGAGCCAAGAAGATTTAAGAGAGACCTGATAAGTCTTCAAGATTATGATAGGGAAAAAAAAATAGTGACCTATTGTTTCCACTGATCAGCAAGGCAGTAAGAGGTCACGAATTTAAGGTAATAAAGAATTAAAGGGATGGTTAGAAAAAAAATTCTTCAGAGTGGTTAGATTGTTTCAACAATGATTTGTGGCAGGGAATTCCACAAAGTCCATAAATTGTTTTAAAAGGGTTTAAAAAGGCAAAGATTGGAGCATGGGGAGCAAGCAGGAGAGTGGGATTAGAGTAGCTGGGTTGTGGAGAAACTCATCAGCGCACATTTGATAAGCCAATGGCATGTTCCTCTGCTGTAGTAGTCTATGATTCTAGATTCAGATAATGGGCCATTCAATGCATTTGATCTCTTCCAGAATACCAGCCCTACTGTATTTTTATTATAACATCTAGCTGCTGAATAAATCTGGAGGTAGAGTTTCTGCTAGATTGCGTTGGTTTTATCTGCGCAATCCGCCCAAACTAGTGTAAAAGATTGTTTTAAAATTGTGGAAAATCAAGCACAATTTACATCAGGCATAAATCGAGTTTCCGCAATTTTTTGCCCTAGTTCAAAAATCATCACACCCGAAACCTGCCGTGCCCTCAGATCAAAACAGTGTGGATGACGAGTTTCCACTGATTGTACCTGTTTGTGGCCATTCTAGGAGGGTCTTCAAATTAAGCTAGTTTCCTTAGGTGCATAGGCACCGGTAGGCACGTTTTAAACGTTTTTACATATTAAAAAAATAATTAATTTACCATCAAAGTAGTAAATGGTTCAGTATAGTTTTTTAAGTCATTTTCAGCGATATAAAATCAGGACACTCACAGGTGGATACTCATTAAAAATGCTTATTTTTTGTGATAAACCCATTTTCAGCTGTATTAATAAAACTGCACCAAGTTACCACTCATAAACACATCTTAAATACATCAATGAATATTTTTTATTGCAAAAAGAAAGAAAAAATAAATGATTACGCTCTATTAAGCTGCCGGACGTTGTGCTGGTTAATGGAAGATTTTATGTTTGTGATTATACAAATGCATTTTAGCGGAATCTTGAACTGTAACCTAAACAACGCTATTTTCGGGTGCAACTTGCACCCAATTACCGATTGCACCCAAAGTGAACACACTACCCCCTGGTGTTTTGTCTCCAACTGTCTTTCCTGACAACCCTTTCCACTGTAAAGCATCATCCGATACCATTCTGGTTCCTATCCTTCATTTCCGTTAAAAAGTTTTATTGCACAGACTCCTGGCAACAATAGTGTAATACCAGTGTTATGACAGGCATTGTTAATGAGTATGATCTAACAGTGACTCATTCCTTTTCCCACTATTACTTGTGTGCTGTGTTGAAGTGAGATTCCATTCATATTAATATTTTTATTAACCTTGTGGAATGGGTTCAGTTATGAAGAGGTATGTGGCTGAGGTGATATTTTGTTTAGGACCTTTCTAAAAGTCTGTGTACCCAGTAACTTTTACGTGATTCGTTTTGCACTCTTCTTCCTAATGGAGAAGGAAGTGCTTGGCACTTATAGCAAGTTCCTGATCTTGGCTGGGAAATTATGTGAGCTACTTTACCCAATCTTACTAATTCCCTTGTAATTGAGCAATGTTGACTATGTTTCATACTTTGCAGATAAATAAGGTGTAAATGCAGATTGAGCTGTGTACATTAAATTGGCAGCGTTAAACTTTTGAATACAGACAGAAGATTGACACTAAAAACATACAAGTATTGTATGATGGAACTAAATAGATTCCAAGAATGCTACTGTTCTGCACCTCTATCCTCTGGCACATGTGCTGAAGTAAGATTTCTAGCAGCCCATCAGTATACCCGGCTGCCCACCTACTGGAACAAATACTACATGTGGACATGGCTAATGAGCCTGTCTCGTTCCCCCATGCCTACCAAAGGACCCTTTTAATCTGCCACAGGTGATTTTCTGCTCACTAATGGGCATGCTCTAAATGAGTGGCTCATTCATGGCAGGAACTTTCCCACAAATTTTAATTTGGCTGTCCCTGGAAAGATACGTAGGGTTAGCACACAACAATCAGGCGTGTGCTAGCACACCGCAAGGGTTCCTACTCCCAATCAGTATCCAGTAAACCTGCTGGAAGTGCATGTATGTGATTATTTGAGAAGAGGATCAGCCTGTGAGAACAGCTGTAATGGTCCACACTATCGGCAATAGTCTGCCAACAGATGCTGCACTGGGTTGCATGTGCAGAATGGCCACTTGGCGATATGACATAGGCTCCCTGTCCAACAGTACCTCAGTGTAAGTTGCCACCTTCAGCTGTAGAAATGTAGTGATAAAATCAGAGGGAAAATAAACTGCAAACAATGCAGATGTGAGCTATTTCAAATCTCTAGGACATTCAAAATGATTATTTTAGACTTCAAAAATACATCCTCTGAGCAGTGTTGTTCACTAATTCTTTCCTCACATTTTCCATTCAACTTCAGTTTTACTCAAAGTTTGCAAGAATTCATTTAGGTTGGTTACAAAAGAAAATTAAAAATGGTTATACGATAGCTTTGTGCTAAAACTTAAATTTGATATCAAATTGTTTAATGCAAGCAATACAAATGTACATGTTTTCTATGCTCACGGTGGAACCATATAGGATTTCTAATGTATTTTACATAGTTAGAGTACTTCAATGGAATGTTTGTAGGAATTCAGTTACGATGACCTCTGGTGGTCAGTGTGAAAAGTACCATATTATGGTTGCAGTTTGAAGTCGCTGATTCACCAAAGATGCTGCTTGCCTTTCAAAAAGTAGAGTAATGAAGGATTTTTGTATTTTTTTCAGCCTCCACGAGAAAATGATACTAATTCTTTAATAAGAAAAGAGAGAATTTCACGACACGACACTGTAGTGACCAATGAACCTTGCAGAAGCTGCTATGTTAGAACCCCACCATTTGAGGAATTCAGTTCTCGAAGATTGTATTTTCCTGCTCAGCAGAATCAGGTAATTTTTCACTTTTGCATTTTTAAAAAAGTACACTTAAAATTTTTTTTTATTTATTCATTCATGAGATGTGGGTGTCGCTGGCGAGGCTGGCATTTACTGCCCATCCCTAATTGCCCTTGAGAAGGTGGTGGTGAGCCACCTTCTTGAACCGCTGCAGTCCGTGTGGTGAAGGTACTCCCACAGTGCTGTTAGGTAGGGAGTGCCAGGATTTTGACCCAGAAATGATGAAGGAACGACGATATATTTCCAGGCCAGGATGATGTGTGACTTGGAGGGGAACGTGCAGGTGATGGTGTTCCCACGTGCCTGCTGCCCTTGTCCTTCTAGGTGGTAGAGGTTGCGGGTTTGGGAGGTGCTGTCGAAAAAGCCTTGGCGAGTTGCTGCAGTGCGTCTTATAGATGGTACACACTGCAGCCACGGTGCGCTGGTGGTGGAGCGAGTTAATGTTTAAGGTGTTGGATGGGGTGCTAATCAAGCAGGCTGCTTTGTCCTGGATAGTGTCGAGCTTCTTGAGTGTTGTTGGAGCTGCACTCATCCAGACAAGTGTAGAGTATTCCATCACACTCCTGACTTGTGCCTTGTAGATGGTGGAAAGGCTTTAGGGAGTCAGGAGGTGAGTCACTCGTTGCAGAATACTCAGCGTCTGACTTGCTCTTGTAGCCACAGTATTTATATGGCTGGTCCAGTTAAGTTTCTGGTCAATGGTGACCCTCAGGATGTTGTTGGTAGGGATTCTGCGATGGTTATGCCGTTGAATGTCAAGGGGAGGTAGTTAGATTCTCTCGTTGGAGATGGTCATTGCCCGGCACTTGTGTGGCGCAAATGTTACTTGCCACTTTTCAGCCCAAGCCTGGATGTTGTTCAGGTCTTGCTGCATGCAGGCACTGACAGCTTCATTATCTGAGAGGTCACGAATGGAACTGAACACTGTGCAATCATCAGCAAACATCCCCACTTCTGATGGAGGGAAGGTCATTGATGAAGCAGCTGAAGATGGTTGGGCCTAGGACACTGCCCTGAGGAACTTCTGCAGTGATATCCTGGGGCTGAGATGATTGGCCTCCAACAAACACTGTCATCTTCCTTTGTGCTAGGTATGACTCCAGCCACTGGAGAGTTTTCTGCCTGATTCCCATTAACTTCAATTTTACTAGGGCTCCTTGATGCCACGCTCGGTCAAATACTACATTGATGTCAAGGGCAGTCACTCTCACCTCACCTCTGAAATTCAGCTCTTTTGTCCATGTTTGGACCAAGGCTGCAATGAGGTCTGGAGCCGAGTGGTCCTGGCGGAACCCAAACTAAGCATTGGTGAGCAGATTATTGGTGAGTAAGTGCCATTTGATAGCACTGTCGACGACACCTTACATCACTTGGCTGATGATTGAGAGTAGACTGATGGGGCGGTAATTGGCCAGGTTGGATTTGTCCTGTTTTTTGTGGACAGGACATACCTGAGCAATTTTCCACTTTGTCAGGTAGATGCGAGTGTTATAGCCGTACTGAAACAGGTTGGCTAGAGGCGCGGCTAGTTCTGGAGCACAAGCCTTCAGCACTACAGCCAGGGTGTTGTCAGGTCCTATCGCCTTTGCTGTATCCAATGCACTCAGCCGTTTCTTTATCACGTGGAGTGAATCGAATTAGCTGAAGACTGGCTTTTGTGATGGTGGGGATATCGGGAGGAGGCCGAGATGGATCATCCACTCGGCACTTCTGGCTGAAGATGGTTGCAAACGCTCCTGCCTCGTCTTTTGCACTCACGTGCTGGGCTCTGCCATCATTGAGGATGGGGATGTTCACAGAGACGACTCCTCCCGTTAGTTGTTTAATTGTCCACCACCATTCACAACTGGATCTGGTAGGACTGCAGAGCTTTGATCTTATCCGCTGGTTGTGGGATCTCTTAGCTCTGTCCCTAGCATGCTGCTTCTGCTGTTTAGCATTCATGTAGCCTTGTGTTGTAGCTTCACCAGGTTGGCACCTCATTTTTAGGTACGCCTGGTGCTGCTCCTGGCATGCTCTTCTACACTCTTCATTTGAGCTGCTAGAACTGTTCTGAATCCATCCCATTTAGCACAGTGGTTGTGCCACAGAACACGTTGGATGGTGTCCTCGGTGTAAAGATGGGACTTCGTCTCCACAAGGACTGTGCGGTGGTCACTCCTACCAATACTGTCATGGACTGATGCATCTGCAACAGGTAGATTGGCGAGGATGAGGTAAAATAAGTTTTTCCCTTGTGTTGGTTCTCTCGCCACCTCCCGCAGGCCCAGTCTGACAGCTATGTCCTTCAGGACTTGGCCAGCTCGGTCAGTAGTGGTGCTACCGAGCCACTCTTGGTGATGGACATTGCAATCCCCCACCCAGAGTACTTTCTGTGCCCTTGCTACCCTCAGTATTTCCTCCAAGTGCTCCTCAACATGGAGGAGTTCAGATTCAGTACATGAAATTTTAAAACGTGAAACCATTTTATGGAGATGAAAATGGATAATGTATTTTTGAATTTTAGGTATTTAATTTTTCATAATTAAATTCTGAATGTTGGACTGTTTCATTCATAATCTGGACGTTTTACCAGAATAAAGCACATTATTTCCTGAAGAACTGATCTATATAGTAAGAAAAAGCGTAAGACCTATCTACATTGAAAAATACACCACAAATGAAAATTTTGGTGAGCTTGTGCTCTAATGTGCATCTTTACAAAGCACTATTTGTTTGGGTTCCTAATAGTCTATTATAATGAGGATGAATGACAGTAAATTTTCTCAAACTTTATTTGAATTTCAGAATCTTGAAACCTGAAAGCTTAGTGGCCTCTCATTCATTCACTCCTACAAATAAAGTGCCTCAACCAGTAACTGAGATATCACCATGCTTGCACAAAGGAATTATCAAAATTAGTTCTATCTGATCCACTGGATAAGATATTCTAAGCATTGGTTTCTATTAAAAATTGATTTTGTCTTGAAGTTTTATAATTCAACTATACGGTTTTGATTTCCTCTAATAAGAAAACTTTAAATCTCTTTCAGGTCATGCTGAAATCAACTAGGCATGTCAGTTTTCAGGATGAAGATGAAGTAGTGAGGATAAATCCTCGAAAGGATATATTGATTAGGGGTTATGAAGACTACAGACATCCCATTGTACGAAAAAATGAATTGGAAACTGAAGTAGACTCATATGTGTGTTTCAAACCTGAATCTAAAAAACACGATTATGTATATCCTTCTGTGGAAGGGATTGATTCTGATCCCATTAAAGATTCAAAAGGTTCTATTGTATTCAAAGCACAGCCATCCCCTTCACTAAAATCAAAAAAATCCAAGCGAAGGAAAGAGGATGGAGAACGTTCTCGTTGTATATATTGTCGAGACATGTTTAATCATGAGGAGAACCGGAGAGGACAGTGTCAGGATGCTCCAGACCCCATCAAGAGATGCATTTATCAAGTGAGCTGCATGCTGTGTGCTGAGAGTATGCTCTACCACTGCATGTCGGACTCTGAGGGAGATTTCTCTGATCCATGCTCGTGTGACACTAGTGATGACAAGTTCTGTTTGCGATGGCTAGCACTTATAGCCTTGTCTGTCATTGCACCATGTATGTGCTGCTATCTTCCTCTGAGAGCGTGCCACCACTGTGGTGAGATGTGTGGATGTTGTGGAGGGAAGCACAAAGCAGCTGGATGATGTGACCAGTCTGGAGCCAAGCTGTGCTTAATTGTTCCTCTCCAGGCAGCATTAACCCTGAGTCTTGAGGGTTTTGGCCCATTGGTATTTAAAACCAGCACCAATTGCAAAGTTGTGCAAGTTTCCAAAGCTTGAGGAGAAGAAGTGGTGTGTTTTAAATGATCGTGACACTTCATAAGGCCACCGTGTCTAATACTTTGCATGGCACAGCCTAACTTTAGAAGGTTTTGTGAAGCAGAGAGTTCTTTGCTTTTTGGCTGTTCACAGTGAATACTGTATGTGATTATGCAGAAGGGATTCATTTTGCAGTTTTGTACATTGAGTTGGCTATGGGGTCTGGTTTCTCACATGAAGCTTTTACTGATTAGACTCGAGTATTAGACTAAAAGCACTAGGTAACAGTTTGATTTTTGTTCAGAAAGATTTCAACTTGTTTTAGGCTTTAGTTCTAATAAGTATTTACATACTGTGTGCATTTACAGAATCACTTATCTGGCAGTGCAGGTGAATTTACTGTCTGAATAATTAAAAATTATTTAATACATGTAAAGTGTCAAACTCTATATAACTAAATTTGAAATATGGCTTGTACCTTCGCAATAAAACCATATACCATTTTATTTCTGTCAAGAAACAAAAGATTTTGACATATAATGGACCCATAGATGCATCTTTTATTTTTAATTAATTGTAATATGCATGCTTACTATTCACACATGATTTTGCTTCAGTTTGAACTTTTTTTCATCTTCCTCTCTGAAGCCTAAAAGTTAGTGACTGATTTTTATTGTGGTGATTAAGCACATTCTGATTTTTTTGTGTGTATGTGAACCTAATTGCAAGCTAGTGGGATATTTTTATTTTTAGATATCTTAAAAACACTTCTAATATTTTTGCTCAACCAGCAAGTTTTCTGATGGTGGTCCAAGAATATCAAATGACTTATAACATTGAATAACTGGGAATCATGTTATTAAAAATCTAAAGGGTAGAGTATAAATCAATTCATGTATTTCAGACCTATCTTTGTCTGTACAACCTATCAGAAACAGTGTGGATGTAATTTTGGAAAAATGCAGGTTTAATTTGTAAATTAAGTGTACTCTAGAATATTTTATGCAATGATAATACTAAGCTATGCTAGTTTAATTTGTTATCCTGGGATTATTAAGTGAATGCTTTTAGTTAGTTAAAACAACCACTCGGTGCTACATTTCCCTGGACATATGCTTACGGGCATATCCACATTTTCAGTCTGGAGTGGATCATGTAAATGGACATGGTTTATATTTAAATGTCTATCTATAGTACATAGGTATGCATAGGTGAGATAAATGTTGGACTTTAAATTCACGGTGGGGGGGGGTGGTCATTGGGTGTGCATTTTAGACTTGCAGGACCCATGCTTAAACTGTACACAATGGAGATGGAGAAAATTTGAGCCTGAATGGATTAAATTCTTGGACTCAAAATAGAACTATCTATTTTGCAACTTTTAAAAATTATAATTAGTTGGGGACATTCTTTGCTTTGTGCAGAGCCTGTGGTTATAACTAGTCGAACAATATGTAGAATAAACCAAAATATTTAAATTAATTAGTGCACAAGGGCACATTTGATTTTTATACATTTTCTATGCACACCTTTGTACCCAATGTACATGTCTGTGACTATGGAGGGGAAAATCAAGCCCTTGTGGTTGTGCCAGGGCAATCTTAATCCTGAGATATAATGCTTCTAAATTTTATCATATTTATTCACAAGAAAATTGCATTTAAAATTTAGGACTTTGTTGGTAAAGTTGGTTGCCCAGGTTCTAATTTTTAAATATGTAAATAAATAACCCATTTGTAAGATACTCCACATTAGAATGCATTGATATTTATCAGCTGTGAGTAGATGGAATGAACTGACAGCATTCTGTACATAAGCCGACTTTGAGTATTATTTCACATTGAAAAGTAGAGGCTAAAGATATGAGACTTAATTTTAAAAAAGAACTTGTTTCTAGTTTTGTACTTAATAGCAGAATGGCTTCACTAGGAAAATTGTGTGGTGATGGGGACAGTTCTGTTTCATTTTGCTGTTTGACTATTTAAAGGTTGTGTGTAATTCTTCATTATAGGAATCCATCCACATGCTTATGAACTTTGATTTCATCGGTATTCTGCACATTGGGGAACTCAATAAATTTTAAATTGCGCTTAGAGTACTCACACATTGTCTGCGGTTCCCTGCTTATCTTATTGTATTTGTATTTCTACTTGCAAGTTTTCATTGTCCAAGTTTTGGAAAACTGATTTCCGCTGTTCCATTAAATAGCTCTTAATTTTCCTGAACCTTTTGTAAGGACTGCAAGCTACCTGAGGAAAAAGATCTGATTGTCCTGTTCTGACAACTGCAATTATTGATGTCTACTTATAGACAGGCATAACTAAAGTGAAGAATCTTTTCAGTCCTAGGGTCAGAACGTCTAACTCTGAAAATTCAGTGCGCACTGTTCGGAAGATAAAGTTACTATCAGATGCTATGATCCAGTACATAATCTTCTGAGAGGAAACTCTCAATTCATGGGATTTCAAAGGATTCAACGGGCTTCCACATTTCATCCACTGTGGCTTTTCATGTGGACATCTGGACCCAGTCTTATTCTGTGCAGGAATTCCTGAAGATCTTGAGTACTTAAAGGTTTTGTGTTTTCCTGCCTTCTGGGGTCTGGTCAAGAACATGTGGTGTAAGTCAGCTTGTCAGTCTGCCAGTAAATGGATAGTATGAAATACCTAAATCTGACTGAATCCTTTTCACTTTCCCATATGTTGAGCTGATAGTCATAATATAGATTACAGATTGAATAGTGAATTGAAGCCAGATTCTTCTGCAAGCCCTATATTCCTAGCTAGCAGTATATAGATATGAATCATCAACTGCCACGCTGTATGTAGTAAATCTTAGCCTCAAAGTTTCTAATCCTTTTGCTTTTGGATCGATGTTCCTCTGCTCGTGATTGAATAAGCATTTTTTGTAGTACACTTTCTTTGTGAAAGTGAGCTGCTGCGCAAATCTGGTGGATTTTTACATGCACACCAAGTGCTTCGCTTTCTGCTCTGATCGTGTTTGGATTTTAAGTTCAATCAAAATTTGTCTTCCTTTCTTCTCCCTTTTGCACCCTTCCCCATGTGCAGATGGGATCAGAGTTTGTAACTATTCTTATGAAGACCCTTCTTGTAAACAAAAAAAGTTGCTCTCATAATGAAAACCATTTCCTACTCAATTTGGAAATAGTATTTTACTTGCCAGTAGACTGTTAAACATTAAGTAACTCTTAATGTATACTTAAGCTGCTTTTATTTTTATGATTTATTTTTTCTTTTGGGGGGGGTGGGGGGAGGTGTGGAGGTGGAGGAAAGATCTGATAGTGCTTGTATTGTGGAATGTAAGAAGGTGTGACTACCCCCAAGAGAAGAACTTGCTGGCTGAAGCAAAGTGTTTTGTATGTTGTAATAGGTACACTTTGATCTTAGAATGATGAGGCACTACTAACAAGTATGGTACATCTCCTAGCCATGTACTGTAATTTATATGCAATGTATGCTTTATGGATTTAAAGAGCCCAAAAGGCATGCTAATAACTCTAATTGTAAAGGAATTGACCCCTCTGAGTACTGAAAGTGCATAAATGCACTGAGAATTGCCATGTTGTTTTGTTCTACTTCCAGTTACTTTTTTTTAATGGCTATGCTCTTTTTAGAATTTGAGACATTAATAGAAAACATTAAGCTACAGAGTGCTTAGTACCTAGAGGGTTTTTTATTTTTTCCTAATATTGCCTATTGTTTGCTTAGTGCCATTTGCTTGATACCCAGCCAACTTCCAAAAAGTGCCTCGCTTGTACATTTTTAAAACTCCATTTAAATCTAACTGCAATTGTACTTGTTACATTTTGTTTTTAGGTATTTTTTTATCTGTGTTGAAAGGATACCAAGTATGTGATGTACAATTTAGTTTAATAACTCCTGCCATAGGTGTAATTTCTTAAATGTATGAGGGTGTAGCTTCTTCATTTCTTGAATATATATATAATGTAAATATGCATATAAGTTTGTAACTGATTTTGTTACATCATACACTTGTAATTTGACATATCAAATAACTATCATAATAAAACAGTAAGTTTTAATTTCTTTATATTCTGTCAGTTGTAATATTCCCTCATGCCAGAGTGCTACCCAAAACAGCAAGCAGTTGACACCATGTGCAAGGTATGTTTGATACATTTTACAGAAAGATGCTCAATCAACAGTCTTGCAACTTAGAACCAGGTAGAGCTCCAGAAATGATTTGCTAAATTAATTACTGCACCTTATTCCAAGTGCATAGTATTAAGATTAACAGTTAGCATGAGAACAACAGTGTAATGTTAAACTGAATATAGTTAACCAAGTTTCACAACATTTTGCAGATGAATAATTGTGAAGAAAAATGACTCAGCTCTGAGGGGCATTCAACCTATGACAAACTAAAACTGATCGAGATTCCCTCCATAACAGAGAAACTTTTTTTAAAAAATGCTAGTGATCAAAGAATGGGAATGGCCCAAGGGTTACCGAAATCTCCTTTACAGAGAACAAAAATACAGTCTATTCTAGTTACAGTACCAACTGTTGCTAGGCCAATATCTCCCACTGGGATTTGGAGAATCCTGCAACTAAATACTGTTGATAATATCGTTGAAATGGAGACCACATTCTTTGGAACTTATCATTGTAGCTAGAAAAAGTACATCGCATTTTATAGCGCAGACACTGCCTGTTCAGCCCAACAGATCTATGCTGGTGTTTTATGCTCTACATGAGCCTCCTCCCACCTTACTTGATCTCACCCTATCAACATATCCCTCTATTCTTTTCTCCCCCATGTACTTATCTAGCTTCCCCTTAAATGCATCTATGCTATTCGCCTCAACCACTCCATATGGTAGCGAGTTCCACATTCTCACCACTGAGTAAAGAAGTTTCTCCTGAATTCCTTATTGGATTTGTTAGTGACGATCTTGTATTTATCGCCCCTAGTTTTGGAGTCCCTCTTTCCCCCCCCCCCCCCCTACAATGGAAATATCTTCTCTACATCTACCCTATCAAACCCCTTCAGAATTTTAAAGACCACTACGAGGTCACCTCTGTCTTTTCTTTTCTAGAGAAACGAGCCCCAGCTTGTTCAATCTTTCCGGATAGTTGTACATGAATCTCTCTGGCTGGACTGTTCTCCATAATCATCTAGATCCAGGTAGCTTGTATTGGCAACTGTACATTGAGCCAGTTAACCAAAATGCATCTCAACACAGGAAGATTTATTGGACATCTTGCTCAAGTGATTTCGACTGAAGTGCAAGCAAACAGTAGGTGCAGATCAATTAAATCCTACTGGTAGCTTTGATTCTTCTAACCACAACAGCCCAGTAGCGTTGGATAAAGACAAGTGGAAAAATATGGTCACAGTCACTACTAATGCTCCACACATCCATGAGGTACAGATAAGTTCTAACAGTGTAATTCTACTGAGGCCTATTACAGTATTTTAGCAATTATGGTCATGCAGAACAAAGCAGATTTGTGTTGCTCATCAATAATGTTGGGCCTCTCCCTGTTCCCAAGTATGAGTGGAGCTTACTAGTTTCATATAAAATCATTTGAGATTTTGACTAACTGCAAAAGTGACTGGTAGGAAAAATTAGAATTAAAGCACCTCGTTTAAGCAGAGTAGAGGGAACTTTACTTTGCATCTGTCTATGCTCTGCTTGACTGTGGGCATGCTCAGTGGAATGTCAAAAAATTGTTCCATTCCTCAGCATTGACATCCTTCACTCTTAAGTGCCAAATTCATTAAAATTCAAGGAAACAACTTAATGAGAGAAGCTTCTCCCTTGCCAAACCAAAGAAAATGGGGTCATTAGTGACTTTTGTTGGATGTCCACCTCAGGCCTGAAGTGATGGATGTCGAGATGATTTAAAAATTACCATCTTCAAGTTGTTTTGAGATTTATAGAACCAAATAAATCCTGTATTAAGCATTCATGCGAGGCACCTTAGGCCATTGCCTCGTAAAATCCAAAAACTCTGAACAATTGTTCCAAGAAAAATGTTGAGCCTGCTCGAGAGGCAATTTGAGTAATAATCCAAGTGGGATATAAAAAAAAAAGTGCGCCTTTGCACCTCGGGTGGAGTCCAGGTTTGAAATTGCAACACTGTCAAAAGGTGAAAATGCATATTTACCATCTGTTCTTGGCAGATAGTGGACATTTTCTTAAACCAACAAGCATCTAAACTTTTCTCCCCCAAAAAAACATGTCCTTAAAAAGTACATTGCACCTCATGATTGCCCATGTAAATCATCCTTTGTTAAATGATACCCTTGCTGTTTACTGCCTGGTGGCACCTACAGTTTTACCACATGGGGGAAAATGTTCATGTCTAGAATTATTTGATTTGGCTGAGGTCTGCCCTCTGAATTTAAGGTATGAATGAGCGTCAAGAAGGTAAACCCAATGAAACTGCTATAGTTGGTGCTTTTGTACAATTTCTAACCATTAATTTATGGCCTACAAATTGTGTATATTTTAATAGGCCAACAAAGCCAATTCTGCAAACTAGTAGAGATTGAGGGAAAAACTAATTTAAAAACAATAGTATGTGAGGTATCTGTTCATAAAATACTCATCATCCCTCTCATGCCCGTAGTGATAGTTTAAAAAAAATTCCAGGGAAGATATAGTAATATCCTCCTTCTGGTAGGATCTATTGATGTTGAGTTGTCTGAGACAGTGCTCTGGCTACTCTGCTCTTTGTTCTCACTTTCCCCATGTGCATTGTGCTACTGATCTCTCATTACATTAGGAGTTGCATTATTGATGTTTGGAGGAACGACTTCTTGGAACCTCTTCATATTGAAGAAGGTTCTCAGTATAATGAATGGCTGAGTAGGCTTAAATGTTTCTGAACCCAACAATATCCAAGATGGGTTCTCCATCTGGAAATATTACTGCCATGATTAAATCAATGCTGGTTTGAACCATTTCTAAGCTGTATGGCATTGCTTCCCTTCCCAACTATTGGTTTAGGACACAATCTTTCACCCAGTCTTTTTCTTTCAAAACACCAGACATATAGATAAGCATATCTATATAGGTAATGTTCAACAATGGTGATAGCCCTTGTAATCTACCCTCCTACTTTTATGATAGCATTAAAACTTTTGCACTAGTTATGGGTGTAGTGCTGGTACAGAAGAGTCTTGAGAAGCAGTGATGATTTTGTCCTTCCTGGGAATGTGCATAGCTCGCTCTATTTTAAAGAACTGTTTGGTGTCTGAATGCAGTTGGTATGTGGTTGCCCTAAAGACTTCCTTCCAATCTCTTACAAAGAAGCACAGCTACCCACTTTTGTTTGGATACATCATGGCCAGTACCAGTCGTTACTGATACATCAGTGATTTTAAACTAGCCTTTTCTGGAAATTAGTTGCAGGATAGTTCAGCTTCTCCTACTGATATGGGTGGATATCGTATGCTTGCTGGCCACTTCATTTCTTGCAGTGCTTTTAATTCTGCAAATACTTACTTGGCTCTCTTTGACACCAAAGAAAATGTCAATACTAGTGTAAATTTGATTGGGGTGTGCTTTGGAATCTATTGCTACTTTGCTAGATTTCTTGCATAAAAAGAGGATCTCAGGGCTGTGCTGCTTAGCTTTGACCACAAACATCCCTGTTGCAGTGATTAAACCCAGGCCTACTCTGAACCAACTTTATCAAGACAGTGCTTCCCTTCTTAATGACTATTACTTTAAAGTATTTTTTTAAAGCTATTCAAGTAGCTGAAGCCTCTTTTGGAAGTTTTGGCATAATTTGCAAAATGATGACATGTTCCTTAGAAAGCTGCAGTCATGAAAGCTAAGCGGAAAAAGCATTCCTGTGACTGAGGTTCAACGACAGAATTTGGCATAAATTGGAAATTCCAATTTATGCTAGAACTTGAAGCACTCCCATGAACTGTTATAAACAAATTGAACAATTGTTGGTATGTAACTTAGAACACCAGAAGCCAACAGTGAGATGGCTCTCAGAAGGTTTGAACTGAAGTATCCATGTTTGATTCCTGTGGGTTAAAATTCCACTAAAATTAGCAATAAATTGGTAAACATTCATTCGAAATTACTGCTATTTTAACGTTAAAGGTTGCAATAAAATAGCAAACCAAGGAATTTCACACACAATAAATGCAGTACAAATATTGTGCAATGGCATTTCAACCGTTAGAACCATGGAAGCACCATAAACATTTACAGCACAGAATGAGACTGTTTGACCCATTGGGCTCAATATTAATGCGAAGAGGGGATCTGAGCGGGGGGGTTGGCGATAGCGGTGAAAAAACACTCAACGTCGTGGGAATGTCCAATTTCAACAGGGATGCTTTATTATTTTACTTCTGGGTTTTGCATCTCCACTGTGCGTGAGCGGGCGTGATACGAACCCGCATAACGCGATTTCGCCTCGACTATTTAAAGGTCCACTGCACAGATGCGATGGTGGAGGAGGTTTGGAGTTCTGTGGATTGTGTTCAGTTAAGTAGAAGTTGAGAACTGGAATCAAGGAACGCAAAGGCTGCGCCCAGATTCAATGAGGCGTCCCTAGATACACTGCTGGATGCAGTAAGGACGAGGAAGGAGGTCCTCTTCCCTAACAATGGAGAAAATAGAACCTGCTGCCAAAACAAAGGCGTGGTTGGAGGTGGCCCAAGGTGAGCAGCAGGACTGTTATGACAACTTGGAACCAGTGCAGGAAGCATTTTAATCACCTAATAAGGTCAGGAAAGGTGGACAAAGTTGCAGATTCACCTACATCCTGTAGTGCACCCCTCACCTCGTCTTGTCAATCATACTCAATTGACATAATTCCTCACACCCACTTAAGTTTCAGCAGCACCCATCGTTGTGTTTCAATGTTCTTCCTCACCTCCCCTTCATCTACTACCGCCACTCACCCCAGTCCTTATATAACTGATACGACCTCAGTCAGCTCCCCTGCTGCTCAGCAAATATCCTCAAATGTATGCCAGTGCCGCTCGTGGTGCATCTGCCTGATAGTCACTCTCACTGAATGGACTGCATCCATCGAATGTACAGCTACTCATAGGTTGGTCGTGCCCCTTTGCAAGAGAAGAGAGTGTAAAATACAAAAGAGAACCAGAGGCGGACCTCCACAGATCATGGACCTCAAATGCCAAAACGGGGCTTTTGGACGTAAGCGGCATATCAGCATCCCTGAGCATTGGATATGGAGAGACTGGGACTTCGTTGCTGCAGGGTGACAGAATTAATCTCTCCGACCCACACCTCCTAAAAGACTACATCATCTTGACTTGAATTCAGCACTGAATGAATAATGATCACCTTAATCATGCTGAGTTGCAACATTTTTACATTCCCAGGACTAAATCATATCCATCTCTTCTCTCCTCCAGAGACATCATGTGAAGAACAGCAACCCCCGGCCTATGCAGACTAGGATTTCTCAGTGGAGCTCATTCCTCCTGAGGGTGCGCTGTCACAAGACATATGCAAACCAAGCATCAGCGCAAATACGAGCACTTCGGTGTGTCGTGTTAGACAGGTGGGTTCTCACCTGGTGAATCACAGTTCACAAGTGAGCATAAGCAGAGCGTGATGGTAGGGACAGCTGTGGAGAGTCCACATCTCCAAGCTCTGCTCAGCTGGACATCGATGAAAAGGAGAACGATAGACGGACAGCAGCAAATTTGCGAGGTGCTGGCAGTGGTGCCAGGCACATTGCCCACAATAGCACAGAGGATGGAGGAGTCCAGCTCGAGCATTTATGGATAGATGTCGCAGGCCATTGCAAGGACGTCAGCCATGGAACTTCAGTTGCGGCAATCAAATCAGTCCATGCAGGCCCTGACCACGGCTGTGCAAACTACGGATGCTAACATTTCTGCTGCCTTAAGCAGGATGATAGATACCTTAGCCTCACAAGGCGTCACTGATCTGCTCCCCCCGCAGAGAGATGGGAGTGATGTGCCGCTGCCCCAGGAAAGGGATGATGGCAAAAGAGGACATGGAAGTGGGGACCCCACTCAAAGCACTCCCACTCAACCAGTACCCAACATGCTGCCTCCTCTCTCGATGGCCAAGTCTGCCCCTGCACACGTGTAGGTGATCGTCGGCTGTGAGCATCTCAGAAGGCAGACTAGGGATCTGAGCAACCTGCTGAAGCCACAGGAGCAGTAGGGAAAGGAAGAGAAAAGCTTTGTAGTACAGCAAGGATTTGCACATGGGTGTTTGAAAATGTTGAGTTAGTAAGTTTCATTTATTTATTTATTCACATAATTTGCACATGATGTTAATTTACACCACTTTCCCACATTCACCATTCTTGCCTGCCACGTGTCAACTCGGGTTTTCAGTTGCTTGGTGATGAATGTGAAGACGGGGACCAATTGCTGACCTTGCTAGCGACGCCCACATCCCATGAACAAATAAAAAAAAGTGCAATGGGCGATGGTTGCTTATAAGACTGCTTTGTGTCAATTGGGGTGTGGGGTGGAGGATGTGATAGATACTATGGTCCCGCGTTAGTGACTAACTGATCCTTTGAGCTATTAGGGCAACCCTGGCATCCCGAGCAGCAATGTGAGTGGCTGATCTGGCATTGGGTGCCCCATCTTCATCCTCATCAGATGAAGAGCGCTGAGTGGCTCGTTCCTCCTCCACCTTTAGTCCTCACTGCTGTGCAATGTTGTGTGGAACACCGCACGCCACCATTATCCTAAAGACCCTCACTGAGGAGTACAGCAGGGCTCCTCCAGACTTGCCTGTCCAGGCACCTGGAGTGCATCTTGAGCATGTCGATGGCTTGCTCGATGACACATCTGGTTGTTACATGGCTGGCGTTGTCGCACTCTTGGGGCCATTGGTGGGGTTCCTCAGAGGTGTCATCTGCTAGGTTTAAAAAGGTATCCTTTCTCATCTAGCAGCTACCCCTTAAAAGGTGATTCCAGGTACAAACAAGTCTGGGATGTTGGACTGCTGCAGTATGAAAGCATCGTGTCAGCTCCCACAGAATCTGGCACAGACCTGCATGAGCCTCTTCTTGTGGTTGCACACCAGCTGAACATTGGTGGGATGAAATCCCTTGCAGTTGACGAATGCTCCTGGTTGATCTGGTGGTGCTCAGATTGCCACACATGTACAATCGCTGGCATCCTGTACCTGCGGGAAACCAGCCAGCTATGCGAATCCGAGTGCCCACTCATTCTGGCTATTATCATCACAGAGGAAGTTTACATACCTCCCAGCCCTGACAAACAATCCATTAATCCATCCTTATACAGTTATGTGCAGCCAATTGCGAGACCCTCAGTATATCTCTGTAGTGCCCTGGAAGGAAGCAGACACAAAAAAAATTGAGGGTGGTGGTGACTTTCACAGCTACTGGTAATGCCTGGTCGCCAGGTCCAGCAGGGAGCAGCTCTTCTAGGAGACTGCAGTTGTCTGCCACCACCTGATGTGACAATCTCAGCCTTTGGAAGCACTGATCTTCAGAGAGATCAAGGAAGCTGATCCTCTGTCTGTACACCCTGTTAGGTGGATAGAGCCTCCTGCCAACTCGACCCCTTTGTTGCTCCCCTCTCTGTTTTCCACCTGCAGCTCCCTCCACAGCACGACTGCGCTGCTGTGGATACTGATTGTCTTTTCCTCATCTGAAGTCCAATCAAAACCAGCCATGGTGCCACCCATCGTGATATTCTCTGTCAACACTTCCAAACTGTACAAATTCGTCTCTCACACCAAGTACCATCTCCAAACCGTTTCCCAGTGGGAACCAAGAAGGAAGCTCTGAGCGCTGAGCCTTTATTCATATCGGGAATCCTGAACTTTAACCATCCCCATGAAGTGCCCCTCAATCTCTCCTTTTTTACTGCCGAGTTGCCCAAGCCCTGGGAAACCTATGCAGGAGGCATTAATTTGAAATCACCGCCAAAATCTCCAGAAAAGGACCTTCTCAAATATTATAATGACTGACCCACCTCTCCAGAGCAGGTTACTCGGCTGCCCCAAACCCGCCACGGTTAAACTGGAGGTAGGCGGGTTCAGGTCGGGTTTCACATTTTAACAAGTTAACCCCCCCCCCCCCTTCCATAGTGGAGGGTTAAAATTCCCCCCATCGTGTCTGTGCCAGCTCTTTTGCTAGGGCAATCTAAAACTAATCTTCCTCTGTTTCAAATGTTTATCCAATTTTTCCTTAAAAGATTCAAAGATATTTGCCTCAAATATTCCCTGTGGCAAAAATGGCATATTCCAACGACCCTCTGCTATCAGAAATTAGTGCCAATTTTAAGTTGATAGTGCCCCCCACCCCCATCATTGCAGCCTAACCAGAGGAAATAAGTTTTCTCCATTTACTCCATCAAAACCCTTTAAATTTTAAAACCCTTGTTAAATCTGCCCCTGACCTTTTCTGCTGTATTACAAATCATCCCAGTATCTCAAGTCTCTCCTCATAACTATAGTTTCTCATCCCTAGCATCATCCTAGTGAACCTATGCTGTACCCTCTCTATGGCTTTAATGTCCTTTCAATAATACAAACACATATGAACAATGACGGACAGGAAAAGATCTCTGGTCCTTCCAACATGTCCCATACAATCATGATACCTTGTGTATCACAATAAATATACTCCCCACCCCACACCATGTGATCTCCTGGGAGAGGTGAAAAACCAGATAAAAACCCAGGCCAATTTGGGGGGAAAAAAAATCTGGGAAATTCCTCTCCAACCCCTTTGGCAATCGAAACTAGTCCGGGTGATCACTCTGGCCCTGATAATTCTATGCATTACATTGCCTTCTTTTTGTAAGGGGTGATCTTCGCCCCAGCCAGAAACAGGTCTAGCTCTCACTTGAAGGAATTCAGCCAATCGGCATCCACCGCACAAGTAGGCAGTGTTCCAGAGGTCCACTATTCCCTGGGAAAAGAACCACCTCCTGACATCTAACCTAGATCTGGCCTTGTACAACTTAAAATTGTGACACCTGGTCCTCCCTAATGTATTTAATTGGAACAAACTGTCAACTGGAACACAATATATTCCTTTCATCATCTTATAAACTTCAATCAGATCACCCATAAGTCTACACTTCTCTGAAGTGTAGAGTCCCAGCTCTTTTAGCTATCTTGATAATCAAGATGCTTTAAGCTGGGAATTAGTCCAGTGGCTCTCCTCTGCACCCTTTCCAAAGCCTCAATTATCACCCACCATGTGAGGTGATGAAAACTGGACACAGTATTCCTACTGAGGCTTGGCCAAGGTCTCGTACAAGGCCAAAATAGTATGCTTTGGCTTAGTCAATTGTCCTATAAATGCACCCCAGCACCTTATTTGCTCCAGCTATCGCTTCACAGCATTGCTCATGAACGTTTGGAGACCTATGCACTAGAATGCCCAGATTTCTTTCTTTCTCCACCTGCTTTAATGCTTTTCCCTGAAGGGTGTATGTATGTGGAACATTTGCCTTGCCCGCATGCATAACACTACACTTCTCCAAATTAAACATCATTTGCCAGTTACGAGCACAATCCCCCAACACATCAAGATTCACCTGAAGCAGTCGAGCATCATCTACAGTCCTGACACTCGCACAGATCTTGGCATCATCTGCAAATTTGCAGATTGTACCCCCAACATCTACACCTAGATCATTAATGAAAATAATAAAGGCAAGAGTCCCAGCACTGTGGGAGAACCTTCACCACACGGACTGCAGCGGTTCAAGAAGGCGGCTCACCACCCCCTTCTCAAGGGCAATTAGGGATGGGCAATAAATGCCAGCCTCACCAGCGACGCCCACATCCCATGAACGAATAAAAAAAAACACCACTGGTGACCAGTCTCCAAACAGATCCAAATCCATCTATAACTACCTTCTGCTAGTTCTCAATCCAGCTCAATATATTACCTCTAATACTAGAAGCTTCGATCTTGCAGAGAAGCCTCTTGTGCAGTACCTTGTCGAAAGCTTTTTGGAAGTCCAAGTAGACAATGTCTACTATGCCTCCCTCATCCACCATCTTAGTAACTTCTTCAAAAAATATAATCAAATTTGTTAGACATGACCTTTTTTTTGAATCCATATTGGGTGTCCACAGTATGTCCATCTCTATCCAAGTTATCATATATTACATCCCTAATGACTCCTTCAAGCATCTTTCCCATTACTGATGTCAAAGTAATGGGCCTATAGCTACCCGGGTCAGTCTTGTCTCCTTTTTTAAAGATGAGGACTACATTAGCCTCTTTCCAGTCTACGGGAACCGTCATAGAGCGCAGTGAGCTATTAAAAATATTGTCAAGGGGCTCGCTCAGCATGTATTCCATCTCCCCGAGGACTCTCAAATGGATTTCATCCAGCCTGGCTGCTCCCATCTATTTTCAGTTTCTTAATTCTAAAACAATATGTTCATCTATGTTAATATTACTAGTTTTATTATTAAATTGTAGTAGTCGAGTGTCCTCTTCAAGAATGAAGACCGATGCAAAGTACTCATTTAATATTTCTGCCATACCCAGTGAGTCCTTAGTAACCTGTTCTTAAGCATCCTTCAATGGGCCAGTACAGTCTTTGACAGTCCTCTGACTCTTCACATAACTGAAAAAGCTTTGCCCATTAAGTCCACAATTGTCCACAATCCTCTTTTCCATTATCCAAGGACTTTTGAGGCTTTAGAAATCTGTTTCCATAGTAACTCATCATGTTCAAGTGTCTGACCTGGGGGTCCATACCCCAGCTGCACCCTAAGCTGTACACAGTCCTATAAATGTGATCTAATCATTGTCTTGTACAATGTTATCATAATTTCTTTGCTCTAGTGTTCTCTGCCCTATTTATAAAACTCAAATTACTATTGCTCCTTGTCTTAGCTTAATCTACCTGCATTCACATTGTCAATGAATTACGTATTTGCTGCTAGGTCTTTCTGTTCCTCCATATCCTTCTTTGTCTTTCCATCAGGTTTATACTCCCACTCCTTGTTTTGCCTCCCAAATGCCATCATCTCACACTTAAATTGCATCCACCACCTGTCTGCCCAGTCTATTACCTGATGATCTCCTGAAAGGTTTTACTGGCCTTGTTGTTTGCCAAACTCCCTACTCTTGTTCCATCAGCAAATTTACATGTGTGACTGAAAATGCCATTCCCCCTCTTGGCTACTGTCTCAGGCTGAACCAGACTGTTTGCAACCTCGGCGTCCTATTTGCCCCACGCTGAGCTTCCGACCACATATCCTCTCCATCACAAAGACCATGGGCTTCATTTTAGCACCCGCTATCGGGTGCGTCCCTGGCGGGGGGGCTCCGAAAATCGGGGAATCCCGGAGCAGGTCCAGAGCCCGGCTCCAACCCGCCCACTTCCGGGTTCCCCACTGACCCGCCGGTGTGCGCGCGCAGCCCCTGCAGGTGGGAATCCCGCAGGCAATTAAAGCCAGCGGGATGCCACTTGAAAGTATTTATGTTGCTAGTTCAGGTCGTTTACAGACCTGATTGAGCTGTTTTATTAGGAGGGGTGGGATTTTATACTGAACTGAGACTGTTTCCCATACTGGGGGAAACACTCCCAGTTCAAACGGAGGTGTTGCAGCCAGCAGCCTGTGGCAGCTGCAAAGGTCCATTCGACAGGTGGGGGAGACCCTTCACCATCGCAGGAGGCCACTCCGTCACATTGGACAAAGGTTGGCCTCCACCACCCTCCTCCTAACAAGAAAATTCACCGACCTGGAACCGCAACCCCGGCGTGAGGACACACTTACCTACCTTGCGGACCCCCTCAGATCTACACTTTCTAGATGGGGGCCGCCGTAGTTGCAGTCATGACCTCCTCGGAAGGCGAACAGCCTCACCAGCCTCGCCGTCCACCTCTGACACGTGGAGCTCCACAACACAGTGCTGTGACACATCCACCTGCACAGCAGGAGGGAGGGCAACCGCAGAGAGAGATGCGTCGCAGAGGGCACTACCCTCGCCACAGGGTCTACAGACCGAGGCTCAGCTTCCTGGACCTCTCTGAGCAGCAGTGCACATGGAGGCTCAGAGTCACTCCACATGTAGTCGTGGACATCTGCAGCCTCCTTCATGCCGAGCTGCTCCCGGTTGGCCCGAGCACCATCTTCTTACCTGTCGCTGTCAAAGTCACCACTGCCCTCAACAACTTCTCCTCCGCATCCATCCAGGGTGCCACCAGGGACATCGCCGACGTCTCCACAAAAGATCCCTGCAAATACACCTACACCCACTCTGCAGTGACACAATGGGTGTCATCAGTTGTGGGTCTTCATTGTGATCCTCAGAAAAGGGCATGATTGCACAAACCAGACAAGGTTCGCAAAGACGTGGCAGGAATGGTGCCAATATATGTAATGTGAGTTGGTCAGAAATTCAATATAAGTAAAAACTATGACAAACCCTCAAACACCTTTGTGCATCCCCTTCATGCTCATGACACGTTTGCCTTATGCTGCCTACTGCACATATGTGATGCATGCCTTGTGGCTGCAGCACAGGTAGTGGCAGGTTGAGTGAGGCTGACTGTGAAAGAGATGCACGAGAGGGTGAGTATGAGATAGCGTCATGAGATTGTACGAGGATTGGGTTGAGTGGTAGTGGCGGGATGAGTACTGGCGAGGTGAGTAAGTGCAGGTAAGATGAGGATGAGCTTTGAGTGGGTATGAGGGGTGATGTGACAGAGTAGTGTTGGCAGTGCAGAAGGAGATGTGGGGTGGGGGCGGTGATGTGGCAGATGAAGTGTAGGGGAATGAGTAAGTGTACTCACTTTGGCTGACCTACTGAGGTCATTGCAGCGCCTCCTGCACTGTATGGAGGTGGGCGATATGTTGGTGGTGCAGGTGACCTCCTCTGCCACCTCGAGCCAGGCCTTCCTGGTGGCAGAGGCAGGCCGCTTCCTCCCGCCCGCCGGGGGGAAGATCTCTGTCCTCCCCCTCCTCCTCACCCCATCCATTGATACCTGGAGTGAGGCATCATTAAACTGGGAGCAGCCTTCCCCCTGGGCTGTTCCAAAGGGCTGTAATTTTTCCTATTTGTTGCAGCATCTGTCAGTGGAGGACTGCCCCTTTAAATAGAGCTGCTCCAGTTGACAGACCTTACTGTGTATGCACAGTCCGCCCGATGCGCAGATCAGCAGTGGGGAACCCGGAAGACCAGGTAAGTGGATCTAATTAGGCTGCGATCGCACGGGGGGCAGACTAATTTCGCCGGGCGCATTACCCACGCGCCCAATAGCCCCCCCGCCACGAACCCGCAGCCCTGCTAACATCGAGCCCCATCTCTATGATATTGCCTGTCTCTGGCCCTGCCCCAGCTTTTCTGGTGCTGAAACCCTCATCTATGCTTTCATTTCTTCCAGACTTGACTATGCCAATGCTTTCCTGGCCAGCCTCCCATCTTCCACTCTCCATAAACTTAACCTCATCCAAAATTTTGCTGCTAGTATCCTAACCCCTACCAAGCCGTCCTCACCCATTACCCCTATGCTTGCCTGCCAAGTTTCAGTTCACCATCACCACAATTTTAAAATTCTCATCTTCATGTTCAAATCCCTCCACGGCTTTGTCTCTCCTATCTCTGTAACCTCCTCCAGTCCTACAATGCTCCAAGAGCTCTCCAGCATCCAACTCTAACCTCTTGTGCAATTCCCACTCCCTTCAACCCACCATTCGCAGCTGTGTTATCTAGGTCCTAAGCTCTGGAATTCCTTCTATAAACCCCTTCAACCCTCTCTCCTTCTTTAAGACTTAAAACCTACTTCTTTGACCAGGCTTTTAGTCTCCCATCACTAATATCTTCTTGTTTTGCTTAGTATCAATTTTTGTTTCCTTAGGCTCTTGTGAAGCCCTTTGGAACATTTTCCTACTTTAAAATTACTATATAAATGCTAATTGTTGTAGTAGAAGGTCAATCTGCCCTTTGTTGGGAGTGGTGCCTATAAGAAATCACCTCAACTATTTCAATTGTTCCATTACCTCTATGCCAAGGTGTTACAGAGTGAATGCTGCAGCTGTATATCATTATTCCTAATGGCTGGCCTATCTGAGCCAGATTAATTCTACAAAAAAGCCAGCCAGGTGCAATTATGAGTGGCAATCTTTTATACCCATAAAACCTGAACTCAAGTAACTTGGTTCTCATGGCAAAGGATGTCCCATACGATTTGCTTTGGAGAAAGTGTTTGATTAACAGCTCTTTACCCAGACAGAGAAATATATGCAGCAACTTTAGACCAGTTCACCAATTCTTCTTATACTGTGTACTGCAGCCTGTGAGAGGTGAGTATGCAAAGTCTCCCTGAGGGGTTCAACCTCACATATAAACTTTGCAGGCACTGATTCACATTCATTGCTAGAAAGGAAAGGAAAGGAAAGTAAAGCAAAGCAATATATCTTTTATTACTTGGTGAACCCAGCAGTAAGCTGTGTAGATCTTCTGCTACTGTTTTAATGATTATTTGTAATAAATCTGATGGCTTATAGTCTAAGCCACATGGTCTGACAGAGGGCCCAAGCATAGATACAGAGTGATTATTCTTCTGTTATGTGAAAGCTAGGAGGATATGAGGGTGTTAGTTCCAGTGAACAAATAACAATAATAAGGATGTCCTATTGGATGTTTACATCAGGCCATTAATTCATAAGGAGTGAATGCTTTCTTTTTGAGTGGTCCTTTTGAATTGAGCAGATGAGAAATATCCAGTGAGCACTAAAACATTATAATAGGCAGCACTGTGTGGGTGGGGGAGGTGTCCTGAGAAATTTCAGCAGTGGCAAAATTCATGGCTTTAGTTACATCAGAAGTTCTGGGTTTGGCAGCACTAGGATGGCAATTTATGCTTTACATTTTGTTAATTCACATTTCTAGGTCTTTCCATTTGACTGCAAGGATGAAGGGCTGAAGAACAGCAATATTTATGTATACTAATATTTTTAAATACTAAGAATTAAAAAAGCAGATGCTTTCTCTCTGTCTTTTTCTGAGGAAGAGTAAATAAACACACACCTGCTTTAATAAAAAGTAAACAACAACTTGCATTTATATAGCACCTTTTTAATGTAGTAAAATGTCCCAATGCACTTCACAAACAATTTGACACTGAGCCATATAAGGAGATATTATTAAGCTTGGTCAAAAAGATAGGTTTTAAGGAGTGTCTTAAAGGAAGAGAGAGGTTTAGGGAGGGAATTCCAGAGCTCAGGGCCTAGGCAGCTGAAGACACAGCTGGCAATGGTGGTGTGATGAAAATTGGGGATGCGCAAGAGACCAGAATTGAAGGAACGCAGTGATTTCGGAGGGTTGGTAGAGCTGGAGGAAATTAGAGATAGGGAGGGGCAAGGCTATTGAGGGATTTGAAAACCAGGATGAGAATTTTTAAATCAAGGTGTTGCTGGATCGGGAGCCAATGTAGGTCTAAACTAGATAACTTTTTTTTTTAAATTATCTCTACACCCAAAAATGAATGCTTTCCATTTTTTTATATGTATGTTAGATTTTAGGTCTTTAAGTAGATATTTTCTTCATGCTTACTGCCAAAACCCACTCCCAGAAGCAAGTCCTCACTCGATGAGAAGGAGTGTTGCTTTATCTGCATTATATCTGATAATGTAGCAGCTTAGGGTTTGTATAGAAATCCTGTCTATATCACAAGTCGTCTCATGATCGCCTAAATAAAGGAAAGTGATAGAATAAATACTTGAAAGCAGTCTGTTGCTTAGGCTAGAGACTACAGAACAGGTTTATTAATAACAGATAAACAGCATCAAAGACAATACAGTTGTTTATACTATTTTACAGATATCAACTGCTCCTCAATTATAGAAAACAATAAACAGGTAAGATACTTCACTAATACTTTCATTTAAAAATAATCTTGAGTGCTTTACATGTTCCTTTTTATCTCCTAGCCTTCCTCTTTTGATGGCCTCATTGGAAGGGATGTACTGGGATCACATTCCCTGAAATATATTCCTGGTATCCTTTGACCTTCAGCCAAGAGCAAAGGTAAACAAAAAATTGCCAGCTTTATTGATTGAGAAATGTAAATGTATTTAAAGATGCAAAAAATGTCTGCACGTCAAGGATTCTCTCCTGGAATCTCAGCAGTTTCCATCTAATAAATATTGGTGACAAATTTATTTGTCACCTAGTTGCAAAACTCATAACTGAATTGACTGACCATTTCTCCTAAACAAAGCAAACATAACAAAAGCAAAATATTGGAAATCTGAAATAAAAACAAAGTGCTGGCAATGCTTAGCAGGTTAGGCAGCATCTGCAGCGAGCGACAGTTAACATTTCAGGTCAATGACCTTTCATTAACTCTCTCTTTCTCTCTCCACAGATGCTGCCTGGCCTGCTTGAATGTTTCCAGCACTTTTTTTATTTCAAACAAATAATAAGGTTGTAATTAATATTAGCCTATAAATGAATGCCTTTCTGACAAAGAGTTGGACTTCTGTTCCTGGGCTGTTGTGTAATAACTAGCCTGGCTTATTTCTGTAGATGAATCTGGATTTAATCCCAAAGGTACCATAAAGAAGAGCCAGAACAAAGTAATACACCATGGACAAAATATTGCAATTTGTTAACCATACTTTGTATTTTTTTAAAAAAACATTTAATTTTGCTTTGAAACCCACAAATGATTCCTGAATTTGTTCCATCGATGCATTTCAATCCCCTGGAAAGAGGGGAGAGGAGGCAGGGCTTACAATCAGCAACTTCTGGCAGTCTCTGGCCAGTATTTCTACCAATCATAAACATTTCCAGAATACTTTTTAAATAAACAGTTTATCTCATAAGAATCTTAACTTGGTTTATATTGGGATTTTATGTCAAATTAACAGCAGGTGCTGGGACACTGGTGTTATGAAATAAATATTAAGGAAACAATAATAGTTTTAATGTGAGACTTTACCTGGTGGTAAAGCTTTTAAAATGCACTTCAATCGGTTTTCAAATCATTTAGCAAAAAAAGAAACCTATTACACCATGAGGAAATAGGTTGTAAAATTCCTCCATAAGAGTAAAATTATCACACTTTAATGAGGGGGGTCTAATTATAACAGTTAAAATCGTGGAATGTTTTCACCCACACACTGGTAGGAATACCATGTAATAGAATTTATCTTATCCAGTCACTATGAACAGGAACCATTTTATAAGATAAACACTATTCAGTTGTGTTTCAATCTGAACTTGATCAGCCATCAAAATGGAAATGCATGCACCAATAGCAGCACTAACTTACATTGCACATTCAAGTGGAAAATATACAATTGGAAATACATTTGTGTTGATAAAGTCCCTTTTTATATGAACTTGTAGAAATATGAACAATGAATCTCTATATTCAAATAGAAAATAGTCCACTGACTACAGATCTGTAATCATACCTTCAACTGGCGATTTATTAAGTCCAACAATGTTGTGCAGCATATTGTGAATATTTGGTATATTTTCTGCTTATCAGCTGTTGGTTATAGCTTGATAAACTCATCCTAACTATTCCTTGGGAGCTGTCTACATGGGCAAAGAATGAGAAAACCAATTCCATAGATGGCATGGTTAGAGATTGCTGCATTGATACTAGTTGGCTTTTGTTTTGTTTGTAAAGCAAGTAGGAACCATTTAAAGTAAAATGCAAATACTGGAAATCTGAAATAAAAACAGAAAATGCTGGAAATACACAGCAGGTCAGTTAGCATCTGTAAAGATAAGACTGCCTCTGATGTTCTGGATGTGTAATCATTTGAAATGCCACTTTTTTTTATCTTTACAGATGCTGACTGACCTGCAGTCTTCCAGCATTTTCTGTTTTTATTTTAGAAACCATTAACATAGACTGTTTTGTCTTGAAAACAATCAATTTAAGGTAAAGGATTTTCTGTTAAATTAACCATCACTTTAATTTGATAAACTTTGTTCAACCTTTCCTGTATCCCAGTAGAATTTAAGGATATTATAGTGAGGGTCATTACTGTAATTAGTTAACTAAATTGACACAAGGCCTCATGTATTCTCCTAATATCAGAATTGTGGAATAAACATTCTATCAGACTGTGCGAGTAAGGTTATCACCTGACTGGTTTTTGAACGAGTTATTTGGAAGTTTCCAAAATATGAAGTGGACAGTACACTAAAAATTTGTTAATAAAAGTCCATCTCTCCTATCCCTTCTGTCTTATGTTGTGGTGGCATTAAATCTTAAGTTTTCAATTAATTTTGATCAGCAAGGGAAGCCTCAGAACTGAAGCCATGATTCTCCCAACCTTCACCAGTCTTGTCTTTTTCGTGGAACCTGCCGTCTTATTGATACCTTCCCAACCAGCTCCTGACCACTCAACTATCCTTCCTCAACCCAGTGCTTACCAACATTAACTACATTATCACTGACATTGCCTACAAAACAACAGTGACTGCACTTCAAAAGCAATTAATTGACAATGGAGTGCTTTGGGACATCTTGAAGACATGATAAGATATGTTGTTTGAATATAAGTTTGTGCTTGTTTTTCTTTTATTAGTTTCTCCCTCTCCTCAGGCATTGTTCCTCACTTTGCTTCTTTTTAAAAAGCATGCCCCTAGCTTACACCCTGCCCTCTCCAACTACTGCCTATTTCCAACCTCCCTTTCTTCTCCAATGTTCTGAAATGCAACCTTACCAACCAACTCTGTGCTCACTACTCCCTGTTAGTTTCTTTAATCTAGTATCTATGCTACACACAGCGCTGAAACAAAATTACCAATGCGATTCAGTGTCATTGCAATTAACACTCCTCATTCTTTTCAACCCTTCTGTGGCCTTTGCCATCAACCAAAGCATCCCCCTCCAATGCCTTTCCTCCATATTCACTTCTGTGGCACTGTCTCTCATGGTTCTACAACATTGTCAGCACCTTTCCTGCAACAGGCTTTTCTTTCAGTGCTCACAGTCACTTCTGGTATTCCCTAAGATTTCATGTTTGGCCCCCTCCTATTCATTTATATATTGGTCTGCGGTGACAATATCTGTAAATATGAAGTCAACTTTCACGTTTAAGCTGACTATACTATTACCACTCTGAATTCTATGATGGTGTTGTTAGATTACTTGGAATACATCAAGCCGGAATATTTTTCAACATCAGAAAACCTGAAACTATTTTAGCCCTCACCACAAGATATTTATGGAGGAAATCATCCATCCAGAAAATATCTAAAGTCCCCCAATTGCAGCATCTAACTGTTTCTTAAATGACTTGAGAGGTTTTTTGCTTCCAGTACTCTATCTGGAAGTTCATTTCAAGTGTTGATCACTCTTAGTGTGAAGAAGTACTTCCTGATATCAGTCTTAAATTTACCTTTTGCTAGTTTGAACCTACTTCCCTTTATCTATTCTTGCAGTTTAATTTAGAGTAACATTCCAGATTTTATAATTTTCATTCCCTTAGCTATCTTGTATGCCTCTATGAAATCATTTCTTTAGAGGCCTCCTTTACAGGTGGAAACTTAGGTTTCTCAAGTCTTTCCTCATAAATCAGCTTCATGGCTCTTATCTGCATTGACTCCTGCTTGAGTATATCTCTTGTTTCTTACCAACCAGAACTGGACATACTACTAAAGGTGTGGTCTGACAAGATGCTGTACTATTTGATCACAACTTCCTCTGACTCACTCTACTATTTTGCATATGTAATTAAATATTCTATTGGCTTTGTCCTAACCATGATCCTATCCTCCTCCTAAAGCCAATAAAATATTTAACTACATAGTCAAAGCAGTAGAATATAAGCTAGAGGAAGCCCACTCAAGCTCAATATAATGGTACACAACCTCAGAACCCTGCTTGACCCTGTGCTGAGCTTTGATCCCGCATCCAATTCATTACCAAGACTGCCCTCTTCCACAACTAAAACATCACCTTCATTACCACTGAAAATCTCTTCTGTACCTTTGTCGCTGCCGGATTCAATGTTAATGATTTGCTCACTGACCTCTTGTGCTAAACCCTACATAAGAGAAAGAACTTGCATTTGTATAGCACCTTTCACGACCTCAGGATGTCCCAAAGTTTTTTTTAGTGTTGACTGGAAGTGCAGTCCGAATGATGCTTGATTGCTTTTTTGTGTTTTAGGCCCCCCTTTTCTAAGGGGCGGGGGGGGTTAGGCTATGTTCATGTGCAGAAAACCAAAAAACCTGAAATAAGTGTCAAATTAAAATTTTATTATATCGGTCCAGGATGCACTCCAGTCCCTGCGGTGCCCACCAGTCACGGAAAGCCTCAAGTGTACCGGCAGACGCCGCATGCTCCCTCTCCAGGGCCACCCGGGCGCGGAGAATGCCACGGAAGAGAGGCAGACGGTGGGAGCGACCACCCCCATGGGCCATGTCTAACCTGGACCTGTGGATAAAGATGTCCCAAAGTGCTTCTCAGTCAATTAAGTATTTTTGAAGTGTAGTCACTGTTGTAATGTAAGTAAATGTGGTAGCCAATTTGCACACAGCAAGGTTCCAGAAACAGCATTGAGATAAATTACCAGATAATCTGTAATAAACTCCAACTCTTCTGGAACTCCACCACCTGCATCCTATCTCGCACAAAGCTCCACTCACCTAACACCTCTCTTTTTGTGGAGCTCCACTGACTTCCCTTCTCCCAAAGTATCAACTTCAAATGTCGCATGCTCATTTTCAGATTCCTCCGTAGCCTCGTCCATTCCTACCATTGCAACTTTAAGCCTTATGCTTGTACCTTTTTGGTCTTCCAATGCGGGTTTACTGTGATTTCTCCTCTCTCTACCTGCTTGACTGCTAATGGCAGTGCCTTGAGGTATCTGGCCCCATACTCCCATTGAAACTCCCTCCTAAATCGCTTTTTGTTGCATTTCTCTTCATCTTGAAAATACTCCTCAAAATCTAACTCTTTGACAGTGTCTTTGGCTACCTCTCCTGCTTGGGCCCCGTACTTAAAACTATGAAAAACTTTGGGAAGTTTTGTGCAATTCCAAATGCTATTTAAGTGCAAGGTGCCAAATTTTGAACTTGGCAATGCAAAAGTTGTCATCCTCAAGCACAAGCTTCCTGTCTCTACAAAGTGTCCTTCCCTGGTGTACTAAATATGAAGGGGTGTGGTTAGACAGTGTCTTTTCACCTCCCGTGCTAGGATTCAGCTCCAGCATTGTCTGCTCGCTGCAAGGGCTCTATAAGAAATGATATAACTGCCCCAAAAATCTCCCTCAGATGTGCTGTTTTGTGGGGAAATGGGGAAAAATGCCGCAGCAGTGTAGTACAGTGTATTCTTCTGAGATTGCACACTATTGGTGTAGGGAGTTTTACTCTGCAGCTAGCTGTGATAACCTTGATCTGGAAATGCTTGTTGCTGATACTGGATGGCCAAAAGGGAAATTGTTCCATTCTCCAGCACTAGCATTTAAAAAGATCCTATTGGACTTCTGAGGGCGCATTACACCCAAAATGTCTTTTTTTAACTATTGTATTTCCAGCTTTTTTTTTGTTGGATTAATTATATGCAGTCCCATCTCCCCGCCGCTGGGAGGGCGCTGTCTTGGGAAGTCAAAAAGTTTTAAGCAGGGAGAGGTTTCCTTTTCCTTTTTTTATTAAACAAAGGAGCGGGAGGAGGTTTGAAAGAAGCGAATCCAGTAAATTCACAAACAGCGAGAACTGGAAGTCGCCGAGCGGCGGCTTGGTCTGTGCCCGGGGTCGGTGCTTTAGTTGGATTTGGTCCGGTCAGGCCTGGCCCGGCCTAAGTTTGCAGGGTGCCGGCACGTTAATTTTCTAATCCCCGGCCCCTCACCATGGAGGACGACGTCCTGGACATGTTGGATGCTTTGGGGTAAGCCTGAGATCGCTTAATTTTACACATAGCCGGTGTGATTTGGTTTTAATTTATTTGATAAAAATGAAGACGGAAAGAAATCAAAGGGATGATGAGCCCGGGGTGACGCTCGTTTCGTTTTTTTTTTAAAAAAGAGGAATGGGTTCATAGAATGTACAGCACAGAAACAGGCCATTCGGCCCAACTGGTCTGTGCCGACCGTTTACGCTCCACAGGAGCCTCTTCCCACTCCTCTTCATCCATCTAATCAGCATATCCTTCTATTCCTTTCTCCCTCAAGTGTTTATCTAGCTTTCTATGCTATTCGCCTCAACTACTCCTTGTGATGGTGCATTCCACATTCTCCCCAAAAACTGAGTAAAGAAGTTAGTTTAGTGCCACAAAATGTCTGGGAGCTTGTGTAAACTATAAGATACTGTTGCATCTTGTAGTTTTTTTTCCAATTTGTTTGATAATAAAAATCTCCTGTTTTGTGCGGTTATGATAAAATCGGGGTAGCATTTGAAAGTCTGGCTTTGTGCCTGATTAAATAACGGATCAGTGCAGGTGCTGAAATGCATGCCATTAGTGATACTCTATAATGCTTTATTAAAAAAAGTTACTGAGATGTCAATTGTAAACAATTTTATAACACCAAGTTATAGTCCAGCAATTTTATTTTAAATTCACAAGCTTTCGGAGGCTTCCTCCTTCGTCAGGTGAACGATGTGAAGGAGGAAGCCTCCGAAAGCTTGTGAATTTAAAATAAAATTGCTGGACTATAACTTGGTGTTGTAAAATTGTTTACAATTGTCAACCCCAGTCCATCACCGGCATCTCCACATCATGACTGAGATGTCAGTATACTGTGGTGTTCACCAGGGGTCAGAATTAGGACCACTGCTCTCTCTGATATATATATATTAATGACCTGGACTAGGGTTATAGAGGGTGTAATTTCAAAGTTTGCAGATGACATGAAACTTGGAAATGTAGTAAACGACGTGGAGGATAGTAACAGATTTCAGGAGGACATAGACAGACTGGGGAAATGGTCAGACACATGATGGGAAATTTAACACTGAGAAGTGTGAAGTGATGCATTTTGGCAGGAAGAATGAGAAGAGGCAATATAAACTAAATGGTACAATTTTAAAGGGGGTGTATGTAGACAAATCTTTGAAGGACAAGTTGAGAAAGCATTAAAGCATATGGCATCCTGGGCTTTATTAACAGAGTCATGGAGTACAAAAGCAAGGAAGTTGTGCTAAACCTTTACAAAACACTGATTAGGCCTCATCTGGAGTATTGTGTTCAATTCTGGGCACCACACTTTTTAGGAAGGATGTCAAGGCCTTAGAGAGGGTGCAGAAGAGATTTACAAGAATGGTGCCAGGGATGAGGGACTTCAGTTATGTGGAGAGACTGGAGCAGCTGGGGTTGTTCTCCTTTGAACAGAGAAGGTTAAGGGGAGATTTGATAAAGGTGTTCAAAATCATGAACGGTTCTGACAGTGTAAATAAGGAGAAACTGTTTCCAGTGGCAGAAGGGTTGGTGACCAGAGGACACAGATTTAAGGTGATCGACAGAAGAGCCAGAGGTGACATGAGGAAACATTTTTTTTATGCAATGAGTTGTAATGTTCTGCAAAGGTGATGGAAGCAGATTCAATAGTAACTTTCCAAAGGGAATTGGATAAATAGTTGAAGGAAAAAAATTACAGGGCTACGGGGAAAGAGCAAGGAAGTGGGACTAATTGAATAGCTCTTTCAAAGTGCCGGCACAGGCACGATGGGCTGAATGGCTTCCTCCCGTGCTGTACCTACTATGATATAAAGTCAGTTGGTAGCTCTTTCACCTGAGTCACAAGGTTGTAGGCTTACGTTCCACTCGAGTTGAGCATAATACCTGACCTGACACTTCAGTGCAGTACTATGGGAGTGCTGCACTGTTGGAGGTGCTGTCTTTCGGATGAGAAGTGTCTGCTGTGATTATGGGCTCAAGTCTCTGGAGTGCGGCTTGATTTCCCCCCCCCCCCCCCCCAACCTCCTGACTCGGAGATGAGAGTGCTACCACTGATCAAGACTGACACCAATTTTTTTTAACCACTCCCTCTATTCACTTATTCTCTCCCTTTTCAATTACTCTTGCTCTCTGCACTTGCTTGCTCTGTTTGTTCTCGTGCACTCTACTCTTTTCTCTCTTTCACCCCCCACCAAAATTAAGCAGTTCATAAATGTGAAACTTTGAGTGGGAAAAATCATTCTGCCTCTTATTTTCAAATCATTTGTGATTGATCTATAATCACCGGTATTTCACCCTACCAGCATAACTCAGAATGGTCCCTTGAGACACAAACCAAGTTAGGATGGGCACACTCTAATTGTACTGCTTAATGTTTTTCAGAAATCAAATGGTCATAATGTAAGAATTTCACTCACCCACCTTGAGGTTTTACTGAAATCCTTAAAAAGGGTAAAAATTTGTAGTACGGATGCACAAAAATTTAACACCCACCATTACACTTTACTGAAGTTGTAATGATAATACTGGGGGCTAGGAATTGCCACCTTTTGATCTTAAGTAGATTTCAATTACTTACAGTATAGACTGCAGTATTCTACCCACTATAAGGTAGAATGCCATAAGGCTGTAATTCCTAGTGTTGTGCTTCTAACCTTTTTTAATAAGTTCAGAATAGCTGCATAATGTTTGAAGTTTCTGGTATCCTATAGCTATTAACTTGTGAAAATTTCTGCTACAGCTCTGCTTACCTCTCCCCTAATTTCCTTATAGAAGGTAAGTTTAGGGGATATTCCTTTGCTGTATATAATCCCACCTAGTTATGAAACTTTTAATTCCCCCCCTTAAAGGAATTTAAAAAAAATATTCCCAGAGAGCCTACATTTCAGCTTCATAAGCCCCTTCAGCTGATGTCAGCTATGTGCTTCATATAATTGAACAGTGGCATTCAAAGCACAAAAAGATGTTGCAGTCTGCTTGATTATGGAGCCCATATCTAAAATCGGTTTGAGTGGCAATGTTACATGTCTGCAGAAGGTCATGGAAATATCAGTTGGGGGGGGAAAAAAATCAAATTTTTCCTACAGGTTAGACTTTTTTTGAAAAAAGTTAAAATATCCAGTTAAGTGACATACTTTACTTTGCCAATTTTTTCCATTCACTTTTCCTTTGATTTGTAATGACTTCATATGTAGTACTGCGATGCATTTTGTTTTGGTTATGAGTATTCAAATACACTTTTTTTATTCGTTCATGGGATGTGGGCATCGCTGGCGAGGCCAGCATTCATTGCCCATCCAGGCAAGTGGAGAGTATTCCATCACACTCCTGACTTGTGCCTTGTAGATGGTGGAAAGGCTTTGGGGAGTCGGGAGGTGAGTCACTTGCCATAGAATATCCAACCTCTGACCTGCTCTTGTGGCCACAGGATGTTGATGGTGGGGGATTCGGCGATGGTAATGCCGTTGAATGTCAAGGGGAGGTGGTCATTGCCGGGCACTTGTCTGGCACAAATGTTACTTGCCACTTAGCCCAAACCTGGATGTTGTCCAGATCTTGCTGCATGTGGGCACGGACTGCTTCATTACCTGAGGGGTTGCAAATGGAACTGAACACTGTGCAATCATCAGCAAACATCTCCATTTCTGACCTTATGATGGAGGGAAGGTCATCGATGAAACAGCTGAAGATGGTTGGGCCTAGGACACTGCCCTGAGGAACTCCTGCAGCAATGTCCTGAGGCTGAGATGATTGACCTCCAACAACCACTACCATCTTCCTTTGTGGTAGGTATGACTCCAGCCACTAGAGAGTTTTCCACCTGATTCCCATTGACTTCAATTTTACCAGGGCTCCTTGGTGCCACACTCGGTCAAATACTACCTTGGTGTCAAGGGCAGTCACTCTCATCTCATCTCATCTCACCTCACCTCTGGAATTCAGCTCTTTTGTCCATGTTTGGACCACGGCTGTTACGAGGTCTGGAGCCGAGTGGCCCTGGCGGAACCCAAACTGAGCAGGTTATTGGTGAGTAAGTGCTGCTTGATAGCACTGGCGACGACACCTTCCATCACTTTGCTGATGATTGAGAGTAGACTGATGGGGCGGTAATTGGCCAGATTGGATTTGTCCTGCTTTTTGTGGACAGGACATACCTGGGCAATTGTCCTTGTTGTCGGGTAGATGCCAGTGTTGTAACTGTACTGGAACAGTTTGACTAGAGGCGCCGCTAGCTCTGGAGCACAAGTGTTTAGCACTACAGCCGGGATGTTGTTGGAGCCCTAGTCTTTGCTGTATCCCGTGCACTCAGCCGCTTCTTGATATCACGTGGAGTGAATCGAATTGGCTGAAGACTGGCTTCTGTGATGGTGGGGATATCGGGAGGAGGCCGAGATGGATCATGCACTCGGCACTTCTGGCTGAAGATGGTTGAAAACGCTTCAGCCTTGTCTTTTGCACTCACGTGCTGTACTCCGCCATCATTGAGGATGGGGATGTTTACAGAGCCTCCTGCTCCCGTTAGTTGTTTAATTGTCCACCACCATTCACGACTGGATTTGGCAGGACTGCAGAGCTTTGATCTGATCCGTTGGTTGTGGAATCGCTTAGCTCTGTCTATAGCATGTTGCTTCCGCTGTTTAGCATGCACGTAATCCTGAGTTGTAGCTTCACCAGGTTGGCATCTCATTTTTAGGTCTGCCTGGTGCTGCTCCTGGCATGCTCTTCTACACTTCTCATTGAACCAGGGTTGATCCCCTGGCTTGTTGGTAATGGTAGAGTGAGGAATATGCCGGTCCATGCGGTTACAGATTGTGAATTATTGAGCTCTATTTCCCACATTTGGCTCTGTGCTCAACTCTTTAGTGAAAATTTTGAAAAATCTTCTAAAATTCTGACAGTTTCCTCCTTTGCTATCTTCTGTTACTTTCATCGGACCTCAGTAAGTTTTGCAAATACTGTGACCGTTCCCAGAAGAATGCCTGTGATCCCTGTAGTGTTTTTGTCCCGTTTTCTCTGCTATTCTGGAATTTGAAGATCAGTTTTTACATTACTTTTACAAGTCTTCTAATCGTGTCTGTTTCCATAAAGCTGTAAAAATTCTGTTTTATTCCTGCGATAATTTTTCTATTTAAAACTAATTCGACCCAAGTTTTGATATGTGCTTTCTACTTCTATTCATCAGTTTTTTTATTATTTGTTCATGGGATGTGGGTGTCGCTGGCAAGGCCAGCATTTATTGCCCATCCCTAATTGCCCTCGAGAAGGTGGTGGTGAGCCGCCGCCTTGAGCCGCTGCAGTCCGTGTGGTAAATGGTATCTCCATTTTCTTTTTGATGCAGGTACAGTGGACCCTTGATAGAAGAAGCAGCTCTTTTGAAAGCAGTTGAAACTGGGCCATCCTCTTTAGAATTTACTGAACTCTGTGTGTGGTTAACTTCACAAATTAAAATGTTGTGTCATTTGGAAGAAAGTATAAATGCTACTACCAGTAAGTACCATCTAGTATCAAACCTCTATTGTTCAAACGCTGTGCTTTCCCCCTCTTCTTCCCCTCTCCTAAGAAAAAATGACCATGAGACCAGACAGGCATGTTCCATGGCCCTGTAAATTCCTCAAAAAAAAATGTTTCTGGGTAGTGTTTAGCTTGAAGTTTCACTCCATATGCTCTCTCTGAGGAGAAAATAATTACTTCTCATTATATGTAAAATCTTAGGTAAGAACCTGTGTCATAGTGGTTTATGTATCCTTGTAATGGCTGTATCATAACTTTTTAATTGGGAAGTTCAATTAATATTTTGGCAAAATTATGTCAAATTCTGAAGTTGAAAATTATCCTAGAAATGATACTCAGTTAGTCCATGTTTAAATATAGACAGAAGCTGATAGGATCAATTTACCCCTACCAGTTTTACATCCAGTAACATTGGCTAGGTGAAGGCAGCTTAAATGTGATTTTAAATTAATTGCTACAAGAAGCAAGACTTCTTATCAATCTACTATCTTCAGTAGAATCCCCTTTCTCGAGGGGTGGAGCAGAATAGAAACGTGGTAATTTTGGGGATTCAGTAATTGGAGGGATAGATAGCATCCTCTGCAGTAACGAATGAGAGTCCCGAAGGGTGTGTTGCCTATCTGGTGCCAGGGTAAGGGATATCTCGAAGTTGCTGGAAAGGTATCTAGAAAGGGAGGGGGAAAATCCAGTTGTCATGGTCCATGTTGGGACAAACGACTTAGTAAAGAACAGGGAGGAGGTGCTGCTGAGGGAGTATCGGGAACTAAATTAAAAAGCAGGACATTGAGGGTAATAATCTCTGGCTTATTACCCAAACCAGGTCCAAATTGGCATAGGGACAAACAGATTATGAAAGTAAATATGTGACTGAAGGATTGGTGTGGGAAAGAGGGGTTCCATTTCTTAGGACACTAGGACAGGAAGGAACTGTATCGCTGGGACGGGCTGCACCTTATCCAGAATGGGACCATGGCCCTAGCTGAAAGCGAGCTGGAAGAAATTTAATGAAGAGGGGAGAGAGCTCGGGCAGAAATAAAAGTGAAAATTGCCTCAAGATAAGACAAAGGGAAGAGAGCAAAGTCTAGATCTTCAATAGTGTTAAAGGTAATGTAATATAAATACTTACGATTCAGGAAAAAAATATGGAAAATAATAACAAAATAACTGATCATTCAACAGCAGTAATGAAAAACAAGGAATGTGATGTTAAAATGTGAGGAAAATAGCATCAGGACAAAAGGGCAGGGTAGGTTGAGTCTGTTGCCCAAATAAGAGTTTTATGCATTAATGCACGTAGCATAAGGAATAAAACAAGTGAATTAGAAGTGCAAATTCAGCTTAAAGGGTATGGCATAGTGGCCACCACTGAGACCTGGCTACAAACTGGGCATGACTGGGAGATAAATATACCAAGCTTTATGGTCTTTAGAAAGGACAGGGAAATTGGAAAAGGGGGAGTAGCAATAGTGATAAAGGACGCTATTACAGCATTAGAAAAAAGGAGCTATCAGTAAGAGTGAGCAGGCAGTAGAAACTCTGGGTAGAATTGAGTGACAGAAAAAGATGGAAGATTTTGACCGGAGTTGTCTGCAGACCTGATAGCAGTGATAAAGTAGTGGGATGCATAAACGTGGAGATCAGAGATGCTTTTTGCAAGAACAAAATAGTTATAATGGGAGACTTTAATTTTCACACAGACTGGGAGAAGCAGAACAGCCCAAAGGCAGCAAATTTCTTTAGTATATTTGAGACAGTTTTCTGGAACAATATGTTCTTGAACCAACAAGAGAACAGGCCCTATTAGATTTAGTGATGAGTAGTAAGCCTGAATTAATCAACAATCCAATGGTAGGGGAACACCTAGCTAACAGTGACCATAGCATGATTGAATTCGATATTATTTTTGAAACTACGGTTTTAAATTTAGGTAAGGCAGCCTTTAGAGTGATGAGGCAGAAATTGACCGTAGACTGGGCAGAACTATTAATGGATAAAACTACAGATAAACCGTTGGAGGTGTTCAAAGAAGTATTTGGTAGAATACAAGACCTGTACATAACCACTAAAGGGCAAGAGCTCTGCTTGTGTAATTAAACAACCTTGTTCAACAAGAGAAGTGAGAGATAGTATAAAACAAAGAGAAAGGGCTCATACAAATGTTTAGAATAGTAGAGATACAAAGAACAGCAAAGGGACTACAAAGGAAGTAGTAAGAGCTGCAAAGAGGGAATACGAGAAAAAACCTGCGAGGGATATCAAGGACAATACTAAAAGTTTTTACAGGTATATTAAGAGGATGGCTAAGAGTAATGTGGGCCCCTTAAAGACAGACACAGGTGATACTGTAATAGAAAATCAGAAAATGGCAGACATATAAAGGATGAGGATAAAGTACCAGAGATATGAGGAAAACTAAAAATAAATCAAGGAGAGGAACTTACTAGATTTAATATGTTTTTTTAAAAAAAGATGGTAATGGAGAAAATAATGTGACTAAAGAGAGACAAATCTCCAGGACCTGATGGTTTGCACCCCAGGGTATTAAAAGAAGTAGGTGAGGAAATTGTATATGCTCTAGTCATCTTCCAAAACACTCTTGATTCAGGAATTGTCCTCTTGGGTTGGAAAATTTCCAATGTTACCCCATTATGTAAGAAGGATAGGAGAGAAACTAGGAAATTATAGGCCTATTAGTCTAATGTCTGTTGTGGGGAAATTACCAGAATCTGTTATTAAGCAAGGAGTGACTGAGCACTCAGACAAATATGAACTGATCAGAGAGAGCCAGCATGGATTTGTAAGGAGTGATGTGGGAAGGAGGGGTTCCATTTCATGGGACACTGGCACCAGTACTGGGACAGGAAAGTGCTGTACTGCTAGGACGGGCTCCACCTGTACTGCAATGGGACCAGAGTCCTAGTGGAAAGGATAAATAGGGCGTTGCATAAGGCTTCAAACTAGCAAGATGGGGGGAGGGATCTGGTAGCAATAACAAAAGCTTAAAGATAAAAGAAACAGGAGATGAGTGTAAAGATCAGAACAAAGTAAGGAATAAAGATAACATGAACGGTCAAGGAACAAATACAGTTATAAAACAGAAGTATAAAAGGACTGTTAAAAATAAAGTAAAAGGAACAACTATTAAAGATGAATTAAACTGCCTGTACAGCAATGTACACAGCACCCAAAATAAAAAGGGGGAACTGGAGGCAATAATCCGTGGTGAAGAACTAGATATAGTAGGAGTAACTCAAACATGGCTACGTAAAGAACAGGATTGGCAACTCAATATTGCAGGTTATAACATAATCCAAAAGGATAGGGAAGGAAGAGGATGGTGGAGTAGCTGTACTAATTAGAGATAACATAATGGCAGTAGAAAAAAGGGACATAACTAACAGAAGGATAGAAACAGAATCCATATGGATTGAAATAAAAGATAAGAAATCGACCACGCTAATAGTGGTATACTACAGACCACCTAATAGTGGAAAGGAAGTGGAGGAAGAAATATGTGAAATGAGTTAAGGACATAGAATAATAATCATGGGAGATTTTAATTACCCCCAAATAAACTGGCACGAAGAGGTAGGTAAAGGGGTACAGAGAATGGAGTTTTTACAGTGTGTGCAGGACTCCTTTCTTACCCAGTATGTAAAAACCCCAACTAGAGAGGAAGTATTGCTGGATCTAGTAATGGGAAATGAACCAGAACAGATAAGAAAAGTAGGGCAACATCTAAGCAATAGTGATCGCAACATAATATGATTTAAGACAAAGATTGAGAAGGACATAAGTAAGACAAAGACCAAAGTAATAAATTGGGAAAAAATATGATTTTTAGGGGATGAAAATGGAACTAAGGAAAATAAACTGGAAAAATTTACTGACAGAGATAGAACAGCACTGGGAAACATTTAAAACGGTGATCAATAGAGTCCAGGATAAATATATCCCACTAAAAAGCAAGAACAAACTAGCCAGTAATAAGACACCATGGATGAATAAAGAAATAAGGGCAAAATTGAAACTAAAGATAAAGGCATACACTAAGTACATAGACAACAAAGGAGAGACTGACAAAGGGGACAACGAAAAGGTTAGGAAAGAAGTTTAAAAAAAATTAGGATGGCAAAGAGAAACTACAAAATTAAATGATCGAGGAATATAAAAAGAAATAGTAAGGTATTCTACAGACACATAAATACAGACACAGAAAAATCAGGAAAGGATCACTAAGGGATACACACAATAAACTCTCAGCAAATGGCAGAAATATTAAATAATTACTTTGCCTCACTATTTACCAGGGAGACTAACATAGTGGGCATAACATTAGAAGAAGAGATCAAAAAAGATATAAAGTTATTTAAGATAGAAAGGGGGGAGATAATTGATAAAGTAATCAAGCTCGGAGGATAAAACCCCTGGTTGGGATAGAGTGCATCCACGAACACTGAGAAGTTAGGGAAGAGATAGCAGAGGCACTACTACATACATATATAAAAATTAATTAGAAAAGGGAATAGCGGACAGCTAATGCAATTCCTATATTTAAAAAGGGAGATATAGACCAATTAGCTTAATGTTGGTGGTAGGAAAGATAATGGAATCCTTACTCAAAGATGTAATAGAAAAACATCTAGAAACCAAAAATATAATAAAGAATAGTCAGCATGAATTTCAAAAGGGAAGGTCATGCTTGACCAACCTTATTGAATTCTTCGAAGAAGTAACAGAAAGGGTAGATGGAGTAATGCAGATGATGTAATATATTTGGACTTTCAAAAGGCCTCAGATAAGGTACTTCATAGTAGACATAAGACTTAAGGTCAGAGCGTGTGGAGTTGGGACAAATAACAGAATGGATAGCAACCTGGCTACAAAACAGAAAAGAGAGTAGGGATTAAAGGTAGTTATTCAGGCTGGCAAAAGGTGGGAAGTGACGTTCCACAAGGATCGGTGCTGGGACCACTTGTTCACCCTTTACATAAACAATTTGGACTCTGGAATCAGAAGTACAATTCCAAAATTTGCAGACGACACCAAATTGGGGAGGGGTATAATTAATACTGAGGAGAACTGCAACAAAATACAAGATAACATTAATAAACTTGCAGAATGGGTGCCTAATTGACAAATGAATTTCAATATAGGTAAGTGTGAGGTGGTACGTTTTGATAGGAAGAATAAGGAGGCCACATACTGCTTGGAAAATAAGAGTTTAAATGGAATAGAGGAGCAGAGCGCTCTGGGGGTACACTTACACATCACTAAAAGTAGCGACACATGTTTTAAAGGCCATTAAAAAGCAAACAAAGCACTGGAGTTAATTTCTAGAGGGATAGAATTGAAAAGCAGAGAAGGTATGTTAAACTTGTATAGAACCTTGGTTAGACCACACTCTGAGTACTGTGAACAGTTCTGGTCTCCATATTATAAAAAGGATAGAGGCACTGGAGAAGGTGCAAGAAAGTTTTACTCGGATGATAACAGAACTGAGAGGTTATACCTATTGGGAAAGATTGAACAGGCTGGGGCTCTTTTCTGTAGAAAAGAGAAGACTAGGGGGTGACCTGATAGAGGTCTTTAAGATTATGAAAGGGTTTGATAGGGTAGACATAGAGAAGATGTTTCCACATGCGGGGGAAACCAGAACTAGGGACCATAAAATATAAGATAGTCACTAATAAATCCAATAGGGAATTCAGGAGAAACTTCTTTACCCAGAGAGTGGTTAGAATGTGGAACTTGCTACCACAAGGATTAGCATAGATGCATTTAAGGGGAAGCTAGATAAATACATGAGGGAGAAAGGACTAGAAAGATATGTTGATGGGGTTAGATGAAGAAGGGTGGAAGGAGGCTCATGTGGAGCATAAACACAGCATGGACCTGTTGGACCGAATGGCTTGTTTCTGTGCTGTAGTTTCTATGTAAATGGTAAGTCATGTTGAACCTATTTGAATTTTTTGACTAACGTGGCAGATAAGGGAGTGTCTATGGATGTTATTTTTATGGATTCCCAGAAGGTATTCGATAAGATTCCACACAAGAGACTTCTCAAAAATGAGCGCACATGGAATTGGAGGCAAGCTATTGAAATAGATAGGGAATTGGTTAGAAGATAAGAGATGGAAAGTAGGGATAATGGGTATGTACTCAAAATGGCAGGATGTGACTAGTGGTGTTCCCCGGGGATCTGTACTGTAGCCTCAGCTTTTCACTATATTTATGAATGACTTAGATGAAGGAATAAAGAGCCGTATATCCATGTTTGCTGATGACATCAAGTTAGGTGGCACAGTAAATAGTTGCAATGGGACATTGATAGATTGAGTGGGCAAATCTGTGCAGATGGCGTTCTATGTGGGGAAGGATAGTGGAAATCTGGAACTCTTCCCCCAAAAAGCTGCTGAGGCTTGGTCAATTGAAAATGTCAAATCTGAGTGATTATTTTTTTTGTTGGGCAAAGGTATTAAGGGTTATGGAACCAAGGCGCTATATAAATGCAAGCTGTTAAGATACAGATCAGCCATGATCTAATTGAATGGCAGAACAGCCTCGAGGGGCTGAATGGCCTACTCCTTTTGCTATATTACCTGTTTTTAAGGCTTATTTGTCAATTCCTGTTCAGTTTGATTTGGTGCAGTTCTATGAATATGACCAGTGAATTTTGATATTCCTTAATTAAATATAATGGTTGATTGTTTTAAAGGTTCTTATAAATTTGCTATCATTAACCCTAAATCATTTAAAATCCACTTTCTTCCCCCATCCTTTTTCTGATGTGTTTGTGACCATTCTTCTTGTGTGATGGTGAGAGTGCAAACTACACAACCCTGGAGGGGATCACAGCCAGGCCAGACTTGTCCGCGCCTTTGCGTGTCATGCATGCATCCATATATACACCTACATCATAAAATATTTTTCCCCTCCTGAGTTGGGTTCGTTATGCACCATGTGATCTTATGGGCTTCAATGAGATTATCTGACTTGTTTGACTATGTCAGCATCAAATATGAATTATTTATATACAATAATAGAGGAAATCTTACCGAATTGAATAATATATAACATGCTATAACTTTGTTTGAAATTAAGATTGGACTATTGAGTTTTCAAACATAATGTCAGTTATCTTGTCAAATTCAGCAAGTAGTAAAAAGGAGTTACACATTCAAACTAGTAAAAAATCAAATTTAAGACTCCTATCAGGAATTTCTTGTTACCATACAGAGTGACCAATTCATGAAATGAACTTCCTGTTAGAACAGTGGGGTTGAAAACAGTGAAATTATTTTAAAAGCCACTTGACTGCAGTAGGGGGAGTGTTGTGGCCTTTTTGGATGGCTGAGTTAGGTCGAGACAAATGCTCGCCCTCATTTTATGATTTGAGGAGTCATCAATCAGCTCTGTGTCCTACAGGTCAGGGTTAATTGTTCAGGACTGAAATGTGTATTAGTGTTGTACATGACAGATTTGTCAAATTTTAATGGAACAAATGTTATAAATTTTCAGTACATGGCATTAGATCAGCTAGAGCTAAGTGTCCTGATAGATAGCAGACAGAGTTAGTGGCATAGGTTGGAATCAGAGCTGCTTGTCTTTTTTTACAGCTGCCATTTCTGAGTGAGTTTTGTCTGTTCACGAGATATATTGCTTTGGTACCATGGTGCTATAAAATTGGTGGGAGAGATTTGTGACCTAGAATATCCTGCTTTCTAGGGTAGATTCAGCTTCTTGACAAGTATTAAAGGAAAATATATGCATTATCTTTCTCTCTACTTATTTTGTCATAAATTTTTAATTCTACTGGCTCTTGCTATTTAAGGTGCAGATGATGTTGAAAGCTTTCTGCTGGAGATTAATGGCTTCCTAAAAGAGATGTCTTGCCCTTATTCAGCGCTTCTCACAGGAGATTTTAAAGAGAGGCTAAAAAAGAAGGAAGACTGCTTAAAACTTCTGTGTAAGTTAAATTATTATTCTTATAGTTGATATTTTCCATGAATTTGTTATAGGAATTGCTACTGGAATCTTTTGTTGCATTTAATCAGTAAAATTGTTAATAGCATACGGCAAAGAAATGGATGTGCAAAGTAAGTTGTTTTAGAAGTAGTAATACTGTTTGGCAGCACTGTGTGGTACTTTCATCTGAAGCGTTTTAAGGCTATGCCTGACTCACCACCATTCACCACAAGATGTCCCCAAAATACTTTGTTACAAGAATTCAGAGCAGTCTTTGACTGGAGCTTTGAAGAAAGGATCTTTTGCTTAAGCAGCCACATGGTAACTTTTCAAAGTGGCTGTTCTTCACTTGTTTACCTAAATACGAAATTGACAGGCAGGAAAACACCAGCTGGTCCATCAAGCTTGCCTCATAGTGAATGTCAACATGCTGTTTGACTGTGGAGGCATCACACCCAAGCGTGATCATGTCCTCTCACCATCCAAATGCATGCTGTCCAATAAGAGTCACTGGATAGCAATCAGGATGGGAAACTTTGTTGATTTTTCCTTTTACCTCGCCCCCACTTTTCTCAGTCGAGGAGGAAAGACACGATCTGTGGTCAGCTATCTCAACAAAACCGTAACCAAACTTGAGACATCCTAGTCTATATACCCACTACTCCAGGATCATCCTGCAGAGCAAAGATAATCCCCGGCTTTGTTGCTCCAGGACCAAACTTGTCCTTAAACTCCTCCATCCTCCCCCCCCCCCCCCCCCCCAACAATGTTGCAAGGAGCTTGTGGACATCTTTATCACTAAGATTCAGACCACTTGTTTAGCTGCCTCTGCTGCTACCTCCATCCCCCCCCCCCCCCCCCCACATAGCCATGAACCTGCGCCTTTCTCTAGTTTTCTCCTATCTCTCGATATGCCGCCTTCAAACTCATCTTGTGCATGAGGCCCATCTCCTGCTCCTTTGGCTCCATTGCCACTAAACTGATCATCCAACTTCCCTTCCTGGCCCAAGTACTAGCCGACATTGTAAACGGTTTCCTCTTGGGTGTTGTCCCCCTACCGTTCAAAACCCCCGTCATCACCCCCTCCTCAAAAAAAAAAAAAAATCCACCATGATCCCTCTATTCTTGCAAACTACCACCCAATCTCCATCCTCCTTTACATCTCACAGGTTCTTGAACGTGACATCGCCCCTCAAATCCGTGCCCGTCTTTCCCGCAACTCCATGTTTGCTCTCCAATCGAGTTTCTGTCCCTGAAGTACTGAAACGCCACAAATCAAAGTCACTAATGACGTCCTCTGATTGTGATGCGTTATCCCTTCTCGATCTTCCTGTGGCCATTGACATTATTGACCACACCATCCTTCTCCAATGTTTTCCCTCCATCTCCTAACTCAATGGGATTGACCTCACTTCGTTCCAGCCTTACCTATCCAATCACAGCCAGAGCATCTCCAGCAATGGCTTTCATTCCTACCTTCATATCATTACCTCTCGAATACCCCAAGGATTTATCCTTGGCCCACTCCTCTTCACCGTCTACATGCAACCCCTTGGCAACATCATCCGTAGGCATGGTGTCAGTTTCCACGTATGCACTGATGGCATCCAGCTCTACCTCTCCTCCACCTCTCTTGACTCCTCCACTGCTTCTGTGTTGCCAGGCCGCTTGTCTGATATCCTGTCATGGATGAGCCCCAATCTTTTTCCAATTAAATATTAGGAAGACCGAAACCACCATCATTGGCCCCCACCACAAAACTTGGTATCGCGCTACCGATTCTGCAGCTATTGAACAAGACTGTTTGCAATCTCAGCATCCTATTCGACCCCCAGCTGAACTGCCGACCCCACATCCTCTCCATCTTCAAAGACCATTAACTTATACCTCCATAATATTGCTCGCTGTAGCCCATCTGCTGCTGGAACCCTCATCCATACCATTGTCACCTCCAGATTCGAATATTCTAATGCTCTCCTGGCTGGCCTCCCAACTTCCACCCTTCATTAACTTCAGCTCATCCAAAGCTCTGCTACCTGTAACTATCTCGCATCAAGTCCCGCTCACCCGTCACCTCAGTCCCCAACGCCTCTAATTTAAAATTCTCATCTTCGTGTTGAAATCCTTTCATGGTCTTGCCCCTCAATATTTTTGCAACCTCCTTCAGCACCACCCCACCCCCCCCCCCCCCCCCACTCCCGAACTCTCCGCGTGCATAATCCCCTCCGCCTTTACCCCATCATTGGCAGCTGTGCCTTCAGTCATCTAAGCCCCATGCTTTTGAATTCCCCCCTCAGACCCCTCCCTCTTTTAAGGCTCTCTTTAAAATCCACCTCTTTGATCAAACTTTTAGTCACTTGTCCTAATATCTTCTTTGGCTTAGTGTCCATTTTTGTCTGATTATGCCTCTACGAAGTGCCTTAGCACCTTTAACTTAGAAAAATGCCCTATGTAAAAGCAAGTTGTTGTATTAGACCATACTGTGCATCTACTACTAATCTGTTGGGGAACTTTCTGCTCTGAATTAGCATGTGTGATGTTTTTATTTTAAACGTACCAAGTTTACAAGAAGGAAGGACTTGCATTACCATAGTGACTACACTTCAAAAGTACTTCATTGGTTGGGTAAGGAATTGGTTGGGAAATGTGAGACGGAGTAGGGATAATGGGTACATACTCAAATTATCAGGATGTGACTAATGGTGTCTCCCAGGGATCTGTACTGGGGCCTCAGCTTTTCACTATATATTTATAAATGATTTAGGTGAAGGAATAGAGGGCCCCATGTCCAAGTTTGCTGACGACACTAAGTGGTACAGTAAGTAATTAGTGTAGATGGGAGTAGAAAGTTGCAAAGGGACATTAATAGATTAAATGAGTGGGCAAAACTGTGGTAGATGGAGTTCAATGTGGGGCAGTGTGATCCATTTTGCACCTAAAAAGATAGATCACAGTATTTAACAGATGGTGAAAAGCTAGGAACTGTGGGAGCAGAGTTTTAGGGGTTCAAGTACAGAAATCATTAAAAGCTGGTGGACAGGTACAAAAGATAATTTAAAAAGGCTAATGGCATGTTGGCCTGTACCTCAAGGGGGCTGGAATACAAAGGAGCAGAAGTTATGTTACCGTTATATAAAGCGCTGGTTAGACCCCATTTATTGTACTACGTTCAGTTCTGGGCACTGCACCTCAGGAAGGATATATTGGCCTTGGAGTGGGTGCAGCGCAGATTCATCAGCATGATACCTAGGCTAAAAGGGTTAAATTATGAGGACGTGTTGCATAGACTAGGCTTGTATTCCCTTAAGTTTAAAAGATTAAGGGGTGATCTAATTGATGTGTTTAATATGATTAAAGGAGTTGATAGGGTAGATAGAGAGAAACAATTTCCTCTGGTGGGGGAATCCAGAACAAGGGGCTTAACCATAAAATTAGAACCAGGCTGTTCAGGGAACACTTTTCTCCCAAAAAGCTGTTGAGACTAGGTCAGTTGAAAATTTCACAGCTGAGATTGATAGATTTTTGTTAGGCAAGGATATTCAGGGTTATGGAACCAAGGTGGGTGTGTGGAGTTAAGATACAGATCAACCATGATCTAACTGAATGGTGGAACTGGCTCGAAGGGCTGACTGGCCTACTCCTGTTCCTATATGCCCAAAGCGCTTTGGGGCGTCCTGAGGTTGTGAAAGGCACTGTATAAATGCAAGTCCTTCTAAGTTTACAAAGCAGAATTAGTTCTAACTAAACTTTACCTAGAATTGTTTTTTATTTAAATGTTTTATTTTATTTTTTTAAATCTGTGGAGAGTTTGCAATGTGCTCTGCTAAATATTGATCCTCTGCACATATTGTCTGGTACACTATGCTGGAAATGTGTTTGTGATAATGAACAGAACTTTGCTTTTTTTTTCTCAGCACAAGATGAATTTTGTTTGGAGCATTTAGTCTCCTGTAGTAAAATGAACCTGCCTTATTGAAGAGCAACTAATAAGGCGTTGTTGCTTTAATAAATAAAATATATGAGGCTAAAGTAAATTAGCTGCTTAATTTCCTCTCCAAAGGAAATTGACAACTGTTTGCTTTGATCAGTACATTTTTAAATATATTAACTACAGACTTGTTAAAAAGGTACAAGGCCTCTTGTCTATATCTGTTTGCTTCCAGTATATCTGTCGTCTGAGCTTCAAACTGCTAGGATCCTGCACTGTAAATCCCCTACCGTGTCTAAAGCTGAAGACAATGAAGAAGTTCGTCGGGAAATTAAATCTATCTGTACAACACTGGGTTTGCCCTGTCCTGTATCTGGTGCTGCCGATGCACAGTTATTTCAGACTGTAGAGGAAAAGGTTTGTGCTACAGTTTATTTTTCTCAATACCTGATGTTTATTTGCTCCATTGGAACCACTTCTAAATATATTTTGTTCTCTCAGGTGAAAAATGTTACTTCCAAAATTCCAAAAAACCATGTGGGAGAACCATTGCTGAAGCTAACACTAACTCCTGACCACTGGGTAAGGGACTGCTTTTAAGAAAGAAGAAAACACTTCACATAGAATGAATTATTTTGAATTGCAGTCACTGTTATGTGGGTAAACATCGCAGCTATTTTGTGCACAGCAATATCGCTCAACCAGCAATGAGATGAATGACCACTAAATGTGTTTTTGATGGTGCTGGTTGAAGGCAGAATATTGGTCAGGACACTGGCAGTTAACTGTTCCTCTTTGCATCGGGCTATGGGATTTTTAACATCCACATAAATCATAGGAACCTTGCAAGTGTCAGCCTGAATTATATGCTGAAGTTTTGACCTCAAAGTTACCAATGAGCCAGGCTGACACTTGAGCTTAACTATATGCCTTAACTAGTCTAATAATGAGCTAACATCAACGGTATTAAGCAGCAAGAGACTGGTGCACAGCAAAGAGTCAGCAGAGTGTGGAGTTTAGCCTCGATTGGTATTTAGCCTTGAGATGCAGTTGGCCTAAAACTATATTTGAGGGGTTAAGTCACTATATTGTTAGGTTTGGTTTAGTTAGACTTGGAAGAGAAAAGTTTGATTTAATATGCAGGAACAGCTTAAGGCCTCTAATGTACGGCACCTGTGTGACATGATAGGAACTGGATGTTTGTCTGAGATGACTATATATGCAGGAAGTGTCTTGCACTGTTTGCATTCGAGCTCAAAGTTTCTGAAGTTGAAAGAATCTGCATTTGTTATATAGCTTTTCACATCCTTGGGACATCCCAAAGCACTTCACAGCCAAAAAGTTACTTTTGAAGTTTAGTTGTGTAGGCAAACATGGCTGCCAACTTACACACAGCAAAGTCCCACAAACAAGATTGAGATAATGACCAATTAATGTGTTTTGGTGGTGAGGGGTGAATGTTGGCCAGACACCAGGAGAAACTCCCTGCTCTTTGTTGAAAACATGCTGAGATTTCTTTTAAAGTCCATCTGATGTGGAAAATGAGGCCTCGGTTTAACTTCTCTGCCTAACGACGACATTTCCAACAATGCATCACTCCTTTAATCCACTGAAGTGTTGGCCTAGATTTGGGTGGAGTGGGACTTGAACCTGCAACTTTTTGACTTGGAGGTGGGAGTGCTACCACTGAACGAAATTGACAAAAGCAAAGTCTGCAGTACATTCAGATATATGGTTTCTGCTATGGCATTCTGTAGATATAGCACATGAATATATTGTGTAAGAACTTCAGAAAGAAAGAACATACATTTATAAAGTACCTCATTACATCTCTCAAATGTTCCAAAAAGCTTCAGTTGCAACGAATTGCCAATTGCAACTGTTACTGTTATGTAAACTTTAAATGGGCCATGTTTAATACAAAGCCCTTCCTATAGGTCTGCATTTATTTGTGTTAGTGTACAGACTGATTTAGATATTTGTTGTACATTCTATTTGCACAATTCAGCGTTTTATTTTTTATGTTCTATCATAGAAAACACGTAAAGATAGAAGCTGTACATTTCTTATCATGCCTTATCACTTCATCTGTAACATTGCTAGGCTATCTGTTAGGTAATGATGGAAAACTATGAGCTCGGTCCTTGTTTCAAATTTTTTAAATGGTGGCGATACTAGGTAAGTGCACTGTCTGTTGCAGAACTTAACCGTACAGAAATCACCCAGGTTTGGTCATAGCCGGGGCAGCAGTAGTAAGTAGCTGGGGCAGTAGTAGTATTGGGAACGCAGTAGGAGTGCTGCAGATGACCTTTGCACCCTGGATCCCTGGATCACCCAGGGATCTTAAACTGATTGTTGGCCAGTGTTAATGTTTCTGTAGGACAGGATCTTGTTCGGCAGCGATGTACGCAGTGGACAAATATTCTTCCAAAACTTGCATATGAAGAATGGCGTCTTGTGTGTGGCACTGGCACCCGTGAAACTATACTGCTGTATGAAGTAATACCTTCAAGGGAGAAAATTGGGAGAAAGATAAGGCAATGAAATCTATTAATGCAAAGAATTTTTAAAAATCTAGTTTTTAATATAGCCCTTCTAAGCTGACATTTTTTAGTGTCTTGCAGATGTTAATTTGAAATCTTTTTAATATGTGAATTTCATGCTTTTCAAAATATTAGTGGCAGGGTTGTTTAGAGAGCAGAGTATTTCATAAAAGCGTCATGAAAACTGTTGGATACTAAAAAAAAAGGTTTCATGGAAAAAGAGGCAGAATATTATCCCCAAACAATTGTAAAATTACAGAATCCCATGTCATAAAAACTGAATTTGTCTGATATTCAGGTTAATGGTGACTGAACAACAAACAATATTTCCGTTGTATATTTATTATAGACAACCCCACTGGTTTTCTGTTTTCAAGGAAAATGTGGTGTCCCAATTACAGTCCCCAAAAAAGTGGTTTCAAATCCAGAATCCCATGTAATAAATACAGAATTTGATCTCACTGTAAACAAGTGCCTGCAATTGTTGCCTGGTATTCTTACAGAAAAGCAAATGTAGGCATCAAGATGGAGGAAAGGATTGCATGGTAGATTATACCAAATCAGGGAAATGTGTTGCGGAGGTTAATAATTTGGGAATTGTCATTGTTTTAAATTTATTTTTAAATGGTGATGTCAGTTGCAGTAGTTAGAATTTAGCCTGTAGTTTTATTTTTATGAAGATGGTATTGTACCCTAGATTGTTTTCTGCTGAATCTGACTTCAGTATTACATGTCAGTTTCCATATCTGGGCCTATTGCCCATTCCAATATAGATCATCTTGGAAATAGCTGCAGTATGACAGATGGACTTAATGGATTTATTGAGTGTACAGTCATCAGTAAGTAGTTCGTTTGGATTGCTTAGATTACTCTACAAGGACATAAATGAATGGTGGGCAAGTTGTATTAATTGCTATATCTGAGAGCTGATGGATGGCCAGTAGTGCTTCTATGGCTGTCAGTGGATAGCACTCTCACCTCTGAGTCAGAAGGTTTTCGATTCAAGTGCCATTCCAGGGACTTGAGCACAAAATCCAGTGCAGTACTGAGGGAGTGTTGCACTGTCGGAGGTGCCGTCTTTTGGATGAAACGTTAAAACCGAGGCCCCGTCTGCCCTCTCAGGTGAACGTAAAAGATCCCATGGCACTATTTTGAAGAAGAGCAGGGGAACTCTCCCTAGTGTCCTGGCTAACATTTATCCCTCAGCCAACACCACTTTTTAAAAAAAAAAATTATCAGGTCATTATCACATTACTGTTTGTGGGAGCTTGCTGTGCGCAAATTGGCTGCCGTGTTTCCTACATTACAACAGTGACTGCACTGCAAAAGAAAGCACTTCATTGGCTGTAAAGTGCTTTGGGACTTTTTGAGGTCATAAAAGGTACTATATAAATGCAAGTCTTTGTTCTTCTATGAAAGAATGACTAGATCTAAAGTAGTTAGTGAGGTCTGTATTTGCATATACAGCTGCAGATCTTGTGTACTGTGGATATGAGACACAATTTATGTTCATATGCACAATCCTGTGTCAGAGAAGCATGTGATCAGTTGACCTTTCCTCCTTGAATCCAGATTGAGAGTTAATCTAGAGAAGAGAGTTCCTGGAGTTGATGAATCTTGTATTTCATGATAGATTGAATAACTTTGTTCAAATGTGTTGAGGTCAGATGGGTTTGTGGATGAATGCACAAGGGAGGGAGAAGACGACAAGTTGAGAGAGAAACGTTTTTGCAGACTTCACCGTGCCAATATTTGTAGCTAGAGCGTCACAAGAGGACAAAAGGTTATTTTTCTCATGCTCAGCTCAAAAAGCCATCAAGAAAGAGAGCCTTAAAAAAAAACACAATATTTGCTCCAGAATTTAGGATTTTGCTGCAACAAAGGTAAGTGTACCCACTGCTGGCACCTTCTAGACATGTAACCGCACACGAATCGAGGTGGTGTCCATCTGACACCCTGACCTCCTCACGGGTACGGTAGCATAGTGGTTATGTTACTGGATTAGTAATCCAGAGGCCTGGACTAATAATCTGGAGTCATGAGTTCAAATCCCGTTACGGCAGCTGGGGAATTTAAATTCAATTAATTAAATAAAATCTAGTATCAGTAATGGTGGCCATGAAACTACCGGATTGTCGTAAAAACCCATCTGGTTCACTAATGTCCTTTAGGGAAGGAAACCTGCCATCCTTACCCGGTCTGGCCTATATGTGACTCCAGACCCACAGCACTGTGGTTGATTCTTAATTGCCCTCTGAAATGGCCCAGCAAGCCATTCAGTTGTAAAATCTCGCTAAATAAAGTCATAATAAGAATAAAACCAGACAGACCATCCAGCATTGGACCACTAGGCACCGGACACGACAAAGGAAAACCAAGCCCAGTGGACCCTGCAAAGTCCTCCTCACTAGCAACTGGGGACATGTGCCAAAATTGGGAAGAGCTGTCCCACAGACAAGTCAAGCAACAGCCTGACAAAGCCTACTCACAGAATCATACCTCTCAGCTGACGTCCCTGACTCTTCTGTCTCCATCCCTGGGTATGTCAGACTGGCAAGACAGACCCATCAGAGGTGGCGGTACAGTGATATACAGTCAGGACGGAGTGGCCCTGGGAGTCCTCAACATTGACTCTGGACCCCATGAAATCTCATGGCATCAGGTCAAACATGGGCAAGGCAACCTCCTGCTGATTACCACCTACCACACTCCCTCAGCTCGTGAATCAGTCCTCCTCCATGTTGAACACCACTTGGCTGAAGCACTGAGGGTAGCAAGGGCACAGAATGTACTCTGCGTGGGGGACTTCAATGTGCTTTACCAAGAGTGGCTCAATAGCACCACTACTGACCGAGCTGGCCGAGTCCTGAAGGATATAGCTGCCAGACTGGGTCTGCGGCAGGTGGTGAGCAAACCAACACGAGGGAAAAACTTATTTGACCTCGTCCTCACCAATCTACCCGTTGCAGATGCATCTGTCCATGATAGTATTGGTAGGAGTGACCACCGCACAGTCCTCGTGGAGACAAAGTCCTGTCTTTGCACTGAGGACACCATCCAACGTGTTGTGTGGCACTACCACCGTGCTAAATGGGATAGATTCAGAACAGATGTCGCAGTTCAAAACTGGGCATCCATGAGTCGCTGTGGGTCATCAGCAGCAGAATTGTATTCCAGCACAATCTGTAGCCTCTTGGCCCGGCATATTCCTCACTCTACCATTACCAACAAGCCAGGGGATCAACCCTGGTTCAATGAGGAGTGTAGACGAGCATGCCAGGAGCAGCACCAGGCGTACCTAAAAATGAGGTGCCAACCTGGTGAAGCTACAACTCAGGACTACGTGCATGCTAAACAGCGGAAGCAACATGCTATAGACAGAGCTAAGCGATTCCACAACCAACGGATCAGATCAAAGCTCTGCAGTCCTGCCACATCCAGTCGTGATTGGTGGTGGCCTCTAGCCAAGCTGTTCCAGTGCAGCTACAACACTGGAATCTACACGACAATGTGGAAAATTGCCCAGGTATGTCCTGTCCACAAAAAGCAGGACAAATCCAATCCGGCCAGTTACCGCCCCATCAGTCTACTCTCAATCATCAGCAAAGTGATGGAAGGTGTCGTCGACAGTGCTATCAAGCAGCACTTACTCACCAATGACCTGCTCACCGATGCTCAGTTTGGGTTCCGCCAGGATCACTCGGCTCGAGACCTCATTACAGCCTTGGTCCAAACATGGACAAAAGAGCTGAATTCCAGAGGTGAGGTGAGAGTGACTGCCCTTGAAATCAAGGCAGCATTTGACCGAGTATGGCACCAAGGAGCCCTAGTAAAATTGAAGTTAATGGGAATCGGGGAAAACTCTCCAGTGGCTGGAGTCATACCTAGCACAAAGGAAGATGGTAGTGGTTGTCATCTCAGCCTCAGGATACTGCCCTGAGGAACTCCTGCAGTGGTGTCCTTGGCCCAACCATCTTCAGCTGCTTCATCGATGACCTTCCCTCCATCATAAGGTCAGAAATGGGGATGTTCGCTGATGATTGCACAGTGTTCAGTTCCATTTGCAACCCCTCAAATAATGAAGCAGTCCGTGCCCGCATGCAGCAAGACCTGGACAACATCCAGGCTTGGGCTGATAAGTGGCAAGTAACATTCGTGCCAGGCAATGACCATCTCCAACAACATAGAGTCTAACCATCTCTTCTTGACATTCAACGACATTACCATCGCCGAATCCCCCACCATCAACATCCTGGTGGTCACCATTGACCTGAAACTTAACTGGACCAGCCATATAAATACTGTGGCTACAAGAGCAGGTCAGAGGCTGGGTATTCTGCGGCGAGTGACTCACCTCCTGACTCCCCAAAGCCTTTCTACTATTTGCAAGGCACAAGTCAGGAGTGTGATGGAATACTCTCCACTTGCCTGGATGAGTGCAGCTCCAACAACACTCAAGAAGCTCAATACCATCCAGGACAAAGCAGCCCGCTTGATTGGCACCCCATCCACCCCCCTAAACATTCACTCCCTTCACCACTGGCGCACTGTGGCTGCAGTGTGTACCATCCACAGGATGCACTGCAGCAACTCGCCAAGGCTTCTTCGACAGCACCTCCCAAACCCGCGACCTCTACCATCTGGAAGGACGAGCAGCAGGCACATGGGAACAACACCACCTGCACGTTCCCCTCCAAGTTGCACACCATCCCGACTTGAAAATATATCGCCGTTCCTTCATCATCGCTGGGTCAAAATCCTGGAACTCCCTTCCTAACAGCACTGTGGGAGAACCTTCACCACACGGACTGCAGCGGGTCAAGAAGGCGGCTCACCACCACCTTCTCAAGGGCAATTAGGGATGGGCAATAAATGCCGGCCTCGCCAGCGACGCCCGCATCCCATGAACGAATGGGAAAAAAAATATTAGGACCAACTTGGTTTCTTCAGATGCGACTCTGTGGCACCTGATACTCCACATTTCTGGTTCTCGCCTGGCCACCATTGCTTGTGCTCAGAAGCTGAGCATATCCTGGATTGCTTCCAGCTCTACATCGCACTGCCTCCCAGCCCCCACCTCCCCCATGAGTGTTTCCAGTCCCCCACTGGTTCCAGCCTCATTTCTCCCCTTACTTCTCTTGGACCGCCTCAGTGCTCTAGTCCTTATAGCTCCGTTCTTTGCTCTGCCCTCAATACTTTCAGCCCTCTATTTCCACTCTGGTCCCAGCTTCCATCCAACTCCTAATACAACTACCTCAAGTACCATATCAGCCACCATCCCCCCAACCCCCCGAAGCTGCATTATCATCCAGCTCCGCCTCCCTGTACTCTGCTACCATCCGACCGAGTATTCCCTAGACCTTAATGCTCCCACATTTCATTTTCCATTATTGCCTCCAGGTCCTATCCACCCCACTCCTTCAGGCTGTGGCTTTTTTCCTCCCACCCTTGAACTCCGATTCCACACCTTGCTTATATCTTACCACAATATATCTTACCACAATCCCCAGCCAGCCCCACCTTCACAAGCACTCATGTTACAACATTTCTCTGACTGCCTCCTCTGCCCCCACCTCCAACCTGATGTATGTTGCTTCCCATCTTCCTGTCTTTACAACAATGTAAGGAAGTAAATTAGTAAAGGAATGTGCGATAGAACCAGATGCACACACTGAAGATATACAGAGAAGAGAGGAGACTAAAGGAAGCAGAAACAGGCAGAAAGTGAGACAAAAGAATTGAAAACTGCAGTTGAACAGAGTGGTGCAGATGCTAGTGATGTAAATATGTGACAACCATAAGAGAGAGACAGACATTAACAAAAAGAACTGCAGAGTGGGAAAAGTCACAGGTACAATTATGGAAAGATATAGAATTTCTCCTTGAGCAATGCCATCGATATCAGCTATATTATACATTGTTACATGCTGTAACTCTCCTGTTACAAAACTGCATAACTGCTGACTCATTCGTGAACACCACATGACATCCATTTGTGTTATATAATAGTGTTGCATGATATGATCTTGTCTTCATGAAACATCTTCTCCAATTGAGCAACATCACGAAAAATAGCATTGTATCCAAAATAATGTAAAAGAATGCATTGAAACAAGGAGTAGCTGTATTTTTTTACATTTTGGATATGATTTCTCTGCCTAGCTAGTTTGCACACCATCTGACATCAATTTTCTCTCCCTCATTGTACTCATGCTAAAACAATGAGTATTAGCTTCCTGACTGAAAAATGAAACTCTTATAAAGATTTTTGATATCCTGTCTGTTGATCTCTTTGGAGGAATTGACATTGAGTAGCTGCTGAACCAAGTATTGTACAAGAGATGAATTAACATGCACTATCCTTTTCCATGGTGGTATTAATAGCTTTTCCAAACAAGTTACTCTTTCCTTCCCACTTTTGCCCCCACTCCAATTGTATAATATAGCACTCATTGTTTAAAGAATGTATTTAAAGTAAAATGGATAAGAAAAAGAATTGTGCTGATGATGGCACTTGATCTATAATACCTCATACAATAGTTTAATATAGGAGTGCACCTACCCTATTGCAGGAATCACATTTGTTTAACACACCAAATATCCATTATGACACCTCTAAGTGAGGTTACAAAGTAATGCGTAATTATTAGCTGTTTTGAGTTTTAAACTGATCTGAACAGTGTCCTTGCTTCAGCCAGTATAACTTTTTTGCCTTCTCTTTCCTCTGCTTGTCTCATTATTTATTGACCTTGTCCGTTATTATATCTATCTTGTCTTAATTTAATTCTCTTATCTTTTAGTTCAGGCCTGTGTTTCCTTTTCATCTTCTCATTGTCTTTCATCATTTTTGATGCTGCCATTTCCAGAACTATTGTAAATCACTAGCTATATGCAGATCACAATGTTCAAAATCATTAGTACAGCATACGCCTCATAGTAAAAGTACGTGTTCAACAAGACTATGGCATTCAAAACGTCCAATGGGGTTTTGGTGTAACTCCACATACAACTCTAATTAAACTCAAAGCTATGGGAAATGGCTGAAGGAGAGGAAATTATGGGGAAGAACTTGCTCCCAAAATAACGGAGGAGCTCGAGTGCTCTACGTTTTTAATGGCGAATCAAAGGAACAAGTTCCTGGGTTTGCATGTGTACAGTAAAATGTGGAAATCGTAAACGTGCTTGTATTGGTTCGCCGGCGATTTGACTGCTGCGAATTAAAGGGCTACCACATGCTGCAATCATTGAAATCACTGAAAAATCGCAAACTTGCTCATCTGCCCAGCTGGAAAGTAACTAATTAAGCCACCAAAAGATACGCTTAAAAATACCAGTTCTAAACTAAATTTTAAAAGCGCGGTTATTCTTAATGACTGCCAAACCAACTAAAAATTAAATTTTAAAAATGTGGAGTCTCATATTACTCATAGTTTTTGGTCATTTAAAAAAATTAAAAAGAATTACATTTTTTTCCAAATTTTTCCTTTGTCTCTTAAATTCGATCATTCCTTTGGCATTTTATTTTTTAAAAAATTAAAATTTTTTATTTACAATGACTTCCAGAATACTAACTTTAAATGAATGAAGTCTGCTTGCTTGCTTGTGGGCCTGACTTCTCTTCCTGACAGATTTTATGGGGGTGTCTTCTATTCTCACAGACTGCTCCATGCGCATCAACTTACCCTGCACAGAGGCTGGGTTGATAGTGCACAATTTTTATAAAAGTTTAAAACCAAGCAAGTTGACACCACAGAGCCTGCAGTAAGTACATTCGTTAATTTAATTCGCAGGGACTACAGCGAGCGTTGCCACACCCCTTTGCGCAAGTTCTGGCCCAATGAGTTCTTGCTAGAGGAGTAATATTGTAGTTGGGGTGGGGGGGAAATAATGAGTCGAGTACCTCAGGGCTTGGTGCTGGGACCATAACTGTTTCTAATTTACATAAATAACCTGGATTCGGAAACTCAATGAAAAGTGGTCAGATTTGCAGATGATAGCAAATTGGATGGGGAGGTGGAATCATAAGAAGCAGCTCAGAAATTACAGAATGAATTGGACAATCTTTCTAAGTGGGCAGAACAATGGCAGATTAAATTTAATACGGAAAATGTAAAGTGCTAGACATGGGAAACAAAAACATGTAATGCAGGTACTTCATGAATGAAGTTGAAATTGCTAAGGAAGTAGTTGGAAGGAGGAGTCTTGGTAGATTCAATGCTAAACATGTCCATCCAAAGCAGAGCAGCAATCAGAGGCCAATATGATGTTGAACTGCATAGGTAGGACAGTAGAATATAAGTCATAGTAGATACAGCACAGGAGGAGGCCATTCGGCCCATCGGCCTGTGCCGGCTCTTTGAAAGAACTATCCAATTGGTTCTATTCCCCTGCTCTTTCCCCATAGCCCTCTAAAATTTTTTCCCTTCAAGTATTTATCCAATTCCCTTTTGAAAGTTACTATTGAATCTGCTTCCACCATTACAACTCGCTGCATTAAAAAACGTTTCCTTGTGTCATCTCGGGCTCTTTTGCCGATCACCGTAAACCTGAGTCCTCTGGTTACTGGCCCTTCTGCCACTGGAAACAGTCTTTCCTTATTTACTCTGTGAAAACCGTTCATGATTTTGAACACCTCTATCAAATCTCTCCTTAACCTTCTCTGTTCTAAGGAGGACAACCCCAGCTTCTCCAGTCTCTCCACGTAACTGAAGTCCCTCATCCCTGGCACCATTCTAGTAAATCTCTTCTGCACCCTTGCTAAGGCCTTGACGTCCTTCCTAAAGTGTGTTGCCCAGAATTGAACACAATACTCCAGCTGAAGCTTAACCAGTGTTTTATAAAGGTTTAGCATAGCTTCCTTGCTTTTGTACTTCATGCCTCTATTAATACAGGAGTACAGGAGCAAGGATGTCTTACTGCGATTATACAGGGCCTTGGTGAGACCACACCTGGAGTATTGTGTGCAGTTTTGGTCTCCTTACCCAAGAAAGTATATACTTGCCATAGAAGGAGTGCAGTGAAGGTTCACCAGATTGATTCCTGGGATGGCAGGACTGTCATATGAGGAGAGATTGGGTCGACTCGGCCTGTATTCACTCGAGTTTAGAAGAATGAGAGGGGATCTCATTGAAACATATAAAATTCTGACCGGGCTAGACAGACTGGATGCAGGGAGGATGTTTCCCCTGGCTGGGGGGTCCAGAATGAGGGATCTCGTTCTCAGGATACGGGGTAGGACATTTAGGACTGAGATGAGAAGTTTCTTCACTCGGAGGGTGGTGAACCTGTGGAATTCTCTGCCGCAGAAGGCTGTGGAGGCCAAGTCACTGAATATATTTAAGAAGGAGCTAGATAGATTTCTAGACACAAAAGGCATCAAGAGGTATGGGGAGAGAGCGGGAATATGGTATTGAGATAGAGGATCAGCCTTGATCATATTGAATGGCGGAGCAGGCTAGAAGGGCCGAATGGCCTACTCCTGCTCCTATTTTTTATGTTTCTATGTTAATAAAGCCCAGGATCCCATATACTATTTTAACAGCCTTCTTAACTTGTCCTGCCATCTTCAAAGATTTGTGTATGTGCACCCCTAGGTCTCACTGTTCCTGCACCCCCTTTAAAATTGTACTATTTAGTTTATATTGCCTCTCTTCATTCTTCTTACTAAAATGCATCATTTCACAATTCCCTGCGTTAAATTTCATCTGCTATGTGTCTGCCCATTTCCCCAGTCTGTCTATGTCCTCCTGAAGTCTGTTACTATCCTCCACATTGTTTACTACATTTCCAAGTTTCATGTCATCTGCACACTTTGAAATTATACCCTGGATACCCAATTGCAGGTCATTAATATATATCAAAAGGAACAGTGGTCCTAATACTGACCCCTGGGTAGTTTGTAATAACTTCAGAACCAAGCTTTGCGGGAGTACCATCACCACAAGAACTACGGCAGTTCAAGAAGAGCCACCACCATCATCTCAGGAGTAAGGATGAGTAATAAATGCAGCTGTACCAGAATCACCTGCATCCTGAAAATAGATTTTTTTTAACCCAATTGTTTATGCAGATTTTTTTTTTGAAGTATCCCTTGGCTGCATTAACTGCTCAGCTGAGCTGCTGTTGGACCCCCTGTATTTAATGGGCCTGCATAACATGTAACATGATTTAACTTATTTCTCTATCAATAGTAATCTGTATTTTTATCATCTTTCTGCTCAGGAGAACCTTTTGGCAATAAATGCTGCCCTCACCAGTGAGTATGAGTGCCGCAGAAGAATGTTGATCAAACGTTTAGATGTGACTTTCCAGTCATTCGGGTGGTCTGACAAAGCCAAGGTAAGAGCCGAAGTCTAAGGATACAGAAGGTAATATACCTTGAGGCAGCTCCTTGCTTTTGCAGCCTGGCTCCCAAAACCTGATTCAATCTGTGACTGCATTCTAACTTTCAAAATTGAGAATTCTGTTTGGTTATGCACTGTGGATTCAAGTAGTATATAAGTACTAAATAAATGTAACGAGTAGGGTGTTATTAAATTAATCCAAGAATGCTTGAAATATTTTGTCATTTCATGTCAGCATGGGGGTTTATTGAATATTTTTTGAAGTATTTTCTGGGAAAGCTAGAAAGGTGTGAAGGGTGTTGATCACTTACAAACTAATTTAATTGTTGGGGGTGGGGGGGGAATAAAGGAGAGGTGAGACATTTGGAGGAAGGAGTTGCTGTCTGACTACATTCCTCGCTCCTAGTGACTGGCTCAGAGCAGCTCTGGTGGAGGCATAGGTGCAGGTCACCTGAGTGGTCTGGAAAAGGTAGAAAAATGGAGGGTGAAATATGCATTAGGATTAAAAAAAACTCTGAAATTTTTCTTTGGTGCGACAAAGCTATTAATTTGCAGTTTATTTAGAGAAAGTCCAAAGAAATACATTTCTAAAGGCAGCTCTTGTTTGAATTTAGAAGTTTGTCTTTAGATGTTTACAAAATATAATATTTCTAGATGGAATTAATTATGTATTTTAAAATTTGCAAAGAAAATTAAGTACTCGAAGATGTGTCCAAAAATTGCATTTAGATATGAGAAGATGTACGATAGATGTTATTTTTCCTTGACTCATCGAAAGGTAGTTGGACTTCCGTTATCTGCCATGAGAGGTCGCCCTCTGGTGGATAATGGAAATTGACACATAATCCAGGCCGGGTTGGAATAAGAAGTAAACAATTTTACAACACCAAGTTATAGTCCAACAATTTTATTTTAAAATCCACAAGCTTTCGGAGGCTTCCTCCTTCCTCAGGTGAATGTGGAAATGAAATCCTCGAACCTTTCGCATTTATAAATCACAGAACAATGCCTGGTGATTACAGATAGTCTTTTCAACTGCCCGTTGCCAAGGCAACCAAAGTGTTCAGACAGATAGGTGTTACCTACAGGGCCACCGAATATACAAATGGCCAGAACTAAAAAAACAGATGATGTGGAGATGCCAATTAAAAAAAGAGTGACAGAGGCAGAAACATAGAAACATCCGGAAGGAAAAGACAGCAATTGACCCGTTATATTAAAAACAGATAACATTTGTTTGCTGGTGGGGTAACGTGTAGCGTGACATGAACCCAAGATCCTGGTTGAGGCCATCCTCATGGGTGCGGAACTTGGCTATCAATTTCTGCTCGACGATTTTACGTTGTCGAGTGTCTCGAAGGCCGCCTTGGAGTACGCTTACCCGAAGGTCGGTGGCTGAATGTCCTTGACTGCTGAAGTGTTCCCCGACTGGGAGGGAACCCTCCTGTCTGGCGATTGTTGCGCGGTGTCCGTTCATCCGTTGTCGCAGCGTTTGCATGGTCTCGCCAATGTACCATGCTCTGGGGCATCCTTTCCTGCAACGTATGAGGTAGACAACGTTGGCCCAGTCACAGGAGTATGAACCATGCACCTGGTGGGTGGTGTCCTCTCGTGTGATGGTGGTATCTGTGTCGATGATCTGGCATGTCTTGCAGAGGTTACCGTGGCAGGGTTGTGTGGTGTCATGGACGCTGTTCTCCTGAAAGCTGGGTAATTTGCTGCGAACGATGGTCTGTTTGAGGTTGGGTGGCTGTTTGAAGGCGAGTAGTGGAGGTGTGGGGATGGCCATAGCGAGGTGTTCGTCGTCATTGATGACATGTTGAAGGCTGCGGAGAACATTGCGTAGTTTCTCCGCTCCGGGGAAGTACTGGACGACGAAGGGTACTCTGTTGGTTGCGTCCCGTGTTAGTCTTCTGGGAGGTCTTTGCGATTTTTCGCTGTGGCCCGTCGGAACTGTCGATCGATGAGTCGAGCGTCATATCCCGTTCTTACGAGGGCGTCTTTCAGCGTCTGTAGGTGTCCATCGCGTTCCTCCTCGTCTGAGCAGACCCTGTGTATTCGCAGGGCCTGTCCATAGGGGATGGCCTCTTTGACGTGGTTAGGGTGGAAGCTGGAAAAGTGGAGCATCGTGAGGTTGTCCGTGGGCTTGCGGTAGAGTGAGGTGCTGAGGTGCCCGTCTTTGATGGAGATTCGTGTGTCCAAGAAAGAAACTGATTCTGAGGAGTAGTCCATGGTGAGCTTGATGGTGGGATGGAACTTGTTGATGTTATCGTGTAGTCTCTTTAGTGATTATCTGCCGTGGGTCCATAGAAAGAAAATGTCGTCGATGTATCTGGTGTATAGCGTTGGTTGGAGGTCCTGTGCAGTGAAGAAGTCCTGCTCGAACTTGTGCATGAAAATGTTGGAGTATTGGAGTGCTAATTTGGTCCCCATGGCTGTTCCGTGTGTTTGGGTAAAGAACTGGTTATCGAAGGTGAAGACATTGTGATCCAGGATGAAGCGGATGAGTTGTAGGATGGCGTCTGGAGATTGTATCGTATCAGGCAACGGAACCCTGTGTGAGAACCTCTCTGGATACGTCGAGGGCATCCTGAAACCCATCGTACAGGGAACCCCCAGCTTCTGTCGCGACACTACAGACTTCCTACAAAAACTCAGTACCCACGGACTAGTTGAACCAGGAACACTTCTCACCACGATGGACGTCTCGGCACTCTACACCAGTATCCCCCACGATGACGGCATCGCTGCGACAGCATCAATACTCAACACCAACAACAGCCAATCTCCAGACGCCATCCTACAACTCATCCGCTTCATCCTGGATCACAATGTCTTCACCTTCGATAACCAGTTCTTTACCCAAACACACGGAACAGCCATGGGGACCAAATTAGCACTCCAATACTCCAACATTTTCATGCACAAGTTCGAGCAGGACTTCTTCACTGCACAGGACCTCCAACCAACACTATACACCAGATACATCGACGACATTTTCTTTCTATGGACCCACGGCGAAGAATCACTAAAGAGACTACACGATAACATTAACAAGTTCCATCCCACCATCAAGCTCACCATGGACTACTCCTCAGAATCAGTTTCTTTCTTGGACACACGAATCTCCATCAAAGACGGGCACCTCAGCACCTCACTCTACCGCAAGCCCACGGACAACCTCACGATGCTCCACTTTTCCAGCTTCCACCCTAACCACGTCAAAGAGGCCATCCCCTATGGACAGGCCCTGCGAATACACAGGGTCTGCTCAGACGAGGAGGAACGCGATGGACACCTACAGACGCTGAAAGACGCCCTCGTAAGAACGGGATATGACGCTCGACTCATCGATCGACAGTTCCGACGGGCCACAGCGAAAAATCGCAAAGACCTCCTCAGAAGACTAACACGGGACGCAGCCAACAGAGTACCCTTCGTCGTCCAGTACTTCCCCAGGTCGGAGAAACTACGCCATGTTCTCCGCAGCCTTCAACATGTCATCAATGACGCCGAACACCTCGCTATGGCCATCCCCACACCTCCACTACTCGCCTTTAAACAGCCACCCAACCTCAAACAGACCATCGTTCGCAGCAAATTACCCAGCTTTCAGGAGAACAGCATCCACGACACCACACAACCCTGCCACGGTAACCTCTGCAAGACATGCCAGATCATCGACACAGATACCACCATCACACGAGAGGACACCACCCACCAGGTGCATGGTTCATACTCCTGTTCCTGGGCCAACGTTGTCTACCTCATACGTTGCAGGAAAGGATGCCCCAGAGCATGGTACATTGGCGAGACCATGCAAACGCTGCGACAACGGATGAACGGACACCGCGCAACAATCGCCAGACAGGAGGGTTCCCTCCCAGTCGGGGAACACTTCAGCAGTCAAGGACATTCAGCCACCGACCTTCGGGTAAGCGTACTCCAAGGCGGCCTTCGAGACACTCGACAACGTAAAATCGTCGAGCAGAAATTGATAGCCAATTCCGCACCCATGAGGACGGCCTCAACCGGGATCTTGGGTTCATGTCACGCGACACGTTACCCCACCAGCGAACAAATGTTATCTGTTTTTAATATAACTGGTCAATTGCTGTCTTTTCCTTCCGGATGTTTCTATGTTTCTGCCTCTGTCGCTCTTTTTTTAATTGGCATCTCCACATCATCTGTTTTTTTTTAGTTCTGGCCATTTATTTATTCGGTGGCCCTGTAGGTAACACCTATCTGTCTGAACACTTTGGTTGCCTTGGCAACGGGCAGTTGAAAAGACTATCTGTAATCACCAGGCATTGTTCTGTGATTTATAAATGCGATAGGTTCGAGGATTTCATTTCCACATTCACCTGAGGAAGGAGGAAGCCTCCGAAAGCTTGTGGATTTTAAAATAAAATTGTTGGACTATAACTTGGTGTTGTAAAATTGTTTACAATTGTCAACCCCAGTCCATCACCGGCATCTCCACATCATGGAATAAGAAGCACACTGATCAGCTATTGATGATTGGCAGAGCTATCCTTAAATCCTATTTCTTTTCAATTTTATTATTGAGTTATTCTGAAGCTGACAAACAACATGTAATGAGAGCCTTGCTTATGAAAATCCTTTGCTTCTCTGGTCAGTTGATCAGTGCATTCCTCTTGTTGATTCTTGTGATCTTTTCCTTCAGATGTGCCTCCAATTGCCACCATTGCCATACAATACATTTTATATCTTGACTGCCTGGATACTGGTGCAGCTCCCTGCCCGCAATGATTATTGGTGTTAATTAAATGGTTACTAAGCACATTCTGTGCTATGTGTCGCTTGAGATTAAAGAATCTGTGCTGCCACTTAAGTTAATGTGCTCCACACACTGCCATTTTAAACATTGTGTTAAACCTACTGGTTACTGTACCAACTGGTAATTTTCTCCAGAGTATTGGGATGTGGTTGGCAGCACAGATCCTTCAAATTAATGAGGAATGTGTTATAGATTCTTTAACTGCCTTTAACCAAGAGCACAGATCGTTAACAGCCTTTTAACTAAAACCATTGTTTCACCTCTCTTCGCCCTAATTTCCATGCGCGGCTAGCATATGCAGATTAGCATTAATATACTTAAAACTAGTGCAGGTAAAACAATTGTTGCTGCATGGTTTAAGCATCAAAGCGAAATGGTTATGACCAGTGTCATTTCAATTAAAACTCGCTTATTCTGTTAACAGGAGTGAAACAATATTTCTTAGATGCCTTAAGCCACTTGTGGTACCTTAAGACCAGGTCGCAAGACGGTCCTAAATGCCCTGCTCTCCCACATTTAAGATTTATTTTTTAAATGCAGCCAGCCTATGCGTACATTGATGTCGGCATACGTTTCTGCACTCCTCCATTTCTGACCTCTTGCGCATCCCTGATTTTAATTGCTCCACCATTGGGGCTATGTCTTAAGCTGTCGTCTAGGCCCTAAGCTCTGGAATTTCCTGCCTAAATCTCTCCGCCTGTCTACCCCTCTCTTCTTTGTCGTTCCTTAAAACTTACCTCTTTAACCAAGCTTTTGGTCACATGTCCTAATATCTCCTCCTTTGGCTCGGTATCAGTTTTTGTCTGATTATGGTCCCGTGAAGCGCCCTGTTTTACTACGTTTCAGGCGCTATATAAATCCAAGTTGTTATCTTAATCCTAGCTCGCCGTGCATCCTCGAGTCTTTGGCTATCACGTCAATAACAAGTAATGTCCATGGATTTGTTCTGTAGTCTCTTAATTGGATTTAAAATGCATCCTTCTGCAGTGTTTTTCTGAAGGATGGGCACCAATTATGCGGCAGAGTGAAAACAACCCTGTCCTGTAACATTGTACTTGCTCAATTTAAAATGAAAGTAATGAACAAGTTCACATTATGCACAAAATTCTTGAATGGTATAGCCATGAATCTAATTTTGTAATTTTGTTTGCTTTCAACCTTCTGTGTATAGCTTGTAAAATGGCTAAATTATATTGCACTATTTAAAGGGTAGGGTAACCGGTTGATGTTGATCTAGACAAAACCTGTCTGAAAGATTAATGCTCAACAACAACAACTTGCATTAGGGTTAGGGTTAGGGTTGCATTAGGGTTAGGGTTATAGTGCCTTTAATGTAGAAAAACATCCCAAGGCCCTTCACAGGAACATAATTAGACAAAAATTGACACCGAGCCAAAGAAGGAGATATTGGGATGGGTGACCAAAAGCTTGGTTAGTGAGGTGGATTTTAAAGGAGAAGAGAGAGACGGGGAGGTTTAGGGAGGGAATTCCAGAGCCTTGTCCCTATATGACTGAAGGCACGGCTGCCAATGGTAGCGCAGAGGGAGTGGCAGAAGAGGCAGAGTTGGAAGAACGCACAGTTCTCTGATTGCTTTTGAGCTCGAGGAAAGTTAGAGATAGGGAGGAGCGAGGCCATAGAGGGATTTGAACACTAGGATGAACATTTTAAAATCGAGGCGTTGGTGGACCGGGAGCTAATGTAGCTCATTGAGCTTGTGAGTGATAGATAAGCAGGACTCATGAAGAAATCTTATTGGATAATTTAAAGTTGCTTTTATACTATATGAGACCTATGTAGTCCTGCTGACTCCCAATGTGCAGGTAATCCACAGCTGCTGGTAAGCCCAAAGTAAACTGGCTGGGTTTGCAAAACTGGCTGCTGGAAAGACCTAGTTTTTGCTTGCTACCAGTTTAATGTATAGGCTAAATTTACTTAGTGGTTACTGCATGAGACTGGTGCATCAGGAGCCAATGGCACTTGTTACAATCCAAAAACAGCAGAGGTATTAGTTCTGCTAACAAACATCTTTTTCAATTATATGTTAAAGAAAAATGTACTGTCAAATCCTTGAGTATATAGGTCATTCTAAATAAAGTTGCTGATGGCAGTAAAAAATATTTTTAGATTTTAACTTTATTATGTAATTGGAAGTGATTTGGTTGATACTAGCAATGTACTGCTGCAGAATCAATATACATTTAAACAGCTCCCTATTTTGGCATAAGTTATTAAACTAATCAGCAATTGGCATTGTGTTTTGCACAGTGATGAACCGAGTCCTGGAAGTCTTTTGAAGATTGCGATAAAACAAAACATTTTAAAGTGTATGATACAGATCAATAATTAAAAATCTATAAAAGCCTTACAGTTCAAATGTTTTAGCTTATCAAATTTATAACATTGAGCTGTGCCGCCTTGTGACCCAAAATACTAAGTTTTAACACAGCGACAGTAGAAGGCACTACCTCCAATGGATGCTCAATTAATTTGGGTTCTCACCAATCTGCAGGAATTTTTGCGGAAGTTGGGAGACTAGCAGATCTTGCTGTAGGCAGCAGCTTTAACTGTTTGTTTAGCTTTGACTTTTGGACAATTCAAAGACATTATTTCACTTGTGCTAAGCAACTGATAATTGTGCTTTAGCTGCATGGCTTTGAGCAGTATATATAATTGTTTCACCTATGCTTATATTTACATTATTTCTGGAGACAATCTTTGTAAAAGCAATTCACAAATTAATCATTCTAATATTTTTGTAGAAAATTAGTGGCTAGCTAGCCCTTATTTTTGATTTATGGTATTTGCCTCTTCATGTTGAAATCCCTACGTGGCCTCATCTCACCATATCTCTGCAACTCCCCATTTCTCTGACTGGCCTTTTGTGCACCCCTCTCACCCCACCATTGGTGGCTTTGTCTTCAGCTGCCTGGGCCCCATGGTCTGGAATTCCCTTCCTAAATTCTGTCTCTCCACCTCTATCCTGTAAAATCCTCCTTTAAAAACTCATCTTTGACCGAGCTTATGGTCACCCTTCTTAACATCACCTTCTTTAGGCTCAGCGTCCATTTGTTGACTATGTAGCCTTGCCTCTGAGTCAAAGGTCATTGTTTTAAGCCCCATTCCAAAGAATTGAGCACATAATGTAGGCTGACACTTCAATATTGAAGAAGTGCTGCATTGTCAGGTGGTATCTTTTGGATGAGATGTTAAATCAAGGCATAAAAGATACCATGGCACTATTCCAAGAGCAGCAGGAAAGTTCTCCTAATTCTCCCGGCCAATATTTATTCCTCAACCATTATCTCAAAAACTGGATTATCTAGTAATTTATCTTTTTTCGTTAGGGTTAGGGTTAATATGCAAATTAACTACCATATTTGCCTACATTACAACAGTGACTACATTTCAAAAATGTTTCATTGGCTGCGAAGTGCTTTGGGATGTCCTGAAGACATGAAGGTCACTCTATAAATGGAAGTTAGTTTGTTCTGTGCATCTGTTTGTGTATAAATGCAATTTACCGTATTTTAAATGAACTGTGACATTGTACTAATCTAAAATGCAGACTATTGTTTACTTCTGTACTGTGAAAATTTATGTCTATATAAGAATATATAAAAATAAAATATATCAAAATTGATCTCAGAGAAATTTCATATTCAGCTACTTTTTGGATTTTATATTTTTGAGGAACAATAGAAATATTAGCCCAGGAAACCATTGTACCTATGCTGAGTTCGTATAACTATCTATTCTAGCTCCTTTTCCCTGCTTTTTTTTTCTTCCCACGTATCTCCCTTGCCAACATCATTTGCAGCACCGAATTTCTGCCTCCTCTGGGCCCCCTCCATCAATGCTATCTGCTCAACTACTCCCTTGCTTTTACCTTCAATGACCCTGTCCCTATCAAGTTCCTCATGGTGGTCCTACCTATTCCCCCCCCCCCCCCCAACCCCGGCAATTGAATTCGCCCAGTCCAACTTCTACACCCTCAAGTCTGAGGACCACAGACTTGAGCACATTTGACTCATAGTTGCCCTGTCATTCACTGTCAGGTCTTGCTGGTCCACTGTTTCTTCAGAATTGCTGCATCTCCCTCTCCTCCTAAATGTTCCTACTACATCCAAGATTATCCTTGAGGGTAAGGACAGTCTTAAAATCCTTTTAGTAACAAACTCTATCCCCACTCCCCTTTTGCCACACCATCTATCCTCATCTCCAATAACGAGTAAGAGAGGCTGATTTTTTTTTGTCTTGAAGATTGAGACTATCTGGCTCCACCGCCCCCAACAGCAGTCTCATATCACTATGTAATTTCCCTTGTTCCCATCTCCTCCATGAGACCAATTTCCTGTGTCGACTTAAGTCCTGACCACACAACTACCTTTTCCTTAACCTAACGCATGCTGAAGTTTTCAACAGTTCCCTTTCATCAGTTATTTTCCTAGCTTTCAAAACTTGTAATCACTTCCTTCTCAAAAAGCCCAGCTTCACCCTCTCCAATTACCACCCCATTTCTAAATTCCCTTCCCTCTCCAAGTCTGCAAATGATTAGTCGTTGCCAAAGTCTGTATTTGGCTTTCCTATCCTTCTCTGTTCAAATCACTTCAATCCATTTTCTGCCATGCTCACAGTACCAAGAACACCTCGGTCAGAGTCGCCAACAAAATCTTTTGTAATTCAACTTGCAATTCTTCCTTGTGATCTTCTGTCTCTGAGCTCCACCCTCCTCCACAATCTTTCTTCCATGGTCCACCTCTGTGGTACTACCTTTGCTTGGTTCCATTCCTACATCTCCACTGCTTCTGTTGCTTTTGGTGGCCACGCTGAGTCTCCCAAAGTTCAATCCATGTCCTGTCCTATTTCTGATTTATCTGATATCCCCTGCAGCAGAAGTATCCATTGGCATGGAGTCAGCATCTGTATTTGTCAATGGCACTCGGCCGTACCTCTCTGCCATCACCCGTAACTCCACGATTACCATTGTCCTATTGGACTCTGTGACCGACATCAACTCGTGGTTGAGTCAGAACGTTATCCAACTTAACTTTGGCAAAACTGAAACCATTTTGTTCGACCTTTGCCAAAAACCTTTGTATACTAGCTGCCCTGCCCTCTCCTCCCCAATTCCCATTCTATCTGTCTGCCCAGCTGCTCATATGAGCTGAGCTCAGTGGTGCACAACATCAATATCCTGCTGGACCCTGAGCAGAGATTCAAACTCCCAAATCCTATCATCACTAGAACCGCCTAGTTCTACTTCTGCAACATTTCCTACCTCTGTCCTTATCCCCAGTACTGCTCAAACCGTCATCCACACCTGTCAGCTCCAGGTTCAACTTCTCTAGTTCTGTTCTCATCGGCTTCCCAATCTCCAACCTGCAGAAGTTCCAACTCACCCAAAACTGCCCACGTCCTATCCATACTAGTACCTACTGCTCTGTCACTTTGACCTTGCCAACCTTTACTGGCTCATTTTTATACACATTAAATTCAAAATCCTTGTCGTTCAGAATCCTTCCATGGCCTTACCTCCCCATACTCTTGCAAATTTCTCCAGCCCTACATGCCAACCCATGCTCTCTGAACTTCCAACATTCTCAACACTTACCTGTTTGACTGTTTTGGTCTCCTTTATCCCTGGCCCAAATCTTCTGCAATTCAACAGTTATTCTTGCTTCTGTGAAGCACCCGTGGGATGTTTTTACTATTTGAAAGCACTGTATAAACTCAAGCTGTTAAATGACATGACTGACTGGCTATTCTTATTCTAATAATCCCTTGCATGAAAAATGCCTTCCTCTCCTTTATGCTTTTAATACTAATCCTTGGTTTGTTCTCCTTTTGCCGTTATTTATCCTCTTCAACATTTTCATAATTTTGATCACCATTTCCCCTTGAACATCTTTGCTCCACTAAATAAAGCCCATGCCTCCCATCCCTGTTATCATTTAGTGAATCTAAGGTGCACTTTTTTTTTCTTGTACCCAATATTCTTTCTACAGTCTAGTGCTTAAAATTACACACCATGCGCCAGCTGAGGCCTACCATTGTCTTGTATGTATTCATTATCACCTTGCTTTTTATTCATTGCCTACATATATAAGACCAAAAATCCTATTTGCCACCTGCATACCTAGTTTTGAAATCTCTATATTTGCACTTTGAAATTTCATTCAGAATTTGATGTTTCAATTGACTTTTTCCCAGAATGCATTACTTCAGACTTGTCTGTGAGCTGCATGTGTGCCTCCTCCTTTATTCTCTACACCTTATTGTGTTTTCCCTCACAGTTTGCCTTTCCTTAATTTGATATCAACAGCCAATTTTTCTCCGTGTTCAAGTCATTTATGTATATGTAGAAAGAAAGGTCCCACCTCTGATCCTTGGGGTGCACAACTGACTACATCTCTCCAATCTGAGAAACATTCGCTTGCTCCTATTTTATTCTTTATATCCTTTAGCTATCCCTCTATCCATGTTGTAACCTTACATTTAATACACTAGACTTTTTTTGAAAGTTTTATGCTGCTTATTCATAAAAGACCCACCCTCCGATGCTAGGGTCCATTCTATGATTTTGGAATTACACCTCCTAGCTTAGAAAAAATGGGGACCAGAGTCATGCATACCCTTTAGCCTGTAACATGCTTATTTCCTGTAAATTTAGCTAAACTGCTTCCAGTTTAACTAGTCAGTCTTTCAACTTAGCGCTATTGGTTTTGATTTATTAAAATGGAAACATAAGCCAACAGTGTCCAAAATTTCAAGAAACAATTCTAATCAAGAACAACCAAGAATAGGTACATTGAAGTTGGCACTCAAAAAAAAGTTATAATTAGCAATTATGGAAAAATGAAACTTTTCTTTTTTAGGCAAATACAGACAATATGGCAAAGGTCTATCAACCAAAGAGACACACTTTGCCCCTGAAATCTACTGTATCTCTAGCACATCTTCTGGCTGCCCGTGAGGACTTATCCAAGATCATAAAGACGAGCAGCGGCTCCTTAAGAGAAGGGACATCCTGTGCCATTAACAAGGTAGGGATGGTTGTATTTGAGCACACGTTTACTTTTGAATTTGGACAATATTCTTTGAAGTAATGCATTACTGCAGGTGGTGCAGTGGAACCACTAAATGCAAGAGGTAGTTTCACACTTGTAATTCCATATACGACTTTTCTCATTGTCAGGGAAGTACTGGACATAGGCCAGTTGCTTCTCCCACAGGGAGGAGAAAATCATCAGGAGAATAATTTAGGGTCATTCTTTCTGAATAGGAAGATTTTTATTTGTGTTTTTTAAAAATTCAACACAGATAATTCGGTTTAGTTTGAGGATATGGCTAATAAATCACTTTTTATATGGGCATCAAGTAATTGCAACTGTGACTGAACATTTGAAACCAAATTGATGTTAGAGCTCATATGTAAGATGGAAAAGGTACTATACTGAAGTTACAGAATCTGAGTGTTATAAAAGGAAGATACCTGTATATTTGGCATCCTTTGATCACCCCTTGCTATTCCGTTTTATGATTTTAAAACCGCTAATTACAGGCAGACTGGGATCAGATATTTTTGCGTAGAACTTACTGATGTGACAAAACAATTCGAGTGACACCATAAATGAATTGTGCTGTCCATAGCCCACTATCCTCAGGATGCTGTGGACAATCAATTTGATGCATTCAGCCAAGTTCAAAGATTCAATACGTAATATGACTGTGCAGTTGAGTGATCAACATTTGGAGAATTTTACTACTAACTTGTAGCATAGTATTTTTTTGAAGATAAAGGCATTTTGAAATGTCATATTTTATTTGAGTGATCATTTCAAGTATTATTTTTCAAACTGGTGGAGCATTGCTAATGGATCATGGGAGCTGTCCAGATGGAACGAGTAAACCGATTCAACCTCATTGAGCTGAGCAAATGACATGACCCCTAATTATTCAAAACCCAAGTGCAAGTTCAACAGATGACTTACAAAATAAAGGTCAGAGTAACCAGCACCCATCCTGTCAACATACTGAATTTCTTGAATCATTTTGTTAGCAGAAAGTAAGGATCCTTGTAACTAACAAGTGCATAAATTTTAGCTGGGACTCTCTGCCTACATCTCTGGTCTTTTCTACATGATTGTGGATCACCCAGAGTTGCTTACAGCAAAGATCAGAGTTTCAGTTTCAGGACTCTGTCTTCCCCTTCCCCCTCCCTTTTGTACTTGATCGTGAAGTTATAGTAATTTCATTGTCTCTTCAGATACATTCCATTCTAAATCCTCCTCTGTATCATTATTCTTTTGAAAGGACAAAATAGAGAAATTAGATATCTGTACAAAGAGATAATTGTACAATATCCTCAAGAAGAAATATATTAGACGACTTGTAAAATATTCCAAATGAGAAGAGTGTCGCCCACGTTATTGGTAAAGACTCCTGCATAGGTGGCAAGGGCGTGCACCTGAAATGGGCCTCAGACCCCCTATTTCCTTATGAGAACAAAGTTTCACTAGTGAAAAAATATCTGATCAGTACTGTAATGCCTTGCTTTGGATCCTTTAAATTAAAATAGACCCACTCTGCTGTTTTCACTACACATTTAAATGTGTTTTTCTTTGTTAGGTTCTGATGGGGAGAGTGCCTGATCGAGGAGGTAGGCCATCTGAGATAGAAGCACCACCACCAGAGATGCCACCGTGGATGAAGAGACAAGATGGAGGGAGAGGTGGTCGTGGTGGTGGAGGAGGAGGTGGTCGTGGTGGAGGTGGTTGGGGTGGTGGCCAGGGAGGTGGGGGTGGCAGGGGAGGTGGAGGGAGAGGTGGAGGTGGTTGGGGCGGAGCAGGAGGCCAAGGAAGTGGGGGTGGTTGGGGTGGAGGAGGAGGTCATGGAAGTGGAGGTGGCTATGGAGGGAGAGGAGGAGGAGGCTATGGAGGGAGAGGAGGCTATGGAGACATGGGAGGCTTTGGTGGAAGAGGAGGTTATAGACGGTACTGAATGGACATTACTATCTATTGCAAGTAGCTGAATACAGTATGGATTCTTCCAGTTACACTCATTGCAGTTAATGCAACAATGTGTGATGTTTGAATCTGCATCTGTAAATGATTATTTTACCTACGCGAGTTCAGAAAGAATACAACATACTGTTGTCCTTTTAAGGTACATAGATGTTAAAAGAAATTTTTGTTTTATATAACTGCTTATGTGTACAAGAACTAAGATATAGGTTGTTTACTACTGGAAGCAAAAAATCATTTTTTAAGTGTTCATTGAGAAAGTTCATTGTTATAACTTCCTTTTTTATGAGAATGTGATTATTAAAAGTATTTTACTGTGGGAAATGTTGGGAGGTTATGAGGAGCTGTGACCAGTTGAGAATTTTTTTTAATATAAAGATTTTGGATGTGAATAAAAATGAAATAACTACTGGGATTTTGTATGATTATGATTTTTGTTTTGAGGTTTAAATTTTGATGAATGAATCATTTAAATTTGAAGTGCTTTGGTAGCACAGCAGTTATGATGCTTGCCTCACTTTGTACTGGTCAAGTGTTTTGATTTCAAAGGAAATTGTACTTGTCTGCCTACCATTCACATGATGAGTTATTCCAGTTCTGGCCTGGCTGTAAGTTGGAATGACGTAACACAGAATAAAGATACTTCTCTTCCTAAGTGGGCATGACTGTAGATAGTAATCCACAAAAAATGAGACCTCACTCACCTGTGTAAGGTAGAGAGTGACTTTCATACATTTGAAACAGCAGGCCGATTTTCTCTTTGCATGTATAATTGGAGACCTTGGCCCCCACATGAATGGGTCATTAACTCCAGAGTGAGTGCATGTTTCCATTTCAAAAATTGCATCCACCTATAGTTTTTAGCGATGAAAGAAAGTTGTATCTACCTATCTGTTTTTATCCGTGATTTAAACGGGTACATCTAGTACGGGTTCGACAAGAGAAAATGCAACTAAAACTTCCCCACTAAGTGGCATCAGTCTCTCTGCCCATATTCCACAGTTCCATTTTTGCTATCTTGCTGGCAATTTAAGTGCCTACAAAAATCCATCTATGTGGATAATCCAACTTCTTAGCAAAGTCACTGAATTTGGGAGCATCACAACCATAAAGAGCAAGAGACTTCATTACCTTAAGCCACATGTGAGGCAGAAGTTTATGAAAGTCAAGTGGGCAGAGACTTACTACAAATGTTAAAGGAGCTGGTTGCTGAGAAAGCTGGAGTTGGAGTCCTTGTGCTTTGAAGATAAATAACTAGAAGAAAAAAATACATTGCCACCTGTAATATAAATCATAATATCTACGCCCTCACTTGCAGTTCTCCAATCTTCTGGAAGATAGACTGATTAGCATTTTAGTGAGATGAGGCTAAGTCAAAAATCATTAAGCTGGTTTATATTGCAGTCATTAAGTGAATGTAGATGCTATAGCAAATCTCACCTTAATATAATTTAACTTTAGTCCTTCCTGGTAAATAATAAAAATGCGTTACATCATTCTAATTAGATGTACAAGTAACACTTACTTTGGTCTTCCTTGAGAACCAAAATTTAACTGAAAAGCACATTTTAGTATAAATTACCCCCACCAAGACCCTTTTCTGTGGGGAGAATGGTCGAAAAATCCTAAAATGTGGTAGTAAACGTAGTGAGTGTTAACTGGCTATTGTAGCAAAGAAGACAAGCCTGACCTCGACAAGCATATAGTTTCCAGGAAGGCTCAATGCATAGCAGTTGGGAAAAGAATCCTGGCTGACTTCTCACCCCTGCCACCCAGATGCAATGATGCCAGTTGTAGAACTCTCATTTCCACCTTGGCTGAGCTCAGCTAACTTGGCAAAGCCAATGGATCAAAATGGACTGTTTCTTGTTTTTTATGCTTTGATAGGACACCATTCTGTGCAATTACCCATTGAGCCATGAGAGGGAGCCCGAGCCATGAGAGGGAGCCCCAGCCACTGATTTCTGCTTAAAAGTTCAAGATGTAGCCAAAGAATAAACAATGTTGTGCTGCACTTTTTAACTAAAGTCATTTGTACTGGAAGAGACTTGATTTTTGGATTCAGTTTTTCTTCTTTATATGGGATTTCCTTTGTAACTTTGAACATTTTAGAACCTATCTTTGCCTTCTCCTTAAATGGAAAGTTTCTAGTCACGGGTCTTGAAAGTATGCACATTGTCTTTTTTTTTGCCCCTATTTAAAGTATTTTTTTCTGCTTGCCACACATTTTTCCAGCTGAAAGGACAGGCAGAAAAGCTGCTCCCAGGTTTTTGTCATTACAGACGTAGTTGCAAGGTTATAGATGCGAAGTACAAGGGGTGCTCTCACTCCTCCTTCTGGGTAAGTACTTTGCTTCATTCCACAGCACCACAAAGAGGGTATAAGCTACAGTCAGGAAGTTAATGTGTGGTGTGAGGAATTGCATAACTCTGAACTGTTATCCTAACATGTCAAGCCACAGTACTTGATTCCCCCAGTCTGGCGACGGGGTCAATGCTGCACGGGTGCAGTACTGAATCATATAGACCAGGAAGGTCTCAGGTTTTCATATTTGATCTGTGCTGTGTTAGCTGAACCCGGCTAGGCGAGGGTGGGAGTGCCGAAATTGGTTTCTGTGTCCCTTCTACAGAATGTCATCCGGTGATCCCTGCTGGAAGTTGTCCATATGTGGATATTGGTGAGGACGGAACTTGGCTTGTTGTGGTGATCTCAATGGTCAGATAGCCTGCTGATGCTTTCTAAACTTGTAGATGAAGAATGGCTACTTTCTCAAAATACTGGAAGACTGCTGGTGCCCAGCAGGAATCACCACCTTTTGTGAGGAGAAGGGAAAATGCAGATAGGTGGCTTAATTTGTCACAGTTTAGGCAGGGTAAGTTACTCTGGGCCTAAAAGCAAATTTATGTTTAGCTATACACTGAATTTTTATACATAGATTAAGGGTAGAGGTAAGGATTATACTGAATTCAGCCAAGGGTTATTCTAAGTGAAATCAGTGAACACTTATACATTTGCTTTTTTGTATGCGTTACTACGTGTTAAGACTTGTACAGCATTCTGTGTCAATCAATGGTAGCACTCTCACCTCTGAGTCAGAAGGTCGTGGGTTCAAGCTCCACTTCAGAGACTTGAGCACATAATCTAGTCTGACACCTCGGTGCAGTACTGAGGGAGTGCTGCACTGTTGGAAGTGCAGTCTTTCAGATGAGATGTTAAACCGAGGCCCCATCTGCCCCCTCGGGTGGATGTAAAAGATTCCATGGCACTATTCGAAGAAGAGCAGGGGTGTTCTCCCTGTTGTTCTGGCCAACCTTTATCCCTCAACCAATATCACTAAAAACTGATTATCTGGTCATTATCACATTGCTGTTTGTAGGGTCTTGCTGTTTGTGTTTCCCTACATTACAACAGTGACTACACTTCAAAAGTACTTAATTGGCTGTAAAGCACTTTGGAACGTCCTGTGGTTGTGAAAAGCGCTATATAAATGCAAGTCCGTTCCTTTATCCCTGATGAATTTAAAATGGTAATTATTTCAAAACTAATGTACTTTTTGTAAAATTTGTAGCATTGTTGTACATGCTACACTGTATTGGAGCTCCCAGAAAATAGAAAAACATAATTTATTTAAGTGTCATCGTTCAATGATCAATAAAACTTGTCAAATATAGCCAGTGTAATTCACGAGAATTTATATTCCTAAAATGTTTTGGGATCATAAGAACATAAGAAATAGGAGCAGGAGTAGGCCTTATGGCCCCTTGAGTATGCTCCACCATTCATTAAAATCACTGCTGATCTTTGACCTTAACTCCACTTTCCTGCCCGATCCCCATATCCCTCGATTCCAAAAATGTATCGATCTCAGTCTTGTGGATACTCACCAATTGAGTATCCACAGCCCTCTGTGGCATAGAATTCCAAAGAGTCACAACCCTCTGAGTGAAGGAATTCCTCCTCATCTCAGTCCTAAATGTCTGGCCCTTTATCCTGAGATAATGTCCCCTAGTTCTAGACTCTCCAGCCAGGGGAAACAGCATCTACCATGTCAAACCCTCTTAGAATGTTTCAATGAGATCATCTCTTTCTTCTAAACTCCAGAGAGTTTTGGCCCATTCCACTCAATCATTCCTCATAGGACAACCCTCATCCTAGGAATCAATCTAGTGAAGCTTTGTTGCACTGCCTCTAAGGCAAGTATATCCTTCCTTAGGTAAGGAGACCAAAACTGTACACAGTACTCTAGGTGTGGTCTCACCAAAGCCCTGTACAATTGCAGCAAGACTTCCTTACTGTTGTACTCCAATCCCCTTTCAATAAAGGCCATCATACTGTTTGCCTTCATAATTGCTTGCTGTACCTGCATGTTAACTTTGTGTTTCGTGTACAAGGACACCCAAATCCCTCTGAACACCAACATTTAATAGTTTCTCACAATTTTAAAAATATTCTGTTTTTCTATTTTTCCTACCAAAGTGAATAACCTCATATTTCCCCACATTGTACTCCATCTTCCACCTCCTTGTCCACGCACTTAACCTGTTGATATCTCTGCATCCTCCTCACAGCTTACTTTCCCACCTAGCTTGGTATCGTCAGCAAACTTGGATACATTACACTCGGTCCCTTCATCCAAGTCATTAATATAGATTGTAAATAGCTGAAACCCAAGCACCAATCCCTGCGGGTTACATTTGCTACCTTCCAATCCACAGGGACCATTCTAGAATCTAGGGAATTCTGGAAGATCAAAACCAATGCAAAACCTCTGCAGCCACCTCTTTTAAAACCCTAAGATGTAGGCCATCAGGGGCAGGGGATTTGTTGGCTTTTAGTCATATTAACATTTCTAAACTTTTTCTTTACTAACCTTAATCACTTTAGGTTCCTCCCTCTCGTGAGACCCTTGATTCCCCACTATTTCTGGTATGTTTTTGTGTCTTCTACTGTGAAATAAATATTTTATATCTGCCTTAACGTCTCTGCCATTTCCTTATTCCCCATTATAAGTTCTCCTGTCTCTGCCTCTAAGGGACCCATGTTTATTTTCGCTAATCTTTTCCTTTTTACATACTAGTAGAAGCCCTTTTTTATATTTCTTGCTAGTTTGCTCTCATTCTATTTTCTCCCTCTATCAATGTCTTGGTTATCCTTTGATTTCTAGAACCCTCCCAATCCTCCGACTTACTACTCTATTTGGTAACGTTGTAAGCCTCTTTTAATCTAATACTATCCATAACTTCTCTAGTTAGCCATGGTTGGATCACTTTTCCTGTGGAGCTTTTATTTCTCAAGGGTATGTATATTCGTTGGAAATTGCTTATCTACCATCATATCTTTTAATGTAATTTCCCAATCTACCTTAGCTAACTTGCCCCTCATTCCTACATAATTGGCCTTGTTTAAATTTAAGACCCTAGTTTTTAGCTACATCATTCTCAAACTCAATATGAAATTATATTGTATCGTGATCACTCTTCCCCAGAGGATCCTTTATTATAAGATTACTAATTAATCCTGTCTCATTACACAATACTAGATCTAAAATAACCTGTTCCCTAGTTGGTTCCTCAACATATTGTTCTAGAAAACTGTCTCAGATACATTCCTGAACTCGTCCCCCAAACTACTTTTGCCAATTTGGTTTGCCCAGTCTATATGAAGATTAAAGTCCCCCATTATTAATTACCCTTATTACATGCTCCTCCAATTTCCTGATTTATACTCTGTCCAACACTATAACCACTGTTAGGGGGCCTATAAACTACTCCCACCAGTGTTTTCTGTCCCTTGTTATTTCTTAGCTCCACCCATACTGATTCTACATCGTGATTTTCTGAGCTAACATCCTTTCTCATTATTGCCTTTATCTCATCCTTTATTATCAAGGCTATACCCATCCTTTTCCATTTTGCCTATCTTTTCTGAAAGTCAAGTACCCTGGATTATTTAGTTCCCAACCTTGATCACCCTGCAACCACATCTCAGTAATGGCTATTAGATCAAACACATGTATTTCTATTTGTGCCATTAATTCATCTATCTTGTTACGAATGCTTCATGTATTCAGATACAGCGCCTTTAATTCTAACTTTTTACTATTTTTCCCTGTTGTGACCTTAGTCACTAATGCCCTATTGCTACTCTGTTCTACAGCCTTGACTTTTTTTAGACCGATAAATTACCCTTACCTGTACCCTTCACCACCCCCTCTCCCCCTCCCCTGCTATTAGTTTAAAGCACTGTCTCCTGCCCTAGTTATTTGATTCACCAGGACACTGGTCCCAGCCCAGATTAAATGGAGCCCGTCCCTACGGAACAGCTCCCTTCTTCCCTAATACTGGTGCCAGTGCCCCATTAATTGAAACCCCTGCTTCCTACATCACTTTTTCAGCAAAGCATTTAGCTAGCTAATATGTTTGTCCCTATGCCAAATTGCCCTTGGCTCAGGTAATAATCCAGAGATTATTACCATTGAGGTTCTGCTTTTTAATTTGGTCCCTAGCTCCTCAAACTCCCTCAGCAGAACCTCATTCCTACTCCCTTTGTTGTTGGTTACTATGTGGACCATGGTAACTGGATCCTCCCCCTTTTTGGAAAGTTCCATTGATTACCATCTTAAAATTTGCATATGGGTCAATGAGTTACCGTAACTCAAAGGTTTTCCCTATGTACACAATACTATACTGTTATCAGTAGTCAAATCAGTTTTGATGCAATTGAAAGTATTTTTAGTAATGCAATTAATATGTTTGACTATATTTCAAGCTGCATGTCCAAATAGTTCAGTTAATCTACCTTACAAAGTAATTGATTGTGTGCAGCTCTGTCAGATGTTTTGACATGAGGCTCTATCTATTATTTATAATATATATATATATATATATTTTAATTAGAATAAGCCAGGGTAATTTCAGTAGGGGGACTAAACTAATCATCAAATTAGAGCTTTTCTACCTACTTGTTGAGGTGTTTAGTCTAACACATGCCTCTAGTAAAGATGAAGAAATGTTCCATTTTCAGGTGGAGCTGTATAATAGTTTAGAAATCACTTCTGTTTTTAGTGTTTGGTGAAACCTTCTACTGTACATGTGCAGTTTATTTCTCACTATCTGCAGGATAATGTAGGAAGTGTAGTCCGAAACTTAGGGTCAATTTTTTTCCCCTTAAACAAGCACACATGGGATCACTGCCCATTTTGCATCTGGTCCGTATTTACAGTGGGTATGCCCGTGCACAGCAGGGAGTGGTGGTCAGCAGCTCAAAGATGCTTTAAAAAACTTCGAGCCAAAACAGTACAAAATGAACGGTTGAAAGCAATCATAAGTATTCCTTTTCTCAGTTAACATTGAAATCACTCAGATGCAGGCTAGGCTTTGTGCCACAGGTTCTTCCACTGACATATTTTGCATCAGTCCTGGGAATGTGATTCTATATCCTCTCCATTACAAAAGCTGCCTACTTCCACCTCTGTAGCATCACCCATCTTCACCCCTGCTTCAGCTTTGCTGCTGAAACCCACATCCATGCTTTTTGTTACCTCCAGACTCAACTATTCCAATGCTCTCCTCCTTAAATTTGAGCTCATCCAGAACTCTGCTGCCCATATTCTAACCCGCACTAAGTCCCATTCACTCATCACCCCTGTGCTCTACAACCTACATTGGCTCCTGGCCCACTAGCGCCTCAATTTTAAAATTCTCATCCTTGTGTTCAAATCCCTCCATGGCCCCTCTCCTCCCTATCTCTGTAACCTCCCCCAGTCCTACAATCCTCTGAGAACTCTGTGTTCTTCCAACTCTGGCCTCTTTGTGCATCCCCCACTCCTTTTGCCCCACCATTGGCAGGTGTGTCTTCAGACGTCTAGGCCCTAAAGTCTGGAATTCGCTCCATATACTTCATCTCTCGTCCTTTTAATCCTTTAGTGAAAACTTATCTCTTTGACCAAGCTCTTAGTCACCTGTCTTAATATCTCCTTATTTGGCTGTGTAAATTTCTGTCGTCTTATGCTCCTATGAGGTTCTTTGGGACGTTCCTACGTTAAAGGTGCTATATCAATGCAAGTAGTTGTTGTTGAATGTGAACAATGGGCTACCTTAGGAATCCTGTAACTTTGATGTTTTTGGGAGAAGAAGCAATAGAGGGATGCCAGGCAGCTGACATTTCAGAATGTGTGAACTATGCACACCTGCTATTACCCTGGCACTCACTGAAACCAGCTGAGGGACAGTTACATGGATTTGACAAGGAACTTTGTGTGGGTGGGCTCTGATTCACCTGGGACAGAGTTGTGTGTCCCAGCTGCAATCTGACCTGCATCCAAACTACAACAGCTATCAGTGGCTGTGTAGCTCACTTCAGCCCTTACTTTTTATGCCTTGGGCTTATTGCAGGCAGGTTGCATTACTGCTTTATTGGACAAGAACCCTGCAATCCCTTCTGAGACCCACCTCAGGCAGCACACTCTCCACTTTGCCAACCATAAAGGGTTGGCTGCTGGGCCACTTCATAGAATCATAGAAAGGTTACAGCAAGGAAGGAGGCCATTCGGCCTGTCAAGTCTGTGCCAGCTTTCTGCAAGAGCAATCCAGCTAGTCCCACTTCCCCGCCCTATCCCCGTAGCCCTGCAAATTTTTTCCCTTCAAGTACTTATCCAGTTCCCTTTTGAAAGCCACGATTGAATCTGCTTCCACCACCCCCTCAGGCAGTGCATTCCAGATCATAACCACTCGCTGCGTTAAAAAGATTTTTTTCTCATGTCACCTTTGGTTCTTTTGCCAATCGCCATAAATCTACGCCCTTCGGGTCTTGACCCCTCCGCTAATGGGAACAGTTTCTCTATCTACTCCGTCCAGACCCTTGATGCTTTTGAATCGCTATCAAATCTCCTGTCAACCTCTGCTCTAAGGAGAACAACCCCAGCTTCTCCAGTCTATGCACGTAACTGAAGTCCCTCATCCCTGAAATCGTTCTAGTAAATCTCTTCTGCACCCTCTCTAAGGCCTTCACATCCTTCCTAAAGTGCGGTGCCCAGAACTGGACACAATACTCCAGTTGTGGCTGAACTAGTGTTTTATAAAGGTTCATCATAACCTTGCTTTTGTACTCTATGCCGCTATTTATAAAGCTCAGGATTCCGTATGCTTTCTTAACTGGTTTCCCTATCTGCCCTGCCACCTTCAACGATTTGTGCACATATACCCACAGGTGTCTCTGTTCCTACACTCAGTTTAGAATTGTACCCTTTAGTTTATATTGCCTCTCCTCGTTCTTCCTACCGAAATGTATCACTTCATACTTTTCTGCATTGAATTTCATCTGCCACGTGACTGCCCATTCCACCAGCCTGTCTATGTCCTCTTGAAGTCTATCACTATCCTCCTCATTGTTCACTACCCTTCCAAGTTTTGTGTCATCTTCAAATTTTGAAATTGTGCCCTGTACACCCAAGTCCAGTCATAAATACATATCGAAAAAGGAATGGTCCTAGTACCTTTGCTTTTTTTGGGGGGAAGACCACTGTATACCTCCCTCCAATCTGAAAAACAACCGTTCACCACTACTCTCTGTTTCCTATTACTTAGCCAATTTCATATCCATGCTGCCACTGCCCCCTTTATTCCACCGGCTTCAACTTTGATGACAAGTCTATTATGTAACACTTTATCAAATGCCTTTTGGAAGACCATAAACACCTCATCTACCCTCTTACCTCATCAAAAAGCTCAATCAAGTTGGTTAAACACGATTTGCCTTTAACAATTCTGTGCTGGCTTTCCTTTTTTTAATCCACACTTGTCCAAGTGACTGTTACTTTGGTCCCAGATTATCGTTTCTAAAAGTTTCCCCACTACTGAGATTAAACTGACTGGCCTGTAGTTGCTGGGTTTATCCTTAAACCTTTTTTTGAACAAGGGTGTAACATTTGCATTTCTCCAGTCCTCTGGCACCACCTCCATATCTAAGGAGATTATGGCCAGTACCTCCACAATTTTCACCCTTGCTTCCCTCAGCAACCTAGGATGCATCCCATCCGGACCAGGTGACTTGTCTACTTTAAGTACAGTTAGCCTTTCTAGTACCTCCTCTTTAGCAATTTTTAGCCCATCCAGTATCTCAACTACCTCTCCCCTTACTGTTACTTTGACCGCATCTTCTTCCTTGGTAAAGACAGATGCAAAGTACTCATTTGGTACCTCGGCCATCCCCTCTGCCTCCATGCATTGATCTCCTTTTTGGTCCCTAATTGGTCCCACCCCTTCTCCTATTACCAGTTTACTGTTTACATGCCTATAGAAGACTTTTGGATTCCCTTTTATGTTAGCTGCCAGTCTATTCTCATACTCTCTCTTTGCCCCTCTTATTTCCTTTTTCACCTCCCCTCTGAACTTTCTATATTCAGCCTGGTTCTCACTTGTATTATCAACCTGACATCTGTCATGTGCCCCTTTTTTCTGCTTCATCATACGCTCTGCCTCTTTTGTCATCCAGGGAGTTCTGGTTTTAGTTGCCCTACTGTTCCCCCTCGTGGGAATGGATCTAGACTGTCTCCTCATCGTTTGCCTTTTGATTGCATATGGTGTCCCTACATTGGTTTTCCTTTGTGCTTCATTTCACCCTGCCCCCAAGAGACACAGTACTGAAACGGCCCTTATTAAAGTCACATGGACTTTGCCCATTAGGCTTTCAGGTGAGCTCCAAGGCTTCTTTTAAATTTCTTTTATTTCGTTCCTTGATTTTTTTTTAATGGGGTTCAAAATTCATTCTGTGCAATTATTATCTAAGCCAGTTCTGATGAAAGGTCATGGACCTGAAAGGTTAACTCTGTTTCTTTCTCCACAGATTCTGCCTGACCAGCTGAGTGTTTCCAGCATTTTCTGTGTTTTTTATTATCTAAGCCATACACCTAACATAAAGTTGGTCATCAGAGGGTCTAATTTCCTCTGTAGGCCAGGTAAAACTATAAAGAACTTGTAGCTTGACTCAATTTCCGTTTACGGCACTGTGTACCCTTCTTGCTATTGTTTGATAACTTCCTGTAATTCATAAGCTGCTGCACCACTTCCTCTGCAAGGGATCAATGTAAGTTGAAGAAAGTTTTGCACGTACTCAGAGGCTGGTTTATTAAGTACACTCAATGTCCAGTTTCTATATAGGCCAAATATATATAAGCTTATAATGGTCTGTATTTTGTTGTGAGCGGTGAATGAATGGCGCCAGATCAGGAACTGCATGTCGCTCGATACATTTGAATGGGGAGCCAGATGGTGCGATGCTGTTTTTGCGCAGCTTACGGAGGGGCAACGCATCTCAGACAACAACTTCCGGACTTCTGCATTTAACTGCGCATGTGCGCTTGCCGGAAATTGCTGTCTGATTTGCGCATAAATAACAGTGAGCACTGTTAGCCTCACCGTTACTTTCACAGCAAAATCCGGCCCATTATAACCTTCTGAAAAGTAGATAATTTTTAACCGTAATTCCTTTATCTCCCATTTGGTCTTCCTGAGGCACGCACCTTTTGAAGCTCTGAGCTGCTACAAGAGACATGTGAAGAACAGCACAGGGATGACTGCACCTTATTCAATCCCTCGATGTGGGCAAATGTCTGTTAGCATGGTGCTTCCTCACAGTGATGCACCTCAATTAAGGGTGGAAAATTAAACCCATTTCCCATTACTGGAATAATCCCTCAAGTATCTTATTTATCGAAAGAAAGAGATTCGCATAGTAGTTCTGCAATTTATTGCTACATATTTCCTTATACCAAGTTATGCTGTCCATTTTATAACAACACAGTTGTACTATGAATGCCAAAATTTCCTTGAACTATTTTCATATTCCAAGGTAATTACTGGAACTGTTATTCCTGTGAATTGATTTGAATATGTAAAGTGTAAACATTCTGAACCCACGTCACACAATAGCAGTCATGTTGCCTCCAGCTGTATTGGAACCACGAAGAAATATTTAAAATGTATTCAGAGAACAGTGGTGACTTACATTAATCATCGGGGAAACCCATTAAAGAGACACAATACTGAAATGCCCTTGTCTGCAGCCTTTGACATGGTTGACCACAGCATCCTTCTCCAACGCCCCTCCTCCCTCATCCAACTGGGTGGGACTGCACTCGCCTGGTTTCATTCTTATCTTTCCAGTCATAGCCAGACAATCACCTGCAATGGCTTTTCTTCCTACTCCTGCACAGTTACCTCTGGTGTCTCCCAAGGATCTTCCTTGGCCCCCTCCTATTTCTCATCTACATGCTGCCTCTTGGCGACATCATCCGAAAACACGTCCGGTTCCACATGTACACTGACGACACTCAGCTCTACCTCACCACCACTCTCTCGACCCCTCCACAGTCTCTCATTTGTCACACTGCTTGTGTGACGACCAGTATTAGATGAGCAAAAATTTCCTCCAATTAAATATAGGGAAGACCGAAGCCATTGTCTTTGGTCCCCATCGCAAACTCGTTCCCTAGCCACTGACTCCATCCCTCGCCCTGGCCACTGTCTGAGGCTGAACCAGAGTGTTCACAACTGTGGCGTCCTATTTGGCCTTGAGATGAGCTTCTGACCACATATCTATTCCATCACCAAGACCGCCTACTTCCACCACCGTAACATCACCCATTTCCGCTCCTGCCTCAGCTCATCCGCTGCTGAAACCCTCATCCACGCCTTTGTTACCTCTAATCTCGACTAGTCCAATGCTCTCCTGGCCTGCCTCCCATCTTCCACCCTCCATAAACTTGAGCTCATCCAAAACTTTGCTGACCATATCCTAACTCGCACCAAGTCGCATTCATCCATCACCCCTGTGCTTGCTGACCTACATTGGCTCCCAGTCCGAGAACGCCTTGATTTTAAAATTCTTATCCTTCTTTTCAAATCCCGTCATGGCCTCGCCCCTCTCTGTCTCTGTAACCTCCTCTAGCCCAACAACCCTCCGAGATCTCTGCGCTCCTCCAATTCTTGCCTCATGCGCATCCCCGATTTTAATCACTCCACCATTGGCGGCTATGCCTTCAGCTGCCTAGGCCCTAAGCTCTGGAATTCCCTCCCTAAACCTCTCCACCTCTCTCCTTTAAGATGCTCCTTAAAACCTACCTCTTTCACCAAGCTTTTGGCCACCTGTCCTTATATCTCCTTATGTGGCTCGATGTGAAATTTTGTTTGATAACGCTCCTGTGAAGCGCCTTGGGAAGTTTTACTACGTTAAAGGTGCTGTTTAAATGGAAGTATTGTTTGGTCATCGGAATAACTATGACAACATCACATTCTGCCCATTTTGATACTACATCTATTAGGGTGATTTCCTAATTATGGGCAGGTCATCTGAATTATTGTGATACTTCGGGGAAGTAGGAGCTCAGTCAGTCGATTTTTCTACAAGCCATGTCTGGCAGAGGTATACCTTTGTCTAAGAAACCAGTGGCTCTGCTATTTTTCCTCTGAGATTCCAAACATTCCAAGCACAGCAGATAGATACACTATTCAGATATAAAAATGAGCTCTTTGAGGTTTTTCAAAGCCTTTAAGAAGACTAGTTTAATTGTTCCAGTGCAGCTATTCAGATCCAGGAAGCTTCTGATCCAACTATCCTTTGAGTCTCCCATCAATCAGATCCCTTTTTTGGAGTTTGGGCCAATTGCATTATTGTGGGGACAAATGACAAAAGAGTTTCCAGTTCTCAGGAGGACTGCCAAAATAAGATCTAGAAATTGCCTATGCAAAGATTATGACCTTAAAATGCATGTCATCACAGAGTTTACTCACAACACGATGCAGTTTCACTGAGGCAGTGCGCAAAGTGCTCGAGCAAGATTTCAGTTCTTTCAAACATGCACATGCATGCCAATAGTGCTACAGGGAAGACTGCTGGGCACTTCTCATGTCACACACAAATCTTACAAGTTTTGCCCACAAAGCATGATGCCAACAGAATCTACCTGCATTCTGTATGTTCATAAATTTGTATGAGGTGAGATATAGGGTTTCTGCTTTTTCCAATTCCAATATCTGTACTTTTTATATCTACTTGCAGTAAAAGGTGACCGGAGGGCCTCTTAACTGAGATATGGGTCCAACATCCTTAAGTCTATGGCCAGAGGCCATGGGGGTGGGGTGGGGGACGGTGGAGGAGGGTGAAGCTGTAGACCACACAGCTTTTGTACCACCCTTTACTTTTTTTTGCTCCTTACCCATTGGTTGTTAGGCATAACTGGTTGGAAAAGGGTGGATGTGGGCGGTCCGCTGCTTGTAAACTGAACTGATTCCTCCTCCGATCCTCCCCTTCCTCTTCTCTAAACCAAGCAGATTGAAAGAAATCCCCAAAGGAATTCCCATCTTAGAATTTTTTTTGTTGAAATTGTAGCTCCCAAAGATGGAAAATACTGGGGACAACTAAATACCAAACTTGCAAAACCCAAAAAAGCAGCAGAGGTAAGCAAAATAATGCAGAAAAAACATTGCCAAAAACCAGAACTCCAATAATCTAAACTTCAACAGCAAGTACTGCCAAATACCTTTTAAAATCACAAGCTGTACAATTACAGAACATGCCTTCCCAGCACCACGTGTTTCATATTAGTATTGGAGGCATTGTGCACATTTCCAGCAGGAAATCCAGAAATTGGCAAGAAATCTCAGCCAACCTTCTTTTACGTATTCCAGCCTGCGCTACTGCCAAGGACTTTTGGAAGATCCACCTTAATGTTCCGTGTGGTAGCAAAAGTGCTTTCCCTCCATTTCATCCCCAGTCAGGATGGAATAGTTCAATTCATGTAAACTATTTAACATCGATATCAAACAGTTAATCGTGACCCACCAGAGCTGTGCTTGAACAGCACAAATTGGGACCTTCCGTGGCAGATTATACCCTGTTTTAGCCAGGTATTGCTCCGATTGGCAAACTTACACTCTATAACTAGATATGAATTATAGTTTAATAGCCCCCAGATTCTCTCCAAAGGGATAATGGACTGGAGCAAAATATATTTTTTAAGATGTCATTTAATATCTGATACTTCAAACAAATTAATCCATTTTAATTATTACACCATGCTACAGATTACTTAACCATCACAAACGAGTCAGGTGTACAAAAACAAAAATATATATCATACAATTATACATATATACATTCACTAAAAAAGCACAACTAATTGCTTATTTTATAAAAAGTTACTTAACAGAGCCTTAATGCTCCTTTGGCCTTTAAGGGGTGATTCAATGTGAATGGCTTTATACTGCTTTTCATTTTACATAAAGATCTGAGTAAAATTACTGCTAACAGTTTTATCTTTACCTTTATTTACAGCTTGCTGATCTGACAATCTTAAATGTACATTTTATATTAAGTATGAATATACAAGAGCCTCATGGTTGTTCAAATGCCAATCTAATTTACTGGTGCAATGCATACCCATTAGTAACATTAGCTAATATAATTTGTAATACACACAGAGAAAAGTGTTGGTTTATTGAGCCAATACAATATATTTTGTGGCTGCTGTGTAGTATATATTCAGAAAACAGACAGAGTTACCTTATTGAACTATGTACATGTTCCTTGGTTTTGCCATAACACCCTGTGCTCTTACCTGAGTTGATGCAGGCAGATAAAAACCATGAAAATTTTTTCCTGTCAAATCAAACTTTTCAGCAGTTTAGACTGAGTCATAACATTGTTCCAGTTTTATGACCATTTATTTCTAAAAGCCGAGGGCAGTCCCTTCACTGATGCTGCATCAGGTTTGTGACTAGAGTACAGGGTGCTTTTGATTACATTGACATATACATTACAAACATTCATGGGCTATTTTAGACTAAAACGTCAACATACTTGCCTTACAGCTCAAAAAAGTTGCAGTTTGTAAGAGCTAGAAGAGGTCATGGATGGCCACCAGAGAAATGTATAAAATGCAGCAACTAAATTAAACAGTGTGGTTTGATTGTAGACTGATCAAACATGGTATGTATATTCTGGTTCAAAGTACAAAGGGATTTGTGGATGGAATATTTGAGCTATCGCAGAATTTGACACATGTGCTACTGTACACCTACTGAATTTAGCCACTAAAACTTGGATCATCAACTCAGTTCTGAATATGGCTATTTCGTTTGCATGTGTTGCGTGATTATAAATGTCAATAAAATATCAAAAGTGATTGCATATGTTGACTGAACTTCCCTCACAATAGCTGTGACATTTTTAGGGCTAGAACTATGAAGCCTCTGAGTAATTCTGGGTGATTCTCGGGTCATTGTGATTCATCTCTGATGTCTTGAGTACTAATTACACCAGTCAGTTTTATCAAGTTTAAGTAGGCAGTCCGAGATAAATGCAATTGATGGCTTTACCTTGGTAATTTGCTTGGTAACATATGAGCATCAAATAAAATTTTCATGATGACCCATTATTTAGGAGGCTTAACACTTCTAACATTTTCAGGTAGCTTCCTCGATGAAATAAAAAATAACTTATGTAGTGCCTTACCATGTCTCTCCTGACATTGCAAAACACTTCTCACTGAACAAATTACTTTGAAGTGCAGTTACTGTTGTTATGTAGATGAGCATAATGTGAAAATAGTGGTCCAAAAACTTGATTTGCTAAAGCTGTGTCGGTCACTATGATCAGTTCATTGCAGCAGGTAATATAACTGCTTCAGTACAACCTTTTACAATGTAGTTTTCTGATTCTTTTATTAAAACTGACACGAGATGTGATTTGCAACTTGATAGTATTGGACACATCTTCCTCATGGCAACAGTCTCTACCCCAGTAGGGAACTATTAGTAGAAGAACATACGTTGTGAATTCTTCCTGTATGGATTATTTTTTATGTTTTTGTGGCAATTTTCCTTTTAGAACAAGATTTAAACATTTTTTTTCTGTAAACTTTAGTTCATCCTGTCAAGAAATGTGGCTGTAATTCACTGTGTTTATTTAAAATAGCCACATGCACATTTGAAATGGCTTTTTTGGCAAATCACATCTAATAAAAACAAATATGGGGTCATTTTAACTTTTGCAGATAGTATAAAACAGGCGGTATCGGATAGGCCGCCTGTTAATCACCTTTTCATGAAAATTGGGAGAGGTGTATACCGGGGGTAGATCTGATAGTGCCCATTTTACGCTATTGCCAAAAATTAAAATTACCCCCATTGTGTGACCCTACAAAATGGTCATTTTTAGCTTTTTTAAAGTAACCAAAGATGACTTTCAATCAAATGTCCATCTGCTCCCAACCTCAACCTCCTGTTCGGAGATGCACTTGATTCTTCATAAAGTTGGTGGTATTTATTAAAAGTGTCTAGTGTTTGTATTAATGCTTACTTCTACATTTTATGATTTAAAAACTAGGTATCAATTTTTCTTGATGAGAAAACGCAATTAAATAATGGGAAAATGTCGATTAATTTTCACCAAATATCCCCAAATTCTGTTAACATTCTCTGTTGACCCTGGCTTCTGTACACAAATAGTTGGTATGAACAGTTTACATAATACTGTACTTTTTATTCTTGTGATAATGAAGAGTTTCTTGGTTCTATGACCATATGCTCCCGGAATGAATCAAGTTGGTCTGTGAGAGCTTCAATCTCTCGGTGTGCCTCTAATAACTTTGTCTGCAGATTTGTGTTTTCAATGTGCAGCTTTTCTTTCTCTTCTCGAAGCAGATTTCTTTCCTAAATCAGGCACAAGAACAGAAAAGTTATCATTATGTATAAACCTTCAGATGTTTGTTTTGTTGGATTTAATACATCTTGAAGAGGGGCTGAGTCTCCTAAAATACTCCCTTTTTTGGTTTTTAATGCCTCCATTGTATCTTGCTAACGATAATACTACAAATATAATCCTGGATAAAGCAATTTTATTGTTCTAATTTAGTTAATGTTGAGATGGGAAATATTGAGTTTAGAACCATACATGAAGAGATCAGAACCATTGGATTGCATAATAACATAGTAACTAAGACAACATTCTTGAATAAATCCTTTTAATGGCCAAACAACCAAACTTAAGTCAAATCTCAATTGACTTCTCCATTCTTGTGAAATCTTCACTCCAGCATTACATTTAAAGGGTTAAATTATGAGGACAGGTTTCATAAACTTGACTTGTATTCCCTTGAGTTTTGAAGGTTGAAGGATGATCTAATGGAGGTATTTAAAATGATAAGAGATTTGATACGATAGATACAGAGAAACTATTTCCTCTGGTGAGGGAATTCCAGAACAAGAAGGCATAATCTTAAAATTAGATCTAGATCATTTAGCGGTGAAATCAAGAAGCACTTTTTCACACAAAGGGTGGTGCAAATCTGGAACTCGCTCCCCTAAAAAGGCTGTGGATGCTGGGTCAGTTGAAATTTTCAAGACTGAGATTGATAGATTTTTTTTTAGGGTATCAAGGGATATGGAACAAAGGCGGGTAAATGGAGTTGAAATACAAATCAGCCATGATCTAATTGAATAGCAGAACAGGCTTGACGTGCTGAATGACCTACTCCTGTTCCTATGTTTCTATGTTTCATTTATAAAGCTGTGGTGTAAACTAATGACTATGTGGTGTTGCAAAAGAATATGGATCTCAATCCAGTTGTCTGTTAGACGTCTGTGCTCCACTTCTTCTAAACTGAAGTTTTCATCAATCCCAGCCTCCATCCAGTTCTCCCCTGATGTGCTCAACTTCACAAGTGGCCCTGTGCTAAGAGTTTGGTTAAGAACACATAGGTAACTAAATCAAAATTAACGGGGTTCATTTTGTGTTTGTGGTCTTTATGAAGGTATGTACAAACCCAAGGTGAGAACTGAAGCCGGGACCAGTGGATATTTAAGATTGTTTGTCATGTTTGATGTAATTTTGTTTTTAAATCTCTTTGCTATATTTTCTAAGTGCTAAAATCAAAGTTTTTCGAAGTAGTTTCATATAGAATCTACACTGTGGATGTCTATATAAAAATTTCTTTGCCACAAAATTGCAGTTAAGTGCCTCACAACAGAAAAGGACTATGGGGCACTCTGATGGCTCAGTTGGTTAATTGTAAACAATTTTACAACACCAAGTTATAGTCCAGCAATTTTATTTTAAATTCACAAGCTTTCGGAGGCTACCTCCTTCCTCAGGTGAACGATGTGGAAACATCGTTCACCTGAGGAAGGAGGTAGCCTCCGAAAGCTTGTGAATTTAAAATAAAATTGCTGGACTATAACTTGGTGTTGTAAAATTGTTTACAATTGTCAACCCCAGTCCATCACCGGCATCTCCACATCAGTTGGTTAATGCATGGTCCAGTGCGGAACTGACCAGGAAGATATCAGGTTTAATCCTCATCTGTCCTGAGGTGGGTGAGCTTAGTAGGGGCATTAGAATTGGCATCATTGCCCACAGGCTAGGGAGGGCTCCCGTGTATGATGATAATCAGTGACTCCTGCTGGAAAGAGGGCATATGTGAATTTTGGGTGAGCACCGGATTGCATGTTGGCATGGGTCAATGTCTGCAGAATAAGGTAGTGGGATAGGAGAGGATGAGAAGAAAGATAAATGGGAAGAAAAAATAAATTAGGCTAGAAAATAGGGATGTTTATCCAGTAAGTAACTGAGTATGGACCAGGAAAGTCTCCGGTTTGATTCACAGTCTCTGCAGAGTTATCTGTGGCAATGGTAGGGAGTTGGGGCAATAGCATGATGCTGCAATTGTCCTAAGCATCCATGAACTAGGGAGGGGGAAAATTGGTCAAGGTTTCTGCTTCTGCTTGCTAACCAGCGACCCCTAATTTAAATCTCCACAAGTGTTCTGAACTTCAATAATTATTTCTCATTAACTTTGTAATATGCTTAAGATGCTGGTCTGCAGCAAGCACAACAGCTATAAGAATGGAGTGTACCAGGAGATAGTGACCTTGGCTGAAGTGAAGCTATAAGTGACACAAAGATTGGTGGCATTGTAAGCAGTGTAGATGAAAACATAAAATTACAAAGCGATATTGATAGATTAGGTGAATGGGCAAAACTGTGGCAAATGGAATTCAATGTAGACAAATGTGAGGTCATCCACATTGGATCAAAAAAAGGATAGAACAGGGTACTTTCTAAATGGTAAAAAGTTAAAAACAGTGGATGTCCAAAGGGACTGAGGGGTTCAGGTTCATAGATCATTGAAGTGTCATGAACAGGTGCAGAAAATAATCAAGAAGGCAAATAGAATGTTGGCCTTTATATCTAGAGGACTAGAGTACAAGGGGGCAGAAGTTATGCTGCAGCTGTACAAAACCCTGGTTAGACCGCACCTGGAGTACTGTGAGCAGTTCTGGGCACCGCACCTTCGGAAGGACATATTGACCTTGGAGGGAGTGCAGCGTAGGTTTACTAGAATGATACCCGGACTTCAAGGATTAAGTTACGAGGAGAGATTACACAAATTGGGGTTGTATTCTCTAGAGTTTCGAAGGTTAAGGGGTGATCTGATCGAAGTTTATAAGATATTAAGGGGAACAGATAGGGTGGATAGAGAGAAACTATTTCCGCTGGTTGGGGATTTTAGGAGTAGGGGGCACAGTCTAAAAATTCGAGCCAGACCTTTCAGGAGTGAGATTAGAAAACATTTCTACACACAAAGAGTTGTAGGAGTTTGGAACTCTCTTCCGCAAACGGCAATTGATACTAGCTCAATTGCTAAATTTAAATCTGAGATAGATAGCTTTTTGGCAACCAAAGGTATTAAGGGATATGGGCCAAAGGCAGGTATATGGAGTTAGATCACAGATCAGCCATGATCTTATCAAATGGCGGAGCAGGCACGAGGGGCTGAATGGCCTACTCCTGTTCCTATAACTGGACACTTTGATGATTTACTTTGTGAAGCTACTTTATTAATCAGAAGCAAAGTACAAAATACTTAAATGTAAAAAAAGAATATGCCACCATCTGCTGTACTTAAAAAGGAAGAAAAGGCAGTGGGGAGGAAGAGGAATACTTGTTCAAAGTATTCCCTCATCATCTGTTCCCAGTTACTACTGTATTTTCTCAGAGTCAATTGGCTCCCATGCTAATTTGAAGTTGCCACATCCTGGAGCTGCTCCAGAATACATTGCTTTCTCCAGGTCAGTGACATCACTGGAATGGTCAGGTGGAAGGAGGTCCAGCATGGCAAGTCTCTCTGAAGTTTTTTTTAAAATTGGTGTTTTAGATATAGAAATAGTTGTAGTTTATTTTTAACGATATATTTTTGAAAAACAAAGTGCATTGAACAAAACCAGACTCTCCTTTTCCTTTTAAGTGACTATTACATAGCCCAACTGTGATTAATGATCTAAGAAGAAATTGGGTTTGTACCTTTTCCAGTTGAAATATTCGATGCTCCTTATTAAAATCATCACCTTTAGGTTTGTGAAAGGATGCCATATTTTCCCATTTTGCACAGGCTCTTCTGCGAGCTGGGATAGGACTTGGGCACAATGGAAGTATATTTGGGGATAGCAGAGAGGTGTCTGATGTCCTCATTCTTCCCAAAGAAGCTGCTTGATTTCCTGAGGTGTCTGTGTCTGAGCTTGCTACGTCAGTCTGTGAGGCCTTGTGCATTACAGTAGGCTTCAGCCTTACTGAAATCTTCTGGGCTGAGCCTCCCATTAGTACAATAGTGCGGTCCTTACGTTCAGAATGCTCATCCGCTTCCCCATTGAAGTACGTGAATGGTCCGTCCTCATTTCCTGCAAAAATGTTAATACGAATGGTGTAAGAAATTTTAAAATTCAGTGAATGAGATATAGGATGTATGAACGGCACACTATTACTGCAAATAAACCTTTATTATTCCCTGATGCATTGTTTCCAGGAACTTAGTGACCTGGTTTGGTATCAGGTTTGGAAGAGAGGAGGTCGGAGCTGCAACTGTTTGCAAGGGAACTGAGTTTGGCCAGCCTCAATCCTGTTTTTGCGTTGAAGCCATGCATCATATTGTGGAGGCAGAGGGCATGACTGAGGTATTGAATGAGTACATTGCATCTGTCTTCACAAAAGAAGAGGATGAAGTTTATATCACAGTAGAGGAGGAGGGAGTAGAGATATTGTATAGGATAAAAATAGATAGAAAGGTGGTGCTAAATAGGTTGGTATCACTCAAAGTTAACAAATCACCCAATGCAGATGGGATGCATCCTAGGTTGCTGAGGGAAGCAAGGGTGGTGATAGCAGAAGCTCTGACCACAATCTTTCAATCCTCCTTGGATATGGGAGTGGTGCCAGAGAAATGGAGGGTTGCAAATGTTTCACCCCTGTTCAAAAAAGGGGAGAGGGATAAACGTGGTAACTACAGGCCAGTCAGTCTAATGTCAGTGGTGGGAAAACTACTAGAGACCATTGTCAAGGACAAAATTAATTCTCACTTGGAGATCCATGAGTTAATATGGGACAGCCAGCACGGATTTGTTAAAGGCAAATCATGTCTGACTAACCTGATTATGTTCTTTGATGAAGTATCAGAGAGGGTTGATAAAGGTAGTGCGGTAGATGTATATATGGACTTTCAAAAGGCATTTGATAAAGTACCACATAACGGACTTATTCAGAAAATAGAAGCACACAGGATTAAAGGGACGGTGGTAACTTAGGTACGTAATTGGAAATGGGATAGGAGGCAGAGAGTCATGGTGAACAGATGTTTTTCTGACTGGAGAGAAGTATGCAGTGGGGTCTCCCAGGGATCGGTACTAGGACCTTTGCTTTTCTTGTTTTATATAAATGACCTGGACTTGGGTATAGGGAATACAGTTCCAAAGTTTGTGGATGATACAAAATTTGGCAAAACTTAGTGAGGAGGATAGTAGCAGACTTCAGGAGGACATAGACAGATTGGTGAAATGGGCAGTCATTTCACCAACTATAACCTTGGGCAATTATTGAAGAGCAATCCTGTCTAGTATTATGGCAGCTCAGGGAACTGGAATGCCTCCACATGGTATCACGGACTGATAGGAGAGGACTCTAGCCCACCATTCCCAATATTGCCGGGTTCCCAAAGTTGGCTGCATTGCTGTGGGGAAACACAAAGTGCTTCTCCAAAGAAGGAAGGGGAAATCTGAGTAGAATGGGCCACGATTATGCACCTCATAGCAGCTGGTTTCAGGATGCGATTGGCAGAGATCTGGGTGTAAGTTACTCACCAGCCTGTCTTCTTGACTGGAGCTGGTCTGTGGCCTGGAAGGGCCAGCAAGGGTTGAGAAACTTAAGATTAAGTACTAGGCAAGTACTCTTAGGCAATTTCAAAAGATAATATAAAATATGACAAAATAGAGAATAATGTTCAAAAAGACCTTTGCTTTTTTATCTTTTCTATAATACCCATCATTAAAACCCTCTCAAATATTTTTTGTAGGTGTTTAACAAACGAAATCATTTACATTCTGTCAAGTACCAGGAATAATCAGTACTCAAAGTTAAGCACTTTTTATTCAAATCAATGTTAAATTTTAAAATCTCAATATATTGTTTAGAAATGGTTATAATTATAAAAAGTTTAATAGTACAATATTATGGAAAGTGTAATATTACCAATATTGTGGCCTTTAGTTCCTGCAGGGCAGAGAGCAGTGGGAGTAGAGCTTGCTGTTGGACTGGCATCTGTGGTCTTGGGTCTATTTTTGCATTCCAGGACCACCAGGTCTCGACATTGTTTGTGACAGTTCATACCACAGTCTGCAAACAGAAAAGGAAGTTATTTGACATCAGCATAAGCTTACAACAACAAATGAAGTTCAAAAAGGTTAGGAATAGGGATGCAAATTTGACACTGTTAAAAAGTTCTGGAATCCATGCAAGTGAAAGATTTACTCTAGCTGTGAGTTCCCACTCTTTCACGCTCATGTAAAGGACACCAACTGTTTGTTCTTTGCAGAGCGTGATGTGGTGCTTTGGGCAGCTACAAGAACACAAAGGTTTCTTCCAGTTCTAGTATGGTAATAGTAATAATGTTGTCCCATAATTTGCTGTACAATTTTAGAATAAAACCTTAGAATTTTTGTTATCAATTAAATGTTCAGTATTCCTTTTCATATGATCTACTTGCTAATTTAAAGGCGATTCCACAATCTCAGTATCTATAAATAGTAGTCCTTGCACATATATACTTTTGGGAGTGAAGTTGCATCTCTATTTTCTTACAACTCTTCATCCCTCATGCCCCTCTGAACATAAAAGTACTAGTAAAGGAAGTCTTCTCTACAAGATGTTGTGAAAACATTATTAGGATTTATTTTCTACATGTTAACTGCTATCTGGCCTCTCCATTGATTTCTAGGCTTGGATTGTCTGTTGAGTGCATTAATGGAGGGCTCTACACAGTGGACTCACGCAAGTTCGGAATTGGTTTGAGACTGCGTAATCCCATTTTACTTGGGACTTTTTCAGCCAAAAGTAAAAGACTTTCATCCCATCAGTCTGGTCTGGGTTTCAGATTCCTAATGCTGAGATGAAAAGACTCTTCTAAAAATACTCCAGTGCTGAGTACACATTTTGATTTTTTTTCCCCCCAAGTGATCTTAAGCCACCCAGCTAAACATTTTCAGCATTTCTGTGATCAGTTTGAAATCAATATGTTTTGCTTGGTCCAACCAAACAAATTGTTGCAGCTAAGTCTTTAGTTAGGGAATTGTTAAAATACCTGGGCAAAGGAGGGGTGGTTCAAAGTGTAACTGTCTATAATGATATAGCCAGCCTGGGATAATATTTATACTATGTCATGGTGGAAGGTATAAAACATCCCCTGTCCTAATCTAAAGATCACTGTTCAACTCTTGGGCCAGACCATTACAATAGTTATTCATTGATAATTTCATTAATGAAAGAAAAGTCCTGTTTTTAAGGAGCCTTTTTATGTTCTAAGTGTTTGGTTCACCTGCAGTTAGGGTTTACATTAAATTGTTGGTTATCATATTAAGCGTAATTTGTGTGGATACTTGGATTCTGTGATGTTGCTGGCAATGTTGACTAAAGATTATAGATTAGATTATGGTTAACCATTCACACTGTATGTTTTGTTGAACAGATTTAAATATTCATACATACACAAAAGATTATAGCTGTAAAATGTTTGATTACAATAAACTCTTAAGCAAAATGCAGTTTTTTGAAGAAACATCATCCAGAGTCAGCAATTTCTCAATCTGGATTATGTTACTCAAACAAATTTAATAATCATAGGTTACAGCAGGAAGGAGGCCATTCGGCCCATCGAGTCCGTGTCTACTCTATGCAAGAGCAATCCAGCTAGTCCCACTCCCCCGCCCTATCCCCCTATCTGCACATTTTTTCCTTTCAACTACTTATCCAGTTCCCTTTTGAAAGCCATGATTGAATCTGCCTCAACCACTCCCTGACAGTGCATTCCAGATCCTAACCACTCGCTGTGTAAAAAAGTTTTTCCTCATGCCACCTTTGGTTCTTTTGCCAATCAACTTAAATCTATGCCCTCTGGTTCTTGACCCTTCCACCAATGGGAACAGTTTCTCTCTATCTATTCTGTCTGGACCCTTCATGATTTTAAATACCTCCATCAAATCTCTTCTCAATCTTCTCTGTTCTAAGGAGAACAACCCCAGCTTCTCCAGTCTATCCACATAAGTAAAGTCCCTCAACCCTGGAATCATGCTGGTAAATCTTTTCTGCACCCTCTCTAAGGCCTTCACATATTTCCTAAAGTGCAGTGCCCGGAACTGGACACAGTACTACAGTAGTGGTCAAACCAGTGTTTTACAAAGGTTCATCATGACTTCCTTGCTTTTGTACTCTATGCCTCTATTTATAAAGCCCAGGATTCCGTATGCTTTCTTAACTGCTTTCTCAACCTGCCCTGCCACCATCAATGATTTGTGCACGTATACCCCCAGATCTCTCTGTTCCTGTATCCCTTTCAGAATTGTGCCCTCTAGTTTATATTTCCTCTCCTCGTTTTTCCTACCAAAATAACTCTGTATATAGAACATCAAAAATAGTATATAGAATTTGTATTGTCTGTAAATGTCACTGCATTCATCTAGCAACTTTACTGGTCCATCTGAATTAGTTTGCCACGAGTATGATAAGGTTACTAAGCTTCTTCGGCATAATTGAGACTGTTTTTAAATGTCATTTACCTCTGCATTTGTATCCTTGTTTTATAACACCCCAGATCTGAAAAGAAAAAAATGGATGTCACTTCACTTTTGAGAATATTACAATTTGAAGGAACTGAGAGTATTTAATCGGGAGTTTTCAGAAAATTGAAGGCAACAAAAATAGTTTAAAAAAATTTGCTCTTGGAATGTGGCTAATGCTGACAAGGTAGCATTTATTGCCCATCCCATCCCTATTTGCCCTAAGGGCATTGAAAATCAATCATACAATGCAGGTCTGGAGTCATGTGAGGCCGGAAAGGGTAGAGGTGGCAACTTTCCTTCCTTGAAGGACATCCAGTGCGTTTATACAATAATCTGCCAGCTCTCTTGGTCATTTTCTGGTGCTGGGCCACAAATTACCAAATTTATTTTCACAACTTGCAGTGAGATTTGAACTCATAAACCTGTGAGTTTCTAGTCCAGCACCATAACCATTAGGCTACTGTACCCATTACCTAAGTGAATAGAAAGGCTACCATCGCCAACTCTTTATGACTATCCTGGCTGCATTCACATAATACATTTGTAGCTAATTTTTCAAAAATCAATAGTGGTTACTGTACATCTGACCCTGTGACAAGTTATAAGCCAAGAGACTACAGATGAAAGCCACTTACAAATCCAGCACAGTTGTCACAGAAGGTAGGTTTCAGATATGTTGTCTCCTGGAAATTATGGAGAAAACCTAGGACTGACTTTGAGAAGATGGAGCTGGCCCTCATAAAGTAGGCTGTAATTTCCTCTCTGCTTATTAGTCCTTCACTGTAAAATGAGAATATTTCATTACTAAAGCTCTTGTACAAATGTGAAATGTCAAGAATTTAATAGGAGCTCTGTAAAAACTATTCTGTTAAAAGTGGTAATGGATAGAGAACAGATTGTCATATCAGTCTTTGTTATCCATTTTTTAATGGAAAATTATAAATCATATATTCTACAGTGATCAATGCACACTAAGTTTTCCACAACATTTTAAATAATTCACAAGTGATAGCAGTGTTGGTATAATATTGAATACAATCAAACAATGCTGCTGAGGGCAAACCTGTAATTTAGCAACCATTTGTAGTCCTATTCAGGAAGCTCTCAGTGTTTCCTGCTGATGTTGTTGGTTTATCCGAGGGAGGTATCAAAGTTATGTGCTTGAAATATCACATCCTATGTGTTCCTTTCTGACAGCAAAAGACTATTGATTATATTTGTAACTTTGTGTAAAACAAAATTACAACTTATGCTGCATTTATGTTCCACTGCTGCAATTAGTGGCACCCATGGCTTTCTTGGCAGCTGTCAACCCATGGCTTTGATGACTGCAGACACCAACACCACCAGCTTTGATAGCTGCAGTGTGATATAAATGAGGTGATGCTAGTGCCTCTAGTGGTATGGAGTGCCACCTCTGGAGGTGTTCCCCCCCACTGCCCCGGGCTGTGGTGATGGAGGTACAATGTCAAAAGTGGTAAACATAAGTACACTGAATGCTGCACATTTGATATGGTTCCTGGCCATGGGTAGATTTAGATTTCAGACTGCCCATACAAGCCAGATATGAAGTTTTTGCAATGTCAGCCTCCATACTCCTGCCCTCAAAATTGACAAAAGTCTACAGCCCAAAAAATTATCATTCCTTTTCAACAGTTCCTCATGCAATGTAAATGGGTGATGTTCTAGGACATCAGGAAACACACTGTGGGAAATGCTTCAAGAGGTAGTTCTGCATTATAAAGAGAGCATTAGAAAATCACTACAAATACATTTTGATGGCAATAATCTTTACAGTGATGTTTTGCTTAGTGGGGACATCACCCTAAAATCTATATTTAAAGATTTTGCCCCTGATATTTACACGGAGGCAGGGAGGGAGCGGGGAGCGTGTTTGGGGGGGGGGTGGTTAGGGGCAAAACCCGGAAGATCCGGGAACGTGGAAGTCCTGCCAAGTTTAACGGATGGACCTCATTATCATTTTTTAATTTCATTTCATGCCTGGCAGTCGGCCAGATTGACAGGCTGGCCGGCCGCTAGATGGAAAAACTTGCAGTAGAAGGCCGGAACCGGGGATCATTGGGGACGGTTCCTGGCAATCGGGAAAGATCATGGGTTGAAGGTGGGGGGAGGGGGTCGGACCGGCAATCGGGAAGGAACGCAGGGCAAAAGGCTCAGGATCATGGGTTTGTAGGGGGGAGGTCGGCCGATCGCGGTAGCAAGGAGAGGCCATGATCAGCAGAAGGTTTGCTTGGGGGGGGCCAAGGGAAGTAGTCTTCTCCTCCTGGCCCACAAGGAGTGCTGAAAAGCATTTACCTTCTGCAGTCAGCTGCTCCCATCTCTATTTCGCTGCTGGGTTTCACGAACCCTAGGAAACCTGGCCAACCAGCGTTAAATTTAAATTAGGCTCCCAACTGCTCGGTGGGAGCCTGATTTAAATATTATAATGAAGTATCCTGCCTCTCGAGAGTGGGACACAGACACGGCATAGATCCCACCACTGTAAAAATGGCGGCAAGCGCCTACGCCAAGGGTTGGGGTCGCCTTTCATGGTTTTAAATTTTTAACCCCCCCCCCCCCCCAAACCCTGACCCTCTCCCGCCCGTCATGGGAGAATTAATATCAAACTCTTTGTGTCAGATATATTCCTGTATCTGTGATCCTGAAAGGAAGATAATGGCTTTGGTTTTAGACTCTAATAAACAATGCTTGAGTACGGAATATTCTGCTGGCAGTGATGTATTTCAGAATCTTTTTTCTCTAGTGTCGAGCATTACAATTACAAGCCCATGAGTAATATGCCCTGCAAAATACTCTATCCTCTAGTGTGGATAATGAGTTGGTTCATGTTAACTGGTCACCTAGACCTTTGTTAATTTAGCATGCCTTTTTGTTGCTTTGCATATAAATTTGTTCATTTTTGTGCAGTTAGAATCTTCTGTAGTTGGTAAGACTGGTGAATTGTGTCTATATTTATGATTTTTTGAAATAAATACTTTCTGTCATTATATTCTAGCACAGCTAATATAGAAATAAATATAAGGATGGAGAGACTAGAGAAGCTGGGATTGTTATCCTTAGAGCAGAGAAAGTGAAGCAGAGATTTAATAGAGGTGTTCAAAATTATGAAGGGTTTTGATAGGGTAGATAGAGAGAAACTATTTCCAATGACAGGAGGGTCAGTAATCAGAGGATACAGATTTGAGATAATTGGCAAAAGAACCAGGGGTAGATGAGGAGAATTTATTTTTACACAGCAATTTATGATCTGAAATGCACTGCCTGAAAGAGCGATGGAAGCAGATTCAATAGTAACTTACAAAAGGAGATTGGATATATACTTGAAAAGGAAAAATTTGCAGAGCTTTGGGGAAAGAGGAGAGGAGTGTGACTAATTGGATAGCTCTTTCAAAGAGCTGGCGTAGGCACGATAGGCTGAATGGCCTCCTTCTGCGCTGTAAGATTCTATGATCCTATGATGTGTGCAAAAATGGTGCATAAACCAATTAAACTTCCAGCTGAGATATGACTGTACCACTCTCAAACAGCCAAGCCTTTTGATTCATGATGCCTATTTCTAACAATTGGTTCTATTCTGAGGCTCGCTGTCACATCACTGCAGTATTTTATACCATTCTAAAATTGTTGTACCTACCAATCTTTGTCCATCACGCAGAAGGAAAACGGAAAGCTGGCAGCAATCTTTTCAAATTCCTCTTGGAAAATATAGCCATCCTGATCGTGGTCATAATTTTTAAAGACGGACTGCATAGGAAAAGCAAAAGAATAAATACATCAAACAGTCTAATAAAGGAAATGGGTGTTCGCTAATGGTACCAGTAATCATGTTCATTTAATGTTAAAGGGTATTGTTGCCCTGTAAAGGTGTTAGGAAAGCTTTCCCCTTCTGTTGACGTATGACAAGACTAGATGATGTTATTTGTGTCACATGCACCTCATCATGACAGAGCTCATGTCGACTCTGCCTCTATAGCAATGATTTCCCCTTTAACGCTGGCGTACTGGACCCTCTAGACACCTTAGAACTAACTGAAGCCACAAGACTCTGTGCATCCATACCCAATTTACATTTTATTATACGTTTCTGTTACTGTTTGTGATCCTTCTGACTTCACAGATCCAGCTCTGATGTAGCACAGTGAGGGTGGCGACACCCATCAGATTCGCCCATAATTTAACAAACGACCGATCCATGTCATTAAGTACTATGTGCGCAGGTTGTCATAGTCTTCCCTTATAAAATGACCACTGAAGTGTTAAAACTGTTTGCTTGGAATGTTGTAATGCCAATGGCCAGTGAGAACACAGACCATTTCATGCAACCAAAGTTTACCATGAATTCAGCTTTCAAAAAACAAAATGTGGAACAGTGGCTAAAAACTACCTCTTTAGTGACTGTCAGCATGTTATCAATTGATGTAGCAACCCACAGTGTCACAGATGATCGCGATGTGCCTTGCTACACTGGATTGTAGTGACTGGTAGAAATAATTTAATGATTTTATTCAAGATTTTATATATAAGTAGGGTTCACAAGAGTGATCATATGATACAAATCTTGTGCAGTCGCGGAGTTAGGTTTGGCTGACTTCGGAGGGGGGCGGGAGTCGAACTCAGGATTTGGTCAACTTGGCAGGAAGGTGACCGAGCTGGGAACTAGGGAATGCCGACTTACCCAGTTCGAAGCTGAGCTGGGAACCGCATGGACTTGCAGGCAGAACCTGGAGGCCGAAGATGGGTAACAGACATTCGTGGGAGTGAAATGGAGGTGGCCCTCCAAATTTGTATCGACTGGCTTTAAAATGACCCCCCCCCCCCCCCCCCCGATTCTCCCCCCCCCCTCCATTGGGTCCGCCACTAATCTTATGTCATCACCATATATTACCAAATGATTGATATCCATTTTGTAAATATTGAACTGTAAGTCAAATTTCAAAATGCTGTTTCTCATGTATCATTTGATGTAATTTGCATTTGGAAACTTGAATTGTTTGAAAATTATCCTGTTTAAAATGTTTTAATTAAAAAATTAATTCCCCATAAAAACATTTTCGAACCTTTGAGAGAATACAGCAAAATACTACAGTAGCAGAAATTTGAGGTTTTAATTAGTGTTCTGCCAAATTTGTGCCAGTATGGACTAAATGCGTTCTTTTTCATTTCAGTTAGACAAACTACATGGCTTAACTTACCAAGCTGACAACAGTTATAAAATCTGGGTTGACATCCAGCAGGATACCTGCGTCCGGTGGGTGCGGGTGGCCCTTCTTCATCGTATGGGTTGTGTGAGCCCATAAAACCCTCCCGCCGTATAGGACTAACCACGCTATCAGCTGGTATAAAGCTAGTTTTGGCCATGGAAGGATTGTTCATGTCGCAGCCTGTCAGACTGTTAATCAGTCTGCGAATCCTTCCATTAGTTCACACTATTCTCCAAGGGAAGAGTGTGAAGATACAATAAAAAAAATTGGAACCCCAAGAAAAGGTTTCATGGTCTGATTTTCCTTCCCTGGTGTTGGGAAGCTTCTCTGTAATTCCTTAGAATGGAAGCTGTGATCCTGGGAACATTGGGTATTCTTTAAGTTTAACCTTGTTAGAAATCTGTACCTTTTTGAGAAATGTTTGTGAAGAAATATTGTGTTGCTTAATGATGGATACATGATGTATCTGTACTGTCTCTTTAGAATTTAAGTCAGTAATTACTGTGTTAGAACTATGAAAAGAAAGCTAGCTACTAGAAATATGGCACAGCATTGTACTCGGGAAAAACTTACATCAACCATGCGTTGAACATGTTTACTGATGGTCTTGGGATCAGGCTTTGGTGATACTCCAGGGGCCCAGTCCGCTACTACGGGTGGCTTGCAAGGTGTTGCTGGCTAAAAGATACAGTCATAAAGAGCTACACGTTATCTTTGAATTGCAAACCTTCCATGGGAAAAAGATACATTTCAATTGTTGATATGATTGTTGGTTACTTTAATCAGTTAGTAATTCTGAGAATCTGACACAATTTCAAACAAAATTTGTTTTGTCCATTATTAATTGAATATTAATCTTCTGGGGTAAGTTACTTGTGCCAAGTGTTACTACATGCTGAGTCTTCCCGGTTTTAAACTTATTATGATCTTCGATAAGTCACAAAGCAGATTTTCCTTTTCATGACAAATATTGTATTTCAGTTGTTAAGTAATTAATAAATTTGTTGTAAAAGTATCCTGTAACAGTTCCAATTTTGTATCGATCATCCATCTAGGATGAGTTTATTTGGAATTTGGTAGACTTCAAAGTTGCGTCTCTGTGAAGTCTGAAACTGAGGCTGCAGCACTTTTAGGCACCTGCACGTAATTCCATCGACTGTCTGAAATCTACTCACGATGAGACAACAGGGAATACAGAAGTAACCCCTCAACTGTTGACGGACATCTACCTAATGCAGACTTAACCATAGACTCCAGAGATATGGATTCATCGTTCAACCTCTTAACTAGATTGGCAAGCAGTGCATGCACACTGCTTCTAGATGCCCAGCAAATATGAACACATACTCCACACTAGGACATAAAGGATCAGCCCCATTAGTAGACTTCCACTGGTTGTCTCCCACTACTCCCGTGACTGCTTTTTATGAAAAAAAACCATAGAGTAGCTTTGCCACAACAGCTCTATTGACAGCTGCACACCCAATAATCATGTCGATGGGGACATTCGATAAAGGTGGGTAAACTGCTGGTATTATTATGCAGAAACATCTCTGCACATGCTTTGTGCCATTTTGTTTTCAAGGAAACAGGTAGTCAGTGAATTATCCTAAACTGCCTTAATTTGGATCACCCTCTGTTGGACAGGAAAAATGGTGCACACCTGCACAGGGGGCCAGGCAAGTACTGCAGCATTATTTAAACAGGCAGACATGTCTGAACTTGAAGCTACCTGGGGATAATTTTGATTTTGGGCAATAGTGTAAAACGGGCAATATTGGATCAGCCGCCCATTAGTCATCTTTTCTAATTTTAATTTCCGTCATGGAATATTAAATTCAAATATTTTGCAGATAATCCCAAAATAGATCAATTCAGGTCACTTAAGCTTCTCAATTGGGATTACAGCTCACCCCATATAATATTTATAAAACCTGAGAAAAAATACAGAATGAGTTTGTTCATGTCCCCATTTTGAGTTACACTACCAAATTGTATTAGAGTTTTTTTAATGAAAAGATTCCCAGATACGCAATATCTGCTTTCAGACCGATAGCAATTACTGATTCGTAAAGAGCCATAGAACAGTTGATTTGAATATGATCAAACCTGATTGTCCTTAAAATTTCTCCATCTGCACATTCATGCAATATAATTGATCAAACACTCTGACAAGACGATCACAGCTATAATCAGCAGTAATGGAAGTCACAACATAGCATTCAGTGTGAAGTACCAACATCAAGTGATAGAAATGGTATGAGGAGATTTCCTTACTGGAACTTTATTGTTTCTCGGTTCACGTGCATATGAAAGCTCGTAAATTTCATCTTCTGAGTAGTAGAGGTCCAGTGAGAGCTGAAACAGTGCAGAGTATCAGTTACACAGTTTCAAATGAATGATTTTAGTTTTAACTCACTGCGCTATAAAATGACTCATTTTCGATATGTGCCTTTTATTTTAAATTGACAGACCCGCTAATTCAGAATTATTATACTTAAGTATTTCAATTAATGATTTATTGATTATTCAAACTATACCAAACACCTATAGAACACACCAGTAGTTACTGGAGGCTTATGTTAGAATAATAGTTGTAGCAGTCACACTTCATGTAACTACCAAAAGCTTTTTAAAGAGCCCAGATACAGAATATTGGGGTCCAATTTCACAGGCACCTCACGCCAGGCCATTAGACCTCGTCCCGGTGAACATTATTCATGTGAGCAGTGACAATGAGGGCCAATGGGCTATCTGACTGCAGAGGACATCAGAGCCAAACCTGATCCTATCCTCACTAGGTATTCACTAACGCAGCAGGAGATGAGGAGCAGATACCCTGACTAATGTATTCCCTATCTTAATCCAGAAGCATTGTGGCTAATTGTCCTGTCTCTACAGCTGCACCATTTGAGTTCAGCAAAGAATGAGTTCAGAGATGGAGGTTATACCTCTAAACCATTGGGAGTGGCTCCCCAGCATTTTAAAAACATAGAAACACTGTGTTCAGCATAAGAATATTCCTACCAGGATCACTGGTAAAGCACATCTCAAACAGACGTACCACACAGCAAATTATTGTCCACTATAAGCACTCGATAACTTTACTGGAAAACAAATGCTTAATGCACACGTGTTGTTAAAAGTGTGACTATTCCCTATTTCATTGCTGCATGAAAGCAAACTTATCATGTTTCTTACCTTGAGCAATTCCCTCCTGGTATCCAACATCAGGGCTAGTGGGCATCTATCCTTTTACCCCCCCTCCCCCCACAGCAGTTATGACTAAGAGTATAGGCAGGGGGTAACATCTCCCAACCTTCCTCTAGTGCTGCTCTTGAGCAGGCAGCTAGGAGGTGCACAAAGTGTGTTCTGGCGACAACTCGTGCTCCAATATTCTCTTTCTCCCTAAGGAGAAGGGCCTATGCTTTGCTCAGCACTTTGTGGGAGAGGGGAAGTTATTCAACAACAGATCAATTTTAAAAGTGTGTCTATAAAACCTAGTATTGAATTATGTCAGGCATTACATTGTGTAATAAATAGACAGATATCATTGGAAAATGATAATATTCAAAATTTAATACGGATGCAATTTAACTGGGTGCCCAGTCTGAAGCTACTGGGCATTAGCGACCGATTAGAATTTTGATGATTTATTATCAGTAACTGGATTCTATATTTCACATGTCCTAATGGGCTGGCCAGAGGGTAATAATTCCTAATAAGGTCCTGCATTAAAAGAACACTATTTGAATTTGTGTGATTATATCTAATAACAGCTATGGAGCAGGCTCCAGGCAAATTCTGCACTGTCAATAGGGAACTGTGCTTTCACCAGCTCTCTGCCCTCTCTTCAAGCATTGAATCTCCTGGAGGCAGCATCACAAATACAAAAGGGAGCTGGTTAGAGTGTGAGTGAACCTGCTGGGAACAGTGGAATCACATTAATGCCCATCCATTTTAAATTTAAATTCACCAATTCTCTTTTCAAAGTGCACCATTACAAAAGAGCAAGTAGTTCTGCTCAGTTTAATACTGTGGGTAGAAGCACAAAGGAAGTGGTGCGGTGAGGTCAAAGTAAGGCAGCAACATATAAAGTGCATTTTATATTGCATGAGTTGTTCATTTTATTGCTAGTCATGCACTTTAGATGGACCGCAAAAAGAAAAGGTTGACAGTTTTTAAAGGGCTCTGCCCTTATGGAAAAGGTGTTTGGCAAAGCCTTTTTAAAATATTGAGAAAAAGTTCACGTGTCATTTTGGTCAAAAAGAAATCACATGCAAGTGACCTGCTGATGAGTTGTGAGGCAATTAATTTCGCCGTGTTATATGATTTTGAACTAATGAATAAAAAAGATTGCCTGAAGATGGTACCTCCTTAAAGTCTTACTTTGCACACTTCAGTGTAAAGCTATCACATGCAAAATCTAGACTGGCATTTTTCACAAGGTTTCTTATGTAATTGCTTTAACATTTATTTTTTTGTGTTAAAAAGGATAGGTTTTTTCAGGGGGGAAAGAGATAGAAATTTTAGAAGCCTCCCAGACGACCAGAACAAAGGGTATTATTAATAATGACCATAGCTGCGGATCAGTAGTTTCTGAATTGGTTGGCTTATGGACCACTATCTATTCTGATCAGTTATAAAGCTTCCAGTTACAGTCTCGGATAGTTATAATGTGAGCTTATGTCAATATAAGCAGCAATAGTCTGGTAAATGTATTAGCAGCATCCAGCATCGGTCTCAGGATTTGTGCAGAATAAGACATTAGAAATTACAGAATTATACTTTGTTCTTGAGGATTAGAACCAACTATTTGAACCAAATATTAGGTTTTTCTTTAAGGAATCTATATTACTGGTGCTTTTCTGCAATTCATCTTTCATACTCTTTGAAGAAATACTTAGTATGGATCAGCTTGTTTCACTTAATTAATGACACTAATTGTGTACTTTTTCTACATTTATAATGCCATTTTTGAAAACCCTTATGCCCCAGTGTTTGGAATGTCATTTTCTTGCCTCTACTAGTAGTGGACCTTAGGATTGTTTATCAGGAGATGGGCCTCGCCACTATCAAAGTAAAGGCAGACATACTGTGAGCAAGTGCACCAGGTCCTTGTTTGCTTCCAGAGGAGGTGCAGTGTTCTGAAGCTGGACGAGCTCGTTGATGTGGTTGTAGAGAGTCTGCAGTTTGTGTACGTTAATCTTGTTATCTTCAACACAGTCTGGCAAGGCTTCGTGTAGTGAGATAAGATCTTTCAGGTGGACGCCTAGAATAGGGATCTTGAAGTCTGTGCATTCGCTGTACACGCGGCGGTAGTTGTTGTAGTTTCCACTGGACGAGAGCAGCTCAGTCATTTCATTCATCACCTAAGTTGAAAAGCCCAGAGTTACATATAAGTGACTTTGAATGTTCTTACTTAAATGAACCATTTGTCTTAACCATATGTTTTTCTTTTTGATAGGTGCAGGGGAGAAGGGTAGGGGGAGGGGGGTGGGAAGAATGCCTAACGAAAGCATAGAATTAAAAACAGTGGGGTAGAAATTTGTCTTGGGCGCTAGTACAAAACGGTCGATATCACATCAGCTGCCTGTTTTATGTTATAAACTGGATAGCCAGGTGATGAAGGATAAAATACTAGAGCCTGGTCTTCAGTTGCTTCCAAGCTTTTATTCACAGAGATTAACATCACACACCCCACACCCTAGATTAGCTCTCCTATAAATGGATACAAGTGAGTCCCCAATTGATAAGCACCACCTGAATACAATTAACACTAATTGATATAAATCACATGGATACAATTAACATTACACACACCCCCACACCCGCCCCAATATTCCGTTCCACTGACTTCAATGGAGCTAAATTTCTGACACAGTATAACAGGCGGCCAAAGCGATACTGCCTGTTTTGCATTACCGCCCAAGACACATTTCTACTCCTATAAAAGGTTACTTATACTTTCAATATTGTGGGTGATTATGTTGAACATTTATATCTGAACAAACAAACAAATATATTTTATTCAGTGAAAACAATGTTTTTAATTGTTTCCTTTAACAAGTGAAATTTTTTTTAAACAGTCCTGAACATCACATTATTTAGTGTTATTTGATTTTGGAAGCTCTATTTCAATAAAGCAAAAGACACAAATGAACTGTGTAACTATATGGGTTTGGGATATTATTTTATTAGACATTTGTTTATACATGATTAAAGGAGTCAATTGATTATTCTGGTAAGAAGCTGGAGCCCCTTTGTTTGAAGAGCTCTCTGTTTTACTGCTGCTGTTGCAGGAGCCATGTTTGGTCTGCTTGTAATTTAGCAGGGAGACAGAAAATGTGATCCTTTAAAGATTGAGCCTCACTCCATCCCATTCTATACCCTGCAGATCTCATGTAGATGATAGTGAAACCTGTCTAAAATGACCATCTTTGGAGACCTGGAAAGTAAGCAACTCCCCATGAATATGTGGGTGGTGCTCCCTCTATCTCAATCCTTCATTGTTTCATCAATGATTGGGACGAGGCAGATAGATTGGTAATTGATTGGGTTAGATTTGTCCTGCTTTTTGTGGATCGGAAAAACCAGGGGAATTTTTCACATCATCAGGTTGATACCAGTGTCAAAGCTGCACTGGAATAACCTGGCTTTGGGGGTGGGGTGCAGGGGTGGGGTGCGGGGGGTCACTAGTTTTAGTGCACAGGTCTTCAGCATTATAGTTGGGATGTTGTCAGGGCCCATAGCCTTCACTGTGTTTTGTGCACTTCTTAATGTCACATTGAATGAGCCGAATTTGCTGGACACTGGCATCTATGATGGTGGCAATCTCAGAAGGAGGATGAATGGGATCATCTGCTCGGCACATTTTGGCTTGTAGACACTGCAGCCTCATCCCTTGCACTTGCGTGCTGGGCTCTGCCATTGTTGCGGATAAAGACTTTCATGGAGCCGTCTCATCCCGTTAGTCGTCAGTTTGTCCACCACCATTTTTAATAAGGTGTGGTAGGGCTTTGTTTTGTTTGGTTGATTGTGGCACCGCTTAAATTTGTCTATAGTCAGTTGTTTTTGGTGTTTAGCGCGCAGGAATCTTGTGCTGTAACTTCACTAGGTTGGTGACTCAATCTAAGGTATGCCTGGCGCTGCTCCTGGCAGGCCCTTCTAAACTCCCCACTGAACCAGGATTTGTCTCCTGGCTTGATGGTGATGGAGGAGTGAGGGATGTTACAGATTGTGGTAGTATATAATTATGCTGCTACTGATGGCCCACAGTGTCTTGGCCATCCCAGTCAGTGGTGGTACTACTCTTGATGGCAGACATTGAAGTCCCCACACAGAGTACATTCTGTGCCGTTACTACCCTCAGTGCTTCCTCCGAGTGATGTTCAACATGGAAGAGTACTGATTCATCAGTTCAAATGGGGGTGTGGTAGGTGATAATCAGCAAAAGATTTCCTTTGCCTTGTTTAACTTGAAGGCTTGAGACAACATGGAGTCAGGAGTCAATGCTGAGAACTCCCCAGGGCTAAGCCATTGTGCCCAACCTCTGGCGTTCAGACAGGACATCTGCAGGGATGGTGATGGAGGAGTCTGGGATGTTGGATGATACATTTGACTCTGTGAGTATGACCACAGAGTCAGGCTGTTGCTTAACTAGTCAGTGGGATAGCTTTCCCAACTTGGGCACCAGTTCCCAGATGTCGGTGAGGTGAACTTTGCAAGGTCGACTGGGCTGCAATAGCCTGAGTCTTTTCCCGATACGATGCCTGGATTGTTGCCAATAGGCACAGGCTATCTATAGGCCACATGATGGGATAAGAATCTGTGCTATCTTTTATTTTCTCTCTCTCTCACTTTCTCCACCAATGACTGCTGAGGAATTATAATTGGATGTATTTGTTATTAACCCAGTTTTAGATCCATTGGCCTTAGTCCCCAACATAAGTCTACCTGAATTTTTTAAAATTCATGTTAAAACATTAAATACATTTGATACCATACAATATGCTATTTCTGGGAAAATAGGAGCATAGGTACTGGAGTGAGGGAACCCTTTCAGAATTTATACGAGTCCATTGAATAGAATCTTACATCCATGCACGTATTGGATCAGGTGAATATCCATTTCTATTCATCACCTTATATCTTAATTTCTTAGTGCAAATAGATAATCTGAAACTGAAAAAGATGGCATAAAGTAGATAACACTAAATCTTTAATAAGGTGTCATTTTTAAAGAGGATATATGGTGTGGGGAATTTTTTTACACCTTTTCCCACAGTAGGTGCACAAATACACAGGGGAAGAATATAGAACACATTTCACCTACTCATTGATGCCATATTTAGCACCTGTTTGTACTTTATAGTGTAACCAGACGGCAGCTAAACCCAAACATTCCTGTCAACACAAAATGATTTTCTGTTAAGATGTGTATCTTTTGCTCTACTTATTTATTTCCAACTGACTGACAGCTTTTAAAGTATATACAGAACATAGGTAGGAACATGTAACTTCACTTATATCAGAATGGAACTACTATGTTGTACCTGACACAGATATGAACCTGCCAATTACAAAGGGCCAGAACATTTGCTGCACTTTTTCTCTTTTTGAAAAATAGTTGTAGGCCTCTTGGAATGATGCTGTCAGACATTAGAGGAATGTTGTCAGCTGGGATAGTTGTAGAGGATGCAAAAATTGGCCTCAGTACTCTTGAGCTAGGAAGGGGAAAATCAGCCAGGGTTCCTATTCCTGATTGTTATTAAGTGTCTCCTGCTGGAAGCTCCATATCTTTGGGTATTTGGTGAAGACTTCATTGGGCTTGTCCGTGATACCTCCCACAGTCCAATAGCTTGTAGTAGGCTCATACACGAAGAATGGCCATGAGATATCGGAGAGCACTTGCTGCCCATGGAGCTATACCCCAGCATTGGTCACCTCTTCAGGAGAAGGGGGGTTAGGGCAAAGAAAAGTTGTTGCAATCAGAATTGCAATATTGAACAAATTTGAGGTAGTTACAAACAGCCTTGCAACGTCACACAATGATGTGAAGACCAGTCTCTATAACAGGGACAGACGCTCAAGAAAAGCACCGACCTTATTAACTTCATGTGGGACACAAGCGCTTGTTTCTTTGAGTCTGGAGATCGAGCTGTGACACAAACCTCCAACCACCGCCATTAGTGTATTAAAGTTCTGCAGCTGCTGGAGTTTCTGTGGAGAAGGTAAGATGATAATGCATTCGAAATCAAACAAGAAGAATGTTACAGCAATGATTCAGATCTACTGTACTGTAACCTATAATTAACACCTTCACCTGGATTCAAAACAGTAAAATATATAATCTATTAAAATATTTAAGGGCATGTATTTTCCTGTGAGTAAAGTTAAAGAAAAATTCCCTTGCTAAGATATAATTATGAACCAATGACATTTTATCTTTTGTTGAAATCTTTGTTTGGATAGCTTTCTTCATAGTTTTGCATTTTGTACTTGGTTCTCATAGTTGCATGAGTTTCAGGCTCAATGTGATCTGCCACTTTTCTTAAGATACTAAAAAATAATAATGAATAACATTGGGGCTGCAAGTGTATCCTTACATTACAGTGTCCCAGAATACTTGATGGTACAGCCAAACATGGATAAAGCAAATTTTAATTGAATTTCTTTGTTTTTTTCTATCAATATCCATATATCGGGAACCAGTAATTTTAACTACCTCATGTGATTTTTAACTACCTCATGGATTACTGGGTTAACAATGAAGCATTGTATACTCACAAAATATTTTGATCATTTACTGTGACAGTAATGGTTACCAGGCAACACTCAGATTTGACCAAGGACAGTAGTGCCATCATACCTGAGCCACACGAATAAATTTGGTGAAGACTTCAGCACGTAGCTGCGGTGTAGGTCTGCTGAGAACCATAAGCTGGACCCACTGTGAGATGCCATTACACAAAGCAACAGAGCGCTCCATTGTGGGATTGTCCTTTACACAACTAGCCAACACATAATTCTGATAATCTGAAAACTGGAAAAAGCAACGTGCAGTTATATTCTGGTTGTTATCAATTCATACTTGGTTTGTCTCATCCTGTCTTTATACTGTGAAACAGCTTCTATATGAAGTGCATGTTTGTTGGAGTCACAATTACAACTAATTATTTGGCCAAGAACCTTCCCCAACAACATAAAAACATGCACTAACTAAACCTCCTGAGCACTCCACCAACAAGCAGTCAGAAAAAACCATGTCCAGTATCATTGCTTGTGGCTGGTCATGTTAGCTATCAATGGCAAAGTGCCTCTGGCAATGTACCGCGGACCATGTCTTGAGGTGGTACTAAAGGTACAAGTAATGCTTTGTTCGTCACAGCATTTCTGCCAGAGTTAGTGCTGCCTGTGGAGGGACCACTGTAATATAATCCTGGGTGTGAGCCATGTCTCAGTGGCAATACTCGGGCCTCTGAGTCAGAAGGTTGTGGGTTCAAGCCCTGCTCCAGAGACTTGTAAGCCCCACTCCAGAGCACATAAGCTAGTTGGCACTAAGGGATTGGACTGTCAGAGGTGCCATCTTTTGAATGAGATGTTAAACTGAGACCCTGTCTGCCCTCTTAGGTGGACGTAAACGATCCTAGGGCACTATTCGAAGAAGAGATGGGGAGTTCTCCCAGTGTCCTGGTTAACATTTATCCCTCAACCTACACCTCAAATAGATGATCTGGTCATTATCTCATTGCTGTTTGTGGGACCTTGCTGTGCACAAATTGGCTGCCACGTTTCCTACATTACAACGGTGACTACACGTGAAAAGGTACTTCATTGGCTGTAAAGTGCTTTGGGTTGTCCTGAGGTCATGAAAGGAGCTATATAAATGCATGTTCTTTCTAACAAGTATGTATCCACATTCCATTTTTAGTGTTGCTGTGAAGCAGCGATTATTTTACAGCAACATTAAAGATGGTTACAGATTGTTTCGATCTCCAGACTCAACTGTGGAACACCAGTACCTGGTGATTTCAGACCCGACCTGTAGATCTCAGATCACAATGTAAACATGCTCTTCTGCAGTTTGGGTCCCAAAGGGCAAAGTTCAGCAGGGCTTGGGAGGGAAAAAAATTAATAATACCTCAAATTGTTCCCCAATTGGTTGTCTTTCCAGGAGATAATATGAAAAATGTTTTTAATTGCTGCAAAATTACCCAAACTGTTTTATGCACATGTATTGTCATCGTGCAGATGTAAAGATATCACCTGACTAACAAATCACTAGGCAGTCAGATGGGATTTTGGGGGTGCCAGTATGAATCAATCCTTCAAACCTGGTGAAGTTGGTGTTAATTGTATTCATGTAATTTATATCAATTAGTGTTAATTGTATTCAGGTGGTGTGTAATGTGGAGTTCTGTGAATAAAGGCTTGGAAGCAACTGAAAGCCAGGCTCTAGTATTCTATCCTTCACCACTGGGCTATCCGGTTTATAAACAGTTGGGAGTTATTCACTCCGAGTTTGATTGATGGAGTATGAATGCACCATTAATGGAGTGTAAGGATCTTTGTCTTCACACTCTCATTGGTGCTGCCAGCTTTGTCAGAATTTAGTGATTTCCAACACACCATCAATCATTTCACTGTCTATCGCAATTTCTGACTTTGTAATTTATTTGTGAGGCTTAAATGAGTGACCTGATGAAGAGTTTATCTTTTTCAGTATAGTAAAAGAGAGACATCATTTTAAAACGAGATCCCATCTTAAGATTTTCCCTCCAAGACCTTAATCTGGCTGTTTCCTCAGCTATAATGATGCCACTTTATACTACTGCTCCCATTCCTTCAGTAAAACGCTGTGCCTAGGGCTGGAATTTTACCATCTTATATGGAAAAGCAAGGGACACAATGTTTTACAGGATTAGAAAATCCCACCCCTGCAACACTCATACATATTTTGTTGGAGGATCATGCAGCTGTGCTTTAATAGTAAAGAAGGCAATCAGGAAATTGGAATCGATTTGCACACTTACAGAAATCCTGCGGAAGGACTTGAACTCGAGGTAGGAAAGGTGTTCGGCCAGCTCTCCTGGCTCCAAGTGATCAAATAGAAGGGAAACTTTTCGTTTTTTGCTACTGTTTGGTTTCATCCGCTGAGTGATTTTCCGTGACCAGTCATGTGCATTTCTGTTGGGTAAACACAAAGAGGTCTAAATTCTGCTTCCAAAAATGTTCACCATACTAGGCAAGATGGGGCCTGCGTTGGAGTGCCCTGTCACCTGCTCTGCATTTCTGAGAATCTCCTTTCCTGTCTGTGCCATGATAATGAAATACCCTCTCCTGCTCTCCCCATACCTTAGATCAAAGTCTCTCTCAGTTCCTTTGAAATTTCCACAATCTTGTCTGACCATCTCTGACCGCCTCCCCTTACTGTATATTCCTCCTCAAGTCTACCCTTGCTTGTCTGCTGATCTCATACCAGCTTCAAACCCCTACTGATTCTCTGAATTGAGTAATCCCTCTTCTGCCCATTCTGATGCTGGGAAATTCCCTCCCTGTGTTTCTGGCTGTTTCCTCACCTATAATGATGCCACTTTATACTACTGCTCCCATTCCTTCAGTAAAATGCTATGCCCAGTGCCATAGGGCTGGAGTTTTATCATCTTACATGAATGGCAAGGGACACAATGTTTTACAGGTTTAGAAAATCCCACCCCTGCAACACTCATACATATTTTGAAATGGCCTAGCAAGCCACTCAGTTGTACAATCTCGCTACGAAAAGGCATCATAAGAATAAAACTGGACGGACCACCCGGCATCGGACCACTAGGCACCGGACACGACAAAGGCAAACCAAGCCCAGTCGACCCTGCAAAGTCTGAAGCGGTTCAAGAAGACGGCTCACCACCACCTTCTCAAGGGCAATTAGGGATGGGCAATGAATGCTGGCCTTGCCAGCGACGCCCACATCCCATGAACGAATAATAAAAAAAAAATTGTTGCAAGTTCATGAGGCTGTGCTTTAAGAGTAAGAAGGCAGTCAGGAAATTGGAATCAATTTGCAAAGATAAAGAATAGGCAGTGGGGATTCCCAACACAGTGTTTGGCAGGATATAGAGAGGTAGTTTGGAACCACAGAATGAATAATTCTGGTAGCTGAAAATTTCAGTACATTCACAATTTTAAATGAAAGATTATCTGATATGTGTAATTGTACCGCAGACATTTGGACTTTCTGTTTTCTAAACTTCTATCTTTCTTAACAAAGCATTGACGAATAACTCAAAACAAATTGTGTTAATTTTTGTTGTTTTCCACATGATTTACAGCCAATTAAAAACTAATGTAAATTGGGGACTGGTTGAGCACAACATCAGTTTGAATACAGTCACGCTGATGAGATGAAAGTCGCCTCTCTCTGACAGCTCTAGCGTCCTCTGTGCAATGAGTTTGGACAGTCTTTACCCAGTCCCTAATGGACATGGGCCCAAGGCACAAAACTGCTTATAATTCATCCCAGAAAACCAATATGAAAGAAACCAGAGGAATGACTGATGCTGGGAATGAGAAAACATTTCCCCAGTGAGGGGAGAGGTACTGGTTTGAGGGCAGGGTTAAGGCACCTGGTTAAGGAAACAATTACAGTTGTGAGGAGGGATGATATTTTAGAAAGAGCATCAAATGAGGCCTTATGGGTTGAGCTAAAGAACAAAAAAGGGACAGTCGCATTACTGAGAATGTACTATAGACCCCCAAACAGTCAGAGGGAGATAGAGGAGCAAATATGTAGGCAAATTTCTGAGAAGTGCAGAAACAATAGGGCAGTAATAGTAAGGGATTTCAACCACCCTAATATTAACTGGGATACAAACAGTGTGAATGGTATAGAGGGTGCAGAATTCTTAAATTGCATACAGGAGAATTTTTTTAGCCAGTATATAGCAAGCCCAACGAGAGGCGGGGGGGGGGGGGGAATGTTCTGGATTTAGTTTGAGGAAATGAAGAGGGGCAGGTGGAAGAAGTAGCAGTGGGAGAGCATTTTGGTGGTAGTGATCATAATAGTTAGTTTTAGCATAGTTATGGAAAAGGACAAATACAGAGCAGGAGTTAAAGTTTTTAATTGGGGAAAGGCCAATTTTACTAAACTGAGAAGTGATTTAGCAGAAGTAAACTGGAAACAGCTACTTGAAGGTAAGTTAGTGTCAGAGCAGTGGGAGGCATTTAAAGGGGTGATTCAAGGGGTTCAGGGTAAACATGTTCCCACAAAGTAAAAGGGAGGGGCTGCCAAATCTAGAGCCCCCTGGATGTCAAGAAGCATTCAGGGTAAGATAAGGCAGAAAAAGAAAGCCTATGATAGATACCGGGAACTCAATACTACGGAAAGCTTAGAGGAGTATACAAAGTGCAGGGGTGAAGTTAAAAAGGAAATTTGGAAAGCAAAGAGAGGGCATGAAAAAATATTAGCAGGTAAAATCAAAGAAAACCCAAAGATGTTTTATAAATACATTAAGAGCAAGAGGATAACTAAGGAAAGAGTAGGGCCTATTAGAGACCAAAAAGGTAAATGATATGTGGAGGTGGAAGATGTGGGTATGGTTCTTAATGAATACCTTGCATCTGTCTTCACAAAGGAGAGGGATGATGCAGGGATTGAAGTTGAGGAGGAGGAGTGTGAAATATTGGATGGGATAAACATAGTGAGAGAGGAAGTATTAAGGGGATTAGCATCTTTGAAAGTGGATAAATCACCAGGGCCGGATGAAATGTATCCCAGGCTGTTAAAAGAAGTCAGGGAGGAAATAGTGGAGGCTTTAACAATCATTTTCCAAACTTCACTGGATACAGGCATAGTGCCGGAGGATTGGAGTACTGCTAACGCTGTACCATTGTTTAAAAAGGGAGCGAAGGATAGACCGAGTAATTACAGGCCAGTCAGTCTAACCTCGGTGGTGGGCAAATTATTGGAATTAATTCTGAGGCACAGGATAAACTGTCATTTACAAAGGCATGGATTAATCCAGGACAAATCTGTCAGCACGGATTGTTAAGGGGAGATCATGTCTGACTAACTTGATTGAATTTTTCGAGGTGTTGCCAAGGAGGATCGATGAGGGTAGCGCAATTGAGGTAGTCTACATGGATTTTAGCAAGGCTTTTGGCAAGGTCCCACATGGCAGATTGGTCAAAAAAGTAAAGGCCCATGGGATCCAAGAGAATATGGAAAATTCAATCTAAAATTGGCTCAGTGGCAGGACTGGAAGGCTGTTTCCAGTGGGGTGCCGCAGGGCTCAGTACTAGGTCCTTTGCTTTTTATGGTATACATTAACGATTTGGACTTAAACGTAGGGGGCATGATTAAGAAATTTGCGCAAACACAAAGATAGGCCGTGTGGTTGATAGTGAGGAGGAAAGCTGTAGACTGCAGGAAGATATCAATGGACTGGTCAGATGGGCAGAAAAGTGGCAAATGGAATTCAATCCAGAGAAGTGTGAGGTAATGCATTTGGGGAGGGCAAACAAGGCAAGGGAATACACAATAAACGAGAGGATACTGAGAGGTGTAGAGGAAGTGAGGGACCTTGGAGTATATGTCCACAGATCCCTGAAGGTAGCAGGACTGGTAGATAAGGTGGTTCATAAGGCATATGGAATGCTTTCCTTTATTAGCCGAGGCATAGAATATAAAAGCAGGGATGTTATGCTGGAACTGTATAAAACACTAGTTAGGCCACAGCTTGAGTACTGCGCACAGTTCTGGTCACCACATTACAGGAAGGATGTGATTGCACTAGAGAGGGTGCAGAGGAGATTTACGAAGATGTTGCCAGGACTGGAGAATTTTAGCTATGATGACAGATTGGATAGGCTGGGGTTGTTTTCCTTGGTTCAGAGGAGGCTGAGGGGTGATTTGATTGAGGTGTACAAAACTATGAGGGGCCTAGATAGAGTGGATAGGAAGGACCTATTTCCCTTAGTGGAGTGGTCAATAACCAGGGGGCATAGATTTAAAGTGATTGGTAGAAGGATTAGAGCAGAAATGAGGTAACATTTTTTCAACCAGAGGGTGTAGGGGGTCTGGAACTCACTGCCTGAGAAGGTGGTAGAGGCAGAAATCCTCAACTCATTTAAAAAGTATCTGGATGTGCACCTGAAGAGCCATGACCTGCAGGGCTACGGACCAAATGCGGGAAAGTGGGAGTGGCTGGGTGGCTCTTTTCTCAGCTGGCGCGGACACAATGGGCCGAATGGCCTCCTTCTGTGCCGTAAATTTTCTATAATTCTATGATTCTACCTTGTTAGAGGAAATAGAGTGACGTTTCTTTGCATCCAGGAGTCCTTTACCTTAATGTCGATGCTGTGTGCAAAAATGGAAAAATGTCACATTTCCCAGCACTGACATTACTTCCCTTCCCCAACTGTATCCTAATTCTTCCACCCATTGATAGCTTCAGACAGCTTATGGTTTTCAAAATCATACAGTGCAGAAATTACACAAAGACCTCAGGAAGCTTTAGATCATGTTTTTGCACTGCCACAATATACCTGTGAGGGCTAGAATTTTGAAAGTACTGCATATTAAGAAACAACTGCATGAATAGCCTACAATAATATTTGTTTTTTTTAAAAAGCATCTAGTATATGGTTACAGGAACACAAACATTTTGACAGTAGATGATGGTGGATAGGTTGGATTTCCGTAGTTCAACAGATTGACCAGCTTTCTGTTGACCTGTTATAATTTTCACCCTTCCAAATGATAATCCTTGTCTGTCCTCTCAGGTGAATGTAAAAGATTCAAAGAAGAACATGGGAGTTCTCCTGGTTGTCATGACCAATATTTATCCATCAGCTAACATCATTAAAAAAATAGATTATCTTGTCATTTATGTCATTGCTGTTTGTGGGATCTTACTGTGTGCAAATTGGCTGCCACGTTTCCTTACATGACTACAGTGACTACACTTCAAAAATATTTAATTAGCTGTGAAGTACTTTGCAAAGTCCTCGGATCATGCAAGTTGCTATATAAATGCAAGTTCTTTCTTTCTTATAGTACTAGAAAATAGTGGGACAAAGTACATCATCAAATTCATTTTTAAACATGACTAATTCATGCAATAACCTATATGATGCTGCTGCTCTGTGAAGTTAGAATTCTTGGATTAGCGACTAGGTTTGAGAAATATCGTGTTGAAATTTTTCCCCCAATTTTCTCTCTTACACTTCACCTCCACTTCTGAACACATACTCTTAAAACAAATATACTAGTTTTGGTGCTAACTTGATAGTATTGCTAATGGAATTGTTTCTTTTGGGAATGGAAAGCTTGCAGTGTGTTTTTTTCTTACATTTGTGAGGTGTCGATAAATCGGCAGTGGGACTCTTCACCATTCTTTCTCACCAGCTCCTGAAAATGTTCCATAGTTTCTGACAGACTGTTGTCCATTTTAAACATAATCCAGAACTCTGTTATCCAGTACCTGCAATGAAACCCATGTAACTATTATCTTTCAATAAAATAGAAGCAATAATGCCTATATTTTATTAATTTATAACAATTCATAGATTAATGTGGAGACACATTTCTCTGATTCATCCCATTGACGTACCTCACTAAAAACTATAACATTATTTATAACAGAAGAAAAACTCTATACAACGCCATCTCTATGAGTCCAGTTATAATACAGGTATGAGTCTCAGAACACTACCTACATAGTGTGATACAGGGTTGACAGAAAGGAATAACGCTGCCAGCTCCACATCACTCTCACCCCATTGAATGTTTTTAGCTTGGCGTCACATGCAATTATACTGCAGTTGATGTGAAGTCCAAGCTGTATGAGTCTACCCCCTGATGGTAGTCTCATACCTTTTGCTTTTAGTGTGGTTGGGAGTTAGATAGCTGATCTGATGTGTGACGTAAAATACATTGTTTATGGTTCCCTCTCTGACAGGAAAACAATACCTTCTATGTAACACACCCTCACTAATATTATACATCTCTAGCAGAAAAGCATTATGTACACCTTTCACCATTAAGACTGTGCCTCTCTTCTCCCCCTTTAGGTGCTTAGAATCCTACTTTGAGTTTGAATTATTTAATCAGGCCGTTGGTTCTGCAGACAGTCTCAGATGTTACCTGGTATTGGACTGTGGCTGTGCTTGGAACAAGCAGATGTGCTGTTCAAACATATCAGTCAGGCCTAATTTAGATCTACTTAAAATTTGAAAGCAGCTCATATCTGTTTGCTATTACATGCATTTCGTGTGGCAGCAAAGATGGCTATTTAGAAAGGTCAATGACTAGACATAGGACTGTACATTCCCATTTTTAATTTTTCAATAACTCATCAATTACATTGGCCTCATTTTATGATGTAAAATTTGATTTATTTAGATTTTTTGTTAATGCTGATTGATTTATTTCATTGTCTGCAACACATATAACAGTCAGTGCCCTCTTATAATATTACATGACTTAATTTTCAGCCAACGTAAATACACAAAGCACCAAGCAGTGCTTTAGCTTCTAGCCCATCAAAGTGAGGATTGCTGGAGCATTCATAATGCAATCTGCAAGCAGAGTTGCACAGTCACTGGTATACACAGCACCAACACCCAGGAACAATGAAGACTATGTTGATGTTTAAAAATTGTTCCTTACTGCCCTTCAGCATAAAGTTTATGTCTTAAAAAAAAAGCAGAAATTATTTTGAGATGGAGTAACTTTATAAAAAATGATAACTATATTTCCATTAAAAAGTTAGAGAGGAGTTATCTATCTGTGAAGGGGTTTGATAGAGCAGATAGAGTGGAACTGTTTCCACTGGCAGGAAGGACAATAACCAGAGGACACAGATTTAAGATAATTGGCAAAAGAACCAGGGGGGAGATGAAGAGACATTTTTTTACGCAGCAAGTTATGATCTGGAATGCACTGCCTGAAAGGGTGGTGAAAGCAGATTCAATCGTAATTTTCAAAAGGGAATTGGATATATACTTGAAAGGGAAACATTTACAGAGCTATGGGAAAAGAGCAGGGAAGTGGGACTAATTGAATAGCTCTTTCAAAGAGCCGGCACAGGCACAATGGGCCGAATGGCCTCCTTCTGTGCTGTATGGTCCTATAATCTTATATGGACTTCTTAATACTGCAGCCTTCCTTACATGTACCAGTTCAACTGGAATGAGAGAGGGAAATTGATCAAATAAGTGCTTACTTCTATCTAACACTTTACAGATTACTTATTGATCTGTCATTTGAATTATTAGCACTGCATTGGACCTTGTAAAATAACATATTTCTCAAGTAAACTGTAGGTTCAAGAAACAGCTAAGTGTAAACTGCACAGGAAAAAAAATTCAAGAGCTTCTCTCATTTTCAATAAAGCATTTGCAAAACTAAACCACATTCTTTCGAACTGAACCCAAATTGAGATGTGCAGCTTCTGCAGATAGTCACTTTGCTTATTGTCTTTTCATAGTTGTGGTTGCTATTTCCAGGAAAAGCCTCACCTTATAAAGTAACAGATCTTCAGGCAGGTTGAAGCACAGTTTTGTTCTAAAGCATTCTGATATGTAGGTCAGCATTAAGGAAAACAGTTCTCATTTGAAGTGTCCAAGAATCATGATTTATATTCAACAGGAGTATTACTGAGACCAGTATGAATGGCTTCTTCTATAAGACCATTGCTGAATAAGGTAGCCATTTATGGTTCACTATAGGATGTCTTGTCTCTCCTCTTGTACTTAACACATATCTCAAATATCACATCACCACTGCCAAAGTTTCTCTAAAATGCAGTTTCAGCTTTCCAATGGTGAAGGTAATGTAGTTGGTTATCTGCGATGTTAAGATCTATTTAAAAGCATTCATTAAAAAAAAAATCAATATTTTAGCAGGTCACAACCCTAGATCTGTCTGAAATCATGTACCATTATCAGTTACACATGCTGATCAAAGAAAATGCCTTTCATGCTGAGTATGATTCATAAGGATTAATGAGAGTAGTGACATTTATTTACTTGTATGGCTGGTCAGTTTTAATTTGTCTTTGAGACTTTCTCTTTATTCAGCGGTGCAGTTGATGTCCCTTCCCCCTTCATTGTTGGGCAGGAAGTTGAGCAACAAGACCATGTTACAATATCCCCTCTGAAATTAAATAGAGCATTTGGGTGCAAATTATCTTCAAGCAGAATGACACAACAGATGTCAGTGCCAGCAACATCTCAAACTCTTTCACAATACACCTGAATTATTGAAATTAGTTATTGAACACTATTTGAACATTCACTCAAAATAAAAGTTTGTTCAATACCAGTATTGGTAAACGTTACTATTCACAAAGCGGGTTTTATAGCCTGAACCAGCAGCCCACCTATAATTTTCTTGTTCAACACCTATTACAGTTTTAGGGCTCTCTGGTAGGTTTTGTTGGATACTTGATGGGTAAGCGTATAGCCAAGTATGGAATGAGCCCTACAGAACAGGCCAGCCCCAGGTATGGATTGTGCTGATTTCAGCTGGGCAATAGTGAGGTTGCAACGTAGGATCTTGTGTCCTTGGGCTAGAAAGGAGAAAATCATCTGGGCTTTGCGCTTCTGATCATGTGAATCACTGTACAGCGATCCCTGATGGAACATGTGCATTTTTGGACATTGGATGTAACCAATTAGCCTGCTGATGTTCTCTGTACTGTCCAGGCTCACAAAGAAGCAATTGCCACTTCTGCAAGGTCCCAAAGAGTTATTAGTGACTGTAGAATTATACCCATAGTGAGTTATGACCTTCAGAGGTGGTGGAGGGGGGTACAGAAAAGTGGGGGGACAAAGATTTGTCTTCAGAAATGTTTGATAGGCATGATATGACAAAGTATAATTTTACAAAGTGATCTAGTGATTTGACTAAATCACATCAGCTTTCAATCCCCAGGGTCAAAACTGTCTATGATTTTATAACATTTATCTTCTCAGACAGGTGAAAATGTCTGCACTGTGGGTTTATTTCCTTTGCAATCTGGAATGAGAGCAACAGGAAAAAAAAATCTTTGTTTTAACATGATGCGTGTCATATAAACCATTATCATGCAGTGTCACTCATATTGAGTGCTTCACTATGATTAGAAGCATTGGTGCGTCCTTTTTAAGTATCTGGGAAGCTTTTCATCTCTCTACAAGCCTGCTGTTCATTCTGTGGGATGACAGACTAATTATCATAATGGTTAAGGTAGCTTTTGTTGCCTAGGTTATTTTAAACACTGCCTTATTGATTAGAGTCTATTTTTGAATAAAGTTTCAATCTTGCAATTGGATAGAGTGCTAGAGAAACATTAGAATGTGCTTCCATAGTGCTCGAGGGGCCGTATGGCCTACTCCTGCTCCTATTTCTTACATTCTGTAGTGTTGGAAATGTTAAGAGTTTATCAGAAATAGGAGTAATTTATAATGCATATGCATTTGGCAAAGGCATGCTAGAATTCCTCTTCCTTATTCAAGCACTTTCAGGTGGTATTATTATACACAATAAAATTCTAATAGATATAAGATTATAACACTGCCTCTGTTGTAAGACTCCTGTAGGATTGCCAACTATCCAGCTTTGGCCGGGACAGTCTAGTTTTTGAGTGAGTTCTCCAGAAGTTTCTTAAATTTAAAGCAGACGTCAATAGTTTGTTTTTTTAATGGAAGTCTATTTTTCCCACTTAATCCTGGAACTCCCTAACAGCACTGTGGGAGAACCTTCACCACACAAACTGCAGCGGTTCAAGAAGGCAGCTCACCACCACCTTCTCAAGGACAATTAGGGATGGGCAATAAATGCTGTCCTTGCCAGTGACACCCACATCCCATGAACGAATATTTTTTAAAAATCATGTTCAGTCGCATTATCACTGAAGACTGGTTTAGATGAGCTAAGTGGCTGTCATTATTTTGAGCTGGGATCAGCATCCTCCCTGTCACTCTGATACAATTAAAACTTTAGTACTAACCTGGACCTGGTTACTTATATGCTTTGAACCCCATTATATGCACGACGAACTGGATGGAGACTGCTTAAAATGTTTTCATGTGAGACCTTTGCAGTCTGCAGAGAGAGATGATCTTAATCCCATTGGTCTAGTAATTCAAACCAAGATCTCAGAGGTGAAAAGATTATGTTGTAATGCACTGCATCATCCAGTTGGTCTGTATTTTTTGGAATATTTATGTTACAATGAATGCTGTTGATATCATCAGGGAAACTCAGCTGGTGAAGTTTCTGGGGTTGACAATACCAGGGAGTTAAACTGGAATAAGTAGAGAGGCAGTCATCTACTGATGGGCCCAGCTTCAACTGTGAACATTAGTCTTGCTCTCTCACACAGTCAGACTCTGGAGCTTCTCCAAGCATGTTCTTTGAGGAAGAAATCTATCTTTGTTGTTTCAATAAAAATATTCAAAATAAAACAGATAGAAGTATTCAAAAGGATGTGACAGTAATGATAATTCTTTTGTCACTGGATTTTAAAAGGATGACATTTGCTGTTTAAGAAAACATTATTTAAAAATTATTGTACTGAAAACAGAATATTATCTCAGAATTAAGAAAGAGCAACATGAAACTGACTATAGAGATAAAAAATAAAAACCTCAAACACTGGAGACACTGACTAAGATGACCTTTTAACAGTATACAGCACTTTAGGCATCTTTTCAGTATTTTAAAATTTATTCACAGGCTTTCAAGTTACTAAGATTGTCGATTAATTTTAATCATTGACAAAGCAAATATCAAAATCCAAGCCATGGTCCCAATAACCTACCCTGCACCTATGCTGCCCCTTATCCAAATCTGGACTTGGCAAAAGGTGGAATTCTAGGCTCCTGCATCATTTTTCCTGTTTATTATTATTTAATGGGCATTTATCACATCGAATACTTTTCAGAATACACAAAATGCCTGGCTCTCTCACAGGCTTAGTGATGATTAAAATGGAGCATGTTCCAAATCCCCAAACCAGCTTTATTTGAATTATGAAGTATACACTTTTTTTAATGGAGGTTTAAAGTATTGGGTAAAATATTAAATAAATTGCAAATTGGTAACTTGTTTGGGATGTCACTGTAAATCGGCCTTTGACCTCCAAGTGCATGCATTAATTAGTAAGAGTTTATGGAGATTTATATAATGAATACTCTATCTTTGTATACATTAAAGGGAAATTCTATAAACTATTAATGTTTTGATTTATATAGTTTTATTAAGCTCTGGTGAATTAAAAAAAGAAAATCACAGCAAATAAATTTATTTAAAGACGATCCTTCATTTGCAATAACAAAACACATAAGGACCCCCTGAGATGTCCAATATAGTTTCAGTGAAGCTGCGACATTAACACTGAGTTGACCATTTGTAAGTGATGAGATTCTGAGATGATATATAACTGCTGTAACCTACGAATAGATTACCATTTGGAATGGTGAGAATGGGGGCTCCCAGTCTATTGCATAAGTATACAATGTGTGCAAAGACTGCAAAATTAAGGGCTGAAATGAAAATTATCCTATTGCTACAGACTCCATAGAGGGAGGATGGGTTTCACCAGGAGGGAATGAGGCAAAGTTTACTTTAGAGTGAATGCATAATTTCATAAAACGTTTATTTATTTTACTTTAGTTAATCCACAAAGAAAATCTTCTCTATCAAACACAGGAGAAATGACACAAAACCCTTAAACATATGGGGCTATCAATCTGCTTTTCACCGACACGAAGGCAAAAAATAATGAAATATTAAAAATTAAACCTTAAACTAAAACACTAATAGCTTTATTTCAATCCGGATGCAATAGTACTGGTATATGAGATACATTTGAAAGTGATATGAGTAAAACATATGCTGACTAATGAAATTGAACTTTCACTACTAAATAATGTGATTGTTCTTATATTAAACAGAATAAATAAAGTAATCCAGCAACAGTTTGCTTTTATATTCAAGAAAGGAAGAATACGCCTTCAGCTTTTTATTTCAGAACTGAAAAAGAATTTTGACGATTGAGTATTTAAAACAAAATTAATCTTATTCTGCGGACCGGCCATCCTGTTTAACATTAATGGTTTACCCTCCAGACGTACTGTTACACTGCAGTGGTGATGCCTGCTTTGCAGCTCAATTGGTATCGCAGCAAAAGGATATAGTGTGATGAGCTTCTGCAGCAGCTCTGTGGATGATATGATGAAGCGGTGCATGGTCAGAGTCACATGCAGCAGATAGCTGCTTCGACACAGGTTCCCGTCTGCATCTGTCGGAAGGGGAAAGTTAGCAGACTGTTCAGTGACACAGAAATCGAACAGCGACTTGTTAATCTCTTCACTCTCCCATTTTATTTGTGCAAACACTCTTATTTGCCTGCAGTAATGAAGTCTTTGAATTTAACCTTGATTATTTTGCTAATGTATTCTTTCATCATAGTCAATATGCTGTGCATACTCGTAATTTCATGCACAAACCGTTTGGAGAATGGGAGCTGGAAAAATTTCACTGGCTGTGCTAAAAAGTCAGAGACATTGAAATCAGTCAACGCCAATAGTGCAATACGGGCTGATATCAAATTGGCCGCTCGTTTTACACTGTTTAGCGCTACTGGAGTTGGCCAATTTCACCCCTAGAAGTACAAGGTGAAGTACATGATTAGAAGGGACTCCGAAAGAGAGGGGGCCTTGATTTGTCCCCACCCTGTGCACAAAGTTCCTATTTTTATGGGGCTTTGTGCAACATCTATTAGAATCGCCATTTTGTTATTCAAATACATGATTGACCAAAGCTATTGTGATGGGGAGGATTGTAGCCACAGCTCAGGAAAGCCAGCTTCCCATTAATATAAAAATCAGTTGCGAACTCAGTTTTGGAATTTTACTCATTTGGGGACAGGAGTCATTTTCTTATTTCTTTACATATATATATATATTTTAAAATTGGCACAGCATAGTGACCATGCTACCAAACAACACTCTGCTTTGTTGCATCACTGTGGGTTCAAGGATCCCAGAGATGGCATAGGATTTTCATACCCTCGTCTACTTTGACCCATCCCGAAAAGCTTCAACATACAGAGTAAAACAGGTCCATTAGTGCTGGTACAAAAGTACCATGTCAAAGGGCCAATCCAATTGAGCAAAGTCTTGTCACATGTAGAATGTAAGATCAGACCCAATGTCATTGAGTTCTTCAAGAGTTTTAGCTGTTCCAAGAGCAGGACTTGTTATTAAACAAAGCACCATACAATCTATTTGGTTAATTATCTGGGCAAGCAAACCTTCTCTTGTTAATGAGCACTTTTTTAATAAAAAACTGGAATACCTGGTGTATTGGTTATGCAACATGGCTGGCCAGCTGGCTGGAAAAACATCAGTCACATAATAACATCTCAGCCCCAGTTTTATAGGATACAACTACTGGTGTTAAAGTGCTACTTATGTAGTGAGTTTTATAGTACCTCTAGTAATCTCTATAAGAAAATGGTTAATTGCTCCTCATTTAGTATAAAGGGAATTTCTTGTGCTGAATGTATATTAGCAAAGAAAATTTTCAGTTATGAAATTCTAGTATTACACTAGTCACTACCAAAACACCTGAATTTTTTTTAGGCACCAAACATCTTTATGTTTCCATAGCCCTGGAATTATTGACTAAAGAATTGGCAGTTAGCCAAAATGATCGATTTTAGTTTATATTTATTTCAAACTTCCCTATCTTGTTGCTTAGACTTAATTCTCTTCACTTGTGAAAAATCTGTTTGTCTTCCTGGTTGGCTACTTTTGTTGTGATTTGGTTGCCTCCCCTTTAACCCCAATGATTATGCCTCCAATTGGTAAATCAGAGGTTTGTTTCAGGAACCTCTTTATCTCGATACAGAGCAGGCAAATTTCAGAAATTATTTTCTGAGATTATTGGGGCAGTGAATGAACCCTGACCTCATCCTCAGTGCTCAATAAAGATGTTTGGTATCTAAAAAAAATTCAAATGTTTTGGTAGATATTTGAGCAAAGAAAGTATTTCATACCTTTTATGTACTATAGAAAATGGCAAAATTAGGACACAAACCGAACTCAGAAACTATGGAGAATCTATAAATTAAATTGGACGGAAGCATTTGATGGACTGCACAGCTTTTTGAGATTTACTTTACTTTTTACTCCCTTCCCCCATCATCTTTGACTGCAGACACATTAAACTTCAGCAAAATATGCACACGCTTCATGTCCCAGACAGGTCCAGAACATCTTCCCGGGGCTTTCTGTTGGGTTACCAAATACATAAATAAATAGTAAAACTTCTGGTAAATATAACCTAAATACTTAGGGAAGATGAAAATTACTTGGGGTTCCAATTCCAATGAGCCAGCTGGAAAGTGGGACTTTGGATGAGGACACAATCAGGCTTGGCTATGATTTCTCTTCCAACTTCAATGATCTTGCACATAAATCATTATTTGATGTGTTAACAATAATGGAAGGCTGCCACAGTTCATGGAACTGTACCCTAGCATGACTCTGACAGGGGTTGGAAGCAGAATCTTGGCTGATTTTCCCTTCTCTAACTTAAGGTTGCTGAAATGACTACCACAACAAGCGGTGCCTTTACAGTCATTCAGGGAGCTGAATTTCTTTCATATGCTTAATTTAAATTTTCAATGAAACATTTTAATCCAGAAAGGAATAAAAGACATTGTAGAAGATTTTAGGTAGAAAGTGACCCAACTGCAGCAAATGCAATTTTACAATGTGATTTAATGTCATGGTCTGTCGCTACTGTGGATAGTTTTCAAACTATTTTTGAAATCTATAAAAATAGTAATTTTGTAGAATTCTGTTAAATTTCTTTGACGGAAGTGCACTCTGAACATTGAGCTGAACAAATTAAATTTGTGAAAATCAAGCCTCAAAACCAAGTGTATAAAGTTCTTTTGCAAGTGGTTTGTAGGAAGACTAACGTGATTTTTAGACAGTGAACACCATTCGCAGTTTAAATTAATTTTTAGACTGAATGTGTACAACATATGTACCAAACTGGATCAGTCCTGACAAAATGGTGAAAACTGGATCAAATATGTTTTGAAAAGAAGAAACCAATCCACTCTCAATTAAAAAAAAATATTGAAAGTAACTCTTTGGTTTGCTCTGGCTTACTTTGTGAAATTAAGAATTCTATTTTTGGAAGAAGGATATTTTTAAGAGTCCTATCCTGAGTTAATGCTCACAATCACATCCTTGTTACAGTACATTAGCTGCTCCAGGCGTCTTGTAACCTGGTGCTTGGGGTGGTTCTGTTAGGATTGGTCTGTGGCTGCAACTGCAAAACTATGTAATTGGCTCCATGTAACCACTATTTTACAAATGAATAATTACTTAGACTTATTGTCAGCTCCAAAAATGTTGACCATACCCGTAACCTTTGATTGGGAGTGGGGAGTTTATCAAACCAGGCAGTTGGACTACATGCTTCACTTCAGCAGTCACCGAATGAAGGGACACTGTAATCTAGTTATAAGCCAGTGAGGAGCTTTGAGCGCCATTTTTACTTGGGGAGGAAGAAGAGTTATGAATCAGCTCTGTCATGATGGTATAATATGCGAGTGCCACGTTGATGGATTTTAATATGATTTCCATGATCACATTGTATATTTGTTAACAAAAAGAGTACCTGATATTATTTCATAAAGTTACTGCTTCTTGAGCACTGTCACTGATAAAATATTTTTAAAAATGCAAAAATAAATTGTATGGATCGGGATAAAAATACTGATGGATAGATTGGCATATTCTGGATTTGCACTAATTAGTTGACAATCTAACTCAATGTACCAAAAAGTTGCAAAATTTAGTAATAACTACATGATCCACACTGCTGTATAAAATATCCAGCAATGTGTTATAGAAGGTGCAGCAAAAATATAAACTACAATATGTAGAATTGTATCATTTCTGAACATCATTTGAACTTTAAAGTTTTTTAGAGCCTTGAACTGAGTGCTGCATTTGTTTTATTCTATATGAAGGTATGAATAAGATTTCTTGTTTTGTCAAGGTTGTGCTGGCTGAGATTCTGGTGGCACAGCTTAATGGAGAGTGAGAGTCAGTGGAAGCCTGAGTATCACAGTGTGGGAGTGGATTGGCTGTCACTGTTGCATAAGTGATGTCACGTGACTCATGCTAGGTCACTGTATTTCTATTTTTGCAATGAGACTGAGAGTGCAGTACCTTGCTTTTCATTAAAATTAACATGGCCTTTTTTTTGTTTTTCACGTCTGCTGTACTAGAGAATGAAAGAGAGAACATTTTTGCAAATCTCTGTTCTATGTGCTGGGCTTCACTCTATAATTCTAAGAACAGATTATTAACAATAAAAGTCATACAGGTTTCTCTAAAACCTTGAGATGTATCCAAAGATAATAAGAAAAAAATCCTTTTTAGTGTAAGTGCATGATTGTAATAACCCTACTTGTCATGATTCTGCTTTTAAAGATCAACAATTTTGTTAATGCAAGTTGTCTGCACTTTATTATAGTTGATGTGCAGTATCATCTTGCTTCATCCTCAATAAGCATCATCTTTTATATCTTTATATGTGCCGCTTAGGAATGTTCCTTTCTGATGGTTTCAACCCTCGATTATACCATTACATAGAATCTACATCACAGAAACAGGCCATTTGGCCCAACTGGTCTATGCCGGTGTTCATACTCCACACAAGCCTTCTCCCACTCAAATTACCTCTTCCCACCCTGCCGCCCCCCTCCCCCCCGCCCCATATCCCTCTATTCTTTTCTCCCTCATGTATGCATCAAGCCTGCACTTAAATACATCATTGCTATCTGCTTACCGATTCCATTTATCAGTTTCTGTGTAAAGAAATTCCTCCTAAATTCTTTATTTGATCTATTACTGGCTATCTTATATTTATGACTTTTGTTTTGGGCTCACCACTAAGTGGAAACAGTTTCTCCATGTCCACCTTATCGAACCCCTTCATAATTTCAAAGGCATTTATCACATCTCCTGTTAGTCTTCTCTTTTCCAGAGAAAAGAGCCCCAGCCAGCTCAATCTTTCCTGATAGTTACATCCTCTCAATTCTGGCAACAACCTTGTAAATCTTTTCTTGACTTTTTCCATTGCTTCAATATCCTTTTTGTAACATGGACCAGTCTGCGCACAATGCTCCAAGTGTGGTCCAACCAAGGTTCTATATAAATTTAACATTACCTCTCTGCTTTTGTATTCTATTCCTTTAGAAATGAACCCCAGTATTTTGTTTGCACTCTTTATAGCCTTATCAACTTGTGCTGCTACTTTTAGCAATTTATGTATCTGTATTCCCAGATCTCTTTACTCCTCTACCGCATTTAGTTTCTTACTTTCCAAATAATAAATGACCTTCTTATTCCTCCTACCAAAATGAACCCTTTCACATTTTGCTATATCAAATTTAATTTGCCATTTATTCGCCCACTCTGCAAGCCTGTTTATGGATTCCAATATTTTGGTGCAAGCTTCCACATTATTAGCTATACGCCCCCAATTTGGTATCATCTACAAATTTCAACACCAACCTCCAATTCCTGAATCAAAGTCATTTATGTAAATTGTAAGCAACTGTGGTTCCAGCACGGATCCCTACCGAACAGTCTGAGAAACCTCCCTTAACTCTTACCCTCTGTTTTCTATTTTGTAGATATCTTTCAGTCTATTCTTCTGCCTGGCTCCTGACTCCACATGCCCTGTTCTTTATCATGAGTCGCTTATGTGGCTACTTATCGAAGGCCATCCGAAAGTCCATGCATACGACATCCATTGCATTGCCCTTGTCTACTCCTTACCCCAGCCCTGCTGAGGAAACCTGGCCAACAAACTGGACAGAGCTGGAGATGAAAGTCATTGCTCATCTTGGGCACAGGATAGGATTACTCTGACTGCTTTCTTACAGGGGTAGAATGCTAGTCATAAACCAACTGGTGGCCGTTATATAATGGTCACCTTGATCCCTCCCCCTGAATCTGTCGCTAAGATCCAGAGGAAGCTCATTGACATCTCCTGGGACAAAAGAAAGCACTGCGTCTCGGCTGCGAATCTGAGGAGAGTTCTCCCCGGTGTCCTGGCCAATATTTGTCCCTCAACCATCATCACTAAAACAGATTTGTAGCCATATATCTCATTGCTGTTTGTTGGACCTTGCTGTGTGCAAATTGGCAGCCGCATTTCCTACATTACAACTGTGACAACACTTCAAAAGTACTTAATTGGCTGTAAAGCATTTTGGGATGTCCTGAGTTAGTGAAAGGTGCTATATAAATGCAAGTTCTTTCTTTCTTTTAAGGAAGACAGTCAGGCGTTGGTGTGCATTTGGACCCTAGGGTCCAACTTTCCATCTTCAGACCCTGCAGAGATACCCATATGTGGAAGTTCCTCCAAAGTGACGTGTGCTGACGATGTTTTTCTTCCGCCAGAAGGAGGGTGCACAAGGCACTGGTAGGGCCACACCTTGAGTACAGTGTCCAATTTTAGTTTCCATTCTACAGCAAGGATATCAAGGCTGTGCAGAAAAAACCTACCAAACTGATACCTAGTTTAATGAATCTGAGCTATAAAGAAAAATTGGAAGAATCTGGGATTGTTTAATCTAGAGAAAATAAGGTTTGGGGGAGATATTCTATAAGTATTCAAGATCCTTGAGGGAATAGATAAATTAAACCCCATAATATGTTTGAAATTACTACAAAATCTGGACTGGGGGCCACAGGCAAAAGCTTTTAAAGACGAAAAATGCAGACAGTCTAGATTTAATTACAGTATGCAGAGGGAGGTTAACATGTGGAATGGACTGGCCAGAGAGGTAATGGAGGCAGATAGTGTGGGAAAAAATGAATTGAGAATTGGAAAATTATTTGAGGGACTGGGTGATTGAGAACTATTAGTTTAAGGGACTGGCCAGATGTAGTTCTGAGCCTTTTCTGTTCCAATACTTTCCTATGTTCCTATGTTAATTTTCAGTTATCATAGAAGGTGTTTATGGCTGTAATTTTCCTTAAAATAATCAGGCAAACTACTTACTGCAGTTTCTAGCATAAGCTAAATATTCTAACATCTGAACAAACTTAAATGTACCTTAAAAGTATCAGCCTTGGCTCAGCCGGTAGCACTCTCATCGCTGAGTCAGAAGGTTGTGGGTTCAAGTCCCACTTCCGAGACTTAAGCACAAAATCTTCAGTGTAGTACTGAGGGAGTGCTGCACTGTCAGAGGTGCCATCTTTTGGATGAGACATTAAACCTAGGTGAGACATTTGCCCTCCCAGGTGGGCGTAAAAGATCCCTTGGCACTATTCGAAGAAGAGCAGGGGAGTTCTCTTTGGTGTTCTGGACAATATTTATCTTTCAACCAACATCACTAAAACAGATTATCTGGTCATTATCTCATTGCTGTCAGGGGGACCTGGCTCTTTGCAAATTGGCTGCCACATTTCTTACAGTGATTACATTTCAAAAGTACTACATTGGCTATAAAGCACTTTGGGACATCCTGAGGTCGTGAAAGAAACTTTATAAATGCAAGTTCTTTTTAAATGATTTTTTTTCACCTTTCATTAGTATGGATTCCCTGACCTGCAAACGTTGATTTGAATCTCTTCTCTGACTTACGTACATGGAGTCTAACCACCTCCCCTTGACATACACCAGCATTACCATCGCCGAATCCCCCACCATCAACATCCTGGGGGTCACCATTGACCAGAAACTTAACTGGACCAGCAATATAAATACTGTGGCTACAAGAGCAGGTCAGAGGCTGGGTATTCTGCGGCGAGTGACTCATCTCCTGACTCCCCAAAGCCTTTCCACCATCTACAAGGCACAAGTCAGGAGTGTGATGGAATACTCTACACTTGCTTGGATGAGCTCCAACAACACTCAAGAAGCTCGACACCATCCAGGACAAAGCAGCCCGCTTGATTGGCACCCCATACACCACCCTAAACATTCACTTCCTTCACCACCGGCGCACAGTGGCTGCAGTGTGTACCATCCACAGGATGCACTGCAGCAACTCGCCAAGGCTTCTTCGACAGCACCTCCCAAACCCGTGACCTCTACCACCTAGAAGGACAAGAGCAGCAGGCACATGGGAACAACACCACCTGCACGTTCCCCTCCAAGTCACACACCATCCCGACTTGGAAATATATCTCCGTTCCTTCATCGTCGCTGGGTCAAAATCCTGGAACTCCCTTCCTAACAGCACTGTGGGAGAATCTTCACCACACGAACTGCAGTGGTTCAAGAAGGCGGCTCACCACCACCTTCTCAAGGGCAATTAGGGATGGGCAATAAATGCTGGCCTCGCCAGCGACGCCCACATCCCATGAACGAATAAAAAAAAATACAACTAAACCCTAACCAGCCACTATTCACAATCAATCATTTTTACTAGTAGTTGTTAGAGTTCAGGCTTTTTTCCAACACCAAAAAAGGTCAGTTTCCATGAGTGGACTAAGGGGGTGAATTTCCATGGGGATTCTCCTGCTGGTCCACCATAACTACTATTTTACTACAGTGTAATGCTGCGGTGTGTGATACGGACCATCGGGTTGTTTGTGTCTGAGTCACAGTGCCCGGTTATGTTATGTAGCTGTTTTCAGTTTGTTTATGCATACGTGGTTGAGATCCTTTGTTACCATGGAATGTGCAGGGAAAGAGCCCACACATCTATATTAGAGCAATTAACATCCAAGGGGAAATATGAGTAGTGTCATTATTAATCAATAATTGCTTCAAGTCTGGGGGTGGCTGTCAGTCAGGTGCACCAGAGAGCACAAAATTCAGCTCCCCATCTACCTGTTTCTGGAAACCATATTCTAAAAACCATATTTTAAAAAAAATATATGATGATTTTTATTTCCAGTAGAAGAAAATAAACCTTTTTAACAGGTTCAAAAGCAATACAAGCCAGAAATTACTGTTGGCGATATAAGTGGATGATATTCATGTTGATATTCATCTATTCTTTTAATTCTGTTAACCTATTTATTTAGATTTTATCCTGTATAGTTGTATTGAAGTCTGTATAACTAGCTTTATTTTCATATTTAAAGTATCTATTACCCTGTGTGAAGAAATTTATTTTTGGCTTGAAAGGCAGAATTACAGTAGGCTTCAAAATGCCTGAAATGCATAAAAGAAAATGTGAACAACCAAAACTTTCTAGGGGACAAGCTCCCAAATTTCCCTAGAAAATAAATCTCACATTTTAAGCACTTGCATGCCCCTTCAGTAATTTCTAGATCCACCATTGCCGCAAACTTCTCTTCTATGTACTTCAGGATTTCCCCCCCTATAATAAACGTGACCAAATACAGCCCCCACCAGTTACAGCGTCCCTGCTTATCCTGGACTGTTGCCTATATTGGGCAAATGGAGCTAACTATTTGCTATTTCCATAGGCGTCAATTACAAAGGCGCCACTTAATCCATATTAAATGTGCTGGCCATATTGGGCAGTTCAAGCAGCTGTTGCACAATCTCTTTACCATCCCGGTTATTCCCTATTTCCCGTCACAAAGCGATGGGGACTGTATTGGGTACAGCTGTGGCACCACCTGCCCATGTCTCACCACTTTCAGTGCAACTCCTCATCTTTACATCTCATAAGTCCTATATTCAGGGCTATTTTTGAATTGACAGTTTTGATGGGGCTGTGTCAGCTTTTGTGAAGCTATTGGCCAGTTTTTAACAGGTTTCTAAGTTGGCATGCATGAGCCACCAGCAAGGGACAAGGCAGTACAGATTGCAGTTGCAATCTGGTCAATAAATCTGTCTCTAGAGGCCACCTGTTGAAAACACTTTGTCTGCCTGTTGGTTGATGTTGACATACTGGAGCAATGGTAAGGGCCTTTAGAATCATTGTGCACAAAAGCTTTTTTTCCAGTTCCAAAAATATCAAAATGCAGTTTCCATCTGATCTCCTGTTCCCATCAGCTCAGGGTCTCTGGGCCACCTTAATAGGAGGAGCATTCAAGCTTCATGATCCTGACGCAATCTAGGGGTAAGGAGACTTTGGTGAAAGCTGTCTGGAGTTGAATATGTGCTGCATGGGCCAAATTGTCTCTGTCTCACCTGGGACTTCTACAACTGAGGAACTCCATAGTGAACCAGAGATGTGAAAGGGATGTTGCAATTTTCCTGTATTTTATATCTTTCAACGGGAGTGTCCAAACTTTCTGTCTTCACTGGCTACTTAGTTGAGTACCAGGAAACCTTGTGGGTCGTAGAAAGTTTAAATGAATGTTCCCATTAATTGTCATATATCTTAAGCTGCCAGTGCTAACAGATCATGGTGTTTACATTTAGAATTGATCACCAATGAAATCAACGCTGAACATAGGTATTTCTAAACCTCATGCCTGCAAGATTCAAATGGGAGAAACCAATGGAGTAAGAAACACAAATGCAATTAGAAAGTGAGTTGCAGAGGCGTTATGGACCAGATGCCTAAGGAGTTTGGTCTGCATATGGTCTGTGGGCCGTAGTTTGGACACCATAGTTTTTTAGCCTGAAAGCATCTCTGGATGGTAATCTGTTTTTATATAAAAAGCAAACATGACACTGCGATCCTGTTAGTGCAGTTGAAAATATTCAAGTGTAAAACAACACAATTAATAGGTGTGGTGGCACAGAGTTGCAAGATGCTGGTCAGAATCCAGAGGTATCTGTGTGGGAAGTTTCTTATCTTGGTCAGGTTGCCGAAGGGGCAAAGGCTAAGTTTTCACCATGAGGAAGAGAGGGAAAATTGGCAGATAAGTCATTATGGGCCCCACTGGCATATCGCCTGATGACCAGACCAAGTTTGGCATCAGCAGAAACTTGGAAAGATCTCGCCTTCACAGGTATGAAATGCTGTAAGAAAGGAGGACAGATTAATGGTGCAAAGCCATTTTTACAATATTAATTGTAATTTGTCACCTTTTTTTTATTCGTTCATGGGATGTGGGCGTCGCTGGCGAGGCCGGCATTTATTGCCCATCCCTATTTGCCCTTGAGAAGGTGGTAGTGAGCTGCCTTCTTGAACCGCTGCTGTCCGTGTGGTGACAGTTCTCCCACGGTGCTATTAGGAAGGGAGTTCCAGGATTTTGACCCAGCGACGATGAAGGAACGGAGATATATTTCCAAGTCGGGATGGTGTGTGACTTGGAGGGGAACGTGCAGGTGGTGTTGTTCCCATGTGCCTGCTGCTCTTGTCCTTCTAGGTGGTAGAGATCGAGGGTTTGGAAGGTGCTGTCGAAGAAGCCTTGGCGAGTTGCTGCAGTGCATCCTGTGGATGGTACACACTGCAGCCACTGTGCACCGGTGGTGAAGGGAGTGAATGTTTAGGGTGGTGGATGGGGTGCCAATCAAGCGGGCTGCTTTGCCCTGGATGGTGTCGAGCTTCTTGAGTGTTGTTGGAGCTGCAATCATCCAAGCAAGTGGAGGGTATTCCATCACACTCCTGACTTGTGCCTTGTAGATGGTGGAAAGGCTTTGGGGAATCAGGAGGTGAGTCACTCACCGCAGAATACCCAGCCTCTGACCTGCTATTGTAGCCACAGTATTTATATGGCTAGTCCAGTTAAGTTTCTGGTCAATGGTGACCCCCAGGATGTTGATGGTGCGGGATTCGGTGATGGTAATGCCATTGAATGTCAAGGGGAGGTGGTTAGACTCTCTCTTGTTGGAGATGGTCATTGCCTGGCACTTGTCTGGCGTGAATGTTACTTGCCACTTATGAGTCCAAGCCTGGATGTTGTCCAGGTCTTGCTGCATGCGGGCTCGGACTGCTTCATTATTTGAAGGGTGGCGAATGGAACTGAACACTGTGCAATCATCAGCGAACATCCCCATTTCTGACCTTATAATGGAGGGAAGGTCATTGATGAAGCAGCTGAAGATGGTTGGGCATAGGACACTGCCCTGAGGAACTCCTGCAGCAATGCCCTGGGGCTGAGATGATTGGCCTCCAACAACCACTACCATCTTCCTTTGTGCTAGGTGTGACTCCAGCCACTGGAGAGTTTTCCCCCTGTTTAATAATCAACTGCACTTCTGTTGTTAAAGCAACTATATGTAATTTACTGTTGACCAACTAACCAATGATTGATAGTTTTTCTCTTGCAAAGATAATGCTGAAGTGCATGGGGATAAAATTAGGTTTTTAAAGACTTCAAGTCCTGCAGGGAAAAGAGTTGTGAAAAAGAATGTAAGGAGTCTTACAACACCAGGTTATAGTCCAACAGTTTTATTTGAAAATCACAAGCTTTCGGAGGCTTTCTCCTTCGTTAGGTGAAGCTGTTGGACTATAAAACTGTTGGACTATAACCTGATGTCGTAAGACTCCTTACATTTGTCCACCCCAGTCCATCACCAGCATCTCCACATCATGAAAAAGAATAGCTTTTAGGAAAGTTGCCAACTGATTAGTGATGGTGTCTGGCAGTAAGAATGTTTACTTTGATCTGTGCACTGGCTGGGAATCATCTATATTTGGCATAATGTTTCTGTCATCAGCTTTAATCAGCTGATTTCTTACATCCTGTGAATCTAATATCACTAAGAAAGAAACTAGCTGTCCCACCCAATTAGTCTTCCCCATGTGCAATTAATCTGAATATATATTGCAATTTTTATTCTTATCAAGGTGTTATTACTGGGGAGTGGAACTCTTCCCATTTTTAGCACCCAGTCTCAGCACCAAGTTAATATAGTCCTGTATTCAATAAAGGAATAACATCACTGGGGGAAATGAGTGTGAATAACCACAGATGCTATTATTGCTGAGCACAAGTATTGTGTATGGCAGTCTCTGCTTCAGGTTAAATTCTCGGTTCACTCCTTCCTAAGGTACTAACCCCTTGCTGAGGTGCAGTTCCCATGATTAATTTGTACCTTTTGATAATGAGCGTGAGCAAGTTATTTGAAATCAGGAAGCATCGCATGTAAGCATCGCACATACCTCGCTGCCCAAGGTCAAATTGCTTCGCCCTCACCATTCCCCTGGCTGAGGACAGTTAATTTGGCACGGACCAGGGAATCAAACCTGGGATTTATTCGTCCATATAACTCAGCTATTCTTCAGAGCCTACTGGAGGGAGCCTTCCTAGAATCCTGCTAATGGTTGGCTAAGAAAAGTTGAATGCAATATTCAAAAAGGTAAGAGATTTTCTTTTGGGCAGAGGGATGTGAGGGAGTGACCATTTAGAAATACTAACTGTAAATAAATTTTCCATGAAGTACCGGTACATTAGCAAAATACAGCGCTATTCCAGGACGAGAAAGCTGGTGGAAAATGCAGAAAAGTAAAACAATAGATACCCTCTTGCTCTTTTTCTGTTTGGAAGCTAGAAAACAATGATGGTAAACTAGCCCATGTGATGACCTAATATGTTGTTTGTTGTCTTGTAATGCTGTGGGCGATGTAAAAAAAATAGTTGCTATTAGGAAAAGACTGGAATGTTCCATTAGTGGCACCAGCACTCCAAATGGTCCAGGGGCACTTTTAATAAAACCGTGTCTATTCAAAACCACTTGTATAATTCTATTGAATAGCAAAGCTCACAATTTGGTGCAGTAAACGGAAATGCAAATTTAGCTATTTCCCTCTTGAAATTTCAATTTCAGTTTTTGTTGTGATGAATAACATTCTCTATAGTAGTGTAGGCCACAGCATGTTACTTGAACTGCTGCTTTTTATTACCATGGTAACCTTTACCAATTGGCATTCCCCCCCTCCCCCACCATCACTCGGATGAAACTTCCAGCTGGCTCCTGTGCTAAATATTGGTGTGGGACTTTCAGACCAGCAATAGCCGCAACAATTCTCCCATATCTTTTCACTTTCAGGAAAACTGTGCCTTGATGCAATGCAACCAAGGCTTCTGCTGAAAATTCAAAAGAACAACAATTGTGCAAAGCATTTTATATCCACAAGTATTGTAGTCACACAAAAAGCAAGTTGCCACAGCAACCAGAACTATTGTCAACGTGCCACTTAGGATGCATTTTGTTCAGGATTAAATCTGAAAGTGTATGCTATTTTACATTTATAGACCATAGAATATGAAGGTAGTTATCTCATCAGTGGTACTGACAATCGATGTGCAGATAAAATTGTTTTTGAACGCCATTTAGGAACACATCAGTGCTATCAGTATAATGACTGGACAGTGAATGTTTTTCAGGTACCGCGACATAAGTCGCGCATTTTATAATGGGAATTCCCATGTGACTGTAAGATAAGATTTTAAAATACAAGCCTATTGCAAATAATTTCAATGTCTTAGTTATATAACAGCAGTGTTAACAATGCTTAATTGTCACCATTTTTTCCCCTCAATTTCAGATGAAATCCAAATGTACTCCAAACTTAATTCTTAGTTTTACTGAAGCTGTTTTGCAATCCAATGGTTTAAGTTTCTGGTCTTTCTCCCCCCTTTCCATTTTCTTTCCTCACCCCTTCCTCTGCTGAAGGTGCTGACATACTTGGGGGTATGCTTCCCTGGGTGCCAACAGCACCTTGCCCAAGTGACTAGTCTTCACCTGCGAGCCTGAACAGTGTGTGTTGTCTGGCCATTCAACTACTGAGGATCATAGCCAACCCTGATCCTGTTGGGGCAGGTAGACATTATATTAATGTATAATATATTCCATGACCGTACATTCTTTCTCGCATGTTTTCAAAGATTGAAATTGTACTGAGTATTATTTTGAGTGTACTGATTAACATGCTCATGTAAAGTTCCTACATGTGGTATTTTAATTAAGTCAGTAGCCTATTTAAAATAAGAAACTTTGTTAAAACAGCACACATAGGAGTGCCTTACCCATGCACTAAAAGCATTCCCTCAATGGAATTTAAACTCTCTAGTTTCTGGGAGTCCTCTTAAATTCTAGACTATTTTCGTTGCTTGCTCAGTGTTATCCACACAAGAAATTATTTCTACCAGCAGCTGCAGCAGTTGTTTTCTTTCCCTTGTAGCATTTACCCATGAAACATTTTTCAAATCATTTAGAAGAAGGGCTAATATTGGGAAACTTTGCATTTCAGATCCTCCTAAGATCATAAAAATGATTAGAATTTGGCAGCAAATTTTACAAAGTTTGCAACTTTAAACCATAGAATCATCAGAGTGAGGACCGGGTTTTTACTCATCTGCATGGGCCCTATTGGTTTCCTGCCCAAACCTAGTGGGGAGCGCTAGTTGGCCAATGGGTAGGAGCAGGATTTTGGGCTGCAGGAGGCTGCCACTTGGAACGGTCCCCGGTAGTCAGGTATGTTGTTAGACTGGGTGGGGAGGGGTAGTGGTGTCAAGAAGGCATTGTGATCGGGGAGGCAGGGAAAGCCCAAGGTTTCCTTATGTGGTCCAGAGGAACACTCCTGTTCCTCCTGGCCCACAAGGAAACCAAAAAATTTAAAAATTACCTAATTTTCTGGGCCTCTTCTGTCCCCCAATCCACTAGCTGAATGTTTTACTAGGGGGTCCAGCACTGGGTGGGACTGCCGTGGCTTTTAGTTAAAATTGCATTGTGGTCCTAAATGCATCATAGGATCCTGATTTTAATATATTCACAAGCTCCCTGCCTGGCTTTGGCAGGCACCTTGGCTAACTCACAAAATTGCGCACTTAAAATGAGGTCAGACAGGAGCGTGTTAGAAATACAACGGTAAGTACTCTACCACTTTTTTAACCACCTGCAAGCATGTTCCAATCAGGTGGGCAAGGTTGAAATGGGGCTTTAGTGCCCAGGGGTCAGTATTAGGACCATTGCTCATTTTGATATATAATAATGACCTGGACTTGGGTATACAGGGTATAATTTCAAAGTTTGCAGATAACACGAAATTCGGGAATGTAGTAAACAATGTAGAAGATAGTAACAGACTTCAGGAGGACATAGACAGACTGAGGAAATGGGCAGACACATGACAGATGAAATTTAATGCAGAAAAGTGTGAAGTGATGCATTTTGGTGGGAAGAATCAGGAGAGGCAATATAAACTAAATAATACCATTTTAAAGGGTGTAAAGGAACAGAGAGACCTGGGGGTGTATGTACACAAATCTTTGAAGGTGGCAGGACAAGTTGAGAAGGCTGTTAGAAAAGCATATCGGATCCTGGGCTTTATTAATAGCTGTAAACAATTTTACAACACCAAGTTATAGTCCAACAATTTTATTTTTAATCCCACAAGCTTTCGGGGGCTTTCCCCTTCCTCAGGCGGTTCCACACCTGAGGAAGGGGAAAGCCCCCGAAAGCTTGTGGGATTAAAAATAAAATTGTTGGACTATAACTTGGTGTTGTAAAATTGTTTACAATTGTTAACCCCAGTCCATCACCGGCATCTCCACATCTTTATTAATAGCGGCATTGAGTAAAAAGCAAGGAAGTTATGCTAAACCTTTATAAAACACTGGTTAGGCCTCAGCTGGAGTATTGTGTTCAATTCTGGGCACCACACTTTAGGAGGGATGTCAAGGTCTTAGAGAGGGTGCAGAAGAGATTTACTAGAATGGTGCCAGGGATGAGGGACTTCAGTTATGTGGAGAGACTGGAGAAGCTGGGGTTGTTCTCCTTAGAACAGAGAAGGTTAAGAGGAGTTTTGATAGAGGTGTTCAAAATCATGAACGGTTTCGATAGAGTAAATAAGGAGAAACTGTTTCCAGTGGCAGAAGAGGATGCAGATGTAAGGTGATTGGCAAAAGAACCAGAGGTGATATGAGGAAACATTCTTTTTACGCAGAGAGTTGTAATGTTCTGGAATGCACTGCCTGAAAGAGTGGTGGAAGCAGATTCAATAATAACTTTCAAAAGGGAATTGGATAAATACTTGAAGGGGAAAAATTTACAGGGCTATGAGGAAAAAGCAGGGGAGTGGGACTAATTGGATAGCTCTTTCAAAGAGCCGGCACAGGCACGATGGGTCAAATGGCCTCCCTCTGTTCTGTAGCACACTGTGATACACATCCCACAGTAACCCAGTTTTTTTCTGCTTATCAAAGTTCACAGTTTTTCTACACACACTCAGTTAGAATCATAAAATCATACAGAACAGAATGAGACCTTTTGGCCCATCATGCCTGTGTCGGCTATCCAATTAGTCCCACTCACCAGCTGTTTCCCCGTAGCCCTGCAAATTTTTCCTTTTCAAGTATATATCAAGTTCCCTTTTGAAAGTTACTATTGAATCTGCTTCCACCACCCTGTCAGGCAGTGCATTCCAATCATAACAACTCACAGCATAAAAAAAATTCTCCTCATCTTCCTCCTGGTACTTTTGCCAATTATCTTAAATCTGTGTCCTCGGTTACTGACCCTCCTGCCAGTGGAAACAGTTTCTCCTTATTTACTCCATCAAAACCCCTCATAATTTTGAACTCCTCTGTTAAATCTCCCCATAACCTTCTCTGCTCTAAGGAGAACAATCCCAACTTCTCCAGTCTCTCCATATAATTGAAGTCCCTCATCCCTGGTACCATTCCAGTAAATCTCCTCTGCACCCTCTCTAAGAATTGGACACAATACTCCAGCTGTGACCTTTGGGTGCATTTTGCCTTTTGAATTGTCTACAAATGAATTATCCAATACTGTTCATTTATATTCTTCTAATAATATTTAGAAATATATAATTAAAAAGCTCAAAAATGGTTACATTTGTTAATTTGAGGAATAATACATTATTTCCCCCAAAAAAGTCCAAAGTGACAGTAGCATAACTGTCAACAATAAATATTTGTTAGGCTATTTGTAGCGCTGCAATATCACTTATTATCTACCTGTCCTCCCCAGTGATTCCCAACGAGCCTCGTATATGAAGTGCGCTGAATGGAGTTGAAGAATTAATCGTGCATAAAATGTGGTGTCCTGGGGATTGCACAGGAATAGTTACATATGGGGAAAGGGAGATGTAGAAATGAGTTCTGGCTTCTGAATGAAAAGATTTGGCCTAACCAAAAATAACAACACAAACTATGTCTATGTACCTTCTTCTATTGTATGTTTTTCTCGATTGTTTAACTCACTTTAATTACATGTGATTGCATTTTAACTGAGAGGACATTTTATTTATTTCAGTATATAATCCAGCAATTTAGTGTAGCTTGATGATTCTGAACCTGCACTTCTATAACTGGGACTAACCACCCAATCTGTCAAATAAACCACTGAAATGCAAATGGCATAAATAGCTGCTGTCTGTGGCCAGAGCAGCAGCTATTGTACCATTGTACAAAACAGAATGTGCTTTAGAACTAAAACGAGACTCCAGTATTGTTGAAGACCTGAAGGGTTGTGCATTAAATCGGTATTCTAATGGCCAAAATGTATGTCATCGTCAATTGGGTTTGTTAAAGTTCAGAGTGTGCGTGATGTAGGTCCCTTCTGTCAAACATTATTGATCCCTCCTCTCAAAGAGCTAGGTATTTCAAAGCAAAGTACACTACTCAGAAGCCTCATTTGGAGATGTGACATTTCGGCTCTGCATGTGTTAGACCAGATAATGTATTATCCCCACAAATAGGTAGAGATTGGAGCCTGTGTACGTCTCAACATCCAAAGGCAGCTTAACCCCAGGACCTCTGAGGGTAGCTCTGATGTGTGGAAGCACAGCAGGAGAGCTTTCCTCTTAAAACCTGTCATGTATTTATCAGTCAGTCATTTTGTTTTTCTTTAACCCTTTGCTCTTATCAAATGAAGCTCTTCAAAGCATAGTTCCCTGGTAGCTCAAGTGGTAGAGGAGGTGCAGTTTGAATCCCAGGTTTCACTCACATTTCAAATTGCCTTGCTTTCATTGATAAGTCCCACCGGCTTTGGCGGGCAACAGAACGTTTGGAGGTGGTTGGAGGCAAAACCAGGCTGAGAATTAGTTCTGCACTCAACACGTTACATAGCCACTCCGTCACTCGGCCAACTGCAGAGTGACACATGGTCGCAGAGAAGTCCTTGGCTCAAACTGCATCCTCCCAACTGGTGGAGAAAAGGAGTGCTGTGGGGGCAGCAGAGGAAAACCTAAAAGGGGGGAAATTAGGAAAATCTTTCATTTTGATTTTATTTGTGAAAAGTCTCCCAAGAAAAGGTTAAAGCACAGAATTGCAATGCATGCTGGTATGAATGTTTCATTGAATTGTTTTTTCTTACAGATTGGTGGTATTTTAAAAGCCCCCGTTGATTAAATAGAATTGAGTTTTTGGCCTAGAAATTGTTCTGCGCAGCACCCGTTTATCGGGCGCTTTCAGGCTACTAAGGCCCCAATATGGTAGGAAGACCCTTTGGATATGTATTTGAGGCTTTGCTGAGGTTGTGTACGGATAGAGAAACACTCATTTTGCAATCACGTGGATATCAGCATGGAAGCCAATGGCAGAATTTCCCATCTAGTGTCTGTCGGTGTCTCCTGATAAAAAGTACCGGCCGGGATTTAAGCCTCCACACTGTCCTGAGGTCGCCCCAGAATGCATGAAGTTTGTGGAAGGGGCTAAAGATGACTTCAGTCCTCCCAATGTTTAGCTGGAGGAAATTGCGACTCATCGTGGGCTGGATGTTGGACAAGCAGGGTGACAGCACATAACTAGGGGAGGGTACGAGAAAGAGAGAGGTAGAGCTGGATGTAAACCAGTTCTTTTTTACTTTACTGCTCTTTACAAACTGCCTGCAAAATCACAGCTAACTATCTTACAGAAGAGTTGTGGAACTGCTCCTGAGAAAAGCAATCTTGCAGATATGCAAAATGCTAGTGGTGGAAGCCTTTATCTTAGATTAAAATATGTACTATAGGTAGGAAGATAAAAGCTTCTATCACTAGCATTTTGCAGATCAGTTTCATAGATTAAAATATGTAATATAGATAGAATAAAACTGAAACTATAGAAATTAGCTACACAGAGAACAAAGGAAACTGCACAAAGGAAGACAGTGATGTAGTGGAACTGTGTGGTGCAAAATGATTCAGTCAGACTTCAGTAGTACAAGCAATGTAAAATGAAGAAAATACATAAAACTAGATACTTGGGAGATGTTTTGGCCCCAATGTTTATGAGACCATTTATCCCCATTAAGATCACTCTACTTCTATACGTTATGGGAAAGTTTATATACACGGCACAATGAGCATTGCTGTAAAGTTTGGCTGAAGTGGTATGAGATAAAAATAATTAAACTGACCATGATCAACCTTGCAAGTGACCAGCATCATCTGATCTCTGGCACTATGCTTCCTGTGTAAGTTGTAGCTCACTAATTTACATCTTTCACTAAATTGTATTTGTATTTTAAATATGTGAAGTACCAAAGTAGTTTTTTCAAAAAGTTAAAACATTTTGAGAAGGATTACAGTGCTTTTATCCCACTGCTCTCATGCCAGTACAAAGTAGTTTTAGATGCACATCAATGTAAAAGTGTCAGTGTAACTTGGGAGTCAAACCCTAATCCAATTCCCCAGCACCCTAATGTCAGGGGATGTGAAACCCCTTTTAGTAGACGGTGTCGCAACACTGGGAGGAGTGAAATTTGACTTGAGCGGTAGCGCTAAACAGGCGGTATCGCTTTGATCACCTATTAAACGCCCCACTTGATATTCACTTCTATTGAAGTCAATGGGACTGACTGTTGGGCAGGGAGTGTAACAGGCGGGGCACACAATGGGCGGGGTGCGCAATGGGTGGGGAGTGTAACGGGTGGGGCGCCCAACAGGTGGACGAAGTGATACCACTCGTTTTGCGCTACTGCTCAATACAAATTTTTACCCCTTGATCTTTACACCAGGTGCAATATAGTTCCAGGCCGGTATAAAGCCACATTTTAAAGGTGCTCATTCAGTCTGTTGGAACCCTGGCAACGTTTTAAACTTGGCATAGAATTATTTATATGCTCTCATAGCACTAACTTTCTGCCCAGGGAAGCTCGGGCCATACATCCAAGCACACAGGCACAGAGCAACTTTGCCACTAAGCTCAATGTGAGGTGTAACAGGCAATGTAACCACAGTCTTCCAGCTGTGCAAGTCACTCTACAAGTCAGCCATCTCCGCCACATAACTGGCTTCTTTTTCTCAAGGCCATCTTTCTGTGCACTGAATCCACATGAAGCAGTAGAAGCTGTTACATGTGCAAGAAAATGGTCTTTATGAAATGGCTGGTTGGGAAAGCATTGCTTATTAAAAGGCTTTGAAGTTTAATTTTTGACTCGTTACTTTCTGCATTCTTACAAAATCGTTTGTATGCATAATGTTAAAAAGCATCAAAAACCAGGTGGTACTGACATAAAATATTTTGTTAGGGGAATGACACTACACACTTTTGGATTTAGAAGACCAGTTTTAGGACATCTCAATCAGACATTGTGATATCTTAAACTAAATGCAAGGCAGTGTACGACAAAGTCCAATGTGCTTCTCCTCTGATTTATGTTCCCCTTCATCGATAAGAGGAAGCACATGGCCTCCACTCAGCTTCTCCGTGTAACACTCCATCTCACTGTAAAGCACAACTAAGGGCCTGTGTCTTCCACCTCTGTGGTATAGTCTGAGGATCATTCTGATTGATTGAGGGTGCGCTGATTGTGCAGCTTCAAGTTTCTGGCTTACTGGAATGCGAGGAGGTGGCATCTGAACAGGGAATTCACTTCAACTGGGCAGTTTCTTCTTTTGAGGATATTTTCCTATCAATTTTTGTCTCTTGTTTCCCAAAGCCATGCTGAAAAGGACTTGTGGCCAAACTTTAGTCAATACTATTCTGACCAGCTTTAAGAAGTTGTGCAAAAGGCAGTTCAAGGATATCTGTTTCCAGGTTTAGCCTCCTCCCTGCTTGTAATCATAGAATCATAGAATGGTTACAGCACAGAAGGAGACCATTCGGCCCATCGAGCCCGTGCCGTAATGTGCCTGGCATTTGGTATTTGCCCACAACAGGCGCATGACACTGGTAACTCAGTCATATGAATACTAGAATCTGAAATTCACGCCTGCTGTGAGCATTAGTATCTGTTCCCTACAACAGGACCAGAACGACTCTGCCAATTGATTCAAAACAGTTTGTAATAACTGCTTCTAAAATTTGTTTCTAATAATCAGTGAGTTTACCAAATAAGGGCCATATTCAGGCTTCTGTCACTGTCACTGACAGTCATAGTGGCATTAGTGGATTAAAGAACAGGCAGTAAATGACAGGGTAATATTGGAAGTGAGTTAACAATTTATGATCAGGTCGTGAAATTCCATGATAGGGAGATTAGCCTACTATGAGCACACTTGTATTAAATTCTTTAGTCTGCTATTTGAATGGAGATGTTAATATATTTATTTTACATGATCTTTGGACAGTACAATTCCATTGCATGTGTGTGTGTTTATGTGTGTATGTATATTTTATGTATATTACTCATTGAAGTCATGTCTTCAAATGATTATTGACTTCCTTCCTTTTTATGATGTACATATGATGGTCCTTTTACAAGAGAGAGTGAAGTTTTGATCCAGGCACTCAGCCTCAGATAAGCATGAGGTTTACCACTAAGGGAATGCTGGGATAGCATTGCCTCCTTATGGTTGTTTTGCTTTCTCTCATTCTCCAATAAGAGAAAACACTAAAAAATTTCACAGCCAAGTGAGCTAAGAAACAGAAAAGGTTATACTAATGCCACTTAGACTAATCTTTGATTCACATGAGACACAACTTGCTGCTTTTAGCCATGTTTGTGTTTTTGGCACAAATCAATACCTCAGGTATATGAGCTCCTTACTGAAAATTTCACCCTTGGGATTGGTCCAATATTGACAGCTCTAATTTTGCTGCATTACCAGTGTATGGCAATTAGCTGTTAAAACCAACATCACTAAAAAAAAACAGGTTATCTGGTCATTTATCTCATTGCTGTTTGTGGGAACTTGCTGTGCACAAATTGGCTGCCACATTTCCTACATTACAACAGTGACTACACTTCAAAAGTACTTCATTGGCTGTAAAGCTCTTTAGGACGTCTTGTGGTCATGAAAGGCGCTATATAAATGCGAGTTCTTTCTCTCTCTTTCAATGGCCCAGATTTTTCTGGAATGACGCATTTGACCCCAAAGGCCATAAGTTAGATTGCTGTGATCCCTGATCCTCCAGTACCATATTTATGCCAAAACTTGTCAAATCAGGCACAGAAAAAGAAATAAAGAGTGGGAAAGAAAGATTGGACTAGGAAAGAGAGATAAAAAAGAGTCAGAAAGGAAAAGTAAATTAAAAAAAATAATTTAAATTTCACATTTTTAAAATCTCCAACATCAATTAAAACCTGAAGAAATGAGACTCCACACTTGTAATAGTTAATTTTCAGTGCCAGAGAGGTTGATTGGCAGTAATGAACACTTATCACCTAGTTAAAAGGATACTTATACTGAAATGGACAACACTTAACTTTCTGTGGTGCGTTTAGTTTGTACTACCGCTCAAGTACAGCAACTTCACGCCGTTCAATGCATTTCAATGGTGAGGCAGACAGCAAGATGCTGTTTCGGCGAAGTTAACGGCGGAGCAGCGCATCTCGGACAGCAACAGCAGCTTAACCGCGCATCTGCCCTTGCCTGAAGTTGCTGTAGCATTTGTGCATAAATAATGGTGAGCACCATTAGCCTCACCGTTACTTTGACAGGAAATTCTGGCCCAACACTTTTTCTCGGTCTTGCATGCAGTAGGTGATTTGCTCTGAATTGCGCTTCCCTTTCCGCAAGTACGTGAAAGAGAGGTTTCCGCATTTCTGTCTGAGCATCGAATGTACAACCGATTTATACAGCTAGTCTGTCTGATGTGGGTCTGTTACAGGAGTCAGTTTCAAAAGGACGTGACTGTCGTTTTGGTAAAGTTTGAACATCAACCAAGCAGTGATTCTCTTCTGTACTGGCTCGAACATACCTGTCAGTTAGAACACTTTATTACTTAATTGAGGTTTAAGCTTTCTATGCAGTTCCTAGAACAAGACAGTAAAAATGTTCCCCTCAAGGACTCCTTTAAGGCCGAGACAACATTTAAATTTATTATGAAATGAAGCCCTTCCTCAGATTATGGGCAACCTGCTAAGTGATAACTTCACTGATTCCTAGCCCACCGATGCCATTCTGTGACCTAGCAGCACCATTCCGAGCTCACCAGCGCCATTTTGTGACCAACGGCACTGCTTCATTCTGAGCCCATCGGCATCATACTGAGCCCACCGGCATCATTCTGTGACCCACTGGCATCATTCTGTGACCCACAGCATTATTCTGTGACCCACCGGCATCATTCTGAGCCCACCGGCATCATTCTGTGACCCACAGCATTATTCTGAGCCCACCGGCATCATTCTGAGCCCAGCGGTACCATTCTGAGCCAACCGGCATCATTCTGTGACCCACTGGCATCATTCTGTGACCTACAGCATTATTCCGAGCCCAGCGGCATCATTCTGTGACCCACCGGCATCATTCTGTGACCTACCGGCATCATTCTGTGACCCACCAACATCATTCTGTGACCCACCGGCATCATTCTGTGACCCACCGGCATCATTCTGTGACCCACCGGCATCATTCTGTGACCCACAGGCATCATTCTGTGACCACCGGCATCGTTCTGTGACCCACCGACATCATTCTGTGACCACCGGCATCGTTCTGTGATCCACCGGCATCGTTCTGTGACCCACAGGCATCATTCTGTGACCACCGGCATCGTTCTGTGACCCACCGGCATCGTTCTGTGACCCACAGGCATCATTCTGTGACCACCGGCATCGTTCTGTGACCCACCAACATCATTCTGTGACCCACCGGCATCATTCTGTGACCCACCGGCATCATTCTGTGACCCACAGGCATCATTCTGAGCCCACTGGTGCCATTCTGATCCCACCGGCTTTATTCTGAGCCAATATATATAAATAGATTGTCCTCGAAACACTTTTTTTGTGGTGGATAGAGCAGAAGTTACATACCCTCGTTGGGGATGGGTAGAAGAGTGTTTGTTGGTCCTTTAGATAAACCAGGTATGTACTTATCAGTCTGCAAACATCTTCAAAATTCCTGTTGGTAAATTTGTCCATCCAGTCCATTCTCAATTCTGCTAGTTCCAGTGTGATTTATAATCCTTCTGGGTTACGTGAATGCCAGATGTGATCATAAGGCCCTTGTGTTACATAAGGAAATGTTAACACAATGGAATCTGAAACCCATCACCTGCACTCCAGTATAATAAGGTAGTTGGCCCTAGTTTCAGATATTTTGAGATGGGTTGTGGGGGGTGGGGGGGAGAGGAGAAAATAATCAACAAATCATGCCTGCTATGGTTTAGTGGTTGTTAACGGTAGAATCACTGCTTTGTTATCTACTTTGTTATCATTTCTGCTGGAAAAAACTGCTGCTTCAAACAGAACAATGAGTTTAAAACCTGAAGCTTTGCAATATTGGAACAAGAGGGTGGAGTTGTTTGCTTGCCTTTGATAATTAAAAAAAATGACTCAAGGCAATGTAAAACCTGAACAAACTTGTTTTGACATTTATCACAGTCTTTGCCTTGATTATTTCTTGCCATGGTGTGTAAATATTAAATAGACTCTTATCAGTTCAATAATGCAAGTAAAATAATTGATTGAATGATACGATTATGGTTGTATCTCTTGTTATAAGAAAAGTAAGACTTGCATTTATATTTTGATGGACCTGTTGTGTGTTTCCAGCCTTCTCTGTTTTTATTTCATATTTGCATCTTTTTTCTTTTTAGCTGACTGGGTCATTTGCTTTATATTAAATATAAATTCAAAATGTTTTTTTTTGCATTCTAAATTGACTTTACGGGAACTGCCAAAGAAGCAATTGAAGCCAGAATTAGACAGGGTTAACTTGTAATGAAACAAAAAAAAAGTTATACACAGGTGCTAGATATTGAAGCACCAGAGAAAGTGCAGAAAAGATTTACAAGGATGTTACCAGAATTGAGAGGATGCAACTATCAGGAATGATGGTAGTGGTTGTTGGAGGCCAATCATCTCAGCCCCAGGACATTGCTGCAGGAGTTCCTCAGGGCAGTGTCCTATGCCCAACCATCTTCAGCTGCTTCATCAATGACCTTCCCTCCATCATAAGGTCAGAAATGGGGATGTTCGCTGATGATTGCACAGTGTTCAGTTCCAATCGCAACCCCTCAAATAATGAAGCAGTCTGTGCCCACATGCAGCAAGACCTGGACAACATCCAGGCTTGGACTGATAAGTGGCAAGTAACATTCACGCCAGACAAGTGCCAGGCAATGACCATCTCCAACAAGAGAGAGTCTAACCACCTCCCCTTAACATTCAACGGCATTACCATCGCCGAAACCCCCACCATCAACATCCTGGGGGTCACCATTAACCAGAAACTTAACTGGACCAGCCATATAAATACTGTGGCTACAAGAGCAGGTCAGAGGCTGGGTATTCTGCGGCGAGTGACTCACTTCCTGACTCCCCACCATCTACAAGGCACAAGTCAGGAGTGTGATGGAATACTCTCCACTTGCCTGGATGCGTGCAGCTCCAACAACACTCAAGAATCTTGACACCATCTAGGACAAAGCAGCCCGCTTGATTGGCACTCCATCCACCACCTTAAACATTCACTCCCTTCACCACCGGCGCACTGTGGCTGCAGTGTGTACCATCTACAGTATGCATTGCAGCAACTTGCCAAGGCCTCTTCGACAGCACCTCCCAAACCTGCGACTTCTACCACCTAGAAGGATAAGGGCAGCAGGCACATGGGAACAACACCACCCGCACGTTCCCCTCCAAGTCACACACCATCCTGACTTGAAAATATATCATCGTTCCTTCATCGTCGCTGGGTCAAAATCCTGGAACTCCCTACCCAACAGCACTGTGGGAGAACCTTCACCACACGGACAGCAGCGGTTCAAGAAGGCGGCTCACCACCACCTTCTCAAGGGCAATTAGGGATGGGCAATAAATGCTGGCCTTGCCAGCTTCGCCCACATCCCATGAATGAATTTTTAAAAATTGAGTTGGCTGGTGCTCTTTTCTATGGAAAAGAAGACTAAGAGGAGACCTGGTACAGGTCTTCAAAATTATGAAGGCATTCAATAGATGGATGTGGAGAAATTGTTTCCATTTGTGGGTTAGTCCAGAACAAGGGGGCATAAATATAAGATAGACACTATTAGATCGAATAAAGAATTTAGGAGGAATTTCATTGCATAGAGAGTGGTGAGAATGTGGAACTTGCTGCTACATAGAATGGTTGAAGCAGATAACATTGATACATTTAAGGGGAGGATTGATGCATACATGAGGATGAAGGGAACGGTGGGATATGGGGGCAGGGTGGGAAGAGGTAATTAAATGGGAGGAGGCTCGTGTAGAGTATAAACATCGACATAGACCAATTGGACCTGATGGCCTGTTTCTGTGCTGTAGATTCTATGTAATATAACACTTTTCGCATCCTCAGGATGTCCCAAATTGCTTTACAGCCAATTAAGTATTTTTGAAGTGTAGTCACTGTTGTAATTAATGTAGGAAACACGGCAACCAATTTGTGCACAGCAAGGTCCCACAACAGTAATGCGATAATGACCAGATAATCTGTTTTAGTGTTGGTTGAGGGATAAATATTGGCCAGATTATAAATAAAATAAATGTTGTTGTATAGGCAAAAGATAATCTATGCAGCTAATCTTAGTGAAGATACAATATTCCCAACTGATGATCAATTCTTAAAGAAAAGCAAACCAGCGGAAATGGTAGTGCTGCCATACTAAGGCATAATACCTATATGCCAAAAATAATGTAGGCAAAAAGAAGTGCTGCTCTTGGTATCAAAGTAAATTTCTGAGTTAAAACAGTCATGGCATAAAAAACATATACTTTATATCAAGGTAAGATTTGAAGAATTAAAGATATTTTTAGATCCATACATTAGAGTTAAGCCCTTCTGTTTAATTTTAGTGAAAACGTTGGTGTGAAATGCAATTGTATACTCATTTTAGATAAAATTATATTGGATAAAATTATTGATGGGAGACATTTTGCCCCCTCAGGTTGGTAAAATGCACTTCATGGCTAAGTTATGAATTGAGAAACTAAATGACTGGGAGTGACTGTACAATAGACTCATATCAAGATGATATCATAAACCTCACGGATGATGATGCTGGTGCAGTTAAAATTGTTACCTTAACCCAATCCAGATATCAGATTTTAAAGCTTCCGGTGAAAGCCGGGAGGCCATTTAACCCATCATAAGAGCTAGTCACTTAGTCCTATTCCCCTGTACTTACACCATGCTGTTCTAAATTTTATTGTAATGGTTAAAAAAATCTGATTTAAAACCAGTCTCATTTTTAAATTTTCTATTCCGTCATACTTAAATAAACTGGTATCTGTAATGAAACTCAAGATTTCGTGCCAGTAAAACTTATATTTTTCCCCCCCTCTCTCTTCAAAACATGTCTATGTTCAATGTTCTCCAAGCTCTCTGCATGTGCAAACAGATATGTCAGGAGATGCAGTTTGGCTGCCTCCCACCTCCCTTCCAGGCGTGTTTTGTTTTTGTGGTTGCAATCTGCTCAGCTGCCAGTCTCTAAATCTCTGCTCCTCGGTCAGAGGATTTCTACCCACCCAACCATTGCAAACCTGTATATGGATTTTCAAAAAACGTTTGATAAAGTGCCACATGGTAGGCTTGCTATTTAGATTGTGGCTCATGGAATAAAGGGGGCAATAGCAACATGGAATCAGAATTAGCCAAATGACAGGAAACAGAGTAGTGGTGAACGGTTGTTTTTCAGACTGGAGGGAGGTGTGCAGTGGTGTTCCCTGGGGGTTGGTGCTGGGACCACTGCTTTTCTTGATATATATTAATGACTTGGACTTGAGAGTACAGGGCACAATTTCAAAATTTGTGGATGACACAAAACTTGGAAGGGCAGTGAACAGTGAGGAGGATAGCGATAGATGCATTTCGGTAGGAAAGATGAGGAGAGGCAATATAAACTAGAGGGCACAATTCTAAAAGGGGTGGAGCAACAGAGGGATCTGGGGGTATATATGCATAAATCGTTGAAGGTGGCAGGGCAGGTTGAGAAAGCGGCTAAAAATGCATACGGGGTCCTGGGCTTTATAAATAGAGGCATAGAGTACAAAAGCAAGGAAGTCATGATGAACCTTTATAAAACACTGGTTCGGCCACAACTGGAGTGTTTTGTCCAGTTCTGGGCACCGCACTTTTGGAAGGATGTGAAGACCTTAGAGAGGGTGCAGAGGAGATTTACTAGAATGATTCCAGGGATGAGGGACTTAAATTACATGGATAGACTGGAGAAACTGGGATTGTTCTCCTTGGAACAGAGAAGGTTGCGAGGAGATTTGATAGAGGTATTCAAAAACATGAAGGGTCTAGACAGAGTAGATAGAGAGAAACTGTTCCCATCGGTGGAAGGGTCAAGAACCAGAGGACATAGATTTAAGGTGATTGGCAAAAGTACCAAAGGTGATAGGAGGAAAAACTTTTTTACACAGCGAGTGGTTAGGATATGGAATGCCCTGCCCGAGGGAGTGGTGGAGGCAAATTCAATCATGGCCTTCAAAAGGGAACTGGATAAGTACTGGATTGAAAAAATGTGCAGAGCTACGGGGATAGGGCGGGGCAGTGGGACTAGCTGGATTGCTCATGGATGGAGCCGGAGTGGACTCGATGGGCCGAATGGCCTCCTTCCGTGCTGTAACCTTCTGTGATTCTATGATGCTATGATTCTATGACACCTGAGCAATCGTCTCTTCTTCCCTCACCCTCCCCCCCTTTATATGACCACACATTGCGGAGGTGGGAAATCCTCAATCCCACTTGTTGCTATGCTACCTCTCTCTTTGTCATCCTGCTTCCCTTTTCTTTTCCATTTATATAATGTTCACAGGACTTTTCTCATTGCTCTTTGTTGGGCTTTTCTGTGCACAAATTGACTGCTGGTTTCCCTACACTACAAAATTGACTGCACTTCTTTGGCTGTGAAGTGCTTTGGGACATCCTGAAGTCATGAAAAATGTTATATAAATGTAAGTTCTTTCTTCACCTTTTATTTGTGGGTATTAGAGTCAAGCCTAAGCCTGTCATTGCCGCATATCCAACCTATGCACTTTGCACCAGGGGTTACTGCATAGATATTGGTTAATTTCCAATCCTCCCTCCAGCCAAGGATGTTAAGGCTAATGGTAGTGTTGTTATTGCCAACCCAGCCGAGATCAACTAATTTTACACAGACCAGAGATTAAATCCAGGGTGCTGATTTTTATTGTTGTTGTAATTATTCCCATACTATGAAAACTTCCATAACATAGATAATTATATTATGGTCAGTGTGAATAGGCAGACCCCTCCTTCTCATCTAGTTATTGCCAGACAACAAAGAATAGACAAAGCAGCAAACTACACTTTGCAATTTCTTTTGAAATGAAACCTGGAATTATTAGCTGATATACAAACTCATATTCACAATAGACCCTTTACATCATTGCGCACCCTGCAAGAATACTGAGAATAAATAGCTCTTCAGAATATCTATTTGTTTTGATAGATTAGAAGATTGATCTTAAACAGACTCATTTAAAATACTCAAAAATGACATCTCACTGATGGCAACAGTGGGATCTTATAATGCACTGGCTCAAGCAGGCTGCTTAAAACTTGTTCAGATTAATTTATACCTAAGAGCCAATAAGAACACTACAATGGCAATGTAAGAACGTAAGGAACATTAGGGGTAGACCATTCAGCCCCTCAAGCCTGCTCCACCATTCAATTAGATCACGGCAGATCTTCACCTCAACTCCACTTTCCTGTCTTTGCTCCATATGCCTTGATACCCTTACCTAGCAAGAAAGAAAGGCTATAGGTGCAATGCCCATTCGGCAACATGAATATCCAGTCCTGTACAGCATGCTGGAATACATAGAGGAGTGTGCCAGAATTAGGGCTTATTCGTCTCCCTTGAGCTTCGCCTGTGGTGCTCATTCTAAAGAAGGACAAGGCAGCATGATTATGACAAAATGAAACGTTTTTTGTCTAAAATTTAGCATTTTACTTCTTTAATTCTGTCAAAAGGGGTTTAAAAACCACTTCATTCACAAAAATCATATCCCAGTTTAATTTGATACAAGTGCTAAATATTTAGAGGGGAGCTAATCCACTCAATTCAAATACAAACATCTTGTTGGGTTATATTTTTGATTGGCAACTGGATCACATGAAATCACCAGGTGAAACCAATAGCTGAAGTAAACTGAAGCAGGTTCTCTGCTCATTTCCTGGGCGTGATACGAAAATACTTACGATATCTGGACAAGTGAAAACATTCTAAGAAATAGGGAGCTTGAGCTTACCTACAAGAGTAATCTAAAAGACAAAAAAAACTACAGTAAAAAAAAGTAAAGAAACCTCAAAAATGTAACAACAGTTTTGCATGGATTACCAGAGATTAAATGACCTGATCTGCCTCGCATGGAGGAGATCTTTGTGAAGCTGGGGTTACATGGGTGGTCATTTTAACCTAGCTCACCAGGCGTGAACCAACAGGATCGGGTGGAATGCTGGTTTTACACCTCATCCAATATTACTCTCCATTGACTTCAATCATGTCAGTTTTCCGAAAGGCGGGTTAGGTTAAAATTGCTCCCAAGGCATTTGTAGTCATCTCTCTTGGAATGAAAAATGCATCAGCAACATTCCAGCAGTTGGTGGATTCCTTTCTAATAGGGTCTGAGATATAGATAGCATAGCTACATATAGCCAGAACTGGGATGAATACCAAAGATGTGCTGACCCGATTATAGAAGACAGGGCTAATAGTGAAGGTAGAAAAATAATATGTGGACAAGGCTGAGATACTGTACCACAGTGTGAGTGGGGGAACTCAAGAGACTGGATAGGGCTAAAATGCTCAGATTTGAGTATTCCTATGAATAGGGCTAGAAGGGGTGCTTTGCTCCAAATTCTAGCCAGATTGCTGCATCCTTAATGGATATAATCCAGAAACTGTCTCTGAACCAGGTGGTCTGATCAACAAACTGTGAGCACACCTTTCAACAAACTTAAAGTCACTCTGCAGAGATCCTGTTTTTCCCAGTGCAGATTACACTTGGGAGTTTGCAGTCCCATGGACGTGTCTGACAGGGTATTGGATAAGCGAGCTGTGAGAGATACCTGTATTGTTACAGTGCATTGGAAACAATCCGTGCAGAGGGACAAATCTAGGAGGAAAAAGGGAAAAATTGTACTGTACCCAGTTTCTGAATTAGTCGGGGCAAATTCAGTCAACAGGAACTGGGTCATATTGCAGAACTACTGGATATAAATATAAACGGGGTATTAGTAAACCCTGTGACTACATTTTCTTTCTGTCAGTCAATGCTATTATAACTCTGATCTTGTATCACAATTCTATTTAAAACCTAACTAATGATGGTGGTGGGTAGATGACAGAATAACAATAGCTGGGATTATATTTAAATTTGTAATATACTCTTGGGATCTAAATGATGATAAATGTCTTGTAATTTATAGTTATGTTACACAGTCCCAGCCATTCATTGTTCTCTGAGTACCACAGTCCTTGAGCCAAAGACATTTTTTGTGCAGTGACAAGCTACTGAAAGGTGGCTGGATCAAGGGAAATTGGAAATTTCTGAAAACCAGTAGCAAATGATGGTGCAACCAACCTTTGTAGTTGAAGAACAAATAATAGCCGCAGTTGGTAGACATAATGTGAGAGCAACCTGACCACAGCCCGAACTGGAGGGAGTATTGGAGAGTGATGGCTTTTCCAAAGAATGCAGCCATCGCAAACATAAGGAATTTTAGTTTAGAGAAAGCAATCTAGATGGCAGTGGTAGCTGCCAATCAGCCATGCAGCAATAAGTACAGTGATTGACATACCGCAGCTACAAAGCCTGCTATTTGCCAATATCACATCCTGAAGATGCTTTGAAAATGGCATTAAAAGGTACTTGCTCCTTAAAAGTGGTTCGCAGCTGGTATCCTTATTGTATAAATGGCATTACAACCTGATACTAGCCAGCAACTTGAAAATGATGGCTACTTCAGAAATTTGGTTTTGTTTCATGTATACTGTTATTCTGTGACTGAAATAGTTTAGCAGAATAGAAAGAGATGGTAAATTAATCTTATATTAACAGATGAGTAGTAACTTCACAAGGAAATACTAAATTATGTTGAATAGTAATGTTATTGATGCAGTCCTGTATCATGATGTGTAAGTATAAGTGCATCTATCAAGTAGTGAAATAACGTAATTCCAAAAAGCAAGGGGACTATTATGCTCTGTGTGTAAAGTTAAAGAAAATTCTTCATTAAACTGGGAGGTTTATAATGAGGGTTAAGTAGAAGAATGTTTCTTTAACTTTACATGCAGAGCAAACAAGTGTGCCAAGGAAAAGGACTGACACAGTGTGAGGCTTAGAATCACATAATTAATAACAGTGAGGTTTTGTTATCTATCTCTTCCCAGAGCTGCCCTCTTGTAATCGTTAGTGCAAATATTAACTGTTTACACAGGCACAGTATCCGTTTGGGATTACTTCTGAGCCCTGGAGCTGTAATCCAAGCTCCGCATTGGAAGTTGATACCTCCTGTTTCCTGTAACTGGTTACACTGCAGGTATTATCCTGAGGCACCCAAAGAGGGTGTTGTCTTGTAAAAGAACATTCAGATTTCTGGGAGAGAATGTATACAACTCATGATGTGAGATTTCAAGGACAACTAAACTGGTCAACAATGTCTGGAACTATTAATGCCATGCTGCACAGAATGTTCTCACAAAAGATTTGAAGCTTAATATCCATCAAACCGAAGCTGGTGGGAAAGTACTGGTTCAGAATGCCCTGCAGTAAATCTATGGACAAGGTGTTTTGAAAATTACGTATGTGTATTTTTTTTGTTTCATTGCTAATCTATTTAGGGCTAGCCCATTATTAACCCTGACAGGAAATTGCTTAAATTGACAGAGCTGTACAAAATAAATGTGAAAGATTAACTCCGCGAGCTAGTCATAGAGAATACTGTGTTTTCTTAAAGTACTAGCTTCTGTCTGATCGACCTCTTTCCCTGATCTAGGTGTGTACAAATGTAAAGACAGGCACGTGTGAATTAATTACTGAACAGCATCAGTTCTTGTCCACTTTCCTCGGAAATGTGGCAGGCATCTGTCACTGCACAAAACATTTCTCTCGCAGAGCTCAGGCAAGGTAAATTGTTGGAACTCATGAGCACTCAAGTACAACCCTTCATATCGAAAATAATTCAGTAGGACATGGTATGACAGAAGGAATAACCATTAGAAATCTTTCTATAGTGTTCTCTGAATAAAGTGATAAAACTGAAATTGATTAGTTGATGGCTTTAAAGATTTATTTTTTTAAATTGCTGTTGTCCTTATATAGAGTTAAACAATGATTTTTAATAATACGCCCATGCAATTAAATATTTTGTCCAAGATTACGCTTATTTTTAAAAAGCCCATGTTATGCAGTCATACTCTGTATTCTGTGTTACCTGGTCGCGATAGCTTTAGATTCTCTACAATAAAAAATGATATAATGTAGCCTATGGCATTTTATAAACCTATTACAGTTGTACTGTAGAAATTATTAATAAACATTTTGTGATGGGCAGCTTATTCAGATAAGTGGAATTAAACCGTCTATAATGCATTTATTGTTCTAATATCAGAAAATAAAACAAAATACTTTTTTTTAGCAAATGTTTATAAAATGATTAAACAATTATTAAAGGAAAGATAGCTGCTATGAGCTGTTGTCGGGGAAAAAGACCCATTGAAGCTCCCATCTACAAAGGACAATGTGCTCTGCAAAAATGAAAGTAAATCTTACCAAAAGACTGAATGCAGGTCTCGAGTAGGTCATCCAGGCTGGCCCCTTTAGCTAGCTGTCCCAGGGACATCATGACGTTCACCCGAGTGATCTGAGCAAGATTTAAGCTGGATACACCGTAGCTTCTCTGCCTAGGAGCAGTGGCAACTTTAAGGTTTGTGCATTCTTGCTGGGGTTTCCTGGAAGGTGAAACAGTAGCAGTTGGAGAAGTGTCAGATTGATCAGCTGAATCTCACATGAGTCTACCATCAGGGCAGAGCACAGAGGATAAAAGAGAAACCCCCTCGAGCTGGACTGGTAGGAGCCATCACCCATTGGCAACTGAAGCAAATAACACACATTGTGGAGGCTGCATTTCATATGCAAATTCAAACACTAGAAAAAAAGTTCAGTGAAGCCTGTGAACACAGGCATGTTGTTTCAAACCAACTGGCCATGGAACACACAGAAAGAAAGCTATGTCTGACACCCACAGTGCACATGGTTACAGAGCAGAGAAGAGACTCTATGTACTGTATAATTTGCATAAAATGGTTGTTCATTTTGATGTTTTAAAAACATAGACTTTTGGTGTAAACAATTAATGGAATGGAGCTGAATGTCACAGTCCATTTGATAATTGCATAATTTATTAAATATAATTGACAAAAATGAAGATCTAAATATTTTTGTTGTAATATTTGAAATTAATTGTTCATGTTATGTTGACAATTAATCTGCTACAGATAGGAGCTAAAAGATTTTTAGCTAAGACTTAGGTAACTAACATTCCTGCATAAAACACCATAGATACACTGTTCAAATATTATTTTTAAAAATTAAGACACCTTGGTCCCAATATTGGCGGGGAGGCAGTGAGGGCACCTGATAGCGGCCAGGAAACCCGGAAATACAGGGAAGGCAGAGGTCCTGCCGAATTTGACAGCAGGACCTCATTAGAATTTTTTTTACTCTGTTTCCCGTCCAGCAGCCTGCCAGGTCAAGAGGCTTAGCGGGAAAGTCTGCTGTAGAAGGCAGCAGCCGGGGACAAGAGTGGAGGGAGGGAGGCAGGGAGAGATCGGATGGCAGGGAGGAGAGATCAGACTGCAGGGAGGAGAGATCGGTTCGCGGGGAGGAGAGATCGGATCCCAGGGGGGTCGGCCGATCATGGGGAGGGAGGCAGATCACAGCAGGTTTGCTTGAGGGGCCGGGGGGAAGCACCTCCTGCTCCCCCTGACCCACAAGCAGTGCTGGAAAAGCTGGAAAAGAGAAACTGAGTTAACGTTTCAGGTCGATGACCCTTCATCAGTTCTGACAACGGGTCATCAACCTGAAAAGTTATCCCCATGTATCACTCTTCACAGAGGCTGCTTGACCTGCTGAGTGTTTCCAGCATTTTATTGTTTTCATTTCAGATTTCCAGCATCCGCAGGATTTTGCTTTTCCTTTGGTGCCGTTAGCTCACCCTCAACCTCCCCGTGAGTTTCATGAAATTGCTTCATTTGCACGTTAATTGCCCATTAAACTCGACACAGAAAGTTAGGGCTAGTAGTTAACAGCATAAGCATCTATTTAATGAGATTTAGATTCCTGTAATGCCAATCAACCTGTTCAGCCCAGAAAGGGAACAATTTAAACTGTGGAGTCTCATTCCTACAGATAGTAAATTGTTGTTAGAGATTTTTAAAATTTTTATTTCTTACTTTTCCTTTCTGTCTCTCTTTCTCCCTCTCTCAATCCAATCTTTCTTTCACTGTCTTTATTTCTCTTTCTGTACCTGATTTGATTCTAATTTACCCTCCTTCTCCGTCGTTCCTTCGTTTCTTTCTCAATCTTTAAATCGCATTGGTTAAGGAGATAGACTGTTGGTCCCATTGTTCACCATAATCCCCGATGCCCCATTGCCCTCGCTGCGCTGTTATCAGCTCACACTTCCAGCAAGTTCCAGCACAAAGAGTTTTCGAGCTGAAGAGTGAGGGAAAAAGTCTGACTAACGGGGAACGCTGCAAGGTGCCCCACTCCAGCAAATTCTGGGCTAATGTTTATCTTGATTTGGTATTAGTAAGTGACTCAAGAAATGGAAGTTGTATTACCTCTGGGAGACCACAGAATGATAAACGTTAACGTGATCTGGGAGTCAGAAATACTGAAGACCAGGAGCTATATATACGATTTTAAAAGGGCTAAATTTGATTAAATGAGGGAGCAACTAAAGCGAATAGATAATGGGGAGGTTGTTCAACAACACTTCAATAAAAAACAAATGGAACACCTTTAAAGGTATATTGCTGAGCATGCAGGATAAATACATTTCCAAAACCAACAAGCTCAGAATAAACAAACGTGACCCTAAATGGATCAGCAAACAAATTAAAAATAGCAAGTACAAATCACCATAGTTTAAAGGGTTATATTATGAGGACAAGTTGCATAATCTAGACTTGTATTGAGTTTACAAGGTTGAAGGGTGATCTAATCGAGGTATTTAAAATGATAAAAGGATTCGATAGAGTAGATACAGTGAAACTATATCCTCTGGTGAGGGAATACAGAAAAAAGGGGGCACAATCTTAAAATTAGAGCTAGGCCATTCAGGAGTGAAATCAGGAAGCACTTTTTCATGCAAAGGGTAGTGGAAATCTGGAATTCTCTCCCTTAAAAGGCAGTGGATGCGGGTTCAATTGAAATTTTCAAGACTGAGATAGATAGATTTTGTTAGGTAAGGGTATGAAGGGATTATGGATTAAAGTGGGTAAATGGAGTTGAGGTACAGATCAGCCATGATCTAATTAAATGGCAGAATAAGCTCAAGGGGCTGGAATGCCTACTCCGTTTCCTCTGTTCCTAAATCCTGCAGAGAGAAAGGAGAAGGGGCTCGCTGGGATAATAACAAAATATCGTAGAGAAACATTAAAAAGGTGATCAGAGAGGCAAAGAGAGATCTGGAAAAAAACATAGAAGCTGAAGCAAAACATAACGGTAACAAATTCTCTCAGCACCACAACAGCAAGAGAGAAGTCAAAGAAAACGTGAAAAACATAAATGATAGAAATGGGCTTAAATTGAGGATGAGCATAAAATAGTGAATATTCTGAATGACAATTTCCTCTGAGTATTCACATGGGAAGACATAAGCAATATGTCCTCTCCAAAGATATCCCAAGCTAAATCAATGACTTTGTTATAAATCAGATAGAAGTCCTCGGCTGACACACCAGTCTCAAAACAAATAAGTTCCCAGGGATAGATGTTATTTATTCCAGAGTGCTGAGAGAGACGAGGGAAGAGATTTGTGAAGCACTGACAATTATTATGAGGAAATCATTTGACATTCGGGAGGTACCAAAAGCTAATATGGCACCCATATTCAAAAAGGGTGGCAATACAGATACAGGCAACTTCAAACCCATTAGTCTTACTTCCATTCTATGTAAAATAATGGAATTGATAATCAGGATTTAACTTAATCATCTGTACACTAACAATCTAGTAAACAGCAGCCAACATGGATTCAGAAAGGAAAGATCTTGCCTGACCAACCTGCTCAACTTCTTTGATGAAGGGACAACCTAAGTAGATTGTTGTCAGTTCTATGATGTGAAGTACCTTGACTTCTGAAAGGCTTTTGACAAATTCCACATGAAGGATGCATAGTTAACTAAAAGCTCAGAGGATTCAGGGTAAACCCCGATAATGGATAAGAAACTAGTTAAAGAATAGGAAATGAACACTCATTAAAGGAGTTTTGTCAGAATTAAGGGAAGGTTAGCGTGGGACACTTCAGGGCTCAGTGCTGGGACCCCTACTGTTTCAAATTTACATAAGTGATCTGGCTTCAGAAACTTAATGAAAAGTGATCGTACTTGCAGATGATCCCAAACTAGTAGGGGCAGTGGAATTGGAAGAAGCAGCTCAGAAAATACAGAATGAGGTGGACAAGACCTGTAAGTGGGCTGAACAATGCCAGATGTAATTTATTACAGACAAATGTAAAGTGCTTCATATAGGAAGGAAAAGTAGATGATGCACATATTATTATAAATTAAATTGTGGAGGTAGAACAAAGGGACACGGGTTCAAACTGGAAAAGGGCACTTTTAGGATAGATATCAGGAAATTCTTCTTCACACAATGAGTGATCAACATGTGATATAAACTTCCAGATACAGTAATGGAGGCAAAAACCCTGGAATCATTTAAAAAGCATGGATGCTACAATGTGGTGACATTAGGATCTTTCTGGATGGATGAATCAAGATGGACCTCGTGGCCTTCCTCATCGATAATTATCGTATGAACTCAGCAACCACTATGTTCTTCTACAGGAGTAGATTATTTCTATATTTATCTGTATTTATCCTTGTCATGTTCAGTCTCAATCATAACCAGATGCCCAGCTTATTTTTTAAAAGGAGTTATGTAACACGGCAGTAATTACTTTTACCTAGAGTCTGTCCACAGATCTGCTACTCTCTTGAGGCAATTGTTAATTTTGTAATGTAATTCTGTGCTAGCAATCCAAGTTAAATAGTTGCCTATGTCTACATTTTCTATGCCTTCATATTTAAGCTCCCGTGAAAACAACTTCATTTCTGAGTCTTCACAACATAAAGTGCTTTTACGTTGTTAGAGTGCTGTTGACCATGTGCAGGTATTGCTCAGTAAACAACCCGACCTCCATAAAGCCAGCATTAGAGACCCAACTTTTCACACATCTCCCAACCTACTGTCAGATCGTTCACCTGACGAAGGAGGAAGCCTCCGAAAGCTTGTGAATTTAAAATAAAATTGCTGGACCATAACTTGGTGTTGTAAAATTGTTTACAATTGTCAACCCCAGTCCATCACCGGCATCTCCACATCATTACTGTCAGATCAGCAGTTTTGCATTGTTGATCTGCGAAGCACACTGACGTGATTCACCGCATCAGCACTCTGGCATCATGATGCAACAATGCTGAACCATATGATTGGCTTACCATCAAATTCCCTGGATTGCCTTCTGCGTACAATTATGCCATGACACTATATTCTAAGGCCCACACCCTTAACCAGTCTCTGGGCCTCCAAAGAGACCAAAACATGGTGGCAGTATATTTGGGAGATAGCAAAAAAAAGTAAATATGAGAGGACTTTGAGCTCAGAGTCCTCATCCTCTCTCATGCCCTGTTGTCCTTTTGAAAAAATGTTGCTAAAATTGCACATATTATTTCAAATATAGCCTTCCCCATAATCTGCATAAAATTATAATATAAGAACATAAGAACATAAGAAATAGGAGCAGGAGTAGGCCAATCGGCAATCTCGAGCCTGCTCCGCCATGCAATAAGATCATTGCTGATCTGGTCCTAACCTCAAATCTAAATTCATGTCCAATTTCCTGCCCGCTCCCCGTAACCCCTAATTCCCTTTACTTCTGGAAAACTGTCTATTTCTGTTTTAAATTCTGGACCCCATGAAATCTCATGGCATCAGGTCAAACATGGGCAAGGAAACTTCCTGCTGATTACCACCTACCGTCCTCCCTCAGCTGATGAATCAGACCTCCTCCATGTTGAGCACCACTTGGAGGAAGCACTGAGGGTAGCAAGGGCACAAAATGTACTCTGGGTGGGGGACTTCAATGTCCATCACCAAGAGTGGCTTGGTAGCACCACTACTGACCGAGCTGGCCGAGTCCTGAAGGACATAGCTGCTAGACTGGGCCTGCGGCAGGTGGTGAGCGAACCAACACGAGGGAAAAACTTACTTGACCTCGTCCTCACCAATCTACCTGTCGCAAATGCATCTGTCCATGACAGTATTGGTAGGAGTGACCACCGCACAGTCCTCGTGGAGATGAAGTCCCGTCTTCGCACTGAGGACACCATCCAACGTGTTGTGTGGCACTACCACCGTGCTAAATGGGATAGATTCAGAACGGATCTAGCAGCTCAAAATTAGGCATCCATGAGGCGCTGTGGGCCATCAGCAGCAGCAGAATTGTATTCCAGCACAATCTGTAACCTCATGGCCCGGCATATTCCTCACTCTACCATTACCAACAAGCCAGGGGATCAACCCTGGTTCAATGAGGAGTGTAGAAGAGCATGCCAGGAGCAGCACCAGGCATACCTAAAAATGAGGTACCAACCTGGTGAAGCTACAACTCAGGACTACATGCATGCTAAACAGCGGAAGCAACATGCTATAGACAGAGCTAAGCGATTCCACAACCAACGGATCAGATCAAAGCTCTGCAGTCCTGCCACATCCAGTCGTGAATGGTGGTGGACAATTAAACAACTAACGGGAGGAGGAGGCTCTGCAAACATCCCCATTCTCAATGATGGCGGAATCCAGCACGTGAGTGCAAAAGACAAGGCTGAAGCGTTTGCAACCATCTTCAGCCAGAAGTGCCGAGTGGATGATCCATCTCAGCCTCCTCCCGATATCCCCACCATCATGGAAGCCAGTCTTCGGCCAATTCGATTCACTCCACGTGATATCAAGAAACGGCTGAGTGCACTGGATACAGCAAAGGCTATGGGCCCCGACAACATCCCAGCTGTAGTGCTGAAGACTTGTGCTCCAGAACTAGCTGCGCCTCTAGCCAAGCTGTTCCAGTACAGCTACAACACTGGCATCTACACGACAATGTGGAAAATTGCCCAGGTATGTCCTGTCCACAAAAAGCAGGACAAAGCCAATCCAGCCAATTACCGCCCCATCAGTCTACTCTCAATCATCAGCAAAGTGATGGAAGGTGTCGTCGACAGTGCTATCAAGCGGCACTTACTCACCAATAACCTGCTCACCGATGCTTAGTTTGGGTTCCGCCAGGACCACTCGGCTCCAGACCTCATTACAGCCTTGGTCCAAACATGGACAAAAGAGCTGAATTCCAGAGGTGAGGTGAGAGTGACTGCCCTTGACATCAAGGCAACATTTGACCGAGTGTGGCACCAAGGAGCCCTAGTAAAATTGAAGTTGATGGGAATCAGGGGAAAACTCTCCAGTGGCTGGAGTCATACCTAGCACAAAGGAAGATGGTAGTGGTTGTTGGAGGCCAATCATCTCAGCCCCAGGGCATTGCTGCAGGAGTTCCTCAAGGCAGTGTCCTAGGCCCAACCATCTTCAGCTGCTTCATCAATGACCTTCCCTCCATCATAAGGTCAGAAATGGGGATGTTCGCTGATGACTGCACAGTGTTCAGTTCCATTCGCAACCCCTCAGAAAATGAAGCAGTCCGAGCCCGCATGCAGCAAGACCTGGACAACATCCAGGCTTGGGCTCATAAGTGGCAAGTAACATTCGCGCCAGATAAGTGCCAGGCAATGACCATCTCCAACAAGAGAGAGTCTAACCACCTCCCCTTGACATTCAACGGCATTACCATCGCCGAATCCCCCACCATCAACATCCTGGGGGTCACCATTGACCAGAAACTTAACTGGACCAGCCACATAAATAATGTGGCTACAAGAGCAGGTCAGAGGCTGGGTATTCTGCGGCGAGTGACTCACCTCCTGACTCCCCAAAGCCTTTCCACCATCTACAAGGCACAAGTCAGGAGTGTGATGGAATACTCTCCACTTGCCTGGATGAGTGCAGCTCCAACAACACTCAAGAAGCTCGACACCATCCAAGATAAAGCAGCCCGCTTGATTGGCACCCCATCCACCACCCTAAAGATTCACTCCCTTCACCACCGGCGCACTGTGGCTGCAGTGTGCACCATTCACAGGATGCACTGCAGCAACTCGCCAAGGCTTCTTCGACAGCACCTCCCAAACCCGCGACCTCTACCACCTAGAAGGACAAGAGCAGCAGGCGCATGGGAACAACACCACCTGCACATTCCCCTCCAAGTCACACACCATCCCGACTTGGAAATATATCGCCGTTCCTTCATTGTCGCTGGGTCAAAATCCTGGAACTCCCTTCCTAACAGCACTGTGGGAGAACCGTCACCACACGGACTGCAGCGGTTCAAGAAGGCGGCTCACCACCACCTTCTCAAGGGCGACGCCCACATCCCGTGAACGAATAATAATTTTTTTAAAATTATTTAATGATGTAGCTTCCACAGCTTCCTGGGGCAGCTAATTCCACAGACCTACTACCCTCTGGGTGAAGAAGTTTCTCCTCATCTCAGTTTTGAAAGAGCAGCCCCTTATTCTAAGATTATGCCCCCTAGTTCTAGTTTCACCCATCCTTGGGAACATCCTTACCGCATCCACCCAATCAAGACCCTTCACAATCTTATACGTTTCAATAAGATCGCCTCTCATTCTTCTGAACTCCAATGAGTAGATTCCCAATCTACTCAACCTCTCCTCATATGTCCACCCCCTCATCCCTGGGATTAACCGAGTGAACCTTCTTTGTACTGCCTCGAGAGCAAGTATGTCTTTTCTTAAGTATGGAGACCAATACTGTATGCAGCATTCCAGGCGTGGTCTCACCAATATCTTATATAACTGCAGCAATACCTCCCTGTTTTTATATTCTATCCCCCTAGCAATAAAAGCCAACATTCCATTGGCCTTCTTGAGCACCTGCTGCACCTGCACACTAACTTTTTGATTTTCTTGCACTAGGACCCCCAGATCCCTTTGTACGGCAGTACTTTCCAGTTTCTCGCCATTAAGATAATAACTTGCTCTCCGATTTTTCCTGCCAAAGTGCATAACCTCACATTTTGCAATATTGTATTGCATCTGCCAAATCTCTGCCCACTCACCCAGCCTGTCTATATCCCCTTGTAGGTTTTTTATGTCCTCCTCACTCTCTACTTTCCCTCCCATCTTTGTATCATCTGCAAACTTTGATATGGTACACTCGGTCCCCTCCTCCAAATCGTTAATATAGATTGTAAAGAGTTGGGGACCCAGCACCGACCCCTACGGAACACCACTGGCTACTGGTTGCCAGTCCGAGAATGAACCATTTATCCCAACTCTCTGATTCCTGTTAGATAACCAATCCTCCACCCATGCCAGAATATTACCCCCAATCCAGTGATTCTTTATCTTGAGCAATAATCTTTTATGTGGCACCTTGTCGAATGCCTTCTGGAAGTCCAAATACACTACATCCACTGGTTCCCCTTTATCCACCCTGTACGTTATATCCTCAAAGAACTCAAGCAAATTTGTCAGACATGACTTCCCCTTCGTAAAGCCATGCTGACTTTGTCCTATTAAATTATGTTTATCCAAATGTTCCTCTACTGTCTCCTTAATAATAGACTCCAAAATTTTACCCACCACAGATGTTAGGCTAACTGGTCTATAATTTCCAGCCTTCTGCCTACTACCCTTTTTAAATAAGGGTGTTACATTAGCAGTTTTCCAATCTGTCGGGACCTTTGCTGAGTCCAGAGAATTTTGGAAAATTATTATCAAAGCATCCACAATCCCTACTGCCACTTCCCTCAAGACCCTAGGATGTAAGCCATCAGGTCGAGGGGATTTATCTGCCTTGAGTCCCATTAATTTACTGAGTACCAATTCCTTAGTGATTTTAATCGTATTTAGCTCCTCCCCCCCCCCCCCAGAGCCCCCTGTTTGTCCAGTGTTGGGATATTCTTTGTGTCCTGTACCGTAAAGACTGAAACAAAATATTTGTTCAGCATTTTTGCTATCTCCATGTTTCCCACCATTAATTTCCCGGTCTCATCCTCTAAGGGACCTACATTTGCCTTAGACACCCTTTTTCTTTTTATATAACTATAGAAACTCTTGCTATCTGTTTTTATATTTTTTGCTAATTTATTTTCATAATCTATCTTCCCTTTCTTAATCAATCCTTTAGTTACTTTTTGCTGTCTTTTGAAGACTTCCCAATCTTCTATCCTCCCATTAAGTTTGGCTACCTTATATGTCCTTGTTTTTAGTCGGATACTATCCTTAATTTCTTTACTTAGCCACGGATGGCTGTCATTTCTTTTACACCCTTTTTTCCTCAGTGGAATATATATTTTTTGAAAGTTGTAAAATAACTCCTTAAATGAACACCACTGCTCATGTACCGTCTTACCCTTTAATCTATTTTCCCAGTCCACTTTAATCAATTCCGCTCTCATACCATCATAGTCTCCTTTATTCAAGCTCAGTATGCTTGTTTGAGAACCAACCTTCTCACCCTCTAATTGGATATGGAATGTAATCATATTTCATCTTATAATGAAACACTGGTGAGATACATATCAGTAAATTGTTAGCTTGGTTGATAACAGCTTAATGTGATCACACTCAAATCCTTTTTCCCTTATGTGCTTTTTTTAGTGGGACCAAAATAGTGTCCATTCACTACATGTATCTTTTGTGTATTCTATTCCAAAAATAGCATCATATCTTGCATTTATCCATATTAAAATCTAAATATGTTTCCTTAGCTCATCTACTTAATTGGTTCAGACCCTGTTTGAATGCTATCTTTTATATATTTGTCACATGGCGATACAAGAAGTACCCTCCTCCATATCCTTTGTAAATTATGTGAACAGCATGACCAAGAACACACTCTTGCAAAATTCAAGTAGTCACTATTAACAACAACGAGCTTTTTCCACTGATCGTGACCTCTGAAATTACTCCTACTATCATTCTCTCATTTCTGTTTTTGTCAGTTTCAACTTGAACACGCCTAGGATTAAATCTAAGAACTAAAGTTCCAGTGGGACCTGCACTGGTGGAGCTCCTTTTACTTGCAGGCATTAAACATTAGGAAAGAAAATTGCTGGGGAAAAAAAAACATTGGCCTAATTTTAAGCGATTACACATTGAAAGTGCACTTCTCTTTCAAACTGTTTGCACAAGTCTGCGCAAGAGCCACTTCTGACGCACTTGTGAAAATCTTCAAACATCTGCATCCTTGACTATGAAAATTAAAATCTATAGTTAAGAATGTGAAGATTCCAAGTATGCACCATGGACATCATTCAAATCGTTACCAGGAAAAATGAAACTGCTCAATAAGATTATCAAGATGATTTTTGGAAATGAAGGTTGAACTCTGATTGCAACATTAAAACGATTGCTCTAATATATTAATCTAATAACATAATTCAGATCAATTGTTATTGGTACATCAAAAATAAACATTGCACACTAGCTAATGGTCTTTATAGTTGTGGAATATCTGTGCAATAGTTTGAATTGGCAAAAATATAAAGTTTACAAAAATAAGAAAGTTATGATAGTTAGTTGAGTTATGGAGCAGCTGGTTACAAGAAATATTTGTTTAAAATTAGAATTAAAGACAGCTAGTTTTTTGTAAATGTTTCAGGGTAAAAGACTGAGATTGCAGGGCTGAAACAGTTTTTAAAAGTAAGTCCAGTCTTCAGTATTTGAGTGGTCAGCAACTCTCCAACCCAAACCCATAGTCCTGGTATCTGAAAATGGGAAAACTCCCACCAGTCTCTGTTTGGGGAGAGATGGGTAGCTGGTACAGGTCATTTGCAATTTTGGCTCTTCTAAAATCAATTTAACATTGCATACCTTCAAAAGACTGCTCTAATAGAACTGAAAGTTACCCCTTGTCCATTCTGAGTTCAGTATGTAGACACAACTCAGTAATACAGGTTAGCTTTTCAGAGGTGCAGTAGGTTAAAATGGTCAATAGAATATATTGAATATAAAATACATTGCATGATTCACATTTTACAAATGTTAAAATATCAAGATGTATTGGAACTCTCTCCCCCAAGAAGCTGTTGAGCCTAGATCAGTTGAAAATTTCAAAACTGAGATTGATAGATTTTTGTTAGGCAAGGGTATTAAGGGGTATGGAACCAAAGCGGGTAGATGGGTTAAGATACAGATCTGCCATGATCTAATTGAATGGCAGAACAGGTTCGAGGAGCTGAATGGCCTACTTCTGTTTCTACGTAAGATGTAAATAGTCTTAAGCTGAAATCAATGAACTAAAATAAGGAAAGGTCCTCAACACAAATATTCTTGTAGAATAAAGTAATATTCCTATGAAAAATGCAAAAACTAAAAATACTTTACAGCAGTAGAAAAATTTTACAGTCATCAATGGAATAATACTGGTCAGTGGAGAACAAAATGTTTTACCTTAAACTGCCTTGTTCTAGGAAAAATAACTACAAATAAGATTGTTAGATAGGAAATTGCTGAGCTGCGAAGTACCAAGAAACTTTGACTCACTGAATTTCTTTGATTCTTCCTAATGTTCCCACATTGTCCACAGGCTGACATGCTGCATTTTTCTGGTATCTCATAGCTCGTACAACACCACAGACAATAAAATGTCAGAGCTCATCTCATGCTTCTTGAACAACAACTGTTCCCTCTCACACGGCTGCTGTTAAAAGTATCTTCAAAAGGAAATTTATTTTAAGAGTGATGCAAATTTCCGACCGATGAATTGAGATCTTATCATCCCACAGAGAGGACGTAGCTGCTTGTCTGTAGGGGCAGAAGCGTTTGCCAGTCATTGTCAGATCTGCCCTTTTCTAACCTTGTTATGTAAATTAGCCTGTTTTATACGACAAACGTAACTTCAACATGCCATAACAAGCAAAGTATGGACTGAAGTTCCTATCACACCCTGAGGTGAAGGCAATTAAAATGATCAGTGAACCTGAGCTGTCTTGCAACAGATATCAGTATTTTGTAGATGTTCTGTTAAAGATTATTTTTCATAGACTCCGAGAAAAGTGCATTTTAAAATATGTAGCCTAAGATAAAGTCACAAATGGCATTTAGTAAAGAAACATTACAGGAGTTGAAAGTTTAGTAAGTATGGTAGAAACTAGTTGTAGCCATGCAATAAGTTGCTGAAGTTTTAATAGAAATAATATTCAGGTCTTTCTGTTCTGTTATGGTATCCAGACTTTTGAATTAATTTTATAGACAGAATGATACTCATTTTGGCAGTGAAATACAAAATTATATTTTCACTTTAAAATAGCCATGAGTTTTCTACAGCAACATTATTTTTTCTTGTATTTAAAATTTAGTTTTATCCAGACTGATTCAAATTCAGACTGATTCAAATTCAGGCTGATTCAAATTCAGACCGATCATCTTGCATTGTTGTGAAAACTGCGAGCAATAGTAGGGCCCAGAATACACACAGTGGAGTAAAAACTTGTTTGTAACCAAAATAGGCGCGCAGGAGGCACCTGAATAGATGAGCTGAGGTGCAACTGATATTGGACCTCGGGCCACATTTATCATTGAACCGGTGAGCTGAGGAAACCTAATGGGCATCCCTTGGCAGCTCGCCGGAGAAGAGGCCTCGAAGGTCAGGTAAGTCCTAAAGGCAACCGGGAGGAGGGCAATCGGGAGGGAGAGAAGCTGCGGGGGGCAATTGGGAAGGAGGGTAGCAGTAGCCAGGATTGGAGATGGTGGCGGTGTCAATCAGGGAGGTGGGGTCGGTGATCAGGAGGGGGGACAGAGGTGTCCATTGTGGGGGGGGGGGGTGGTCGAGGTCGCAACTGGAGGGGGCGCAAGCGGTGGCAGGCAGCAGCCCGCGGTTTTAATGTAAAGTTGGGAGGAGCACTCCTGCACCTCCCAGCTAAGTATTTTTAACAAACCTGCCTTTTTGGTGACAGACTGCAGCGGTCCCTTTAAGGACCAACTGTAGACCTGTTTTCCTCAGTGTCGGCTGCCTCAGGGCAAACCAATATTGCAAAGGGGGCCTCAAACAGGCGTTAGGCTCCTTATTTGTACATGCAAAGGGAGTAAAGCCTGTTTCAGGTGCAGGTTCTGGACGCCTATTTTTTGCCTCTACCAATATGGCAGGTGTAACACTTCACGCTCGTAATGAGCGTGTGCTTCCTGCTCACCATATTGAAGGATCAGGTGCCCGTTTAGTGCCTGAAAAAAGGGCGCACACCAACGAATTTCTAGGCCAATGTTACAGCAGACACTTTGAATACTTAAGAACTAAGTATAAAGGGAGAAAAGGCAATAAGCCCATCAAAGCCACTCTTTCCATTGATCATATACAGTCTGGCTGGTCTATTTAATTTTTTGAGGGAAAGTCCTATATAAAATATTCCCTGATTTTCAAAAACAATTAAGAAAGCTCCAGAATCCTCATTCATCTCCACATCTCCACCATTCATTTTTAACCTGTTGTTCTCCATAGACCATCTTCCTTCATCTCCAGCATGACGGGTACCAACATGTCCCATAGAGCTTTTAATCTTAGTCTAATTCCATTCCTTCCCAAAAATGTATGCAGTTCCTTCTTGAAGGAGTTAATTAACACAGCATCAACTACTTCCTGGGATCCAATCATTTGTAGAGCAGGAAAAAATTTCCTTTAATCTTCAGTTTCCCTTGTTCATTTTAAGCCAATGTCCTCAGAGTCTAAGCAGTTGTCCTGCTGCTACTGGTCTCAGACTGGTATTTGTGAAGTGTGACATGCAGTTGGCAGATTGGAATTGTACTGCCCACTGTGCATTCTTTCAGCTAGCACTGAGGTTCAACAACAAAGAGATATGCACTTGGAGGCATGGGCAAAGCTCCACTTCCCAGATAGGGGTACTTTTTGATAGCGGAGCATGGGTGGGAACCTCTGTTTTTTCAGAACATTAAAAAGTTTCTGTACAAAATTTCTGAAGTTCATGAGAACATACAAAAATCCAGAGAGAGATATAGCCATTGAGCTGATCAAACTTGCTCCATCAGAGTTCTTGTATGATTATTCTATTATGGATTTCCCTCCCACACTAGCCCTTGATCCCCTACTATGGGAAAATTAATTTCCTTCATTAATTTTGTCGACTTTCCTCAAAAGCCGACAAGTCCCCTGGAGCTGATGGCCTACATCCTAGGGTTCTAAAAGAGGTGGCTGCAGTGATAGTGGATGCATTGGTTGTGATCTTCCAAAATTCCCTGGATTCTAGAACGGTCCCAGTGGATTGGAAGATAGCAAATGTAACACCGCTATTCAAGAAAGGAGGGAGAGAGAAAACAGGAAACTACAGACCAGTGGATACAGCAAAGGCTGTGGGCCCCGACAACATCCTGGCTGTAGTGCTGAAGACTTGTGCTCCAGAACTAGCTGCGCCTCTAGCCAAGCTGTTCCAGTACAGCGACAACACTGGCATCTACCCGACAATGTGGAAAATTGCCCAGGTATGTCCTGTCCACAAAAAGCAGGACAAAGCCAATCCGGCCAATTACCGCCCCATCAGTCTACTCTCAATCATCAGCAAAATGATGGAAGGTGTCGTTGACAGTGCTATCAAGCGGCACTTACTCACCAATAACCTGCTCACCAATGCTCAGTGTGGGTTCCGCCAGGACCACTCAGCTCCAGACCTCATTTCAGCCTTGGTCCAAACATGGACAAAAGAGCTGAATTCCAGAGGTGAAGTGAGAGTGGCTGCCCTTGACATCAAGGCAGCATTTGACCGAGTGTGGCACCAAGGAGCCCTAGTTAAATTGAAGTCAATGGGAATCAGGGGAAAACTCTCCAGTGGCTGGAGTCATACCTAGCACAAAGGAAGATGGTACTGGTTGTTGGAGGCCAATCATCTCAGCCCCAGAACATTGTTGCAGGAGTTCCTCAGGGCAGTGTCCTAGGCCCAATCATCTTCAGCTGCTTTATCAATGACCTTCCCTCCATCATAAGGTCAGAAATGGGGATGTTCGCTGATGATTGCACAGTGTTCAGTTCCATTCGCAACCCCTCAGATAATCAAGCAGTCTGAGCCGGCATGCAGCAAGACCTGGACAACATCCAGGCTTGGGCTCATAAATGGCAAGTAACATTCGCGCCAGACAAGTGCCAGGCAATGACTATCTCCAACAAGAGAGTGTCTAACGACCTCCCCTTGACATTCAGCGGCATTACCATCGCCGAATCCCCCACCATCAACATCCTGGGGGTCACCATTAACCAGAAACTGAACTGGACCAGCCATATCAATACTGTGGCTACAAGAGCAGGTCAGAATCTGGGTATTCTGCGGCGAGTGACTCACCTCCTGACTCCCCAAAGCCTTTCCACCATCTACAAGGCACAAGTCAGGAGTGTGATGGAATACTCTCCACTTGCCTGGATGAATGCAGCTCCAACAACACTCAAGAAGCTCGACACCATCCAGGACAAAGCAGCCCGCTTGATTGGCACCCCATCCACCACCCTAAACATTCATTCCCTTCACCACCAGCGCACTGTGGCTGCAGTGTGTACCATCCACAGGATGCACTGCAGCAGCTCGCCAAGGCTACTTCGACAGCACCTCCCAAACCCGCAACCTCTACCACCTAGAAGGACAAGAGCAGCAGGCACATGGGAACAACACCACCTGCACGTTCCCCTCCAAGTCACACACATCCTGACTTGGAAATATATCGCTGTTCCTTCATCGTTGCTGGGTCAAAATCCTGGAACTCCCTTCCTAACAGCACTGTGGGAGAACCTTCAACATACGGACTGCAGCGGTTCAAGAAGGCGGCTCACCACCACCTTCTCAACGGCAATTAGGGATAGGCAATAAATGCTGGCCTCGCCAGCGACGCCCACATCCCATGAACGATTAAAAAAAACGTTAGCCTGATATCAGAAGTCGGGAAAATACTGGAATCCATGATTAAGGATGTGGTAACAGGGCGCTTAGAAAATCATAATATGATTAGGCAGAGTCAACATGGTTTTATGAAAGGTAAATCAAGTTTGACAAATCTATTTGAGTTTTTTGAGGATGTAACTAACAGGGTAGATAAAGGGGAACCAATGGATGTGGTATATTTGGATTTTAAAAAGGTATCCGATAAGGTGCCGCATAAAAGGTTGTTACACAAGGTAAGGTTCTCATGGGGTTGGGGATAATATATTAGCATGGATAGAGGATTGGTTAACCGACAGAAAACAGAGAATAAGAATAAATGGGTCATTTTCAGGTTGGCAGGCTGTGACTAGTGGAGTGCCGCAAGGATCAGTGCTGGGGCCTCAGCTATTTACAATCTATATTAATAACTTAGATGAAGGGACCGAGTGTAATGTATCAAAGTTTGCTGACGATTCAAAGCTAGGTGGAAAAGTAGGCTGTGAGAAGACACAAAGAGTTCGATTTTCCTGGCAAATTGCAGGTGCGTTGGGGACGGGGGGGGCTCCAAAAATTGGGGAAATCCCGTTCGGGTTCGGAAGCGGGCTCCAACCCGCAGACTTCCGGTTCCCCATTGACGCGTCTGGGTGCGCATGCGCCTCCCGAATGTGGAAGTCCCACCGGCAATTAAAGCCGGCAGGATGATCATTTACATAGTTGTTCAGTTACTTTAAGTACTTGAAGTACTTAATTTTCTCCACATTTTGGCAGGGGTGCGATTTTGAAGCATCCTCAGCGTGTTTCCCGTGCTGTGGGAAACACTTGATGTTGCAACAGACGTGTTTCAGCCAGCAGCCAGTGGGAGATTCAAATGCGTATTTGACAGATGGGGAGAAAAGGTCATTTATTACAGCAGGGCACTCTGTTATTTTAGACAAAGTTTTGGCTGCAAGATCTTTGTGTTTACACTGAAAATTCTTACCTTCTACTCAAAATTCTGCTGTTCAAACATATTTAACTAATTTGCGGACCCCCTCAAACTCACACTATCAGGATGGGGGGCACCATGGCTGCATTCACCACTACATCCGAGGATGAGCAATATCACCAGCCTCACCAGGCATGGCGTCCACGTCCGCCTCTTGGAGCTCCACAACACAGTGCTGCGCCACAGGCATCTGCACAAGAGCACAGAGGGCAACAACAGAGAGGGGCACCGCTTGAAGGAGGCCCCATCCACATCTGCCACCCACATTGAGGAGGAGGAGGCGGAAGAGGAGGAGGTGGAGGGAGAGGAGCAGGAGCAGGAGCAACGCATGGGCAGAGCAGCAACTCACCTGGCTGCTCGTGAGGCCAGTGAGTCACTGATATGTGAACGGTTCTCCTGACATCGGACTGTGTGAAAAGCCCAGTTCTCACACCACCAATGCTACAGTAGCGCCCGCACCAGCACCCCCCCACCCCTCCCTGCACTAAACAGGCCTGCAACTATTCCTACACCCACTGTAGAGTGACCCAATGGGTTGAATCAAGTGTTGACATTCATGGTGAACCTCATGAAAGGGCCCTATTACAGAAGCCAGTCAAGAATGGCCAAGACGTGGCAGGAGTAGTGACAATAATAATATTTAATGTGAGTTCAACAAAAAGCTGATATAAATAAAAAACATGACCAACCATCAAACACTCTTGTGCATACCCTTTGTGTTTACAAAACCTTCACCTGTCTCTTCCTACTACTTCTACATGGTGTTTTCCCTGTGGCTGCAGCAGAGGTAGTAGCAGGTTGCTCTTGTTCATGCCCTGACCGATTAGATGCTTTGGGCCTGCGCCATCTGGGTTTTGGTGACCGTGAGGGCCCCTCCAAAGACTGCTCCACCTGCACCTGTGCAGAGGCAGACGTGGCCACCTGGAGGGGAGGCAGCATTGTGGGAACTGGTTGAAAGGGGGGCAATGGGTGAGATGTGGGAGCACTTTGAGTTGCATCCCCACTTCCATGTCCCCTTTCACCATCATCCCTCCCCTGGGCCAGGCCCACACCACTTCTACTACTCTGCTGGACAACAGTTTGGACGACATGTGTGAAGCCTTGTAAGGCCAGTGCTAGTGTATCTGCCTGCCTGTTTAAGGCGGCAGAATGTTGTTCACTCTGAGTCTGAACGGCCGTTGTCAGGTCCTGAACGGACTCATTTGTGATCCGTGCTTGAAGCTCAATGGAGGCTAGCCTTTTCTCCATCGCAGACATTCCTTCACTTACCCGTGACAGTATCTCAGAGATGCCCTCACGTCCCTGTGACACTATCTCAGAGATGCTCTCACATCCCTGTGACAGTATCTCAGAGAGTTGCTCACATCCCTGTGACACTATCTCAGAGATTCTCTTCTGTACCTGTGCCACCGTTCCACTCATGCAGGAGTTGGACTCCTCCATCCTCTGTGCTATTGTGGAGAGTGCGTGCGGCATCTGTTCCAGCACCTCTCAAATGTGCTGCTGTCCCTTGATCATTCTCCTTTTAAAGGATGGCCCCGGGATCAGCATCTGCGTCCAGCTGAACAGAGCCTGGAGAGGAGTGCTCCCACCGACACGGACTCTCCGCAGCTGCCCCTGCCACCAGTGTCTGCTCGTGCTCACATGTGTAAGGTAACACACAATATGAATTGATGTTAATATGCCTTGCCATCTTCAGCACCTCAGTATGCTCATCGCAACATGACACATCTGTGATGATGCTTAATATTGCCTTCCGTTCTCTTACAGAGCCTTCAGCTACCGCTGTGCCGGCAGAGGGCGATTCCTCAGAGAACCTGCCGGCCTCTGAGGGTGCACCGTCACATCCGAGGGAGCCATCCACCGGAGAAGATACTCACACCTTGGTGGGTCCCAGTCCTCAGTTAGTTGGGTTGGCACCCCCCCACTTTGGATGAACTAGTTAGGTCATTGAAGCACTTCCTGCACTGGACCCAGGTGCGGGAGATGTTGCTGCTGCTGGTGACCTCCTCTCCCACCTCGAGCCAAGCCTTCTTGGTGGCAGAGGTAGGCCGCTTCCTCCCATCCGCCGGGTAAAACACATCCCTCCTCCTCCTCACCCCATCCAGTAGCACCTGGAGTGAGGTATCGCTGAATCTTGGAGCAGACTTGCCCCTGTGCTGCTCCAGTGAGGTGTGTGGGTGTTTGCTCCAGGAGCAGCCATTGGAGGACTGCCCCTTTAAATAGAGCTCCTCCAGCTGACAGTCTGTGATGCGGGCGCGCAGTCCGCCTGCTGCGAAGCTTTCGGACGGCAAACCCGGAAACCACGTTAAGTGGCTCCAATTGACTTGCGATCGCGTGGGAAATGGACATTTTTTATTGGGCGGGTTACCCACGCGTCCAATCACTCCCCCGCTGCCATCCCACCTCCACGCTAATATCGGGGCCAAAGAGTCTGTAAAGGGATATAGACAGGTTAAGTGAGTGGGCAAGAAGGTGGCAGATGGAGTATAATGTGGGGAAATGTGAGGTTATTCACTTTGGTAGGAAGAATAGAAAAACAGCATATTTTTTAAGTGGTAAGAAACTATTAAATGTTGGTATTCAGAGGGATTTGGGTGTCCTTGTAAACGAAACAGAGAAAGTTAACATGCAGGTACAGCAAGCAATTAGGAAGGCAAATGATTTGTTGGCCTTTATTGCAAGGGGGTTGGAGTACAGGGCTTTGGTGAGACCACACCTGGAGTACTGTGTGCAGTTTTGGTCTCCTTACCTAAGGAAGGATATACTTGCCTTAGAGACAGTGCAACAAAGGTTCACTAGATTGATTCCTGGGATGAGAGGGTTATCCTATGAGGAGAGATTAAGTAGAATAGGCCTATATTCTCTGGAATTTAGAAGAATGAGAGGAGATCTCATTGAAACATGTAAGATTCCAAGAGGGCTTGACGGGATAGATGCCGAGCGGCTGTTTCCCCTGGCTGAAGAGTCTAGAACTAGGGGCATAGTCTCAGGATAGGGGGTCGGCCATTTAGAACTGAGATGAGGAGAAATTTCTTCATTCAGAGGGTTGTGAATCTTTGGAATTCTCTACTCCAGAGGGGTGTGGATGCTCAGTCATTGAGTGTATTTAAGAATGTGATCGATAGATTTTTGGACTCTAGGGAATCAAGGGATATGGGGATCGGGCAGGAAAGTGGAGTTGAGGTCGAAGATCAGCCATGATCTTATTGAACGGCGGAGTAGGCTCGAGGGGCTGAATGGCCTACTCCTGTACCTATTTCTTATGTTCTTATGTTCCCCAACCTCCAGGGAGAAAAGAAGAAAAGCAGTGATGTTAAGTATCCCTGTTATCCTCAAACCCAGCTCTCAACACATGTCAATCCAGCTCTTTTTTATCTGGGGGTTTATTCCACATGCTAAATATCCTGTGGAGAAAGTGTTTTTTTAAAAACTTCTAACCTTGCTTGGGTTTGTGAATGTTATACTTTGCCTTCTAGTTCAATACTCATTGCCCATGATAAATAGCTTGTTTACTTGCACCTCATCTATACCTTTAACAATTTTAAAGACCTGTATTTTGTCTCCTCCTAGTCCTTTCTTTAGTAAAAATAAGTTTAGTCGCTTGAACCTTTCTTCATAGTTTAGTTCCCTAAGCCCTGGAATCATTCTAGTCAGTCTTCTCTGACTCCTTCTTAATGCATCTGTATCCTTTTTGAGGTCTGCCCACCTGCAAAATTGCCTACCAACACTGGGCTTGCAATGCCATTATAACTTGTTTTAGCTTGTAGTCCAATGCCTCCAGATGCATCCCTTTTTTATTGGATTTGCCTTATTAATAACTGCCTCACACTGACCAGACGCTTTCAGCGTATGACAAACGATCAATCTCAAATCGTTTTCCTTTATGGCCTCTGCCAACAGAGACACTTTCAACAACATCTTGCATTTATATAGTCCCTTTAACACGGAAAAAACATCCCATAGTATTTCACAGAAACATAACCAAATCATTTTATATACTTTTAACATTACCCATTTCTATATGTATTGCACTCCATTAATGCATCTGCCATATTTCATCCCATCGACATAAGTATTGACCCTTCCAGATTATCGCCTAGGTGAAGACAAAAATCTACCTCTACATCTATTGGATTACCCTTGTTTACTTACCCCTGAAAGAATTCTAGTAGCTTTGTAAAGCATGACCCCATGTGGAACTCCACTATTCATTGCTCCCCCAATGAAACATTTTCCAATTTTGCATCCTATTAAACCAGATTTCAATCGAGCTAACTAATTTGCCATCGATTACATGAGGCATAACCTTCTAAAAAAATAATCTCAAGGATGAAACTTTATCAAATATCTTCTAAAAATTCAAGTAAATTACATCCACCGGATCATCTACACCCTCCAGCTAGTAACTCTCTCAAATAATTCCCATTTATCAAGCTGACTACTGCTCATAACCTGTGTACCTCTTTAGATGAACATGCATCTAACTCCTTATAATCCCAAATACTTTCTCCCTTTAAGCTAACTGGCCTATAATTGCTGCATATGTGTCCTAAGGTACATATGTTTTTTTTCTTACATTCAGAAATCAAGGTGAATGCCATGGCCCATAGAACAGGTGCCATCAAGGTTGAAATGAGTAAAATAGAAGAGGATGTAAATCAGGGAGTCAATGTAGGTCAACGAGCATAGGGGTGATGGGCGAATGGGACTTGGTGGGAGTTAGGAAACGGGCAGCAGCGTTTTGGATGAGCTCAAGTTTATGGAGGGTGGAAGGTGGGAGACCAGCCAGGAGAGCATTGGAATAGTCAAGTCTAGAGGTAACAAAGACATGGATGAGGCTTTCAGGAGCAGATGAACTAAGACGGGACATGTTATGGAAGTGGAAGTAGGCGATCTTGGTGATGGAGCGGATATGTGGTCAGAAGCTCATCGCAGGGTCAGCTAAGACACAAGGTTGCAAACGGTCAGGTTCAACCTCAGGCAGTGGCCAGGGAGAGGGTTGGAGTCGGTGGCTAGGGAATGGAGTTTGTGGTGGGGACCGAAGACAATGGTTTTGGTCTTCCCAATATTTAGTCGGAGGAAATGTTTGCTCATCCAATACTGGATGTCAGCCAAGCTGTGTGACAAATCAGAGTCAGTGGTGGGGTTGAGAGAGGCGCTGGTGAGGTAGAACTGGGTGTCGTGAGATGTTTTGGGTGTGCTAAAACACTAAATAAATGCAAGTATTATTAATTATAGTATCCCATTAGGCTGTGTGTAGGTGCTGTAACCTCTGGGCCCTGGATTTATATTCAGCATAGAGTGGGTGTCACTCTATGATATTAAATACTAAATCTGAGCAGGCTGGTGGTAGTGTGTTGTGTGTTCAGCTGCTGTACTACATAGTCATAGGAAAATGGCTCATCTTTGTGGTTTCACACACACTGAATTCCTGATCTCTAAAGGGAGATATTTAGCTGAGGTAGAAGGAAGAATTAAAACTGCAGTGCAAGTCAACCCACAATGCTCTCCTGCACCTCTTAAGTGAAGAGTCAATAGAACGACAATGGCAGGTACTTGGGGGTGAGGCCATTTCCCACAATTTTGATTGCAGAAAGTTGGTGGCCTAAGGAAACTTGAAAGACCAGACAGAAAAATTACATTTTAGAAAGTAACTTAATTTTAATGTTATTTTTCTCTCCTTCATGGGCACCTGAGTGTTAACAGATTATTTGATCATGGGCGCCATGGCAGATAAGCCTGGCCCTTTAACCACCCAATTTCCAGCTAGCGTCCCCGGAAATTGAACAGGATCCCTGGCTGTTTTCCTCCCTCCCTTCACTTCAAGCCTCTTGACACTGAGGACAATTATATCGCCACTCACTGTCACCCCAGCAGAGATCAGGTAACTCTTCACGGACCACTAATTAAATCTGGAACTTTCCCAGTCTGCATGGCTTAGTGATGCATTTACTCATTGAGACACAGGGGAACCACAAATAAGTTGTGCTTTCAACGCCTGTGTACTAATTTGTGATTTTAGCTAAACATGCAGCAAATTAACATCCCCTAATACAATAGGGTTTATCTCCAACACGAAGACTGATGGTCCATTCATTGCCTCTGACTGCAATGTTTTTTTGGTCAGAGGCAGGGGTGAAAATTTGACATTAAATCATACAAAATTACTAAATTTCAAACCTCAGAGGACTACACAGTGTATAAAATAATACATTTGCAAATTTGTAATAGCCTTCAGAATAACTTTCAAATTATTTTTTAAAAATGCAACAGAAGCACACTTCATATTTATTGTGGAAATCCCCATGTGTTACTTTCAGTGTACTTGATGAAAATGTAATTTTCCATTTCCCTGTGGAAACATTTTGTGTCAATGAGAGGATAACATGAATGAGGCGGATGTGCATCATTCACACAATGGCTAGCAGCAGCAAGGATGGCTGGAATAGATCTGCAAGTTGTGGCTATTGAGCATCTTACCATCTGGAAAAGGGAAATTTGAAAAGCTTCTGAGATCTCGATGAGATCACTAAATCATCAGCGATTGTGATTCAATGTGCTTATAGATGTCAAAGATACTTTCTATTGTACTGCTCTGTGTTCTTCTGAACACTTTTGTGAAATGAATTTTTTAAAAAGTCAAGAAAATATTCTTCATCATGGTGTCCTGAAGTACATCTGTAAACAAATTAATTGTGTTCTCTTTTCTAAGTATTGAGTTCTTTTATAAAAGCAGAGATGACAACTAACAATATTACACAAGAACATTGAGAGTTGTTAAGTTTCATTTATTTTAATACTGACAGCTAATTGACCTTTGTGAATTCTCACTAATCCTTAAACTAAACCACTGGAACATAAAAACAGGGCTTTAAAAATTGAGTGGACATTTATGCAAAGCAGATTGACATTCTCCACCTACTTTGTGTTTTCGGGTAAACAATTTACCTTCAGTAACCCAATTCACACAATGACACAAACTTTCCATTTTATTAATGTCAGTGCTTTACCTTCACTTATTCAACTTGTGGGCGTATGCTGTATTATTTTAAGCAGCTTTGCCTATCCCACACAATAAATAATACTAATGAGTAAAATAAATGCATATACTGTAGGACTGGCACTTCAATGTCTGTTGCACTGGTTAAGAGACTGAAAATTATGAGAATATTTCAGTGTCTATCTATATCTCTGTCCTATTAAACAAATGACTATGAAAGTTTTTTGGTTCAATAGTAGTTATAACAAATAATGAGTTGGATTTCAGTGGAGAACTGAAGAAAATGAGGCAATAAAATCAAAATGTTCTGTAAAGATTCCCAGAGTATCAGAAGCAGATATTACCTAATGATTTATAAGTGTAGGTAGATAGAGAATGGATTATTATAAATAAAGTTGCAAGAATAGAGTTTGAACTGTTTACAACTGTTATTCAGGATCATATTACCTAGCTCTAGCTGCAGAAATTTACATAATTGACAGTGGGTGTCTTGTTACATACTGTGGAGATGCCGGTGATGGACTGGGGTTGACAATTGTAAACAATTTTACAACACCAAGTTATAGTCCAGCAATTTTATTTTAAATTCACAAGCTTTCGGAGGCTACCTCCTTCCTCAGGTGAACGATGTGGAAATGAAGTCCTCGAAATGAAGTCGCATTTATAATTCACAGAACAATGCTGGTGATAACAGACAGTTTTTTCAACTGCCCGTTGCCAAGGCAATCAGTGTGCAGACAGACAGGTGTTACCTGCCAGGTCTCAGAATATACAAATCACCAAAAAAAACAACAAACAAAAAAAAAACAGAGATAGAGAGGTAGAAACATAGAAAAGACAGCAACTGACCCGTTATATTAAAAACAGATAACATTTGTTCGCTGGTGGGGTAACGTGTAGCGTGACATGAACCCAAGATCCCGGTTGAGGCCGTCCTCATGGGTGCGGAACTTGGCTATCAATTTCTGCTCGACGATTTTGCGTTGTCGTGTGTCTCGAAGGCCGCGCTACACGTTACCCCACCAGCGAACAAATGTTATCTGTTTTTAATATAACGGGTCAGTTGCTGTCTTTTCTATGTTTCTACCTCTCTATCTCTGTTTTTTTTTGTTTGTTGTTTTTTTTGGTGATTTGTATATTCTGAGACCTGGCAGGTAACACCTGTCTGTCTGCACACTGATTGCCTTGGCAACGGGCAGTTGAAAAAACTGTCTGTTATCACCAGCATTGTTCTGTGAATTATAAATGCGACTTCATTTCGAGGACTTCATTTCCACATCGTTCACCTGAGGAAGGAGGTAGCCTCCCAAAGCTTGTGAATTTAAAATAAAATTGCTGGACTATAACTTGGTGTTGTAAAATTGTTTACAATTGTCAACCCCAGTCCATCACCGGCATCTCCACATCATGACTACCATCGACACCACAAACTGCCGGCTCACAGTGGAAAGGATATCCAAGAAGATCGCGCATTTAGACACAGACATCAAGTTTTTACAGAGCTGCAAGAAAGCAGACAAGATCCCGAAAGGACTCCAGATCACGAACCCACTCAGGTCCACATACAACTCGGATTATGCTGAGAGACTCTGCCGCCGTACATCTCGCACACTCCGCAACCATCTCGTACACCAACTCTACAGCAGACGCCACAACCTCGAAACCAAGATAGAGTCCATACTCTCAACCTGTACTCAGGACACAGCAGACCAGCTACGTTATACCGCCAAACAGACGAGGCAACGGAACTACGCTGCCTACATGAAAACCAAGAGCAGGAAGCTTGAGAAACTCGGCATCACCACCAGCATCGACCAAGCTTCCCCTGGTACCACGGTTGCAACCACAGGGAAGTCTATCGTCAATTTGTCCGACCACACCCTTCAACCAGACGAAATCGAAGTTCTCAGCCGAGGGCTCAATTTCTGCCCCACTACCAAAATGGACCCCACGAGTCTCGCGGCGGACACAGAGGAATTCATCAGGAGAATGAGGCTCCGGGAATTCTACCACAAACCACAAAATTTCAGCAGCGAACCCAATGAGACAATCGACGATCCGGAACAGCAGACAGAGGGATCCGCGGTACAGCAACCGAAGAGGAAAGAGTCAAACTGGACTCCTCCAGAGGGTCACTGCCCTCAGCTGGACATGTATGCTCAAGCTGTCAGGAAATGCGTCAATGCCAGATTCATCAGCCGCACTCAGAAGACAGTCCAGAATGTCACCCGAGCACAACGCAACGCCATCAACGCTCTCAAGACCAACCGCAACATCGTCATCAAACCAGCGGACAAAGGAGGAGCCATAGTCATACAGAACAGAACGGACTATTGCAAAGAAGCATACCGACAACTGGACAACCAGGAAAGGAACACTACAGACGGTTACCCGCAGACCCGACCAAAGAACACACCCACCAGCTCAACAAACTGATCAAGACCTTCGATCCAGACCTTCAAAGCATCCTACGCACTCTCATCCCACGTAATCCCCGCGTGGGAGACTTCTACTGCCTCCCAAAGATACACAAAGCCAACACACCTGGACGTCCTATCGTATCAGGCAACGGAACCCTGTGTGAGAACCTCTCTGGATACATCGAGGGCATCCTGAAACCCATCGTACAGGGAACCCCCAGCTTCTGTCGCGACACTACAGACTTCCTACAAAAACTCAGTACCCACGGACCAGTTGAACCAGGAACACTTCTCACCACGATGGACGTCTCGGCACTCTACACCAGTATCCCCCACGATGACGGCATCGCTGCGACAGCATCAATACTCAACACCAACAACAGCCAATCTCCGGACGCCATCCTACAACTCATCCGCTTCATCCTGGATCACAATGTCTTCACCTTCGATAACCAGTTCTTTACCCAAACACACGGAACAGCCATGGGGACCAAATTCGCACCCCAATACGCCAACATTTTCATGCACAAGTTCGAGCAGGACTTCTTCACTGCACAAGACCTCCAACCAACACTATACACCAGATACATCGACGACATTTTCTTTCTATGGACCCACGGCGAGGAATCACTGAAGAGACTACACGATAACATCAACAAGTTCCATCCCACCATCAAGCTCACCATGGACTACTCCTCAGAATCAGTTTCTTTCTTGGACACACGAATCTCCATCAAAGACGGGCACCTCAGCACCTCACTCTACCGCAAGCCCACGGACAACCTCACGATGCTCCACTTTTCCAGCTTCCACCCTAACCACGTCAAAGAGGCCATCCCCTATGGACAGGCCCTGCGAATACACAGGGTCTGCTCAGACGAGGAGGAACGCGATGGACACCTACAGACGCTGAAAGACGCCCTAGTAAGAACGGGATATGACGCTCGACTCATCGATCGACAGTTCCGACGGGCCACAGCAAAAAATCGCATAGACCTCCTCAGGAGACTAACACGGGACGCAACCAACAGAGTACCCTTTGTCGTCCAGTACTTCCCCGGAGCGGAGAAACTACGCCATGTTCTCCGCAGCCTTCAACATGTCATCAATGACGACGAACACCTCGCTATGGCCATCCCCACACCTCCACTACTCGCCTTTAAACAGCCACCCAACCTCAAACAGACCATCGTTCGCAGCAAATTACCCAGCTTTCAAGAGAACAGCGTCCACGACACCACACAACCCTGCCACGGTAACCTCTGCAAGACATGCCAGATCATCGACACAGATACCACCATCACACGAGAGGACACCACCCACCAGGTGCATGGTTCATACTCCTGTGACTCGGCCAACGTTGTCTACCTCATACGTTGCAGGAAAGGATGCCCCGGAGCATGGTACATTGGCGAGACCATGCAGACACTGCGACAACGGATGAACGGACACCGCGCAACAATCGCCAAACAGGAGGGTTCCCTCCCAGTCGGGGAACACTTCAGCAGTCAAGGACATTCAGCCACCGACCTTCGGGTAAGCGTACTCCAAGGCGGCCTTCGAGACACACGACAACGCAAAATCGTCGAGCAGAAATTGATAGCCAAGTTCCGCACCCATGAGGACGGCCTCAACCGGGATCTTGGGTTCATGTCACGCTACACGTTACCCCACCAGCGAACAAATGTTATCTGTTTTTAATATAACGGGTCAGTTGCTGTCTTTTCTATGTTTCTACCTCTCTATCTCTGTTTTTTTTTGTTTGTTGTTTTTTTTGGTGATTTGTATATTCTGAGACCTGGCAGGTAACACCTGTCTGTCTGCACACTGATTGCCTTGGCAACGGGCAGTTGAAAAAACTGTCTGTTATCACCAGCATTGTTCTGTGAATTATAAATGCGACTTCATTTCGAGGACTTCATTTCCACATCGTTCACCTGAGGAAGGAGGTAGCCTCCGAAAGCTTGTGAATTTAAAATAAAATTGCTGGACTATAACTTGGTGTTGTAAAATTGTTTACAATTGTTACATACTGACAGCCTTCAGGGAATTGTTGCATAATGATGTCCTAGAATTGATGATGGCAATGTAATCATTAGGAGTCAATTAGATAGGTTGGTTCTGTTGGGAGGAAAATCCTAATATGGGACTGGGAAATCTTGGAGTATTTAAAATACAGCTGAACGTTTGTTTATTTTAAACAATATATATATATATCTTCTATATTAAAAATGCTGAAAGAATCGCAACAATCTATTTGAAAATGTACTGAGGGAGTGCTGCACTGTCGGAGGTGCCCTCTTTCGGATGGAGATATTAAATCGAGGCCTTGTCTGCACTCTCAGGTGGACGTAAAAGATTCCATGGCACTATTTCAAAGATGAACAGTGGCGTTCTCCCCGGTGTCCTGGCCAATATTTATCCCTCAACCAAATTCACTAAAACAGATTATCACATTGCTGTTTGTGGGACCCTGCTCTGTGCAAATTGATTGCCATGTTTCCTATATTACAACAGTGACCACATTTTTAAAAAAAGTACTTAATTGGCTGGCTGTAAAGTGCTTTGAGACGTCCTGAGGTTGTGAAAGACTCTAAAGAAATGCAAGTTCTTTATTTCTTTCCTTTTTTTCTTTTTCCTATGTCAGGCTCTGTGTATGTATATGAATCCATCGCACTTTGACCCATGCCACTGCTGCACATCGGCCCATGAGCCCCCTGGCATTGCGTGACCTGATCCCTATCGCCCTCTGTAAGTAGATTTATGTGGATTGCCCCAACCCCTACTTTGCAGCAACTCAGTCCGTGCCCTCCCACTACCGGGCGGCATTCAGTGGATGTGCCCTCTTCCAACCCCCTTCACAGCATTTAATACCTTCCCTCTACAGAGCAGGATTTCATGCATAGGTCCCCACACCCACTTTGCAGCACTTTGTTCTCTTCCCACCCCCCCCCCCCCACCCCCACCCGATGAACAGTAAGGAATTGCACCATCTATCTTGAAGACCAAGCTTGGAGGAGTTGATCAGAGGTAAGTAAAATGATGAGGTAAGATTAATTTTAACAGAAAAGTGTGACAGGCGGGTATGATGGAAAAAGCATGATAGGATGTAGTAATTGTTAGTTGAGAGAAAGTGTATGAATAAACAAGACTTCTAAGATATTATAAATATTTATATTACATGTAGAAAATGTTTCCTGAGTGCGACCCGATTAGATTGATTTTGTCCTGATGTTAGATGGTACATTGTGTGTAATAATTTATAGATCTGTAAGGATCATAACTTGTACTACATTTTCACGTTAATTTTACACATGGTGTTTAAAACCTCACTGTCCTGCCAGTTGACTTGCTGTGTTTTTAAAGTTCAGAAATCTTTACTTATATTATATTTCTATATAAAATTATATTTCTAATAAAACATGCTTACATTTTCATTAGAGATTGGGACCAAGTACATGAGTACTGTTTGCATATTGTGCTGACACAGAGTTTTGTGATGCTAAACTGTGGCTCTCTGTAGATTTGTACAAACTAGCAGCACAAAATCAGGCTTGAGTAACTCTGTAAATAGTGCATGCATGTGAGATATCAAACCCATACAAGTGCTGTAACTTAAGAAACATAAGAAAGAGCCTAAGGAAGCATAGAACAAGAAGAAAGAGCCTGCTGCTTCCACAGACTATTGTAAGGAATCTTACAACACCAGGTTATAGTCCAACAGTTTTATTTGAAAATCACAAGCTTTCGGAGGCTTTCTCCTTCATCAGGTGAAGTCACCTGACGAAGGAGAAAGCCTCCGAAAGCTTGTGATTTTCAAATAAAACTGTTGGACTATAACCTGGTGTAAGATTCCTTACATTTGTCAACCCCAGTCCATCACCGGCATCTCCACATCATGTCCACAGACTATGTGCAATCTATCTTATTATGGATTCTTTCCCTACCGATTCAATCCCCTTAAGGAAAGTTCTGCAGAAGTACCTCCTAGTCCACAAAGGTAATCAGTCATAACTCCAGGCTATTCATCCATTCTTCCATTTCTACTAATCATCCCTGGTGGTTTAGTGGTTAGGATATGATGCTTTCACTGCTGTGACCAGGGTGCAATTCCCAGTCAGGGAATATGACTTTTTCATACTTGCATTTAAGGGGAAGCTAGATGAGTACATGAGGGAAGAGGGAGAAAGGAGTAGAAGGATATGTCGATAGGGTGAGATGAAGTAAACAAAGTGGGAAGAGGCTCATATGGAGCATAAACACTGGCACAGACCAGTTGGGCCGAAAAGGCCTGTTTCTGTGCTGTAAATTCTATATAGTTCCATGTAATCCCTGGCCTGCTGCCCTCCAGACAAGCTCTCTCCTGCTCCAACAACACAGGAACCATCATGCACCACAGAATATTGAAGTGGATTAAGTTGCTTCACAGCTTTTGAACTCCATCTGTCAATCTATTGTCATTAACATTTTGAAATCTTTTTAGAAGTGTTTTCAATTTCTCTAGAAGTGTCGACCAGAAGAAATCTCCATGAACACATTTACAATGTGCAGAGAGACCAGAGCAAGTTATCCCCTTTGATCCTATATTGTGATATGCACTGATATAGAATATATTATGATCTATTTTCTTCACTTGAATTTGCATAATTTGAATTGAAAATATGTGAAAAATGGCTCTTGTACAGTTTTATTTCAATTGCATATTTCAAATTACTGGAATGTAGTAAGAAAAATGAGGTTGAATGAATTGAAATAGACTGTAATGTGCTAGTACATCTTACTGCACTGTTCTCTAAGTGTGTTAATGGAGACCTAAAGTTGACACCTTTCAATATCAACTATTTAATTTTATCCCCCTGTAACAGCTTAACCTCTGAGGATCTGAAATGTTGCCTAAGATCAATTCCTTTAGAACAATGAAATTGCTAATAGCACTGCACTACCTATAGCTACACAATGGAAATTTGATGAAGACGGTACACAAGAATTGAGACACCTGAGACACAATGTAGAGTGAGAATAATCATAAGATAATCGAGCTGGATAATAAGTTTTCTCCCGCAACTTCTGAAGATGGTGCCTTATCTTGGAGTATTGTTCCATGGGTGCTGGCTACCCTTTACTATCTTCCTCAAAAGTCTATTCTTCATGTATGAGCCTAAACAGTGAGTACTGGCAGACTATTCATCCGTGGAAATTATTTTAATGATATCTATAATCCGTGCCACACTCAGCGAGTGCTTTTATTTTTTCGGCGCCTCTTTATTTCTACAAAGCTTCACAGTTTGGATACCTAACTTAATTATATGCTGTGATCTTGTTTAACACCACCAGCTACAACAGTATATACTAATCCCAGATGCCTGTCTGCTATTCTTATATCCAGCACTGCTGAGCTGAATTCTACTCACATAAACGCAGTCCAACGACAAGTAATTGGATAAGGACCAGGAATGGAAATTCAGCATGATTTTTCCATTCTTTAGGCTGAGGACACTCACGCCAAATTGCTGTGTCCTGGCTGAGATCATAGGCCAAGCCAGGACATGGCTGACATCATAGGCCAAGGTTTGGACAAGGCATTTTCTTGGCCTATGTGGCTCAGTACTACACCACATGGTGCACTTGACTTCTGAGGCATCATGCAGGAATGATCACTTTAAAAGGGGAGAAAACAAAAATATATTTGACTAAAACTTAGCACAGAAATATGAAAATACTGTATTTTTGCTTGAGTAACTAACATTTACAGTAGTTCAGGTAGAGAGGAAGATCTATTTGTAAACACAATCTGCAAAGTATACAATATAAAACTAGCTACCATGCTTAACATTGTCTCACTTTCAGTACAATCACATTTTCTAAAGACAGGATATATGATTTCTGCAGTGAATGAAAAAACAATTGATCAATTTATCTGATTTACATATACAAATCAGTGATGTTTTGAGTTATGGAAATGAGCCACAAGTGATTCTCCCCCACCTCCAGTCTAGCACTGAGCACTCTTACACAGAAAGAAACAAATTTTTTCCCCAGATATAATCTCCAAGACCAAAAAAAGTAATACAATCCAGTAACTAGTAAGATAATAGGGGCTGAACTTTAATTATGGTCCATTTCATTAAATTTACCATATGTTTGTAATCCTCTTAAATGATTAATATGCTCGAGGAGTTCAATCAAAATGCTGCATAGATGCACAAAGACGAGAGTGACTGTTGTGCACTGTTTTGAATTGAACTGGATTTTTTTTTGAAAAGGACTTTTATAAAGGACTCATTAATACCAGGCATTTTACCCATCCATGCATTTTATTTCACTTAGTTCTTTAGATAAAAAGATCAACTGCTATCTTAAATGATAATCAGTGCATAGTTTACAGTCACACCCTTTCAATATTGATAATACCAACCATCAGCAGATAGGGTCCACTGCACTATTTATATAATACATTACACACAATATTAAAGCTATAAAGCATCTTTACATCAATTACATTTTCCTGTACTCTGGGGAAAATTAGCTTCAGATACATAAAACGAATGATTTACCCTGCATTTGTTCTAATAAATACGTTGAACACATAGATAATGACAATCACTTAAGTGAACCCCAGAAGCAGATATCCAGGAGCAAGTTTCGAGCCTGTCTTGGTAGCTAAGAGTTAGAGGGGAGTGCTATTGGTATACATGCAAAAGCTGATTCTATGGTGTGGGTGATGTTGCTGAGGTGTAGCATGTGAATGACAAATAAGAGGAGACTAAGACTGGAGCCATGTGGCATATTGCAGCAGGCACAGTAGAGAAGCCATTCAAGGAGATGTTGAGACAAATAGAAATGGAACTAGGAGAGTGTGATTCCTTGAGGATGGAGCATGATGGAGAGGCAGTGGAGCAGTGGTCAGAGGTGGCAGGGAAGGTGAGAAAGGACAACAGACCACTGTCGGTCGCACAAGATATTGACGATTTTGATCAGGGCAGTCTCAGTGCTATTGGCAGATCAGGAATTCGATTGGATGGACTCAAAAAAATGAGAGAGGTGGGTGGCGATGACACATTCAAGTACCTTCAAGAAAAAAGGCAGATTGAGATAGGACAATAGTGTGCGAAAGTAGAGGAGCCGAGGGTAGACAGTTTTAGAAGAGGACAATGACATGATGCATCCTAGGTTGCTGCAGGAAGTAAGGGTGAAAATTGCAGAGGTACTGGCCATAATCTTCCAAACCCCCTTTAGATATAGGGGTGGTGCCAGAGGACTGGAGAATTGCAAATGTTACACCCTTGTTCAAAAAAGGGTGTAAGGATAAACCCAGCAACTACAGGCCAGTCAGTTTAACCTTGGTGGTGGGGTAGCTTTTAGAAACGAGAATCCTGGACAAAATTAATAGTCACTTGGATAAGTGTGGATTAATAAAGGAAAGCCAGCATGGATTTGTTAAAGGCAAATCATGCTTAACTAACTTGATTGAGTTTTTTGATGAGGTAACAGAGAGGGTTGATGAGGGCAATGCGGTTGATGTTGTGTATATGGACTTTCAAAAGGAGTTTGATAAAGTGCCACGTAATAGGCTTGTCAGTAAAATTGAAGCTCATGGAAAAAAAGGGGCAGTGACAGCATGGATACGAAATTGGCTAAGTGATAGGAAACAGAGAGTAGTGGTGAACAGTTGTTTTTGGGACTGCAGGAAGGTGTACAGTGGTGTTCCCCAGGGGTCGGTACTAGGATCACTACTTTTTTTATATATATAAAGTAATGACTTGGACAGGGCACAATTTCAGAATTTGCAGATGACACAAAACTTGGGAGTGTAGTAAACAGTGAGGAGGCTAGTAATAGACTTCAAGAGGACACAGACAGACAGGTGGAATGGGCGGACACATGGCAGATGAAATTTAATGCAGAGAAGTGCAAAGTGATACATTTTGGCAGGAAGAATGAGAGGCAATATAAACTAAATGGTACAATTCTAAAGGGGGTGCAGGAATAGAGAGATCTGAGGTTATATGTGCACAAATCTTTCAAGGCGGTTAAAAAAGCATACGGGATCCTGGGCTTTGTAAATAGAGGCGTAGAGTACAAAAGCAATGAAGTCATGTTGAATCTTTATAAAACACTGGTTCGGCTGCAACTAGAGTATTGTGTCCAATTCTGGGCACTGCACTTTAGGAAGGGTGTGAAGGCCTTAGAGAGGGTGCAGAAAAGGTTTACTAGAATGGTTCCAGAGATGAGGGATTTCAATTACGTGGATAGACTGGAGAAGCTGGGGTTGTTCTCATAGAGCAGAGAAGGTTAAGAGGAGATTTGATAAAAGTGTTCAAAATCATGAAGGGTTTAGATAAAGTAAATAAAGAGAAACTGTTCCCATTGGCGGAAGGGTCGAGAACCAGAGGACACAGATTTAAGGTGATTGGCAAAAGAATCAAAGGCGATGTAAGGAAAAACTTTTTTACGCAGCGAGTAGTTATGATCTGGAATGCGCTGCCTGAAAGGATGGTAGAAGCAGATTCAATCATGGCTTTCAAAAAGGAATTGGACAAGTACTTGAAGGGAAAAAATTTGCAGGGCTACAGGGAAAGAGCAGGGGAATGAGACTAACTGGATTGCTCTTACAAAGAGCCGTCACAGGCTCGATGGGCCGAATGGCCTCCTTCTGTGCTGTAACCATTCTATGAAAGAGGGTGCAATAACAGAGAGACCTTGGGGTGCACATACACAAATCTTTGAAAGTGGCAGGTCAAGTTGAGAAGGCTGTTAAAAAAGCATATGGGATCCTGGGCTTTATTAATGGAGGCCGAGAGTACAAAAGCAAGGAAGTTATGCTAAACCTTTGTTGTAATGATCTGGAATGCACTGCCTGAAAGGGTGGTGGAAGCAGATTCAATAGTAAATTTCAAAAGGGAATTAGATAAATACTTGAAGGGAAAAAACTTACAGGGCTATGGATAAAGAGCAGGGGAATGGGACTAATTGGATAGCTCTTTCAAAGAGCCGGCACAGGCACAATGGGCCGTATGGCCTTCTCCTGTACTGTACCTACTATGATACTAAGATACTATGTCGTTTGGTTCGGACCCCTGTAGCAGCCAGTGAAACAGGAGGGAGTGGGACCTCCTAAATGTGCTGCTAAGCTTAGATATGTGTTTGATTGGAATGATCATTCATAGGCGAGCATGAAACAGCATCCATCATTCTTTGGTGCGCATTCATTACTCCACTGCCTCACTTGCCCGGTGTAGCCAGATCCATAGACCCATTTTTAGCAATCTCAAACATCCAATAGAATGTCTGCAAATATTTTCAGTAAGGAACCTTTCACCTTGTTCCCTTCCCCCACCTTCTCCCTTTGGAATAAGCCAGGGATTTCTCCCTCCATAGCATCAAGGTGGTTTTTGCAGATAGGGAATCTCCTATTTGATGGAGGAAGAATGTTCAATCCTATCCTTCCATAGAACCTTTCCCCTAATGAATACGGCAATTTTTTTTTCAGAATCTCCAGGTCAGTTGTTTGTTTTCCGGAACTCCAGAAGTATCTATTTGAATCTCTAGTTGAATGATGAACTTGGACTCTTCTTTTAGTCAATTCTGATTTTGAGGACAAATTTGTTTCACCATTGTATATGATTTTGCCTTTTTTATAGTCTGGTAAAATCATCTCTTCTCTGAGGTATTAGAGGAGAGATGATGATCTGAATATAAATATTTCTAGCAAGGGTTGGGAGGCTATTGGAGAAGTATCCTTTTTTTTACCTGTAGCCAGCTCCAGTAGGGTCAATTGAAGATCTCAATAGGATATACCTTCCACAGCAGAACTTCATTTCTGGTGATTCAAGATTCTGGGCATATGTTGAAAAGGACATAATGAGATTGGAAAACTCTCCAGGGTATTGGGCTATGATATTGGTTGAGAAAAGAGCCATCACCTTTGTAACAACTGAATCAAATCCATTTTTCTGTAAGTTGAGACTTTTAGCAGAGATCACACTAAACTCCAGCCTGAGCCATTTAATTCATCTCTTGTATGCAATATGTTACTGAAGTTCAGTTCTTCAATGTTAGGCATGGCTGGATTCATGATTTCCTTGGATTGAGAGGCTGCAGAAGATAGCCCGATCTGATAAGATAATTTATTTCCTTTGGTGTTCTCAGTTGAAGTTTTTCTGGCCTAGAATTTGGTTTGCTGGTATGAACTGGGTGCAGGGAACAATCCCTGCGTCAGAATGGGTAGGCCCGAGATACACCCGGTATTGGGCCTTGGGCCTCATTTGCCTGAGACCGGATTTAAATTTTGGGTGGTCGTGTTGCCGGCAGCAGCTCTCAGGTAGGTCCGGGCATGGGATGGCAATCAGGAGGGGCCAAGCAGGGGCCGGCAATGATCTTCGGCACTGCTGTGAAGTCAGGAGGAGCAGGAGTGCTCCTTCCGACTCCACATTTAGGTAAGTAATTTTTAAAAACTTACCTCTTTGGTGGCGGTCCCTAGTGGTCCATTTAAAGATATCATCTCCTTAAAATAAGCAACTGCACTTCCATGAGGTCCTGGAAATAATGGAGCATGAAAACCTTTGGTTTAACATTATGCCACAATGCAAGGCAGTGACATGAGTCTAATCCCTTGTTGTTTATAAGGCTTCTGTACCTCTGTGGGTGACCGATGTTGCCTGTCTTGGCCTCCCTCCACTTGTAAACAACACTGTTCTTTTTCTCTCTTCCCTCACTTGTGTCTTCCCCAAATTCTCCTCAGCTGTCATGTGTTTGGAGGGCAAAAGCTTGATATTCATTTTATTGGCCAACCTCCCTCTGATTACTCTGTGAGCTACTGGCATGTGCCTGTCTGTGTCCCCTTAAATCTGTATTGCCCTCTTTGGATTAGGTCCCTTGAACTATTGTTAATCCAAGGACTTTAATATCCTTGTACTTCCAGGATCTCACAGGAAGTCAACTGCTTATCTCACGGAGCTGATATCCTCATGCTCTATCAATTGCTTGTTACATGCTTGCTGGTTCACGCGTATGTTGATTCTATCTCATTTTGAGCATCATCAACTCTCACCATGTTTTGTACGTTGTACTCACCCATGCCCTCCCCCACCCCCAAGCCTCCTGTTCAATCTTGATGTTTATTTTAGTGGCCTCTTACTAATCTGCTGTATTATTCTACTTGAAAATTTTCAGAAGTTGTTTAAAACATTTTTTTTAATGAAAAAACCCTACATGAGGCATGTGTTTATTGAAATCCTTACAGATAAAAAAAATTGTCTTAGATTAGACTATTTAAAAAAAAATTGGACAATCTGTACTTCTGGGTGGTGTCCTAATATCCAAATAAATCATTTATTGTAGAGAAGCAGTATTTGATGTGTTGCACCATGAAACACTGGCATGGTTTGAAGTTCTGGGATTGGATTCAAGCCCCCTGGGTACTTTTTGTCAGGAAATAACAGTTCACCATGCTGCCTTTAGCTGTCTAATGGAACAAAATGTATCTGAAAAGTACACTTGGAGCACACTTCAATCAGCCACATTTTATTTAAGTAATTATTTTTTAGTATAGGTTGTTATACCATTAAAGAAATTTTGTTTCAAAAATCATTTTGCAGTATATAATGTTCTTGTATTAAACACAAATACTTGTACATTCTGAACGTCTACCATTGCTGCCTACCGCAAGGGAAAGCCATTATGTAGTAGTAGGCATATAGCCTTAAAGGTCAATTGGAAATATTTTTTTTTATTTGTTCATGGGATGTGGGCGTTGCTGGCAAGACCAGCATTTATTGCCTATCCCTAATTGCCCATGAAAAGGTGGTGGTGAGCCGCCTTCTTGAACCGCTGCAGTCCGTGTGGTGAAGGTTCTCCAACACTGCTGTTAGGTAGGGAGTTCCAGGATTTTGACCCAGCGACGATGAAGGAACGGCAAAATAAAGAATAAAGCAAATGGGAAAAAAAACTGCCTTACTTATGATTTCCTATTTGAGAGCTAGTAAGCATCGAAATTTTCTGTGATTGTGATTGACATCTGTTTAATTTCTAAAGCAATCTACAGCTCCTGTTGACAGGTCCACCATGTTTAGAACCCCTGAAGATTAGTTTGGCCTTGTCTCAAACTGAAAGGAGGTTGCATCCTTCCAACACTCATATACCGACACCGCTCCCATGACAACCATGGGACCGGGAATTATTTTTTGCAGTTATTGTCTAACAGTCAATTTGCATATTCCAAAAAGTCGAACAGAACACTATTCATTTGAAAGGAGTATTCCTGATATATGAGTAAACCTAATTAGCTTGCTAGGAACTGTTTATAGAGTACACTGTAATGCAAAACTGAAGATATTTTGTTCTTGCAAAGGATCAAGTTCTACAATTTTAGCATTTTTAGGGCGAATTTTGTGCTCTTCGAAGTGGCAGCTGGCAGTAGTTCAAAATGGAGCACCTTCCAAATTTTTGCACCCAAGTATGTATGGGTGTGGTAGCACACAATCCAGTGCAGAGTAAAGCTCCTTCCACTCGAGCCGATAATGTGCCCTTTGCTCACCCGACTACAGCACCCTCTACTGCACCACAATGATGCTTACATTTCCTAATGCAGCCATTCTTGAATACTAATTTAGTAACAAATTTTTGCCATTTTTATGTGGTATACTAAGGCCCACTAGCAACTCATTTGCAACTCCTCAGATCCATTTTACATGGGTCCTTTATGGACGTAAGAAGAAAGGAGAATTTTATCGCATCGTCTTGGGTTAAATTTGCCTCCAATCAGTCTTTCCTCAATGCTCTGTCATCTGGCACTAGGGATCAATAAACTTCCTCCAATGGTTGAATATATCCCTGTGTCTCAGTGACTATATAGTTTAAGCATAATTTCCTCCTGCATTGGCTGCACACTTTCAGCCAAACATGTTAAGCCGAGTCTACTAATACCTTTAGATCTCTTTCAACTTTACCCTTAGCAATTTCAACATTGGAGAACTTCAACAAGCTGGAAAAAAAACACTTGCTTTGTAAGTGTTAAGCTAACTTAACAGCAGTTATATTTAACAGAATAAATACAAATTTGGACGTGTTTGCGCTGATAGCAGGTAGCTGGTCAACCTGAGGCGGAATTTTACCCATTGCAAATATCAAGGCCTTTGACAATAACAATGTAAATGACAACTATAGTTGTTTTAGGTTAATGGTTCATTCACCCTATCTGCAAACACATAATTTGAAATGAATTGACAATACGTCTCCAGGTATCACTTGGCTACTTTCTGGTTGCTCTTTCTGATTGGACTTGCAGTTCACGGCAGAACCTTGATCATCCAGCTCCCTTTAATCAATTATGCTTTAACATTTAACTTTGGATAAACACTCAAATAATTAATTTAATACAGCATGGTATCCTAGCTGGAGATTGCCACATATTCTTAGCATTCTAGCCATTAGCATTAAGGGATCAATACATTTGTCATCAGCTGCACTGCTTCTGAATGACCACTCTCTTCGCTGTGACGTATTCTAATGAGTTTTGCAGCTAATTGTGGCATAAATTCGGCAACGGTCTAACTTATGGCATTTGTGGCTAAATGTGCCCTTCCAGAAAATTGCAGGCGATTAAGAGTATAGTCAAAGACAATAATGATCCAATTAAATAAATTATATATAAAAATATAAGCACAGAATGCATAATAGTTTAATGCTTAAACCACCAGTCATAAGATTTTTTATGGTGTTACTTAAGAGTTTGTGTTTATTCTGCAGAAGAAAAGTTAAGTAGCTATACAAGGGCAGAGAACTCACCCTTTTCCACATTGAATGCCCATTGATAATATTACTGTATTATTATAAACAAGTTAGTAAATAATCTGTCATCTCTTTCCAGGTGATAACTGTAATACTTGAATTTCAGTGACATGTTCCTATGTTAACAAGAATCTGAGACAGCTCCATAAGGCATTCAGTTTCCACCAATTATAGTCAAAACAGAAGGAAGTTACAAGCACCAACACCGTCCTGGAACTCAGATAACTTGTAAGAACAAAGACAGGCTTGATTTGCTCGTGTTGGACATTTTCTGCATCCCTTGACTTGTGTTACTAAGATTATAAAGAATGTTTTGTTTTTCATGCAGAAAGAGGCAGCAAGAGTCCCAGTCAAGTGCTTTGTCAGCTGAAAGTCCTTTTTATTGAAGGATAAAACATGCTAAACTTTCAGTAAAATCTGACATATGATTCCACTGATACTGGTTGTCCTCGTGTACCTCACCTTGTGACCATTCTTTAAAGGTCAGCCTATACAAGTGAGTTTTGACAGGCTATACAACTGCAAATGGTATTAGAACTGAGTCTGATTCAACATTTACACACATGCACGATGTAGCAGGGATTACCGGTTAGAAATGAGGAGCAGGAACAGGGACTGATTTTCCAAACCCCTCCTCACCTCACTAGCATACCATTACGAGCAGTCATGGTGCCCCAACTCCTGTTATTTATTACTGGCAAACTCAGATTTTGTTTCTTGGTACCATTTGTTTCACAACATGTTTGATCTATTAATGACCTGGGCTCGGATATAGGGGGCATAATTTCAAAGTTTGGAAATGTAATAAACAGTGAGAAGGATAGTAACTGACTTCAGGAGGACATGGATAGATTAGTGAAATGGGCAGACACATGACAGATGAAATTTAATGCAGAGAAGTGTGAGGTGATGCATTTTGGAAGGAGAAATGAGGAGAGACAATATTAACTAAATGGCAAAATTTTAAAAGGGGCGCAAGAACAGACAAACTTGGGGATTCGCATACACAAATCTTTGAAGGTGGCAGGAAAAGTTGATAAAGCTGTTAAAAAAAACATACGGGATCCTTGGCTTTATTAATAGAGACATACAGTACAAAAGCAAGAAAGTTATGGTAAATCTTTATAAATCACTCGTTAGACCTCAGCTAGGGTATTGTGTTCAATTCTAGGCACCACACATTGTCAAGGCCTTGGAAAGGGTACAGAGGAGATTTGCCAGAACAGCACCAGGGATGAGGGAATTCAGTTATGTGGAGAAACTGGAGAAGCTGGGATTGTTCTCCTTAGAACAAAGAAGGTAAAGAGGAGAGTTAACAGAGGTGTTCAAAGTTATGAGGGGTTTTGATAGTGTAGATAGGGAGAAACTGTTTCCACTGGCAGGAAGGTCGATAACCAAAGGACACAGATTTAAAATAATTGGAAAAACAGCCAGGGGGGAAATGGGGAGAAATTGTTTTTCTCAGTGAGTTATGATCTAGAATGCACTGCCTGAAAGGCTGGTGGAAGCAGATTCAATAGTAACTTTCAAAAGGGAATTAGATACATACTTAAAATGGAAAAGATTGCAAAGCTATGGGGAAAGAGCAGGGGAGTGGGACTAATTGATAGCTCTTTCAGAGAAATGGCATCGACATGATGGGCTGAATGGCCATCTCCTGTGCTCTATGATTCTATGATATGCATATCAAGCAGTGTTTGAGAATAGAACTATCCTCTCTCAGCTCTCAGTGACCAGTTGCATTTTCGTACTTTGGATAAGAATAGCAATTCATACTACTATTGCTACAAAGCTTGATGGTGTCACTGTAGGAAGAGAGTACCTCTTAAATAAAAATGTTAAGGATGGAATTTGAAGAGAATTTTGAACTTGAAGTGAACTAAATTGGACATTATGGGTTTATTTGTGCATATCCCATTAAAAAAAAATTTGCTTCCATTTATTTATTAAAAAAGTTCTCTTTTCTATTAATCCTCTGCAGTACTGACAATTCCAATCCTCTACCAGTGCTGCTTTGACCATTTAAGAGATGCATAGGTTACTTGCCTGCCAATTGATTGATTTAACTAATTTGCACATCTTCCTGTTCACATCTCTCCCCAGCCATATGGCTGGACCAAGAACTCACTATATTGGGAACTATGGGTGCAAACCCACCTGCTTCCTTTCTGTGGCGCATACTTACCCACCCACTTGTCCAGGGAGGCGCCAATTCTGGTCCTACTGTTCATTATTTTTCTAATTTAATTTTTTTCCTTTTCTCATAACTTTTCTCCTCCTGAAGGCATTTGGGTGATAGTGTAAATGGGCAATATGAAATTGGTCATCCATTATACATCTCGCCCAATTTTCTTTTCTATTGAAGTCAATGGAAAGGAAAATCAAGCAGAGTGTATACATACAACATGGCAAAGATTACTGGTAAGCCCGAAGATTGGGAAAACTTTAAAAACCAGCAAAGGATGACTAAAAGAATAATAAAGAGGGAGAAAATAAATTCTAGAGTAAACTAGCAAGAAGTATAAAAACTGACAGTAAAACCTTCTACAAATATATAAAAAGGAAGAGGGTAGCTAAAGTAAACATTGGTCCCTTAGAGAATGAGACTGGGGAAATAATAATGGAAAACAAGGAAATGGCAGAGGAATTGAACAGATATTTTGTATCTGTCTTCACAGTAGAAGACACTAATAACATACCAATAATAATAGAAAATCAAGGGGCAAAGGGGAGGGAGGAACTAAAAACAATCACTATCACTGGAGAAAAAGTACTAGGTGAACTAATGGGTCTAAAGGCTGACAAGTCCTCTGGACCTGATGGCTTGCATCCGAGGGTCTTAAAGGAAGTGGCTACAGAGATAGTGGATACATTGGTTGTAATCTTCCAGAATTCACTAGATTCTGGAAGGTCCCATTGGATTGGAAAACCGCAAACGTAACGCCCCTATTCAAGAAGGGAGTGAGACAGAAAGCAGGTAACTATAGACCAGTTAGCCTAACATCTGTCATTGGGAAATGCTAGAATCCATTATTAAGGAAGTAGTAGCAGGACATTTGGAGACTCATAATAAAATCAAGGAGAGGCAACATGGTTTTATGAAGGGGAAATCGTGTCTGACAAATTTATTAGAGTTCTTTGAGGAAGTAACGGGCAGATTGGATAAAGGGGAACCAATGGATGCAGTATATTTGGATTTCCAAAAGGCATTCGATAAGGTGCCACATAAAAGATTACTGCACAAGATAAGAGCTCATGGTGTTGGGGGTAATATACTGGCATGGATAGAGGATTGGCTAACTAACAGAAAACAAAGAGTTGGGATAAAACGGTCATTTTCAAAATGGCAATCTGTAACTAGTGGGGTGCCGCAGGGCTCATTGCTGGGGCCTCAACTATTTACAATATATATCAATGACTTGGATGAAGGAACAGAGTGTCTTGTAGCCAAATTTGCTGATGATACAAAGATAGGTGGAAAAGCAAGTTGCGATGAGGACACAAAGTGTTTGCAAAGGGATATTGACGGGTTATGCGAATGGGCAAAGATTTGGCAGATGGAATATAATGTGGGAAGATGTGAAGTCATCCACTTTGGGAGGAAAAATAAAAAAGCAAAATATTATTTGAATGGAGAAATACTACAAAATGCTGCGGTACAGAGGGATCTGGGTGTCCTCATACATGAAACACAAAAAGTCAACATACAGGTGCAGCAGGTAATCCGGAAGGCAAACGGAATATTGGCCTTCATTTCTAGGGGGATGGAGTATAAAAGCAGGGAAGTCATTCTACAACTGTACAGGGTGCTGGTGAGACCACACCTGGAGTACTGAGTACAGTTCTGATGCCCTTATTTAAGGAAGGACATACTTGCATTGGAGGCAGTCCAGAGAAGGTTCACTAGATTGATTCCGGGTATGGAAGGCTTGTCTTATGAGGAAAGATTGAACAGGTTGGGTCTATACTCATTGGAGTTTAGAAGAATGAGAGGAGATCTTATTGAAACATACAAGATTCTGAGGGGACTCGATAGGGTAGATGCTGAAAGGATGTTACCCCTCATGGGAGAATCTAAAACTAGGGGGCATAGTCTCAGAATAAGAGGTCACCCGTTTAAGATGGAAATGAGGAGGAATGTCTTCTCCCAAAGGGTCGTGAATCTTTGGAATTCTTTACCCCAAAAAGCTGTGGAGGCTGAGTCATTGAATCCATTCAATGCTGAGTTAGACAAATTTTTGATCAGCAAGGGAGTTAAAGGATATGGGGAAAAGGCGGGAAAGTGGATGTGGCGGGAAAGTCCCACCACAGCAGCTGGGGAAATTTTTTTAAAATTAAATTAATTAAATAAAATCTGGAATTAAAATACTGGTTTCATTAATGTTGGCCATGAAACTACTGGATTGTTGTAAAAACCCATCTGGTTCACTAATGTCCTTTAGGGAAGGAAACCTGCCGTCCTTACCCGATCTGGCCTTAATGTGACTCCAGATCCACAGCGATGTGGTTGATTCTTAATTGCCCTCTGAAATGGCCGAGCAAACCACTCAGTTGTAAAATCTCGCTAAAAAAAGTCATAATAAGAATAAAACCGGAGGAACAACCCGGCATCGGACCACTAAGCACTGGACACAACAAAGGCAAACCAAGCCCAGTTGACCCTGCTAAGTGCTCCTCACTAACATCTGGGGACTTGTGCCAAAATTGGGAGAGCTGTCCCACAGACAAGTCAACCAACAGCCTGACATAGCCATACTCACAGAATCATATCTTTCAGCCAACGTCCCAGACTCTTCCATCACCATTCCTGGGTATGTACTGTCCCACCGGCAGGACAGACCAACCAGAGGTGGCTGTACAGTGATATACAGTCAGGAGGGAATGGCCTTGGGAGTCCTCAACATTGACTCTGGACCCCATGAAATCACATGGCATCAGGTCAAACATGGGCAAGGAAACCTCCTGCTGATTACCGTCTACTGCCCTCCCTCAGCTGATGAATCAGTCCTCCTCCATGTTGAACACCACTTGGAGGAAGCACGGAGGGTAGCAAGGGCACAGAATGTACTCTGGATGGGGGACTTCAATGTCCATCACCAAGAGTGGCTCGGTAGCACCACTACTGACCGAGCTGGCCGAGTCCTGAAGGACATAGCTGCCAGACTGGGCCTGCGCAGGTGGTGAGCGAACCAACACAAGGGAAAAACTTGCTTGACCTCGTCCTCACCAATCTACCTGTCGCAAGTGCATCTGTCCGTGACAGTATTAGTAGGAGTGACCACCGCACAGTCCTCGTGGAGACGAAGTCCCATCTTTGCACTGAGGATACCATCCAACGTGTTGTGTGGCACTATCACTGTGCTAAATGGGATAGATTCAGAACAGATCTAGCAGCTCAAAACTGGGCATCCATGAGGTGCTGTGGGCCATCAGCAGCAGCAGAATTGTATTCCAGCACAATCTGTAGCCTCATGGCCCGGCATATTCCTCACTCTACCATTACCAACAAGCCAGGGGATCAACCCTGGTTCAATGAGAAGTGTAGAAGAGCATGCACCAGGCGTACCTACAAATGAGGTGCCAACCTGGTGAAGCTACAACTCAGGACTACATGCATGCTAAACAGCGGAAGCAACGTGCTCTGGACAGAGCTAAGCGATTCCATAACCAACACATCAGATCAAAGCTCTGCAGTCCTGCCACACCCAGTCGTGAATGGTGGTGGACAATTAAACAGCTAACGGGAGGAGGAGGCTCTATAAACGTCCCCATTCTCAATGATGGCAGAGTCCAGGACGTGAGTGTAAAAGACAAGGCTGAAGCATTTGCAACCATCTTCAGGAGGAAGTGCCGAGTGGATGATGCATCTCGGCCTCCTCCCGATATCCCCACCATCACAGAAGCCAATCTTCAGCCAATTCGATTCACTCCACGTGATATCAAGAAACGGCTGAGTGCACTGGATATAGCAAAGGCTATGGGCCCAGACAACATCACGGCTGTAGCGCTGAAGACTTGTGCTCCAGAACTAGCTGTGCCTCTAGCCAAACTGTTCCAGTACAGCTACAACACTGGCATCGACCTGTCAATGTGGAAAATTGCCCAGGAATGTCCTGTCCACAAAAAGCAGAACAAATCCAATCCGGCCAATTACCGCCCCATCAGTCTACTCTCAATCATCAGCAAAGTGATGGATGGTGTCGTCGACAGTGCTATCACGCGGCACTGACTCACCAATAACCTGCTCAGCGATGCTCAGTTTGGGTTCCGCCAGGACCACTTGGCTCCAGACCTCATTACAGGCTCGGTCCAAATATGGACAAAAGAGCTGAATTCCAGAGGTGAGGTGAGAGTGACTGCCCTTGACATCAAGGCAGCGTTTGACCGAGTGTGGCACTAAGGAGCCCTAGTAAAATTGAAGTCAATGGAAATCAGGGGGCAAATTCTTCAGTGGCTGGAGTCATACCTAGCACAAAGGAAGATGGTACTGGTTGTTGGAGGCCAATCATCTCAGCCCCAGGACATTGTTGCAGGAGTTCCTCAGGGCAGTGTCCTAGGCCCAACCATCTTCAGCTGCTTCATCAATGACCTTCCCTCCATCATAAGGTCAGAAATGGGGATGTTCGCTGATGATTGCACAGTGTTCAGTTCCATTCACAACCCCTCGGATAATGAAGCAGTCCGAGCCCGCATGCAGCAAGACCTGGACAACATCCAGGCTTGGGATCATATGTGGCAAGTAACATTCGCGCCAGACAAGTGCCAGGCAATGACCATCTCCAACAAGAGAGAGTCCAATCACCTCCCCTTGACATTCAATGGCATTACCATCACTGAATCCCCCACCATCAACATCCTGGGGGTCACCATTAACCAGAAACTTAACTGGACCAGCCATATAAATACTGTGGCTACAAGAGCAGGTCAGAGGCTGGGTATTCTGCGGTGAGTGACTCACCTCCTGACTCCCCAAAGCCTTTCCACAATCTACAAGGCACAAGTCAGGAATGTGATGGAATACTCTTCACTAGCCTGGATGAGTGCAGCTCCAACAACACTCAAGAAGCTCAACACCATCCAGGACAAAGCAGTCCGCTTGATTGGCACCCCATCTACCACCCTAAACATTCACTCCCTTCACCACCGGCGCACAGTGGCTGCAGTGTGTACCATCCACAGGATGCACTGCAGCAACTCGCCAAGGCTTCTTCGACAGCACCTCCCAAACCCGCGACCTCTGCCACCTAGAAGGACAAAAGCAGCAGGCACATGTGAACAACACCACCTGCACGTTCCCCTTCAAGTCGCACACCATCCCGACTTGGAAATATATCGCCGTTCCTTCATTGTCGCTGGGTCAAAATCCTGGAACTCCCTTCCTATCAGCACTGTGGGAGAACCTTCACCACACGGACTGCAGCGGTTCAAGAAGGCGGCTCACCACCATCTTCTCAAGGGCAATTGGGGATGGGCGATAAATGCTGGCCTCGCCAGCGATGCCCACGTCCCATGAACGAATAAAAAAAAATGTTTGTTGATAGGATTGTAGGTTCAGATTGGACTTTGAAAATACCCACATTTTGGGGACTATCTACTTTGGTTCCTCAAGAAGCCAGACTTTTCAATACAAAATAGTTAAGGCAAATAACAGCAAAGAAGTTCTAGGCGGAGTCTATACACACAAGAGTTTGATATGTCAAGCCACCTAGGGTTATGTTGATAAGAAAATTCAGCTGCTAAAAACTTTAATTAGCACCATGGGTCGAAAGTGCCACCGTTTGAATAGGTACATATGTGTTATTTAATCAGGTTATTGATTCCAAAAATATCTTCTAATGGGCCCAAAGAAATATCTTTTAGGTAGGACACTCCCAGTAATGAGTACACCAACATAAGTAAAATCTTTAATGGGTGTGTGTTCTATTCCTATTATATCTGACGTATATCATCAGTAAGCTACAATGTTTTCCCTGGAGAGTAGGAGGTTTAGGGGTGATCTTATAGAAGTCTATAAAATAATGAGGGGCATAGATAAGGTAGATAGTCAAAATCTTTTCCCAAAGGTAGGGGAGTCTATAACGAGGGGGCATGGATTTAAGGTGAGAGGGGAGAGATACAAAAGGGTCCAGAGGGGCAATTTTTTCACTCAAAGGGTGGTGAGTGTCTGGAACGAGCTGCCAGAGGCAGTAGTAGAGGCGGGTACAATTTTGTCTTTTAAAAAGCATTTGGACAGTTACATGGGTAAGATGGGTATAGAGGGATATGGGCCAAGTGCAGGCAATTGGGACTAGCTTAGTGGTATAAACTGGGCGACATGGACATGCTGGGCCGAAGGGCCTGTTTCCATGTTGTAAACTTCTATGATTCTATGATTCTATAAAATAGGGACAACTTGAAACCCATTAGAAACAGGGCAAAAGAAATAGAAATAAAGTAACTGAACTGTTGGACTGTCCATGGCAAACGTCGCATGGATCTTATATGTCTACTTCAAATTAAAATTAATTAAAATGGTCTGTGCAGAGGGTAAATAGACACCTTTGCAGTATTGATGTGATTAACGCTCTCAAGACAAAGCCACAGCATGCATGCTACTCCCATGTGCTATTTGAAAATTAATTAGGTCAAGGACAGGACAGGAGGTCAACTCAAACAAAAAAAACAACAGAAAAGGGAATTAGATTAACAGTCTACTGAAAGGAAGTTGTGCTCATTTCATTATTGGGAGTTAAACAGTATATGCTGATTTTGGAGACTGCAGCAATAACATAAAAGCTGATAAAAAATTTTTTTGCTAATGCTCTTCCTTTCTAAAGAGGCTAGTTTCCATAGGCTTTGAAAGCATCTTCTGTAAGTCACTCAATTAATAATTCTTTGTGCATGAGCCTAGAGTGTTAGTGTTGGCATATTATTTGACCATGGAGAATGTTACAACCAAGCATAATTCGGCCCTCATCCAATGTCAACATGTGCATTTTATAGTAGGAATCATTAGACAGCAATCAGGAGCAGAAAGGCTGGCTGTTTTTTTCCACTGAGGAAACCGTGGGACATACCCCATCTTCCTTCTTTAAATCCCTCTTTATCTCATTGCTGTTATGCAAATTAAAGTTTGAAACCATCAAGCCATCATTTATGCACATTAAGCACATGTTTAAGTAAATGCAATTGTAAAACCTTTTCTCTTTGTAATGAATGTTTTTTGTAAAAAGCATCCAAAAATATAGAAAATACAATGCAGATCTCAATAAGGAGAAATAAAAAAAATGCTTTAAAAATAAACACCACAACTAGTGACTTAGGATCCTGCTGCACCTAAAATTTTTTGCATAAATTTACCCCCATTCAGAACTGGCATAGATACAGGAAACTCATGGGGGTTTAAATTGGATAAACCTGAAAACGGGCATGGGGATCGCGGTAAACGATTAACCCTCGCCTGTTCATAGCGACACAGACAGCATGTTACATTCATGCTGCCTGCTGATTTAAATGATTGCAGCCAGCTCCATCTACTCTGTTTATTGGCTGCACGCATCAGCAGAGGGCCCCGACATCGCGAGTGGCTCGCATTTCTTAAAGGCAGCCTGCACCTTTTAAAGGGGTGGTGCATTGTGGCCTCAAGAAGTGGTGGGAGTCGTTTCAAAACTGAATCTGTGCTGTGATACTTTGAAGAATGGCTGTACCTGGGAGAGAGCATGCACCAAGGTTCTCTGATGATGCACTGGAGGGCTTGGTGCAACAGTTGGAGAGAAGGAGGAGCATCCTGTATCTGCAGGGGACAGGAGACCCTCCAGACATATGCTGAAGAGGTAGTGGGAGGATGTAGCAGAAGAGGTAAATGCCAGGAGCATAGCTCCAAGAACATGGATGCAGTGCAGGAAGAAGTTCAATGATTTAAAATGAGTTGTCAAGGTGAGTGAGTTCGAGCTTGAAATGACTTTTACCAACTGCGCCACTAGACTCATCCACTGCTCAATTCACTACACCACCATCATCCACCTACCAACAATCTTTTTCAATCAGTACTCAACTGTTCAAATTATATGCTTTATCTCACCCTCACACACTTAGCACTGTTGCAAGTTTCACACCCACAACTCACAGTTAACACACACTGGTAGCTATTCAACCATGACAGCCACATCACCCAAACGGGAGGAGGAGGCTCTGTAAACATCCCCATCCTCAATGATGGCAGAGTCCAGCACGTGAGTGTAAAAGACAAGGCTGAAATAGTTGCAACCATCTTCAGCCAGAAGTGCCGAGTGGATGATCCACCTCGGCCTCCTCCCAATATCCTCACCATCACAGAAGCCAGTCTTCAACCAATTCAATTCACTCCACGTGATATCAAGAAACGGCTGAGAGCACTGGATACAGCAAAGGCTATGGGCCCCGACAACATCCCGGCTGTAGTGCTGAAGGCTTGTGCTCCAGAACTAGCCGCGCGTCTAGCCAAACTGTTCCAGTATAGCTACAACACTGGCATCGACCCGACAATGTAGAAAATTGTCCAGGTATGTCCAGTCCACAAAAAGCAGGACAAATCCAACTTGGCCAATTACCGCCCCATCAGTCTACTCTCAATCATCAGCAAAGTGATGGAAGGTGTCGTCGACAGTGCTATCAAGCGGCACTTACTCACCAATAACCTCTGCTCACCGATGCTCAGTTTGGGTTCCGCCAGGACCACTCGCCTCCAGACCTCATTACAGCCTTGGTCCAAACATGGACAAAAGAGCTGAATTCCAAAGGTGAGGAGAGAGTGGCTGCCCTTCACATCAAGACAACATTTGACCGAGTGTGGCACCAAGGAGCCCTAGTAAAATTGAAGTCAATGGGAATCAGGGGGAAAACTCTCCAGTGGCTGGAGTCATACCTAGCACAAAGGAAGATGGTCGTGGTTGTTGGAGGCCAATCATCTCAGCCCCAGGACATTGCTGCAGGAGTTCCACAGGGCAGCTGTGGAAGCTATATCATTAAATAAATTTAAAACGGAAATAGACAGTTTCCTAGAAGTAAAGGGAATTAGGGGTTACGGGGAGCGGGCAGGAAATTGGACATGAATTTAGATTTGAGGTTAATCAGATCAGCCATGATCTTATTGAATGGCGGAGCAGGCCCGAGGGGCCGATTGGCCTACTCCTGCTCCTATTTCTTATGTTCTTATGTTCTTATGGCAGTGTCCGAGGCCCAACCATCTTCAGCTGCTTCATCAATGACCTTTCCTCCATCATAAGGTCAGAAATGGGGATGTTCGCTGATGATTGCACAGTGTTCAGTTCCATTCACAACCCCTCGGATAATGAAGCAGTCCGAGCCCGCATGCAGCAAGACCTGGACAACATCCAGGCTTGGGATCATATGTGGCAAGTAACATTCACACCAGACAAGTGCCAGGCAATGACCATCTCCAACAAGAGAGAGTCTAACCACCTCCCCTTGACATTCAACGGCATTACCATCACTGAATCCCCCACCATCAACATCCTGGGGGTCACCATTGACCAGAAACTTAACTGGACCAGCCACATAAATACTGTGGCTACAAGAGCAGGTCAGAGGCTGGGCATTCTGTGGCGAGTGACTCACCTCCTGACTCCCCAAAGCCTTTCCACCATCTACAAGGCACAGGTCAGGAGTGTGATGGAATACTCTCCACTTGCCTGGATGAGTGCAGCTCCAACAACACTCAAGAAGCTCGACACCATCCAGGACAAAGCAGCCCACTTGATTGGCACCCCATCTACCTCCCTAAACATTCACTCCCTTCACCACCGGCGCACCGTGGCTGCAGTGTGTACCATCCACAGGATGCACTGCAGCAACTCACCAAGGCTTCTTTGACAGCAGCTCCCAAACCCGTGACCTCTGCCACCTAGAAGGACAAGGGCAGCAGGCACATGGGAACACCACCACCTGCAAGTTCCCCTCCAAGACACACACCATCCCGACTTGGAAATATATTGCCGTTCCTTCATCGTCGCTGGGTCAAAATCCTGGAACTCCCTACCTAACAACACTGTGGGAGAATCTTCAACATACAGACTGCAGCGGTTGAAGAAGGCGGCTCTCCACCATCTTCTCAAGGGCAATTAGGGATGGGCAATAAATACTGGCCTTGCCAGTGACGCCTACATCCCATGAACGAGAAAAAAAACATCTTGCAGAACACTCACTGACACATCTCCCTCTTTCTTGCAGGAGCAGGTGGCGCATAACAGGAGGCAGGAAGTGGCAATGGTTCCATGGAACATGAACCTGCTGTCCTCTCTCAGGATGACAGCATTCCTGCTCTCACTTCTGTCACTCCGCCAATGCCCTTGCTATTACCTGTCAGCCAGCCAGCCCACTCCCTGTAGAATATTGAAACCTTATCCAATTTAGGAAACCTCCAAAAATACGTACAAATTCACCAGCAGCCAGAAGAAATAATCCAGAAACTAACCTGTAATTCCTGCATGATCCCTTTAAATACAGCTGGTGGAGTGAGTGGGGGGGGGGGTCTTCCATGCCCTTTAAGACATGTTCAGCTGTGCGAGGTTAAGACAGTGCATTGGATGGAGTGTGGCATTCCAAAATAGCAGCATTACCTTTAAATCAGTGTTGCACACTGATCTGCGTTATATTCTCCCTAGACTACATGCTGCCGGCGGTTGTTAGGTGCACGCAAAAACCCCTTTACCAAGATGGGCTCCTGCGCACTTCCCATCGGAAGTGTGCACATACATCTCGGATCCCATTTTTGAGGCTTAGTTGGCCGTGTAGTGCCTAAAAAACGACGATAAATGGCCCAATTTCACCCCGTGTTCTCTGGTCTTTTGCATGGGGTGGGTGGAGCTATGTTAATGAGCTATGTATGGTTTTGGCAATGACCCCAACCAACATGAACACTAGCATTCAGGGCCTCTACTATCCGTATCAAGGTCTAACAAACCCCGAGATCAAACAAGCTGCCTCAGCTCCCTGATCTGCAATGCTCCCAATGCAGGCACAATGATGCTAAAAAACCTGGATCGATCAATTCATTCCTCCTATAAGCAACATGCAATCAAAAGGTACACTGGCTTCATAAGAGGCATTTTGTAATAAATGTGTGTGAATATATACCTAAATGTAAAAAGGCCTTATAAAATATAACTGTGAATGTATTTTCTTGAGAATCCAATAAAAAAATCTCCAGACCAAACTTCTGAGAAATGCTTCCAAGTAGACTTCTGTTTGGCTGATATAAGATGCACCTTTTCTTCTGATTGGAGCACTCCTCAATTACATAAGGCCCAGAGAATGAAGGCACAGGTTCATAAGCCCAAGTTATCAAGTTTAAGTAGATTATGTCCTTACAAGGAGAGAGTGCGCGCTCCTTATCAGGCTAATGAAAGCTCTACCTTTGTGCATTTCTCAGTAGTTTGGTTGGGAGAGGCCTCAATAATGTGATCGTTTTCTACTCATGTCTGACACCTAACCAAAAAAAATAACATTCTCATCATCAAAATGTTGATAGCACCTAACAATATTGGTTTTGTGTAACTAAGGAAACCAATTGTACCACAACTGTACTATATTGTATTACTAAATTTAGTCAGGAAAATTGACAGCTAGGAAATGCTGTAATCAGGACGATGTGGGACATTTGATTTTAACAGTTGGATAGCAGAGTGTTGGCAGACCTGGAGAGATAGTGCTGTATTTTATCCCATTTGTAGGGGCGACCAGTAAAAATATATAAAAGATCTGGCCTGAGTCAAAAAGCAATGCCATGTCATTCTGTGAATATTTTATCTGGGAACCTATTAAGCAGGTCTGAATTATGCGTTTGTTCGATCTGTGCATCTGAGACATCTGCTCATGTTCTTTATTTAAATCATAAACTATAAGTCAAGACTATGAACTATTGAGTGGGATTTTCCTTAAGAGCAGGATTGCTGACGGAAGTGGATTAGGATGGGACCTCCAGCTGCCGGTATGACCCCAACCTATTTTCCTGGGTCAGTTGCATTTAAGAATTCAGGGTGGGCTACCAGTGGTGGTCCTCTACTTCAGTGGGAGTCTGTCATTGAAGGGGAAAGAAATGCTATGGCACTGCTCCGGGGCACTCACTACAGCAGCTGAAATGAGCAGAACCAGTTTTAAAGGGAGTGGACGCCCCCTTAATGTTTCGGTCAAGAATTTTAATTGGCTCTGAATGAGTCCAGCTGCAAGGAAAACAGCAGTTAGAGGAGGTGGGAGTAGTTGAATGGTCCCATTTTCCTCAATTCTCCACACTGGGGCTACCAACTGTCAAGCAGTAATTCAGAGGAAAGTCCTTCCCATCAAGTCAAGTGATATATGCACAATATTAGAACACAATAATCAATGTGATAAAGCACAAAGCTGTGTGTGAAATTTCTTTTGACACTTCTAAGTGCACATGCACGTAGCTTTGGTGTGAAGTGGTTTCTAATTGTGTCAAGGCATAATTAGAGTGTAAATGCAGTCTGAATTCAGAGTCAGGGCCCAATCTGACATCAGAGCAAAAAAAAGAGACACTCCCTGTAGGTAATCTCACTCTGCTACATTTTGGAGTCAGTTCAGGCCTTGACATCTGATTTACACTCCACAAGTTTAGTGTTGGTGCAAAGCCAAAACCATTTTGTACCAATGCTAAACTTGCAGTATGACTGCACCATATTCTTGATCCTTTCAACAAACCTGACTAGGAAATTTCCATACATCGCAATCTAGAAAACTAGCAAAAGCTGACCAAAAGCCCCCCAAAAGCTAACAACTCAAGAATGGTGCTGCACTGGAAAACAAGTAGTTGCACAGGCTTTATGCATTAAGTGGTAGGTATACACAGCATTCGTTTATTTGTATTGGAGAAATAAAAATAGAAGTGCATGATAGCTTGAAAGAGAAATCCAAATGTTGAAGGCACACAATTGGTGATACATTTCTAGGCAGGTCTGGAGGCACACTCACATGTAAAAAAAAATGATTTTTTACATTAAAGCTCTTTAATACTTCACAATTAATACATTTTAAATTTGAAAAAGGCAAAGCAAAGTGACATTTGGATTTTCAACAGAGCAACCAGACCATCGCTTACCCAAAAGTGACCTCAACAGTCGCTCTTTCACATCTAAACCTATCTCCCACAGCGCTAGTTTACAAAGAAACTCTACCCTCTCTGCGCCCAGGTCACATAGACACTGCACCCCATTCAACTTCCAACCTTTTGACAGAGATAGTAGGGCCAATCTTCCTGGGATTAGCGCTCAAATAATGCTTGAAAAAAGGACGCTATGCACAGGAACAATGGGCGCTAAAACTTTGCCTCCATTTTACACCTGAATCTCCTGCATGGCTTCTCAGGTGATTGGACCTGACTGCGTCTGAAGATAGCGTACCAATATAGATTGCTTGCAAATGAGTGTCAGAGCCTATGCACTCAGATTTCCTGTTCTAACAGCAAACTTCTCCCAAACAAAACTGGCAGTGTAGCTTCCAGAGCTCCCATTTAGGTGCCATCTGTTTTAAGGGACAGGTTGGTATTGTCAAGAAAGGTCTTCTTGAATAAAAAATTGCTTTGCTGCTTCAGTATGTTAGAATGTTGCTAGTCTTTTACACTTAGTTATGGAGGCTGTGTTGTGCCACAGCATCTCCCCTCCCCCTCCCCCTCCCCTTTTTTGATGGAGCTTATTTGTAGACAGGGAAAAACAACTACAAACCCCCTGGACAGCTGCTGAAGCCATTTGCTTGGGCCTCTCTTGAGCCACTAACAACTGCTTTCCTACGAAAAAGTAGGAATCCCCCCACTCCCTGATCATAGAACTGCGAAATGCCACCTGGAATGAAACGAGAGCTTTCACAGTTAAATCAATATCCTCCTATTCTTATATCACTCTTCATACCCACACTTGTTTCCTCATGGCACAGTGTTGCCCTCTTACCAGCTCCCTCCAAGGCAGCGCTGGACTACTGCTTGGGAGTTTGTTGCCATAGATCTTCGATTTCCTCCTTCCATCTCCTCTTTCCATGTCCCTTTCACTGCCATCCACTAACCCTCTTTTAGTGCCATGCACTCTGCCTCCATTTTCACTGCCATCCAATACTCCCTTCTCCTCTCCATCCATATCCTCCTTAGTAACCATTGGCCCTCAGTTGGTCTTAATATAATGCACCACACATGTGCACTCTTAGCATTACTGGCCCTGATTGCTGCTTCTGTGCGCTGGAGATGGGAACTTTCATTCTTGTGAATTTCTGTTTCCAGTACACAGAGGCAGCAATAGAGCCCAGTGGCATTAGAAGCATGCGAAGAGGAGGAGGGGGGCCTGACTGTTTCATTAGTTACCGGACTATGGAGGAGCAGAGCAGGACAGGTCCCAGATGGGGCCAGTTGTGCTGATTTGTTTCAGGAAACACTAACCAGGCTGCCAAAATGCTGACTGTCAGGGTGAACTGACCATTGGTATATATGTGTTTCATTTGATAAGTAGAAAATCTATCAGGCATTCAGCAAACTTACAAACATATGGAAGTTCCCACTTTGATGCAGATTTTCTGAACTAGGGTTTTTATTATTTAAAATGGTCCCATCTTATTGGTGGAGTTGCCTGACATGTTCTCCTTCATTTTAAAGGACCTAACAAATGTTGCTGTTTAAATAAAAATGAGATCGTGCATTCAGGCAGCCCTGTGATGAAAGGATCCATTTTGCATCACCATGGATATTACGGATGAGTGCTACTGAGAGTGGATATTGAACCCACTAATTATATGGTGATGAGTTCCATTAGTTATCAGCCTGAGAACATTGTGACTGTTTCACCTCAAAGAAAACCGAGCACTCTGCCACTCTCACCTTACTGCTGTTCCACATTATTGATGTTTCCCTCCAACTAGCTGGCAGCACTATGGTATTTTTTTGGGGGGAGGAGGGCAGTTATTTGTAGATTTGAAATCATACTCAGCACGGGTTAGTTGCAATGTTGAGCTTTCTCCGACAACATGCTTTATCTAATTTCTTCTATCATTATAACCATGATTCTACATTCATTTTCACATCATTCAACTGACGAAGGAGGAAGCCTCCGAAAGCTTGTGAATTTAAAATAAAATTGCTGGACTATAACTTGGTGTTGTAAAATTGTTTACAATTGTCAACCCCAGTCCATCACCGGCATCTCCACATCATGACTACATTTAACTAGCAGTGTGGTTGCTAGTGGCAGCCCTGTAAGGTATATAAGGCAGTATTAACATGCCTGGCAGTGTGCAGAATCAATTCAAGATTTGGGTCTCCCCCCTCCAATTTGCCAGAGGCAGCAGAGGCAGTGCAGCAACATAAACAGCTGCCATCATCAAGACACATTGCTACTGGAACCAATTTTTATTCCATTTCCAGCTTTTTGCATTGCTGGCCTGTATGCTCCTTCCCAAAAGAGCCGACAGACAGAAATGAAAGTTGTGATTGCAACTTTCCGACAACTCCGCAGGGTTGTATATAATCAGTTTTTGTATTGCCATTGGTGATGTGGCATCCGCCATAACAGTACAAATGGGGGGTTTTTGGAAATGGAACTCCCCAACCTTTTGGTCTTTCCACACCACCCCTAGTTCTCTTAGCTGCCGGTGGAAGCACTACTGACACCTGAGCTCTGGGGAACAATGGAGTTCTCTATTTGTTCTTGGGACATCTCTAGTTGTCCTGAGGATATTAAAAGTCGAACTGGAGTCACTTATAGGCCAGAATAGATAGGAGTGACAGGTTCACTTTCCAGGAGGACATTTTATCTGGTAGCATTCGTGATAATTTTTTCTGGTGCTGTTCCACAAATAGTCAGATTTATTGAACTGTACTTGCCATGGTGAGATTTGATCGCACAACTCTGGGTTTCTAGTCCAGTACCACAACCACTGCGCTACTGTACTCCGGTTTAAGTGGCTGCACAACACATTCAGCATCAGGACCAACAGACCGCCTGATTTCTCAAGCTGTAGTGTGCCTGCCCTTCTAAAGTAGAAACCAGAGAAGCAGTATGATCAGCACTTGGGAAATCAGCTAATTTACTGATTCCAACTCTAGTGCTCTCGCTCTACAATCAGGTACAAGCGACAATGACCCAGCTCGCAAACACTTAGGGCCAGCATCAGAATGACTCACCCAGTTACAGCTACACCACCCAAAGTAAGGAAACGGCAAGACTCCTCCAAACAATGTGCCCAGGCAGCCGATAAAGCTTCTCTTCCTCCTCCTTCAGCAGATAATGTAACCACTAAGGAGAACAACACAGGGTCTAATAACCTCTGCCACTGGACTCCTAGACCAAATAATAGGCCTCCTCCTCATCGCTGCTTATCTACAGATATCGACACTCCCAGTAATCTGTGACAGAACGATACCCATGACTAAGGTCAGAGCATGTGGAGTCAGGGGACAAGTACCAGGATGGCTACAAAATAGAAAACAGAGAGTTGGGGTTAAAGGTTGTTACTCAGACCAGTGGAAGGTGGGAATTGTTATTCCAGAGGAATCTATGCTGAGACCAATGGTTGTTCACTATTTGCATACATGATTTGGACTCGGGAATCGGAAGTACAATATCAAAATTTGCGGATTACACCAAATTGGGGGCATAGTTAATACTGATGGGGACTGTGACAAAATATAAGAAGACATTAAATAACTTGAAGAATGGGCATGTAAATGTCAAATTAATTTCAATATAGATAAGTGTGAGGTGGTGTATTTTGGTAGGAGGAATAAGGAGGCCATCTATTCCTTGGAAAATAAGAGTCTTAATGGGGTAGAGATGCAAAGGGATCAAGGGTTATAGATACACAAATCATTAAAAGTAGCATCGCAGGATGAGAAAGCCATAAAAAGTGAAAACAAAGCACTGGGGTTCATTTCTAGAGGAATAGAATTTAAAAGCACAGAAGTTATGTTAAACTTATATAGAACCTTGGTTAGACCACACTTGGAGTACTGTGCACAGTTCTGGTTTCCATATTACAAAAAGGATATAGAAGCACTGGAGAAAGTGCAAAAAAGATTCACAAGGATGATACCAGAACTGAGAGGTTATACCTATCAGGAAAGGCTGAAATGGCTGGGGCTCTTTTCTCTAGAAAAGAGAAGACTGACGGGTGACCTGATTGTAGTCTTTAAAAATATGAAGGGGTTTGATAGGGTAGACATAGAGAAAATGTTTCCACTTGTGGGGCAGTCCAAAACTAGAGGCCATAAATATAAGATAGTTACTAATCAATCCAATACGGAATTCGGGAGAAACTTCTTTACTTAGAGAGTGGTGAGGATGTGGAACTCGCGAGCACATGGAAGAGTTGAGGCGAATAGCATAGATGCATTTAAGGGGAAGCTAGATAAGTACACAAGGGAGAAAGGAATAGAAGGATATGTCGATATTGTGAGATGAAGTAAATAGAGTGGGAGGAGCCTCATGTGGAGCATAAACACCAGCATAGGCCAGTTGGGCCGAATGGCTTATCTCTGTGCTGTAAATTCTATGTAATTCTATGATACCTACATTTTTCCAGAGACAGGAGCCAACAACAACATGCATTTATATGTCAACTTTAAAAGTAGGAAATCATGCCAAGGTGCTTCACAAGGGACTAAAGAAACAAAATGGACACTGAGCCAAAGAAGGAGATATTAGGAAGGGTGGCCAAAAACTTGGTCAAAGGAGTGGGCTTTGAGGAGGATCTTGACAGAGGATAGGGAAGTGGAGAGGCAGTGGGGTTTAGGAAGGGAATTCCAGATTGTGTGGCCTCGGCAGCTAAAAACACAGATACCAAGGAACTGGAGATGCTGCAAGTAAACTTCTGATCAGTGTGCTACACCAGATGCCCAGACCTTAACCTGGCCTATTGTTGAAAGTACATCTTGGAACTTCAGAGACACCAACCCATACGAGATCTCTTGTGCTCCACTGGTGCCTAGCCACCATGCAGTGACTACACAGGGAATTAGTTCATGAACCATTAGCAATGCATTTTTTTCCTTACTTGCTTAAGAAGTTTATTTCTGTGTCTGAAGAAAAGTGAAATCTCTTCGCACCTGCAGCTGGGGAAGGAACGACGTTCGATCTCTGGATCCCACCTCCTTTATATGGCAATTTTTTTCCCTTGCAGAAAGTAGCAACAGTAACTGACAGTTTCTTACCCAAAGTTGATGCCTCTGCACGGGCAAAAATGTTCTCTGGGTGCTGAGCATAATGAACTGCACTGCCCTCTTTGTAAACGTGTTTAGGATTTCACTACGTCAAGTGAACAGAGCAAATCTTCCCCCGAGATTTTTTGTTTGCATGACTGCTTAACAGTGACCACAGTAAGATTTCTTTCACTTTTTAGGAAATTTTCTTTTAAAAAAAGACTACGTACATATATTTTGAGAAGTCACTGTACAGTTTTGTCTCATGATAGATAAGAACAAATGGGCATATTTAGTATAGTTGTGCATCCTGCATACCAGAATGTTTGGGTTATTGCCTTTTGTAGGACGCTAGAATAACTGATGAGATTCTTATCTTAAGAAACATAAGAAATAGGTGCAGGAGTGGGCCATACAGCCCCTCGAGCCTGCTCCGCCATTCAATAAGATCATGGCTGATCTTTGGCCTCAATTCCACTTTCCTGACCGATCCCCATATCCCTTGATTACCCTAGAGACCAAAAATCTATCTATCTCAGCCTTGAATGTACCCAATGACTCAGCATCCACAGTCCTCTGGGCAAGAGAATTCCAAAGATTCACAACCCTCTGAGTGAAAAAATTCCTCTTCATCTCAGTATTACATGGCCAACTCCTTATCCTGAGACCATGGCCCCTAGTTCTAGACTTGCCAGCCACGGGAACCAACCTCTCAGCATCTACCCTGTCAAGCTGTTTCAAGGAGATCACATCTCATTATTCTAAACTCGAGAGAATATAGGCCCATTCTACTTAATCTCTCCTCATAGGACAATCCTCTCATCCCAGGAATCAATCCAGTGAACCTTCGTTGCACCGCCTCCAAGGCAAGTATATCCTTCCTTAGGTAAGGAGACCAAAACTGTACACAGTACTCCAGGTGAGGTCTCACCAAAGCCATGTACAATTTTTTTTATTCGTTCATGGGATGTGGGCATCGCTGGCAAGGCCAGCATTTATTGCCCATCCCTAATTGCCCTCGAGAAGGTGGTGGTGAGCAGCCTTCTTGAACCGCTGCAGGCCATATGGTGAAGGTTCTCCCACGGTGCTGTTAGGAAGGGAGTTCCAGGATTTTGACCCAGCGACGATGAAGGAACGGCGATATATTTCCAAGTCAGGATGGTGTGTGACTTGGAGGGGAATGTGCAGGTGGTGGTGTTCCCATGTGCCTGCTGCTCTTGTCCTTCTAGGTAGTAGAGGTCACGGGTTGGGAGGTGCCGTCGAAGAAGCCTTGGTGAGTTGCTGCAGTGCGTCCTGTGGATGGTACACACTGTGCGCCAGTGGTGAAGGGAGTGAATGTTTAGGTGGTGGATGGGGTGCCAATCAAGTGGGCTGCTTTGTCCTGGATGGTGTCGAGCTTCTTGAGTGTTGTTGGAGCTGCACTCATCCAGGCAAGTGGAGAGTATTCCATCACACTCCTGACTTGTGTCTTGTAGATGGTGGAAAGGCTTTGGGGAGTCAGGAGGTGAGTCACTCGCCGCAGATTACCCAGCCTCTGACCTGCTCTTGTAGCCATAGTATTTATATGGCTGGTCCAGTTAAGTTTCTGGTTAATGGTGACCCCCAGGATGTTGATGGTGGGGGAATAGGCGATGGTAATGCCGTTGAATGTCAAGGGGAGGTGGTCAGACTCTCTCTTGTTGGAGATGATCATTGCCTGGCACTTGTCTGGTGCAAATGGTACTTGCCACTTATCAGCCCAAGCCTGGATGTTGTCCAGGTCTTGCTGCATGCGGGCTCGGACTGCTTCATTATTTGAGGGGTTGCGAATGGAACTGAACATTGTGCAATCATCAGCGAACATCCCCATTTCTGACCTGATGATGGAGGGAAGGTCATTGATGAAGCAGCTGAAGATGGTTGGGCCTAGGACACTGCCCTGAGGAACTCCTGCAGCAATGTCCTGGGGCTGAGATGATTGGCCTCCAACAATCTCTACCATCTTCCTTTGTGCTAGGTATGACTCCGGCCACTGGAGAGTTTTCCCCGATTCCCACTGATTTCAATTTTACTAGGGCTCCTTGGTGCCACACTCGGGCAAATGCTGCCTTGATGTCAAGGACAGTCACTCTCACCTCACCTCTGGAATTTAGCTCTTTTGTCCATGTTTTGACCAAGGCTGTAATGAGGTCTGGAGCCAAGTGGTCCTGGCGGAACCCAAACTGAGCATTGATTGGTGAGCAGGTTATTGGTGAGTAAGTGCCGCTTGATAGCACTATCGACCACAGCATCCATCACTTTGCTGATGATTGAGAGTAGACTGATGGGGCGGTAATTGGCCGGATTGGATTTGTCCTGCTTTTTGTGGACAGGACATACCTGGGCAATTTTCCACATTGTCGGGTAGATGCCAGTGTTGTCGCTGTACTGGAACAGCTTGGCTAGAGGCACAGCTAGTTCTGGAGCACAAGCCTTCAGCACTACAGCTGGGATGTTGTCGGGGTCCACAGCCTTTGCTGTATCCTGTGCACTCAGCTGTTTCTTGATATCACGTGGAGTGAATCGAATTAGCTGAAGACTGGCTTCTGTGATGGTGGGGATATCGGGAGGAGGCCGAGATGCATCATCCACTCGGCACATCTGGCAGAAGATGGTTGCAAACGCTTCAGCCTTGTCTTTTGCACTCACATGCTGGACTCCGCCATCATTGAGGATGGGGCTGTTTACAGAGCCTCCTCCTCCCGTTAGTTGTTCAACTGTCCACCATCATTCACGACTGGATGTGGCAGGACTGCAGAGCTTTGATCTGATCCGTTGGTTGTGGAATCGCTTAGCTCTGTCGATAGCATGTTGCTTCCGCTGTTTAGCATGCATTTAGTCCTGAGTTGTAGCTTCACCAGGTTGGCACCTCATTTTTAGGTACGCCTGGTGCTGCTCCTGGCATGCTCTTCTACACTCCTCATTGAACCAGGGTTGATCCCCTGGCTTGTTGATAATGGTAGAGTGAGGAATATGCCTGGCCTTGAGGTTACAGATTGTGCTGGAATACAATTCTGCTGCTGCTGATGGCCCTCATGGATGCCCAGTTTTGAGTTGCTAGATCTGTTCTGAATCTATCCCATTTTGCACGGTGGTGGTGCCACACAATACGTTGGATGGTATCCTCAGTGCAAAGACGGGACTTTGTCTCCACGAGGACTGTTCAGTGGTCACTCCTACCAATACTGTCATGGACAGATGCATTTGCGACAGGTAGATTGGCGAGGATGAGGTCAAGCTAGTTTTTCCCTCGTGTTGGTTCGCTCACCACCTGCTGCAGGCCCAATCTGGCAGATGTGTCCTTCAGGACTCGGCCAGCTCGGTCAGTAGTGGTGCTACCGAGCCACTCTTGGTGATGGACATTGAAGTCCCCCATCCAGAGTACATTCTGTGCCCTTGCTACCCTCAGTGCTTCATCCAAGTGGTGTTCAACATGGAGGAGGACTGATTCATTCAGCAGGAGGTTTCCTTGCCCATGTTTGACCTGATGCCATGAGATTTCATGGGGTCCAGAGTCAATGTTGAGGACTCCCATGGCCACTCCCTCCTGACTGTATATCACTGTACCGCCATCTCTGGTCAGTCTGTCCTGCCGGTGGGACATGACATACCCAGGAATGGTGATGGAAGAGTCTGGGACATTGGCTGAAAGGTATGATTCTGTGAGTATGGCTTTGTCAGGCTGTTGGTTGACTCGTTTGTGGGACAGCTCTCCCAATTTTGGCACAAGTCCCCAGATGTTAGTGAGGAGGACTTTGCAGGGTCGACTGGGCTTGGTTTCCCTTTGTCGTGTCCGGTGCCTAGTGGTCCGTCCGGTTTTATTCTTATTATGACTTTTTTTCGTGAGATTTTACAACTGAGTGGCTTGCTAGGCCATTTCAGAGGGCAATCAAGAATCAACCACATTGCTGTGGGTCTGGAGTCACATATAGGTCAGACTGGGTAAGGACGGCAGGTTTCCTTCCCTAAAGGACATTAGTGAACCAGATGGGTTTTTACGACAGTTTCATGGCCACCATTACTGATACTAGTATTTTAATTCCAGATTTTTATTTAATTAATTGAATTTAAATTCCCCAGCTGCCTTGGCAGGATTTGAACGCATCACTCCGGATTATTAGTCAAGGCCTCGAGGATTACTAGTCCAGGTAACTTAACCACTACGCTACCGTACCTGCAGCAGGACTTCCTTACTCTTGTACTCCAACCCCCTTGCAATAAAGGCCAACATGCCATTTGCCTTCCTAATTGCTTGCTGTACCTGCATGCTAACTTTTTGTGTTTCATGTACGAGGACTTACTTGTCTGCATTGGATTCAAATCATATTCTTCCAATGAGGTGCTCCACCTTCCAAATGCTGGTAACAGGATTTAAAATGTTGAGGCCTAGAAATTGGATTGGGCCCGAATTGGGGTGTGTTTCTGACACAGAATGTGCTGCAAGCGCCTAATAAGGCCAACGGGAGGACCACGGCAAATTGGTCTGCTGACATCGTTTACTTAAGGACCAGCGAGCTGAGGGTGCAAGTTTCAGCCCCAGGGGTAGCAAGATTGGCTGGCCCAGATGCCAGCCACGGTCGTTATCGGGAGCTAGAGGAAATTGAGTTGGGGGGGAGTGGTGGTAGGCAGTGGCTGGCAGTGGCCTGCCAATTTAACGTGGAGCTGGGAGGAGCATGCTCCACATTAAGGTAAGTACAAAAGTTCAATCTCACCAGCTTTAAGGACCGCTGGTTTGGCTACCAAGCATCTGTTGTGGTAATGCACAATCCAATTTTGCAAAGGGGTCCTGAAACAAATAAAATAGTCCTCCATTTGCATATGCAAAGGGCCTAACACCTGTTTCAGGCATGGGTCCTAGATGCCTACTGATGAGCCTTTACCAATATGGGACACGCCACCATATTGGACCCTTTGACGCCTGTTATACGCTTGTGTGTTCAGATACTTCTCTAGTACAATTTACCAGTGTGTTCAGATACCTACCTGGTACAATTTACCAATGTGTTCAGATATCTCCCTAGTACAATTTACCAGTGTGTTCAGATACCTCGCTAGTACAATTTACTAGTGTCTTCAGATACCTCCCTAGTACAACTTACCAATGTGTTCAGATACCTCCCTTGTACAATTTACCAGTGTCTTCAGATACCTCCCTAGTACAATTTACCAGTTTGTTCAGATACCTCTCTATTATAATTTACCTCTGTGTTCAGAGCTTGAGTACAGAGGTTGCTAAAGACAGAGGGCTAACTTCTAAAGGAGTGAAATGCTAACAGAGTTAGGACTTTCAACTAGGAATTTGGTGAGTGTGGGAATTAGATGCAGAGGGGGAAGGAGGTGCTAAGCAATTCAAACCAAGGGACTATAAACTAATCTATCAACTATTAAAACTTAAATAAAAAATACATCAAATTTTAAAAAAAGACTGAGTAATTACTAATTGTTTTGAAATCCAGCTAAATCCATTTACTAAATATAATCTAGATCTCAAGTGATTCTATTAGTCCTAGAAATAAACTACTGATTAAATAAATAAAAACTAGAAATGGCAGTACAGGCTGTGTGTCAGGACCGTAATATGTGGGAGTTTGTGCACAGCGAGACTGTCCCGGATTGCCACATCTCCAGTAAATATCTCTGGCTTGAGACATTCCAGCTCAGAATCTTTGGGCTGGAGTGTGAGTTAGAGACACTCCGATACATAAGGGAGGGGGAGGTAAAGAAGGAGATCTCACAGACACTGGTCCTATCCAACAGGTACGAGGTACTTGATACTTGTGAGAATAAGGATGAAGGCCACAGGGAGGATGCCCAGAATGCTCACCATGGCACCGTGGAGCATGAGGCAGTCCAAGGCGGGGATGATCAGAATAGAAAGGTTGTAGTCATAGGAGATTCTATAATCAGGGGGATAGATAGCGTCCTCAGTAGTCACGACCGAGAATCCAGGAGGATGTGGTGCAAAGGTAAAGGACATCTAAGAGCAACTGGAGAGGAACTTGGAAAGGGAGGAGGTGTATCCAGTTGTCGTGGTCTATGTTGGCACCAATGGCATAAGGAAGAACAAGGAGGAGGCCCTGCTAAGGGAATATCAGAAGCAAGGAACTAAATTAAAAAGCAGGACCTCACAGGTGGTAATCTCAGGATTATTACCCAAGCCATGTGCAAATTGGCATGGGGTTAGGCAGATCAGAAAGGTGAATGCATGGCTGAAAGAGAGGTGTGGGAAGGAGGGGTTCCATTTCATGGGACACTGGTACCAGTACTGGGACAGAAAGGAGCTGTAGCGCTGGGATGGGATCAGAGTCCTAGCAGAAAGGACAAATAGGGCAATACATAAGGCTTTAAACTGGCAAGATGGGGGGAGGGATCTGGTTGCAATAACAAAAGCTTAAAGATAAACAAAACAGGAGATGAGTGTAAAGGTCAGACCAGAGTAAGGAATAAAGATAATATAAATGGTCAAGGAACAAATACAGTTATAAAACAAAAGTATAAAGGGACTGTTAAAAATAAAGTAAAAGGAATAACTATTAAAGATGAATTAAACTGCCTGTACAACAATGTACACAGCATCCAAAATAAAACGAGGAAACTAGAAGCAATAATCTGTAGTGATGAACCAGATGTAGTAGGAATAACTGAAACATAGCTACATAAAGGATAGGACAGGACTAAATATTGCAGGTTATAACATAGACAGAAAGGATAGGTAAGGAAGAAAGGGGGGAGTGGAATAGCTGCACTAATTAGATATAACATAACAGGGAATGGAGTTTTTACAAGTGTGCAGGACTCCTTTCTTACCCAGTATATAACAAGCCCAACAAGAGAGAAAGCATTACTGGATCTAGTAATAGGAAATGAACCAGAACAGATAAAAGAAGTAAGACTAGGGGAACACCTAGGCAATAGAGATCACAATATAATAAGGTTTAAGATCAAGATTGAGAAGGATATAAGTAAGACAAAAAACAAAGTAATAAATTGGGAAAAAAGTTGATTTTTCAGGGGATGAGAATGGAACTAGGGAAAATAAATTGGAAAAATTTACTGATAAACAAAGAAATAGAACAGCAGTGGGAAACATTTAAAATGGTGATCAATCAGGAGAAATATAGCCCATTAAAAAGCAAGAACAAACCAGCCAGTAATGATACACCATGGGTCAATAAAGAAATAAGAGCAAAATTGAAACTAAAGAAAAACGCATACACTAAGTACATAGACAGCAAAGGAGAGGATGACAAAAGGGAATACAAAAAGGTTAGGAAGAAAGTTTAAAGAAAATGAATAGGAAGGCAAAGAGAAACTATAAAATTAAATTATCAAGGAATATAAAAATAAATAGTAAAAATTCTACAGACACATAAATAAAAGAAAAATCAGGATGGGGATAGGGCACTAAGGGATACACACAATAAACTCACAGGTAATGTCAGCAAAATGGCAGAAATAATTACTTTGCCTCTGTATTTACCAGGGAAACTCATATGGTGGGCATGACAATAGAAGAAGAGATCAAAAAAGATATGGAGACATTTAAGATAAAAAGGGGGGAAATAATTGATAAACTAATCAAACTTAGAGAGGATAAAACCTCATGTCCAGATTGATTGCATCCGTGCATATTAAAAGAAGTTAGGGAAGAGATAGCAGAGGCACTATTACATGTATATAAAAATTCATTAGAAAAGGGAATAGTGCCAGAGGACTATATTTAAAAAGGGAGATAAAACCAGTCCAGAGAACTATAGACCAATTAGTTTAATGTCTGTGGTAGGAAAGATAATGGAATTCTTACTCAAAGATGTAATAGAAAAACATCGAGAAACCGAAAATATAATAAAAAATAGTCAGCACGGATTTCAAAAGGGAAGGTCATGCTTGACCAACCCTATTGAATTCTTTGAAGAAGTAACAGAAAGGGTAAAAGAGGGTAATGTAGTAGATGTAATATATTTGGATTTTCAAAAGACCTTCGATAAGGTACTGCATAGTAGACTCATGACTAAGGTCAGAGCATGTGGAGTCAGGGAACAAGTGGCAGAATGGATAGCCAGCTGGCTACAAAACAGAAAACAGAGAGTAGGGGCTAAAGGTAGTTATTCAAAAGGTGGGAAGTGGTGTTCCACAGGGATCACTGCTGGGACCACCGTTGTTCACCATTTACATAAATAATTTGGACTCGGGAATTGGAAGTACAATTTTAAGATTTGTGGATGACACCAAATTGAGGGGTACAGTTAATACTGAGGAGGGCTGCAACAAAATACAGGAAGACATTAATAAACTTGCAGAATGGGCGTGTAATTGGCAAATGAATTTCAATTTAGATAAGTTGAGGTATTACATTTTGGTAGGAAGAATAAGACTTGGATAATAAGAGTCCAATTGGGGTAGAGGAGCAGAGGGCTCTGGGGGTACAGATATACAAATCACTAAAAGTAGTGACGCAGGTTAATAAAGCCATAAAAAAGCAAACAAAGCACTGGGGCTCTTTTCAAGAGGGATAGAATTGAAAAGCATAGAAGTTATGTTAAACTTGTATAGAATTTTGTTTAGACCACACTTGGAGCACTGTGAACAGTTCTGGTCTCCATATTATAAAAAGGATATAGAGGCAGTGGAGAAGGTTCAAAAAAGATTTACTAGGATGATACCAGAACTGAGAGGTTATACCTAACAGGAAAGATTGAGCAGACTGGGGCTCTTATATCTAAAAAAGAGAAGACTGAGGGGTGACCTGATAGGGGTCTTTAAGATTATAAAAGGGTTTGATAGGGTAGACATAGAGAGGATGGGCTCGATTTTCTGATGTCCCAGTGGGTGCGTTAGTGGCGGGGGGGCTCCGAAAATTGGGGATTCCCGGGCGGGTGCGGAGCCCGGCTCCAACCCGCCCACTTCGGGGTTCCCCAATGATGTGCTCAGATGCAAGCGCAGCCCACGCATGCGGGACTCCCGCCAGCAACTAAAGCCGGCAGGATCCCACTTAAATCAATTAATTGGATACTTCAGGTTGTTAGGAGACCTGATTTGTCGGATATTTTAGGAGGGGCGGGATTTTTATCTAAACTGAGTTTCCCGTACTGGGAGAAACACTCCCAGTTGAAATGGACATGTTACAGCCACCAGCCTGTGGCAGCTGCAAAGGTCCATTGCAGGAGGCCACTCTGTCACTTTGGACAAAGTTTGGCCTGCACAACCCTCCTCCTCACACTAAAATTCACAAACTTGCAACCTCAACCCCGGTGTGTAGACACATTTACCTACCTTGCAGACCCCCTCAAATGTACATCTTCTGGATGGGGGCCGCCGTAGCTACAGTCATAACCTCCTCGGAGGACGAACAGCATCACCAGCCTCGCTGGCCACGCTGTCCACCTCTGACATGTGGAGTTCCACAACACAGTGCTGTGACACATCCACCTGCACAGCAGGAGGGAGGACAGCTGCAGAGAGAGATGCGTCGCAGAAGGTACTACCCTCGCCACAGGGTTTACAGACCAAGGCTCAGCTTCCTGGACCTCTCTGAGGAGCAGTGCATACGGAGGCTCAGAGTCACTCGACATGTAGTCGTGGACATCTGCAGCCTCCTTCATGCCGAGCTGCTCCCGGCTGGCCCGAGCACCATCTTCTTACCTGTCGCTGTCAAAGTCACCACTGCCATCAACAACTTCTCCTCCGGATCCTTCCAGGGTGCCATCAGGGATATCACCGGCATCTCTCAGTCATCTGCACAAAAGAGCCCTGCAAATACACCTACACCCACTCTGCAGTGACACAATGGGTGGCATCAGTTGCGGGTCTTCATTGTGATCCTCAGGAAAGGGCATTCTTGCACAAACCAGACAAGATTTGCAAAGACATGGCAGTAGTGGTGATAACAATTTTTTATGATTTTTTGCAAAACAAACAAAAGTAAATCAAAAACATGACATTTTGTCTTACATCCTTGTGCATCCCCTTTGTGCTCACAAAACCTTCGCCTTATGTTTACGGGAACCCCAACGTGGTGCTACCCCTATGGCTTCAGCAGAGGTCGTGGCAGGTTGCTCTTGTCCATGGCCTGACCGATGAGATGTTTTGCACGGACGCCCTCTGGGTTTCTGTGCCCGTGAGGGCCCCTCCAAAGACTGCTCCACCTGTACCTGTGCAGGGGCAGACTCGGCCACCTGGAGAGGGGGCAGCATAGCGGGTACTGGTTGAGAGGGGGGCGACGGGTGAGACATGGGAGCACTTTGAGTGGTGTCCCCACTTCCATGTCCCCTTTCACCATCATCGCTCTCCTGGGCCAGGCCCACATCACTCCTCCACCCTGCTGGATGACAGTTTGGAGGACTTGTGTGAAGCCTTGGAAGGCCAGTTGTAAAGTATCTTACAGCCTGTTTAAGGCGGCAGAATGTTGCTCACCCTGAATCCGAATGGCCGTTGTCAGCGCCTGAATGGACTCATTGTTGAGCCATGCTTGAAGCTCTATGGAGGCTAGCCTTTCCTCCATCGCAGACATTCCCTCACCTACCCGCGACACTATCTCAGAGATGCCTTCACGTCCCTGTGACAGTATTCCACTCATGCAGGAGTTGGACTCCTCCATCCTCTGCGCGATTGTGGAGAGTGCGCGTGGCAACTGTTCCAGTACTTCGGCAATGTGCTGCTGGCCCTCGATGACTCTCCTTTTCACGGCTGGCCCCCAGGGTTCAGCATCTGAGTCCAGCTGAGCAGAGCCTGGAGAAAAGTGCTGCCACTGACGCAGACTCTCCATGGCTGCCCCTGCCACCAGGGTCTGCTCGTGCTCACATATGCTTGGTGACTCACCATGTGCAAGCCCAACTGAGTGAGGATGGGGACCCACCGAGGTTTGTGTATCTGCGCTGGTGGATGGCTGGCTGAGATGTGACGATGCCCACTCAGAGGATGGCAGATCCTCTGAGGAATCGCCCTCCACCGTCACAGCGCTCGCAGATGGCCTTGCAAGAGAACAGAAAGCAATATTAATCATGTGGACAGATGTTGAGGTGTTGCAGATGCCAAGTGATGCTAAGATCATTCGCTATCATGAGTGCTGAGTGTTAGATTTCTGTCACCAGCCGCTTGTACACTCCCAGTCTCGACGTCTGCCGCGGACAGGCACTCCAGTGTCTGGCTTATTTCGAGTGCCTGCTTCTCTGCATGTGTTAAGACCACCAGGTGTGGCGGGCACCCTCCGGTCCTTGCCCTCTCCCAGGCATTCTGGCATCTCTTCTCCTATCAAGGCTAAACACAGATGCGTGATTGAGTGATGGTTGCATGGTGACCCACTGCATGCATTGGTGTTGGTGGGGGTGACCGTGAGGGAGATGCATGGAAGGGTGCCTGTGAGACATAGCCATGAGATTGTATGAGGATTGGGTTGCGTGGTAGTGTTCGAATGGGAACTGGGGCGGTGAGTAAGTGCAGGCAAAGTGAGGATGATGGTTGAGTGGATGTGAGGAGTGATGCAAGAGCGTTGTGGTGGCAGTGCAGAAGGAGTTGTGTGGTGGTGGAGGTGATGTGGAAGACGGAATGTGGGAGAATGCGTAAGTATACTCACTTTGATTGACCTGGTTAAGTCATTAAATCGCTTCCTGCACTGGACCCAGGTTCTGGACACATTGCCACTGCTGCTGACCTCCTCGGCCACCTCCAGTCAAGCCTTCTTGGTGGCAGAGGGAGGACACTTCCTCCCATCCGATGGAAAAAAAAATTCCCTCCTCCTCCTCACCCCATCGAGCAGCACCTGGAGGGAGGAGTCAGAGAACCTTGGAGCAGCCTTGCCTCGGGCCTGCTCCATGATCCAAAATTGGTTCTTTGCTGCAGGAGCAGCATTGGAGGACTGCCCCTTTAAATAGGGCTCCTCCTGCTGACAGCCTGTGATGCGGGTGTGCAGTGCGTCCGCTACGCAGGTCTGGAACGGGAAACCCAGAAGCCATGGTAAGTGCCTTCAATTAGGCTGCGATCGCGTGCGGAGCACCCCAATTTCATTGGGCGAGTTACCCATGCGCCCAGTCAACCCCCCGCTGCCAACCCGCCTCCCGCCTAATATCGGGCCCGGTGTTTTCACTTGCGTAGGAAACCTGAACTATGAGTCATAAATATACAATAGTCACTAATAAATCCAATAGGGAATTCAGGAGAAATTTCTTTACCCAGAGAGTGGTTAGAATGTGGAAGTTGCTACCTCAAGGAGTTGAGGTGACTAGCATAGATGTGTTTAAGGGGAAGCTAGATAAATACAAGCGGAAGAAAGGAATAGAAGGATATGCTGATAGGGTTAGATGAAGTAGGGAGGGAGAAGGCTCATGTGCAGCATAAACTCCGGCATGGACCTGATGGACCAAATGGCCTGTTTCCGTGTTGTACATTCTATGTAATTCTATGCTCAGAGGCCTCCTTAGTATAATTTACCAGTCTGCTCAGATACCTCCCTAGTACAATTTACCAGTTGTTCAGATACCTCCTGAGTATAATTAACCGGTGCGTTCAGATTACTCCCAAGTACAATTTACCAGTATGTTCAGATACCTCCCCAGTACAATTTACCAGGGTGTTCAGATACCTCCCTCGTACAATTTACCAGGATGTTCAGATACCTCCCTCGTACAATTTAGCATTGTGTTCAGATACCTCCCTCGTACAATTTAGCAGTGTTTTCAGATACCTCCCTAGTACAATTTAGTAGTGTGTTCAGATACTTCCCTCGTACAATTTAGCAGTGTTTTCAGATACCTCCCTAGTACAATTTAGCAGTGTGTTCAGATACCTCCCTCGTACAATTTAGCAGTGTGTTCAGATACCTCCCTAGTACAATTTATCAATATGTTCTGCTACCTCCCTACTTCTTTGTTTATGCATCGACAGGAGGGAGAAATCTGTTGGATTTGCATTCTCTTGGAGGCTGTGAAGTATAGGCGGTTGCTGTCTGTATTGAGTGCATTGCCTATTTACATTTTCAGACCTGATTTCAAAAGCTATTCCTGAAAAACGAGACACCATTTGCAAAACTAAGGAACTGTGTTTTTACAGTATTTTCCCAGCCATTATTTTTTGATGCCTCCTTTTACTGTCATGAATGTGCACCAGTTACATATATCAGAAATGTCTCTTTCCATTTCTGTTTCACAGCACCATCCTGGGGTCATTCTGTAAAAACATCATGTGATGTTCTGATGCAATGCAGATGGAATACAGACAAGCATTATGATTGACCTGCTGCCACATATTACAGTTGTACATTTACTGATATACTCATGGTAACAAAGATATAATAGAAAAGAAGAATAGGTGATGAAAGACAGATCTTGGCAAGGGGTGGGGGGGGTTGGAATTTTCTCAGCACTCCATCTGCATTCACTATCAAAACGATAATCTCCTCACTTCAGAGGAATTCATTAACTGCCTAACACAATCATCCTGAAAATCGAGTCGCTTGCATCTTCCCAGAGTTCTGTACAAAGACATAGGGTGTAGGTAATGTTCTTTCAGAGTTAGGTTTTCCCACAACAATCTCAATTAGGCTGAGGTACACCACAGTGCTTCTTAACTTGGTAGATACGAATGTATTTTTTCAGTAAAGGCGATAACGTGTTGGCCAGTTTCTTACCTCCAGTATAATGTGACACTAATGCAATTTAAATGAGCACCAACTTTGTCGACCTGATGACATAAATTACATTAAAATGTATGATTAGCTCAGTGGCATGTGACTGTCATGACTAATGTCCTTTAGGGAAGGAAACCTGCCGTCCTTACCCAGTCTGGCCTATATGTGACTCCAGACCCACAGCAATGTGGTTGATTCTTAATTGCCCTCTGAAATGGCCTAGCAAGCCATTCAGTTGTAAAATCTCGCGAAAAAAAGTCACAATAAGAATAAAACCGGACAGACCACCCGGCATCGGACCACTAGACACCGGACACGACAAAGGCAAACCAAGCCCAGTCGACCCTGCAAAGTCCTCCTCACTAACATCTGGGGACTTGTGCCAAAATTCGGAGAGTTGTCCCACAGACGAGTCAAGCAACAGCCTGACATAGCCATACTCACAGAATCGTACCTTTCAGCCAATGTCCCAGACTCTTCCATCACCATCCTTGGGTATGTCCTGTCCCAACGGCAGACCCATCAGAGGTGGCGGTACAGTGATATACAGTCAGGAGGGAGTAGCCATGGGAGTCCTCAACATTGACTCTGGACCCCATGAAATCTCATGGCATCAGGTCAAACATGGGCAAGGAAACCTGCTGATTACGCCCAGCACCCTCCCTCAGCTGATGAATCAGTCCTCCTCCATGTTGAACACCACTTGGAGGAATCACTGAGGGTAGCAAGGGCACAGAATGTACTCTGGGTGGGGGACTTCAATGTCCATCATCAAGAGTGGCTCGGTAGCACCACTACTGACCGAGCTGGCCGAGTCCTAAACGACATAGCTGCTAGACTGGGCCTGCGGCAGGTGGTGAGCGAACCAACACGAGGGAAAAACTTACTTGAACTTGTCCCCACCAATCTACCTGTCGCAAATGCATCTGTCCATGACAGTATTGGTAGGAGTGACCACTGCACAGTCCTCGTGGAAATGAAGTCCCGTCTTCGCACTAAGGACACCATCCAACGTGTTGTGTGGCACTATCACCGTGCTAAATGGGATAGATTCAGAACAGATCTAGCAGCTCAAAACTGGGCATCCATGAGGCACTGTGGGCCATCAGCAGCAGCAGAATTGTATTCCAGCACAATCTGTAACCTCATGGCCCGGCATATTCCTCACTCTACCATTACCAACAAGCCAGGGGATCAACCCTGGTTCACTGAGGAGTGTAGAAGAGCATGCCAGGAGCAGCACCAGGCGTACCTAAAAATGAGGTGCCAACCTGGTGAAGCTACAACTCAGGACTACATGCATGCTAAACAGCGGAAGCAACATGCTCTAGACAGAGCTAAGCAATTTCACAACCAACGGATCAGATCAAAGCTCTGCAGTCCTGCCACATCCAGTCGTGAATGGTAGTGGACAATTAAACAACTAACGGGAGGAGGAGGCTCTGTAAACATCCCCATCGTCAACGATAGCGGAGTCCAGCACGTGAGTGCAAAAGACAAGGCTGAAGCATTTGCAACCATCTTCAGCCAGAAGTGCCGAGTGGTTGATCCATTTCGGCCACCTCCTGATATCCCCACCATCACAGAAGCCAGTCTTCAGCCAATTCGATTCACTTCATGTGATATCAAGAAACGGCTGAGTGCGCTGGATACGCAAAGGCTATGGGCCCCGACATCATTCCGGCTGTAGTGCTGAAGACTTGTGCTCCAGAACTAGTTGCGCCTCAAGCCAAGCTGTTCCAGTACAGCTACAACACTGGCATCTACCCGACAATGTGGAAAATTACACAGGTATGTCCTGGGCACAAAAAGCAGAATAAATCCAATCCGGCTAATTACCGCTCCATCAGTCTACTCTCAATCATCAGCAAAGTGATGGAAGGTGTCGTCGATAGTGCTATCAAGCGGCACTTACTCACCGATAACCTGCTCCCCGATGCCCAGTTTGGGTTCCACCAGGACCACTCGGCTCCAGACCTCATTACAGCCTTGGTCCAAACATGGACAAAAGAGCTGAATTCCAGAGGTGAAGTGAGAGTGACTGCCCTTGACGTCAAGGTAGCCTTTGACCGAGTGTGGCACCAAGGAGCCCTAGTAAAATTGAAATCAATGGGAATCAGGGGGAAAACTCTCCAGTGGCTGGAGTCATACCTAGCACAAAGGAAGATGGTAGTGGTTGTTGGAGGCCAATCAACTCAGCCCCAGGACATTGCTGCAGGAGTTCCTCAAGGCAGTGTCCTAGGACCAACCATCTTCAGCTGCTTCATCAATGACCTTCCCTCCAGGTCAGAAATGGGGATGTTCGCTGGTGATTGCACGTGTTCAGTTCCATTCGCAACCACTCAGATAATGAAGCAGTCCGAGCCTGCATGCAGCAAGATCTCGACAACATCTAGGCTTGGAATCATAGGTGGCAAGTAACATTCACGCTAGACAAGTGCCAGGCAATGACCATCTCCAACAAGAGAGAGTCTAACCACTTCCCCTTGACATTCAACGGCATTACCATCGCCGAATCCCCCACCATCAACATCCTGGGAGTCACCATTGACCAGAAACTTAACTGGACTAGCCATATAAATACTGTGGCTACAAGAGCAGGTCAGAGGCTGGGTATTCTGCGGCAAGTGACTCACCTCCTGACTCCCCAAAACGTTTCCACCATCTACAAGGCACAAGTCAGAAGTGTGATGGAATACTCTCCGCTTGCCTGGATGAGTGCAGCTCCAACACTCAAGAAGCTCGACACTATCCAGGACAAAGCAGCCCGCTTGATTGGCACCCCATCCACCTCCCTAAACATTCACTCCCTTCACCACCGGCGCACGGTGGCTGCAGTGTGTACCATCCACAGGATGCACTGCAGCAACTCGCCAAGGCTTCTTCGACAGCACCTCCCAAACCTGCGACCTCTACCACCTAGAAGGACAAGAGCAGCAGGTACATGGGAACAACACCAACTGCACGATCCCCTCCAAGTCACACACCATCCCGACTTGGAAATATATCGCCGTTCCTTCATTGTCGCTTGGTCAAAATCCTGGAACTCCCTTCCTAACAGCACTGTGGGAGAACCTTCACCACACAGACTGCAGCAGTTCAAGAAGGCGGCTCACCACCACCTTCTCAAGGGCAATAAATGCCGGCCTCGCCAGCGACACCCAGATCCCATGAACTAATTTTTTAAAAGTGGCATGTATGTCATCTTGCTCTTCTACTGCAAACAAAAAGAATTGTCAAACATTTTTTTCAATTAAGACAGTGGTCCTTTAACATTGTATCGGCATAATAATATTTTTTATTTTCCTACTGGCAGTGCTGCTATGTGCATGGGATGGAAAAATCCCCTTTTATTTATTGACACTGATTTGGAGGCTGCACTGTGCAGGTGTGTTGATTCCATGCTCGTCCATCAACACTGGCTGGGCTTTATAAATAGAGGTATAGAGTACAAAAGCAAGTAAGTTATGTTGAACCTTTATAAAACACTGGTTCGGTCACAACTGGTGTATTGTGTCTAATTCTGGGCACGGTACTTTGGGAAGGATGTGAAGGCCTTAGAGAAGGTGCAGAAAAGATTTACTAGAATGGTTCCAGGGATGAGAAACTTCAGTTATATGGAGAGACTGGAGAAGCTGGGGTTGTTCTCCTTAGAACAGAGAAGGTTAAGAGGAGATTTGGTAGAAGTGTTCAAAATCATGAAGGGTTCGAATAATGTAAATAAAGAGAAATTGTTGCCATTGGCGGAAGGGTCGAGAACCAGAGGACACAGATTTAAGGTGATTGGCAAAAGAATCAAAGGCGACATGAGGATAAACTTTTTACGCAATGAGTAGTTATGATCTGGAATGCGCTGCCTGAAAGGGTGGTGGAAGCAGATTCAATCATGGCTTTCAAAAAGGAATTGGATAAATACTTGAAGGGAAAAAAATTGTAGGGCTACGGGGAAGGAGTGGTGGAATGGGACTAACAGAATTGCTCTTACAAAGAGCTGGCACGGGCTCGATGGGCCGAATGGTTACAACACAGAAGGAGACCATTCTATGATTCTTATGATTCTATATCAAGAAAAACAGTAATAAAGACTGAAAAGAACTCCTGAGTGACATTTTTTTTATGACTCTCAAAACAGTCTAATCTGAGGAAATGGATATTTTAAATAAAAGCAACATATGTGCCCATTCTTCAGAATAATCCTGTTATTTGCCCACTAAATAAAATATGTTTTTAGTTTTTAGTACTACAGATGTTACAAGTAACTTTGTCATTAAAGTTGATGGACAGGGTCAAAATAAGTTCTGGCTCCAAGTTTTAATAACTAACTACCATCTTCCTCCTTATTTTGAAAAAAATAAAAAACAGATAGGCCAAGAAGTTGGTTTGTGCACAAATTGGGCACAGGGAACAATCCCTGTGCTGATGTAGGTCCAAGGCACATCTGATATTGGGCCACAGGCCTCATTTACATGAGACCGGCAAGCTGCAGATACCTGCTGAACATCCCCAGACAGCTCGCCGGCGAAGAGAGTTTCAGTTTTGAGTCGCTGCATCTCCAGCACGACCCTCAGGTAGGTCCTGGGAGAGGGGGGAAGTCTTCCGGAGAGAGGGGACAATTGGGAGGGAGGGGGAGCGATTGAGAGGGAGGGGACAATCAGGAGAGCGGCGGAAGTGATCGGGAGGGAGGGAACAATCGGGACGGTGGGAAGCGATCGGGAGGGGGGAGACAATTGGGAGGGGGGAAGCGATTTGGAGGGAGGGGCAATCATGAGGGGGGAAAGCGATCAGGAGGGAAGGGACGATCGGGAGGGAGGGGATGATCGGGTGGGGGTGGTGCGATTGGGAGGGAGGGGACAATCGGGAGGGGGGAAGTGATCAGGAAGGAGGGGATGATCGGGAGGGAGGGAATGATCGGGTGAGGGTGGAGCGATTGGGAGGGAGGGTACAATCGGGAGGGGGGGAAGCGATCGGGAAGGAGGGTGACAATTGGGAGGGGGAGGAAGCGATTAGGAGGGAGTGGATGATCGAGAGGGAGGGAACGATCGGGAGGGCGGGGATGATCGGGTGGGGGTGAAGCGATTGGGAGGGAGGGGACAATCAGGAGAGGGGGGAGCGAGCGGGAGGGGGGGACAATCAGGAGAGGGGGGAGCGAGCGGGAGGGGGGGGACAATCGGGAGAGGGGGGAGCGATCAGGAGGGGGGGACAATCGGGAGAGGGGGGAGCGAGCGGGAGGGGGGGACAATCGGGAGGGAGGCGACAATGGGAAATATGTGGAGCAGGCGCTGACCACGGCCTTCGGCTCTGCAGTAGAGCCGGGAGAAGCACTCCTGCACCTCCCGGCTCCACATTCGGCAAAGTATATTTTTTAAAACGTACTTTTTTGATGGCGGCCTCCAGTGGTCCCTTTAAGGATCACTGCTTAAGCCGCATGTTGAACACAGCCGGCCCAGCACCGGCTGCGTCCAGGGCAGCTCAATTTTGCAAAGGGGGCTTCCAACCGGTGTTAGGCCCCCTGTATGCATATGCATAGGGCCAAATGCTTGTTTCAGGCATGGGCCCGGAATGCCTCTTTTTCTGCCTTTACCAATGTGGCGGTCGGTGAACTTTTGGTGCGTAATGAGCATTTGTGCCCTGCTGCCATATTGGATGCTTAGGTGCCTGTTTTGCACCTGTTAAATGGATACGTTGCCATTGGATTTCTAGGCCATTGTATCTAAAACCCATAGCTGTGCCATATAGATAGAAACAATGGAATTTTACCTGTTAAAATGGAAATCAAAATCAAGAGAGATATAAAACGGGCTGCCGACCCACCCATTTTACAATATCGCACAAAGTCAAGGTCTACCCTCCTGACTTGTTCCAGCCCTATGTTCCACGTCACACACTTCACTCTTTTGATGTGAGTCAATGTAGATATCGTAAGTATAGCAGGAGGATTCCTCACTGATCATTGTTTCTAAACTCATTCACTTAGAAAGCTTTGTGATTCTGCTAGAAATAATGACACGAAGAAACTGTCTCCGTCTACCTGTTAATACGTCTTTCAACTCATTGCTGTGGAAATGCTCTCTCCAAATTATATTTGTTAAGCTATATCCTTGGTTAGATTCTGCAAACATTTTGCACTTGTATCTCAGGGACATACTTAAACTATATTATTTATTATCTTAAATATAATTAAGATGTAGATTACAGATGTTTCCAACTTATGCACTCCAAATATTTCCAATTTGTGTGCCCAAATTATACGGAAAGAGTTCTGCAGATCTACTTAAAATTTACCCTATACTCCCTGATATACTTAGTTGATAAATTCAATGCATGTGTGGAACTGAGCCATACAGACTCAGTTTTGTACTGAGTCAGATGATCTTAGCCAGCGTGACAGTAAGGCTGCTATAATTGACCTCAGAAACCATGTCATAAGGAGTGGAAAAATCAGCGAAGGTTTCTACTCCTGATTGCTATCTAGTGTCCTGTGCTGAAAGTGGGCTTGTGTGGATGTTAGGTGAGGACATCGGCTGTGATGCCCCCCAGGTCGCACACTCTATTGAAACTCACTGCCTAAGCTCACACAAGGAGAATGACTACTTGGGAAAGATACTGGAGGGAAACCAGTACCAATGGAACATGTGCCCCAGCAACCAGTGCCAGTGAACAGGTACCCCAGCAACCAGTGCTAGTGAACATGTATCCCAGCAACCAATGCCAGTGAAACATGTACCCCAGCAACCAGTGCTAGTGATCATGTATCCCAGCAACCAGTGCTAGTGAACTTGTACTCCAGCAACCAGTGCCAGTGAAAATATTCCCTCACATCCTTCAGTAGAGGAAGGGAGAAAATTGGAGGGCAAAATTAAAAGATATCATAGGTATGTGAAATTCTATAAAGTCATGTCATTCTCTCGATCAAAAATATTAGAATATGACCTTAATCCATAGTTATTGAACATCTATTTATAATGTTACGCTACGGGCTTAGTAACCATTCATGACCGGCACTCTAACCCTGGCTACATTACCTGGAGGTCTCAGTTCTCTTACAAGTCCTGACTGAAAGTTAATATTTTCACCCAGAGCCATCACACTGTTAGCATCAGGGAGATAGCGCAGTCTGAGTATGTGTGGAATTTCTCATCATACATCAATAGGATTCTGTCAGCGGTGAGTGGCAAGTGGACTCACGACTGGAAAGATATATCTCCTCAGAAGTTTTCTTTGAGTTCTTCCAAACTACTTGAAAACAAGTTGTAAAATGTATTTTTTGGTAAAGTTTCCCATGTTGTTCACTGTTAAATTTTTAGCTCGGAGATGCAGCATAAGCTCAGAGATAACCAGCCAGCTACAAAGAAGAAGAAACAGTATGGCATATTGTTGAGTGTATTCAGGAGGAATTTCTCAGTCAGTATGTGGATGGCCCGACTAGAGAGGGGGCAAAACTTGACCTCCTCTTGGGAAATAAGGAAGGGCAGGTGACAGAAGTGTTGGTGAGGGATCACTTTGGGACAAGTGATCATAATTCCATTAGTTTTAAGATAGCTATGGAGAAGGATAGGTCTGGCCCAAAAGTTAAAATTCTAAATTGGGGAAAGGCCAATTTTGATGGTATTAGACAGGAACTTTCAGAAGTTGATTGGGAGAGTCTGTTGGCAGGCAAAGGGACGTCTGGTAAGTGGGAGGCTTTCAAAAGTGTGTTAACCAGGGTTCAGGGTAAGCACATTCCTTATAAAGTGAAGGGCAAGGCTGGTAGAAGTAGGGAACCTTGGATGACTCGGGAGATTGAGCAACTAGTCAAAAAGAAGAAGGAGGCATATGACATGCATAGGCAGCTGGGATCAAGTGGATCCCTTGAAGAGTATAGAGATTGCCGGAGTAGAGTTAAGAGAGAAATCAGGAGGGCAAAAAGGGGACATGAGATTGCTTTGGCAGATCAGGCAAAGGTGAATCCAAAGAGCTTCTACAAATACATAAAGGGCAAAAGGGTAACTAGGGAGAGAGTAGGGCCTCTTAAGGATCAACAAGGTCATCTATGTGCGGAACCACAAGAAATGGGTGAGATCCTGAATGAATATTTCACATCGGTATTTACGGTTGAGAAAGGCATGGGTGTTAGGGAACTTGGGGAAATAAATAGTGATGTCTTGAGGAGTGTACATATTACAGAGAGGGAGGTGCTGGAAGTCTTAACGCGCATCAAGGTAGATAAATCTCCGGGACCTGATGAAATGTATCCCAGGACGTTATGGGAGGTTAGGGAGGAAATTGCGGGTCCCCTAGCAGAGGTGAGGTGCCTGAAGATTGGAGGGTAGCAAATGTTGTGCCTTTGTTTAAGAAGGGCGGCAGGGAAAAGCCTGGGAACTACAGACCAGTGAGCCTGACATCTGTAGTGGGTAAGTTGTTAGAGGGTATTCTGAGGGACAGGATCTACAGGCATTTGGAGAGGCAGGGACTAATTAGGAACAGTCAGCATGGTTTTGTGAGAGGAAAATCATGTCTCACGAATTTGATTGAGTTTTTTGAAGGGGTAACCAAGAAGATAGATGAGGGCTGTGCAGTAGACGTGGTCTACATGGACTTCAGCAAAGCATTTGACAAGGTACCGCATGGTAGGTTGTTACATAAGGTTAAATCTCATGGGATCCAAGGTGAGGTAGCCAATTGGATACAAAATTGGCTTGACGACAGAAGACAGAGGGTGGTTGTAGAGGGTTGTTTTTCAAACTGGATGCCTGTGTCCAGCGGTGTGCCTCAGGGATCGGTGCTGGGTCCGCTGTTATTTGTTATTTATATTAATGATTTGGATGAGAATTTAGGAGGCATGGTTAGTAAGTTTGCAGATGACACCAAGATTGTTGGCATTGTGGACAGTGAAGAAGGTTATCTGGGATTGCAACAGGATCTTGATCAATTGGGCCAGTGGGCCGATGAATGGCAGATGGAGTTTAATTTAGATAAATGTGAGGTGATGCATTTTGGTAGATCGAATCGGGCCAGGACCTACTCCGTTAATGGTAGGGCGTTGGGGAGAGTTATAGAACAAAGAGATCTAGGAGTACAGATTCATAGCTCCTTGAAAGTGGAGTCACAGGTGGATAGGGTGGTGAAGAAGGCATTCGGCATGCTTGGTTTCATTGGTCAGAACATTGAATGCAGGAGTTGGGATGTCTTGTTGAAGTTGTACAGGGCATTGGTGAGGCCACACTTGGAGTACTGTGTACAGTTCTGGTCACCCTATTATAGAAAGGATATTATTAAACTAGAAAGAGTGCAGAAAAGATTTACTAGGATGCTACCGGGACTTGATGGTTTGACTTACAGGGAGAGGTTAGACAGACTGGGACTTTTTTCCCTGGAGAGTAGGAGGTTAAGGGGTGATCTTATAGAAGTCTATAAAATAATGAGGGGCATAGATAAGGTCGATAGTCAAAATCTTTTCCCAAAGGTAGGGGAGTCTATAACGAGGGGGCATAGATTTAAGGTGAAAGGGGAGAGATACAAAAGGGTCCAGAGGGGCAATTTTTTCACTCAAAGGGTGGTGAGTGTCTGGAACAAGCTGCCAGAGGCAGTAGTAGAGGCGGGTACAATTTTGTCTTTTAAAAAGCATTTGGACAGTTACATGGGTAAGATGGGTATAGAGGGATATGGGCCAAGTGCAGGCAATTGGGACTAGCTTAGTGGTATAAACTGGGCGACATGGACATGTTGGGCCGAAGGGCCTGTTTCCATGTTGTAACTTCTATGATTCTATGATTCTATATTATCCAGTCAGGCCCAACTGATCACCACCCATTTTGTGCAAAGCATTTTCAATGTTGAAAAATGGGGAACATGAGAATTTTTGGCCCCTAATACTGGCACACGTGTTTAAATTTCATCTGAATCTCAAATTTGCAGTTTCACCACTAGGCTCAGTGCACATGTTCAAAGCTGCACCTGAAGCTATGAATAATTGTGTTCGTGAGCATGCAATCCACACTTTACACTTCTGGTCAGATTTGCACTCAGTTTTAGTCAATCATGACTAAATTTCACCCACCCTAGAAAATTTAGGCTAGTATCTTTCCTCGTAGAAATTTCAGTGCTTTCTTCTGTCCCAAACAAAATAAAAACAAATCAAATTATTTTTTGAAGCTTTAAATGTAAATGCAAAGGCTTTGGTTACCATCACCTGTTTTGTTGATGTTTAGAAAATGTAAAATTCTAATTGCTTACAACTATGCCACCTATGTATCGAGGTGCAGTGTGTGAGCAAAAATATTCTGTTCCCTCAACTCTCCAGTACCCAAACCCCACTACCATCTTCCACATTACTTACGCATCACCTCAAGTGCCTACCACCTCAAGATCCACTACTAACCTTTCTCGACTACACACTACCCCATATTCATTACCTTCCCCCAAATACTAGCTATATCCTATCATTCCTGGTATCATAGTGGTGAACTTATGTTACACCTTTTCCCATGACTCGGATATCTATTCTATAGTAGGGTCCAGAAAACCACACACAGTACTGGAGCTGTGGTCTAACTAAAGACTTGTGCAGATCTGTCATCGTTATCTCTTTGCTTCTGTATTCAAAACTACTATAAATAAAACCCAGAATTCCATTCTTTATCATTCGCTATTGGTATAGTTAGGCACTGCCATTGCAGTCCATATCTTTGATGTGTCATGCTTTTCACAAAGGGGTACAAGGGGCACAAACAGAATATTTTTTAAAGGGTGAGAAACTATTAAATGTTGGTAGTCAGAGGGATTTGGGTGTCCTTGTACACGAAACACAGGAAGTTAACATGCAGGTACAGCAAGCAATTAGGCCTTTATTGCAAGGGGGTTGGAGTACAAGAGTAAGGAAGTCTTGCTACAATTGTACAGGGCTTTGGTGAGACCTCACCTGGAGTACTGCATACAGTTTTGGTCTCCTTACCTAAGGAAGAATATACTTGCCTTATAGGTGGTGCAACAAAGGTTCATTAGATTGATTCCTGGGATGAGAGGGTTGTCCTATGAGGAGAGATTGAGTAGAATGTGCCAATACTCTCTGTAGTTTAGAAGAATGAGAGGTGATCTCATTGAAATATATAAGATTCTGAAGGGGCTTGACAGGGTAGATGCTGAGAGGCTGTTTCCCCTGGTTGGAGAATCTAGAACTAGGGGGCATAGTTTCAGGAAAATGGGTCAGCCATTTAGGACTGAGATGGAGGAGAAATTTCTTCACTCAGAGAGTTGTGAACCTTTGGAATTCTCTACCTCAGATGACTATGGATGCTCAGTCATTGAGTATATTCAAGGTTGAGATCGACAGACTTTTGGACTGTAAGGGATTCGAGGGATATGGGCAGGAAAGTGGAGTTGAGGTCGAAGATCAGCCATGATCTTATTGAATGGCGAAGCAGGCTTGAGGGGCTGTAAGGCCTACTCCTGCCCCTATTTCTTATGTTTCTTATTTCTTATATATAATGATGGTAGCTAACTAGGATTTGGTGTACTCAGTACATATATTATAAAAATAGTGTAACCTGGGAAGGATAACATAACAATAATTTAATAGAGGGGCTGAAATAACATTGACCAGAAGCATGAAGCCCAGGTGATTTACAACTGGCAACTGAATGCCAAGATTAGACTACAGCCTTCCTGATGTCTTTTATTGCTTATCAGTTTTACTGTGGACATTTTATTCTGTTTTAGTGCCAGCAGCTGTCAATGTGCTTCATATCCTGATAATCTTGGCATCCCTTCAGTTACTCACTGCATAAAGTTGCTGAGCTACCAGGGAGATTAGGATTGTTAGCATTTACATTTACTTTCTACTGGGCATGAAGACAGAATGCTGCTCCCTCTATCTATGTGCAGAATATATTAAAATCTTGCCCAGAGCAGGTATCATATTTTAAGTGCATCCATAGCACAAAAAATCTGTCGCATTTTCTGATTGCCCCAAGTTTCCCAGGAACCAGTCCAGCAGTCATATTTCACTGTCTCTGAGCTCATTGCTCATAAAATTCATATATCAAAATTCAGTATAACATAAGGAGCTGACACTGTATCCTGCAACTCTCCATGAACAATGCCAATGGAAATGCACCAATATATATATAAAAAAAAGTTTTAAGACAAGTCTGTCGCGTGCATAGCGTCACATATTCACAGTTCCCATTACACACAAAATCACAAGACTCAAATTTGGCAGGAAAGATCAAAACATTTCATATTTCACTATCTGACTACATCTGTGAAAACATTTTTTTCCACATCTTACCTTCATCTACATCTGTACAATTTCCATTTTTCCTCCTTTAACAGATATTCAGGAGCAAGCTGAGTATATATCACATTTAAATTAGTGGTTCAAGGACCTACTGTTTAAAAATACAACCCCTCACCAGCGGCAATTTCCCTGCCACTAGCTCCCAGCCTGGACTTCTCCACTGTGGATTGAGGAGCTGAGGAGCACAATTTGCTGATAGTCAGTAGTTCCAAACATCAGCTGCCCCATAATCCACCCCCTGGGTATCCTTTCAGAGTACTGCCACAATCCAGCCCCAGGTTTGACTCACACCTTCCACACTTCACAGGAGATCCGACCAACTGGGGAGGAGTAACAGGCAGAAAGCACTACATCTCCCAAAGACTCACAAACATTCATAAAAAAATAAAAATGTGGCAGCCAGTGCCTTCGAAACAGCACAAATTTTGCAAGTTCTTCTTACATTCCTTATACACTTAATTGTTTAATCTACAAAACTAATGCAATATCAAAATTAGTAACAGCCCTGCATTTACCATGATTCTATGACAGATTACCACATATCTTCATGTTATAAAACATTCTCTCCACTGTGAGTAATGCCACAGGACCTCCATTTATGTTTAATAATAGCCAGTATCTTTTAACAGTAAATATTTGATCTGTGCTAATTACTATTAACATTTTATTTTACAATTTTTTATTGACCAGATTCTAGCAGATCATTCAGCAGCAGCACAGTAAATGATAGTGTAAAACTATCAATGATTAAATGTAGGATTGCAAGCAGTCTGCAGTGATGTCATAAACTGTGAGACAGAGGCACAAACAACTTATTAATAACATTTCAACTCCAAGACTTGTTACTGCCTAGAGACACACTCAAGTGTGTTATTCTGTACAAAACACAGAAACGTAACAGTTTTGTAATATTTTGTTTAAATGTTGGAGAGAGATAGACAGCAAGTTCCTACAATCAAAGTGTTTAATTTAACTAACAATAATATTGGGATTTATTTGACTGACCAGTATAGGGGACTATCATACCTTCTGCAGATTATTAAACAATTAAGCCTCGTAATGTGCTCCTTTCGTTGATCAAAATCTCACTTTACTGCACAATATTATGAATTTATAAACTACTTTGAATTTTGAGTCACTATGTAATAACATAGAAGTAGTTTAAGTTGTTTTTGTATTATTATTGGGTAATCATTTTAAATTCATCCCCATTATCCCTCAGGATTTCAATACTAATAAGGAAATTAAGGTTTATTTTCTAAGAATTTTTCTAGCTGCTTCACAAAAGAAATATTGCCCTCATTTTTGGTATTATTGTAATAAGAGATGAACTGGGAAAATATTTGATGCATAATTGTTCATTGAAAATAATCCCCCTTTAATGGCTTTTATTGCCACCTTCACGAAAATATGAATGTCATGTTAGAAATCAGTCAGCATGTACAACATAGTCATTAAAACGCTGTCAAACCTGACTGACGCATAGCAAATCACTTAGTCAAAGTCTTCATGAAAAGGCAATGTTAAATCCATCTACTGCAGTCTACAGTCGAACATTGCACGTGGAGGAGGGGAATTCTTCCTTGCGACAATTTTGGGAAAAGAATCAGTGGGATGGTTCTCCTTAGAGCAGAGAAGGTTAAGGGGAGATTTAATAGAGGTGATCAAAATTATGAGGGATTTTGATCGAGTAAATGAGGAGAAACTGTTTCCACTGGCTGGATGGTCTAAACCAGAGGACACAGATTTAAGGTAATTGGCAAAAGAACCAGAGGGAAGGTGAGGAGACATTTTTTTACACAGTAAGTTGTTTTGATCTGGAATGCAGAACCTGAAAGAATGGTGGAAGCAGATTCAATAGTAACTTTCAAAAGGGAATTGGATAAACACTTGAATGGAAAAAATTGCAGGGCTATGGGGAAAGAGCGAGAGAATGGGACTAATTGGATAACTCTTTCAAAGACCCGGCAAAGCACGATGGGCTGAATGGCCTCCTTCTATGCTGAATGATTCTATGAGTACAAAATGTAATCTCCCTCCCACCTCCCACCTCATATACTGACACTCACTGTTAAGGCACAAATATGAATAATGCTCAATTAGGATGTCAACTGGTGCCTGGGGAACCATCCCACTGAGGAGACAATCCCTTCAGGAGAGGAATGGGAAGAAAAGTTGATGACAATCCTTAAAAAACAAATAAAGTTCTGTTTCACCAGACATAAATTGCATCTCTTTTGAATATTTTTTATTTATTAAGTATTTCAGATACTTAAATGCTTATGCCAATCCCTATCTTTATCCTGTGCCATCTCAGGAATAATAATAGATTATTAACAGAGCTGTTTTTAGGGCAGATTCGGGTCATGAATAAAACACAGGTCTTTAGGTTGTTGCACAATCCATTCAATCTACTAAAATCGTTTGGTTTCTTTGTATAGGTGAGTGATTATGTCATTTTTTGACCATTTCGAAAAAAAAAATTTTCATGATGTTCCAGCTGGGATGTCCTTATTTTTCAAGTGCCCAGATCACAGAGCCGGCTCACATCAATACTGCCTTTTCCTGCGAAAAATCGCAGTAACAACCATGGAAAAATGTCAACCGTTGTTATGAGATAAAATGCCTTCTTCTTGCCCTCTCCTGCTCCAAGGAATGTGGAGCAACGGCGGGTAAATGGAGTTGAAGTGCATATCAGCCATGATCTAATTGAATGGAAGAGCAGGCCAGAGGAGCTAAATGGCTTACTCCTGTTCCTAATGTTCCTATTGTGTCTCGATGATTGTGTGATAAATACAGACTCTGCTTTCTCATCCAGCAGCATAGTGTTGAGCCACCAGGGGCGGAAGGCCTACATAGCCTACACTAAACAAATAGGCTTGTTTTTTTAGCCCAAATCAGTCCATTCTAGAATGCAGCCAGATTAAAACCTTGAACATTAATCAAAATTTACCTTGGACTTTTGCTATGTTGAAAATTGCATCTTGCAACAGTTTTCCCATTTAGAACAACTAGTTGCAGGATTGTAAATCAATGCATATACATTTTATTATTGCATTTAGTTTAAAAAAAAAGAACATTTTAGCTGTACCTTTCAGAGCAAACAAAAAAAGTATTTAGGTAAAGAAAAATATCCCAATATTCCCTTTTGTTTCTATACATGTATCTTCTTTATATTCACTACTGCACATTCCACTACAGTAGTTTCTAGAATGCTGCTGAATCAAGATATTTTCCCTCAGCATAGCTTTAAAAAGTGTAGGTACATCTTTTAACATTGAAAAATAAGAGCAATCTTTGTAGTTTATTTCATCTTTTTTGCCTTAACATGCACATCCTTAATCTTGCACGAACCACCGCAGAACACATTTACATCACAATTTTCAAGTTAGATAACAGGGAACTTTTCTCCATAGTAACAGAAATAAAGTAGGTAATCCAATAAATGTCAATACCTATTTAAAAGGAGGAAACCATTAAGAAAAGCAAGTTCACGTTGCAACAAATTAAAAAAAATTTCTTACCTCTTTTCCACCGAGTATTTTGTTCTTTGCCCTACTATGAATATTTGCAGAAGAGAACTAGTCAGGTGCTCAGTCTGTGGTCAGGCTGTGTACTTTTTAGTGGTTTAAAACCTGTGGCTGACAGGCCAATGAAACTGTAACGTTCCTCACTATTACTTTCCTACTCCACCTGCAGCTGAACCAAATGAGTCTTGAACTATTACTTTTAACAGTTGTTTTTTGGGGAATATCTATATTGATTTCCCCATGGTTCACTGCCATTGTACCCTTAACTTTGAGTCTACTGTTACCAAAAGTTCCGACCATGCAACATAATGACTCGTTGCTGCTAAACAAGTCGAGACATAGTAGTTCCCTCTTGAGACATTAACATTCTTATTAAGAAAAAATAAGCAGCTCAAACTGTCAATGCTTACCGTGAGCAGTGACAGCTTTATTGAGTAATGTGTCTTCACACACACACATACACACACACACACACATATATAACACATTGTCAAAAAAATCATCTCAAAACCCAAAAATGAACTAAGCTATTCTCACTTGAAAATACTGCAGTTGGTAAATGATTCATTTATTTTGAGCAGGAAGCTAGAATAGACTGGTGGTCTCTACCATTTACCACAGGTGTAATGGAAGGTTTATATAACTGGGTGTGTTTTAAATAAGCCAGTGAAGCAGCAGCTAGCAGCCTGCAGCTGCTCTGTGTTTCCGATGCTTTTATGTGCTTTTCCTATATTGGTGCAGAAAGATTTTTTTGTTGAAGCTGCAACATATGCTAAGAATCATTTGACACAAATAATGCAGACAGTGCTGTGCATCGCCGATATGAAATGTAAAAAAAACGTACATTTCACACTGGCATTGAGTGATCATCACTCATAAACTATCTTCAATAGTCATTTTTGTTTGTTTGTTAGCAAGAAGATTCACAATAATAACCCAATATGTGCATAGCAATGACTGTGACAACACCTTTAAACTCCTGCAGACTGCTAGAGTTCACTTAATTCTGTACAAAATTATACTTTTGAGGTACCATAATGAGACTAGTTATATAACAGGATATCAAACAAGAAAAGGCCATTCACCCGTCAAAAGCCTATGTACAACTAATGCTGTCTCGGATTCTCCCTGGTCTCCTGAGGGAGGTAAACAATTACCAGTCCTTATCGACAGACCTTAACCAAGTATAATTCTGTTCCAAACACTACCCATTCACTCATTTATTCTACAGAATTCCTGATCAAACGTTGAAAAATGGTCTACAATTAGTCAATTTTTAATGTACAGCATGCTAAACATAATTGATCCACTGGCAGACTGCACTAGAGCAAACAACGTATTCTAGAAAACCGACCATATCGGTGTATAATATAGGCTAGTAAAGTGTTTTTTGTTGGGTTAGTTTAGATCAAAGTGCTGAATCAATGATTAAATGGGTGTGGTTAAAAATTAGCAATTTTGTTAATTCTGAAGCTTCCAGAAATTCTGGTTCAAGCATAATATTTGTTGACAAATCAGCTACCTGTTAGGATTCAGCTGTATGAGCATTACAGTAGTTCAACAAGTGCTAATACAAAAGGACACATTATGAAAATGTTTTTTGAGATAACACAAAAGAGGTATCCTAAAGGCATACACTTGATTCATGATAATTAATTGCCCTACTTTATTGTGAATGCTTCAAGCTGGTTTTGAAGTAATGAGCCTAAGCTTCCTGACCTGTGTGGGCTGTCGATGAGATGGAAGTTGAGCAGGAGGGGGTGGAATAGAGCACAGGATCATGTAATATCAGGGATCCGCATCCAAGTGGACATTCTGGATTTCCAGCCACTGTTACGTTCCCTCAACAGAAGCAACCACTTACTAATTCATAAAGGGATGCAAATGATGCATTTTAATGATGTCACTTGGTAAGTTTTACACCCCCTGTGTTATATTGGGCCCGTAAAAAAGGGCTTGCTTGTATAAATCAGGCAGCACTCGTTACCAGTATGCACTGAATGGTGGGGGTTGTTACTGAGGCCTTTAACTGTTGTTGTGAGTATATCTGTTCTGTTCTGTTCTTGCATTATAGTATTTTTGGGGAATATTAAGCACCGTACTGTGGTCTGGCAGTGATTGTTTCCTGAACATCCACTTTAAAGGGGTAGTCCACAGTTCCCCTTCTGCACCGAAATCCGCCAAACAGCCATTAAAGTATAGCTTTCCCCCTTGGCATTTCCATATTCTTGGTTGCCATTGATGAGACCCATATCACGATGTATGCCCCTTTCATGGATGGTGCCTCCTAATAGAAGCAAAGACGATTCCACACCCTGATGTAAAACTTCTTTGAGATCACCAGCACCACATAATATATGTAAATGTTCGGTACCCAGGGATCTCCCATGATACTTTTGTTCTCACGCAGTCAAGTGTGCCAGCCATATTTCAGGGAAATTAAGCCATATCTGGCCAGCTTCTGGAGGACCAGGGTTACCCTCTCCAACTGTGGCTGATGACATCTGCACATTTTACCAGGGGCAAATAAGATGAGAGTTATAATGAGTCTCTACAAAAGTAATAATTGACCACACCATTGGAATGCTGAAATCTCGCAAACGGCAATTGATACTAGCTCAATTGCTAAATTTAAATCTGAGATAGATAGCTTTTTGGCAACCAAAGGTATTAAGGGATATGGGCCAAAGGCAGGTATATGGAGTTAGATCACAGATCAGCCATGATCTTATCAAATGGCGGAGCAGGCACGAGGGGATGAATGGCCTACTTCTGTTCCTATGTTCCTAGATATCTAAACCATTCCAGAGGAGCACTACTGTATTCCTCTTCTAGGATTTGCAGAATTGTTGTGGTGTGTTGCATGCTTCACAATCTTGCCCTGGCAAGGGGGATAGAGGTGAAAGAGCATCCAGGTGAACTTCCACATCAATTCAATGCTCTGCCAGCATTCTCTTTTTAAATGCAGAGCCAGTAAAATCAGGGTTCACATTCTGCTTAAACATGGGGGGGATGTCATTGGACTCTCCAATCAATGACCACAGTATCCTCTTCTTCTATTACTCCCTCATCCTGGCATCTGGTTCTCAGTGTTTTTTGTTGTGCAATTCACTGACTTGAAATATTTAGAAGCCCACATGAGCTTACCTGTGGGCTGGTGCCTGCCAAAATAAAGGTGCTTGACAGGTATGTCAATGGCTTGCTGGAAGTTTGTGAATTTGAGGAAACAGTTTGGTCTTCCTCTTCCTCCTCTGCCTCATTCTGCAGCATCTTGGCATGTTGAGGGACCTATGGCAGAGCAACAGGAGAGAGATATTAGTTTTGCAGGGGCTCAAGGAATGTTTACACTCATCTACTGAGGTGGCAACATAGTGTGACAGGCCAGACAAATGTACATTAGAGCAGACATTGACACTAATGAATATGCTGATCTGAGGTCACAGGAATCAAAACTTCAACGGAAATAAATATCGAGAGAGATGTAAAACAGGCTGTTGATTTGCTATCACCCATCTTACACCAGCGCACATAGTCGAAATGACCTTCGCTGTCTTTGATTGGTAGGGTAAATATATTAAAACACACAGGAAACAGAATTTCCACCTCCCCTGAATTTTCTGAATACATTAACCTAATATTTTACAATTTCTTAAATTATTTCTTTGGAATTTTGCCCTTCCAGTGTCATGCATGCATAATATTTAATTGTAACTACGTGTTTACATAAGAACATAAGAAATAGGAGCAGTAGTAGGCCATATGACCCCCGAGCCTGTTCTGCCATTCAATACGATCAGAACTGATCTTCAACCTCAATTTCACTTTCCCGCCAAATCCCCATATTGCTTGATTCCATTAGAGTCAACAAATCTATCGATCTCAGCCTTGAATATACTCAACGACTGAGCTTCCACAGCCCTCTGGGGAAGAGAATTCCAAAGATTCACAACCCTCTGAGTTAAGAAATTTCTCCTCATCTCAGTCCTAAATGGCCGTCCCCTTATCTTGAGGCTATGACCCCTAGTTCTATACTCTCCAGTCCTCTTAGAAGCTTATATGTTACAATGAGATCACCTCTCATTCTTCTAAACTACAGAGAATATAGGCCCATTCTACTGAATCTTTCCTCAAAGGACTACTCTCTCATCCCAGGAACCAATCTAGTGAACCTTCGTTACACCGCCTCTAAGGCAAAATTATCCTTCCTTAAGTACGGAGACCAAAGCTGTACACAGTACTCAGGTGTGGTCTCACCAAAGCCCTGTACAATTGCAGCAAGACTCTTGTACTCCAACCCCCTTGCAATAAAGGCCAATATACCATTTGCCTTCCTAATTGCTTGCTGTACCTTCATGTTAAATCTTTGTGTTTCACGTACAAGGAACACCCAAATCCCTCTGAACACCAACATTTAATAGTTTCTCACCATTTAAAAAATATTCTGTTTCTCTATTCTTCCTACCAAAGTGAATAACCTCACATTTCCCCACATTATACTCCATCTGCCACCTTCTTGCCCACTCACTTAATCTATATATATCCCTTTGCAGACTCTTTGTGTCCTCCTCACAGCTTACTTTCCCACCTAGCTTTGTATCGTCAGCAACAACAACAACTTGCATTTATATAGCACCTGTAACATAGTGAAATGTACCAAGGCACTTCACAGGAATGTTATCAAACAAAATTTCACATCAAGCCACAAAAGGGCGTATTAGGACAGAAGACCAAAAGCTTGGTCAAAGAGGTAATTTTTAAGGAGCGTCTTAAAGGAGGGAAGAGAGGCTAAGAGGTGGAGAGATTTAGGGAGGGAATTCCAGAGCTTAGGGCCTAGGCAGGTGAAGGCACGGCCGCCAATGGTGGAGCAATTAAAATCGGGGAGGCGCAAGAGTCAAGAATTGGAGCAGCACAGAGATCTCGGAGGGTTGTAGGCTGGAGGAGGTTACAGAGATAGGGAGGGAACTTGGATACATTACACTCGGTCCCTTCATCTAAGTTATTAATATAGATTGTAAATAGCTGAGGGTCAAGCACAGATCCTTGAGGCATCCCAGTAGTTACAGCCTGCTAACCTGAAAATGACCCATTTATTCCTACTTTCTGTTTTCTGTCCTTTAACCAATCCTCTATCCATGCTGATAAATTACCCCCAAACCAATGAGCCCTTATCTTGGTGTAACAATCTTTTGTGTGGCACCTTAACGAATGCCTTTTGAAAATCCAAATATATTACATCCATTGATTCACCTTTATTTACCCTGCTTGTTACATCCTCAAAAAACTCAATAGATTTGTCAAACACAATTTCCCTTTCATAAAACTATGTTGACTCTGCCTAATCATATTATGATTTTTTTAAGTGCTCTGTTACCACTTCTTTAATTATGGATCCCAGCATTTTCCCAATGACTGATGTCAGGCTAACTGGCCTGTAGTTCCCTGTTTTCTCTTTCCCTCCTTTATTGAATAGCGGTGTTACATTTGCTACCTTCCAATCCACTGGGACCGTTCCAGAATCTAGGGAATTTTGGAAGATCACAACCAATGTATCCACTATCTCTGCAGCCACCTCTTTTAGAACCCTAGGATGTAGGCCATCAGTTCCAGGGGATTTGTTGGCTTTTAAGCCCATTAAATTCTCCAATACTTTTTCTTTACTAATATTAATTACTTTAAGTTCCTCACTCTCATTAGACCCTTGGTTCCCCACTATTTCTTGTATGCTTTTATGTCTTCTACTGTGAAGACAGATACAAAATATTTGTTTAACATCTCTGCCATTTCCTTATTCCCCATTATAATTTCTCCTGTCTCTGCCTCTAAGGGACCCAAGCTAACTTTCACTACTCTCTTCCTTTTTACATACTTGTAGAAGCTCTTACAATTTTTTTTATATTTCTTGCTAGTTTACTCATATTCTATTTTCTCCCACTTTATCAATTTTTTGATCATCCTTTGCTGGTTTCTAAAACTCTCCCAATCCTCATGCTTACTACTCTTAATGGCAAGATTATAAGCCTCTTCTTCTAATCTAATACTATCCTTAATTTCTTTAATTAGCCATGGATGGATCACTTTTCCCATGGAGTTTCTATTTCCCAATGGAACGTATATTTGTTGAGAATTATGAAATATTTCTTTAAATATTTGCCATTGCTTATCTATCATCATATCTTTTAATCTAATTTCCCAATTTATCTTTGCCAACTCGCCCTTCATACCTATGTACATAGAATCATAGAATCATAGAAAATGCCTTTTCAGTTTTGGTAGCACACAGAGGAAATATTTCAGTGCTATGAGAAGTCTACAAGTGGATGGGAATACTTTAGGTGACAGGACAACAGGAACATTCAGCAGAAAGGAAAATAAATGTAATGTGAGCAGTGTAGATAGACTAGATATTGGATTTATTGGATATCTATGAGTCTACAGAATACATGCTTTGCTGCATATGTTAGTAATTGCAGTATAGATTTTCTATAAAGCATTTGGATAGTTACATGGGTAAGATGGGTATAGAGGGATATGGGCCAAGTGCAGGTAATTGGGACTAGCTTAGTGGTATAAACTGGGCAACATGGACATGTTGGGCCGAAGGGCCTGTTTCCATGTTGTAAACTTCTATGATTCTATGATTCTATGTGATCTTATATTCTAATATTTCTTCTGTAAGGAATGATCAATAATTACCTGAGAGAATTTCTTGATCTACCTATTTTTTTAAAACTTGCATATAGCAAACGCACTGTTCTAAACTGCTATGTAAACATTTCCAATGGAAATTCCATTGTTAAAATGTCAACACTTAGTTGTGACACTTACATGTAACGCAATGCAAATTCCAATCTTAAATGGCCAAACTGATCCGAAACCATAACCTGTCATGTCACTAGATGGTGCTATATTATATTTTCCCCACAAATTATTCAATATGCTTTCTGAAAAAAGATTTAATCCACCATTTTTTTCTCAGTAACTGAAAGTTTTAACATCCAAAATATGGTCTGAACAAAATGAAAAATTCAAATAATAATTGATTTCCCAATGGCATGGTTAAATCTAGCCATTGAATTTTCTTTTGTGTCTTTTAATGCCTTTCTTAAAGTTTTTAAAAGCTGTTTTCAAATATTCCTTTTTTAAAGAACTTAGCACTCTCCCAAAAGCCTGGCTTAGATTTGATATTTTTGGTCAGAGCTGTGACACTTAGCTAAATACAAATTGTGCAATCTGAACATGTGCAGTATACCAATTCCCAGGATGTGTTAGTATCATTTAGTCAACTGAATTGTAGGAAAATTTGTCTTTAATTTTTAACAATTTCTACTCAGTTGTTTTTCAAAATTATTTGAAGAAAAGCTAGATGACAATTTCAAAAGCTTTATTCAATTAAAGATTATTGTGAGTTTTTTTTAACAGAGAATCTGTGTGTCTTTGAGAGACAAGAGGGAAGAGACAGACTGTACTGGTTACATACCTTTTGCAGACCGTGGCCTCGATATTAAACCGTGCCCCCCCCCCCCACCGCCACCCACAATGGGCGGGATCGAGTTGGGGGGGAGGGGGTTAAAGAGTTAAATAAGGGGAAACGCGACACTAACCCACCATGCACGCTGCCTTTTTTACAGCGGCTGATATCGGGGTGACCGAGTGTCCTGCCGTGAAGAGGCGGGAGACTCATTAACATATTTAAATTGGGCTCCCACAGTGCAATTGAGACAGCTGAAGAAGGGACAAGGGTATTGCAAAAGGAACAAAAGAGTGCACAATTTCAATTGGACAGATCTCCATATCCTCCTTGAAGAGATGGAGCATATTTCACTCTCTCCTTAATCCCAAAAGGATTATGGTCAGCTATTCTTGGCTCGTACTTTCCTTTCCTGCAGATCAAGCACAGTAACATGGGCAGAAGATGAGGAAGAGGAGTAGCAGGATAGAAGGGAAATTGTACTTGTGGACCATGATGATATCGATGCCTAGGAGGAAGATGATGATGATGATGATGATGATAAATAGGATGTGAAGGCCCAAGCCTACCCATGAATCCCTGGATCTAGATCGGGCTCATCCATTGTCTCTGACCATCCAATTCAAAGTACCAGTCTCACTTACCTTCTTGGTGGATGGTCTCCAGAAACTTTGAGCTTGAGAGTAAGCAGTTGGAAATACTTCCTGTACATGTGGTCACCCTGGACAGACGAAGCAGCCAAGACTTTCTTCCAAAACATTGAGGACTTCAGGCAACTCTTGGCGTACACACTGAACTACTTCAAAACAGAGGACATGTTCCTCACCCATAATATTCCCACCCACATATGTGATCCTGACCCCTTTCCATGGTCTAAGACAAGCTTTAGGCATATTAACATTCAAGCTCCTAACTTTCTACGGAAGAAACTATTCCCTATTCCTAGTCAGCATATATGTTCCTGTCAAAATCCCATTTTCAGGACTTTGACAAACCCATCTCCAAATTACCTTGGGCCTGAAAACGACTGCATATATGGCTCAAGACCCTGTAACTCCTTAAACAGCAGGCCAATTTCAAATTCCTGAATCTTAGGCACTATTACTGAGCAACCAAACTCTGAGGGAATGCCACCTGAAACGAGATGTCCTCCCAAACACCTCACTGAACATGCAAACCCAAGACTTCCTGTCAGTATCCCCGCACAATTTAGCTGCTAATGACCCTCATAATAGTGTGAAAGGGGTTGAGAAGCACCCCATAATAGTACTAACCTAGGCAGTCTGGAAGAAGGTATGTATATTATTGAAACTACTATTGGTATATGGGCTCTTTCCCCACTCTAGCATAGCAGGGAGCCAGCAAAAATATTCTCCAAGAATGGATTGAAGACCTGATGTGAGAAAGGCATCATAGCTACTTGACAAGAACCACATTATCATATTTTAAAGTAAGCAAAGAGCTTTGTTGTTAGCTTCAGATACTTTGCATATTGTACTGACATTGCTATAAATTGCCTACTCTCAGAGGAGTTGATGTTCCCCTGGGATTACATGCTGTCTTGACACTGTATGTTTCCGGTGCATGGTTCTTATTACAAACCTAAGCTCTCACTCTGCGCTGAACTGGAGGAGCCTTGTTACTAACCCTGCTAGGATTTATGTGAGAATGACTAAGGCAGAATAACAGGTGTTCCTACCTTGCTATCTGCTCATGAGAAATAGATTTAAGTGGTCAGAAACTGAACAAAAAACTCAGCAGCTATTATACTGATCCCAGAACCAATGCAGGCGGATGCAGCTTTCAATCCACTCTTCGTTCAAATCAAACAGACTAACATCCACTATCTCTTTGAAAGAATCATATCATGAATTTTCTTAATAACTAAAGTATCAGGTTTAGAGAACAAACCATATCCGTGTCATTACGAGGTCTATTTTTGATAATTTCATAATATTCGCTATTTCACTCCCCTGGCTTTTCATCACAGCATTCCTGTCTGGAGGTGTGTGTGTGTGTGTGTGTGTGTGTGTGGCATCAGCTGCAAGTATAGAATTTTTAACATGGCAAAGTCTTCACTGAAAGAATTTTCTGCTCTCAAATGAGAAATTGCTGAGCACATTGGAAAGAGTTCTGCTGCTCCTTCAGTGTATGGCCCTCTCAATAGAAGATCATACAACAGCTGCTGTTGTATGTACCTCCATGCCTCAACATCCTAAAAACACTGTGTGGAGGGAAAACCTCTCCATGCTCCAGTCATGCTAATAGGGGCCCTACAGCCTTCCATTGTCCTCTCCTATATTTTTCACTGACATAAGCATAGATCTCTAACTATTAATGTAATACCAGTGCAATGTAATGAGAGATCAATTGATGAGATAACTCATTTTGAACTGACGTGTTCTGTATTTAAGCATTCCAATCTCACCATCCTGCAGGCGACACTGGCCTGGGTTCCTTAAACCGTCTGTAACAATGCAAGTCAAGTCTTCTGTGCCTGTGTGCAATAATGCATAAGCAAACAAATGGAACACTGCAGGAGCAGCATGACTGGAGAGCCCAAACTACATGGAACTCATCCCATTTCATACACCCAGATCCCGATTTAAACCAAAAGCGGGTGGGTAGGGGCGATTTTAACACCTGAGCCTCACCTGCATGTCACCAGTCATCCAAAATGGGCGGGAAGTGGCCTGTAGGTGGGAGCGGAATTTCAGGTGGCAAGAAATTGCCAGCCGGTACCAAAGGAACGGCCGTTGGCAACAAGGTTAGTCACAGGGAGGGGGTTTCCGGAGGGTCTCATGGGAGGGATGGTGAGGAGCATCCTAAACTTTCTTTGTGGGGCTTGGAGGAGCAGAAATAAAGTTTAAAAATGTACCTGTTTGGATATCTTCTGGTCCAGGATCCTCTTCCCACAATCTGCACCTGGCAGGAAAGCCACAACGACTTCCCTACTCAGATTACAGTTAAAATTGCAGTTGGGGCCCGATGACATCATCGGGCCCCAATCTGCATATTTAAAGAAGAATTTCGCCAGCTTCAAGCGGGTGTACTTCCTGCCTGCTCAGAACAGCAGGTTAAAATAGAAGGCAGCGGGATTGGTGTGGGACACCGAGGGGTAAGTCACCCGACCAACTTAAATTGGCCACCTGCCTGGTTTCCACCAGGCGGGTAGGGTTAAAATTGCTCCTCCGCTGTCAGCATCACGCATTCCCAGGTCAGGTACAGCTCAGCCAGATGCAGAGTCAAGCTATCTCTACTCTGCTCCAACAACATGCTCAACCCCAACCTCAGGAAAGCATCGGTGTGACATTATTTTCCATTTCCTACACCAGCATCTCTGAATGAGTTGCCAATTAGTGTCAAATTAGAGACTGTTTTATGCTGCAACCCCATACCTGCTAGGAACTGGACTAGGACTGCCCAAAATTATTTCACAGAGCACCCTCACAGCCAGCGAGCACTTTCATTCCATCTCTGGGCTGGATTTGAATCCAAGTCCCCAAGATGAAAGATCAGTATCTAACCCACTTGCCTCTCAGAATGCTGGAGAAATTTTTTAACTGAAAAGAAATTAACAATTTGCTGTTAAACCCTCGATGGCAATTGGGACTCAAGTTTCTGGCCTTTGGCATCCTCAGGGCTTCACTCCCTATTTGATATTAAGGCATATTATATATGTTCAAAAATAGGCTTGTCTATTTTTATCTGTCATTCCTCCTGTAACAGCCATGATCTACGACAGGGCAACATCTTTAAAAAGAATATACTAAAGTTTTATTCCCCAGTAAAAGCTCATTTGCTGCTTTCGGGGAATAAAATTTGAAAATACATCATTTTTAAAAATCATTTTTTCACACATCTCATGCTGGTATTAAAATAACTCCCTGCTGACAAATAGGGGATTTGAAGCCTTGTCTGGGGTTCTTCCATAAGTATCATAATAGGATTTTAAAATAATTTAATGTATTACTTTATAAGAAGACTCCGAGCATGGAGAATACCCACATACCTACTTCTCTGAGTTGGTGCACACCGCAGCAGATGGGACAGGAGGCAGTAACAGTAGGCCAAGGTTTTTTTTATTCGTTCATGGGATGTGGGCGTCGCTGGCAAGGCCAGCATTTATTGCCCATCCCTAATTGCCCTTGAGAAGGTGGTGGTGAGCTGCCTTCTTGAACCGCTGTAGTCCGTGTGGTGAAGGTTCTCCCACAGTGCTGTTAGGAAGGGAGTTCCAGGATTTTGACCCAGCGACAAAGAAGGAAAGACGATATATTTCCAAGTCAGGTTGGTGTGTGACTTGGAGGGGAACGTGCAGGTGGTGTTATTCCCATGTGCATGCTGCTCTTGTCCTTCTAGGTGGTAGAAGTCGGAGGTTTGGGAGGTGTTGTCGAAGAAGCCTTGGCGAGTTGATGCAGTGCATCCTGTGGATGATACACACTGCAGCCACTGTGCGCCGGTGGTGAAGGGAGTGAATGTTTAGGGTGGTGGATGGGGTGCCAATCAAGTGGGCTGCTTTTCCTGGATGGTGTTGAGTTCTTGAGTGTTGTTGGAGCTGCACTCATCCAGGCAAGTGGCGAGTATTCCAACACACTCCTGACTTGTGCCTTGTAGATGGTGGAAAGGCTTTGGGGAGTCAGGAGGTGAGTCACTCGCCGCAGAATACCCAGCCTCTGACCTGCTCTTGTAGCCACAGTATTTATATGGCTGGTCCAGTTAAGTTTCTGATCAATGGTGACCCCCAGGATATTGATGGTGGGGGATTTGGCGATGGTAATGCCGTTGAATGTCAAGGGGAGGTGGTTAGACACTCTCTTGTGGGAGATAGTCATTGCCTGGCACTTGTCTGACACGAATGTCACTTGCCACTTATCAGCCCAGGTCTTGCTGCATGCGGGCATGGACTGCTTCATTATCTGAGGGGTTGCGAATGGAACTGAACACTGTGCAATCATCAGCGAACATCCCCATTTCTGACCTTATGATGGAGGGAAGATCATTGATGAAGCAGCTGAAGATGGTTGGGCCTGGGACACCGCCCTGAGGAACTCCTGCAGCAATGTCCTGGGGCTGAGATGTTTGGCCTCCAACAACCACTACCATCTTCCTTTGTGTTAGGTATGTCTGCAGCCACTGGAGAGTTTTCCGCCTGATTCCCATTGACTTCAATTTTACAAGGGCTCCTTGGTGCCATACTCGGTCAAATGCTGCCTTGATGTCAAGGGCAGTCACTCTCACCTCATCTCTGGAATTCAGCTCTTTTGTCCATGTTTGGACCAAGGCTGTAATGAGGTCTGGTGCTGAGTGGTCCTGGCAGAACCCAAACTGAGCATCCGGGAGCAGGTTATTGGTGAGTAAGTGCTGCTTGATAGCACTGTCGACGACATCTTCCATCACTTTGCTGATGATTGAGAGTAGATTGATGGGGCGGTAATTGGCCGGATTGGATTTGTCCTGGGCAATTTTCCACATTGTCGGGTAGATGCCAGTGTTGCAGCTGTACTGGAACAGCATGGCTAGAGGCGCAACTAGTTCTGGAGCACAAGACTTCAGCACTACAGCTGGGATGTTGTCGGGGCCCATAGCCTTTGCTGTATCCAGTGCACTCAGCCGTTTCTTGATGTCACGTGGAGTGAATTGAATTGGCTGAAGATTAGCTTCTGTGATGGTGGGGATATTGGGAGGAGGCCGAGATGGATCATCCACTCGGCACTTCTGGCTGAAGATGGTTGCAAATGCTTCAGCCTTGTCTTTTGCACTCACGTGCTGGACTCCGCCATCATTGAGAATGGGAATGTTTACAGAGCCTCCTCCTCCCGTTAGTTGTTTAATTATCCACCACCATTCATGACTGGATGTGGTAGGACTGCAGAGCTTTGATCTGATCCGTTGGTTGTGGAATCGCTTAGCTCTGTCTATAGCATGTTACTTCCGCTGTTTAGCATGCATGTAGTCCTGAGTTGTAGCTTCATCAGGTTGGCACCTCATTTTTAGGTACGCCTGGTGCTGCTCCTGGCATGCTCTTCTACACTCCTCATTGAACCCGGGTTGATCCCCTGGCTTGTTCGTAATGGTAGAGTGAGGAATATGCCGGACCATGAGGTTACAGATTGTGCTGGAATACAATGCTGCTGCTGCTGATGGCCCACAGCGCCTCATGGATGCCCAGTTTTGAGCTGCTAGATCTGTTCTGAATCTATCCCATTTAGCACGATGGTAGTGCCACACAACACGTTGGATGGTGTCCTCAGTGCAAAGACGGGACTTCGTCTCCACGAGGACTGTGCGGTGGTCACTCCTACCAATACTGACATGGACAGATGCATTTGCGACAGGTAGATTGGTGAGGACAAGGTCAATTAAGTTTTTCCCTCGTGTTAGTTCGCCCACCACCTGCCGCAGGCCCAGTCTAGCAGCTATGTCCTTCAGGACTCGGCCAGCTCGGTCAGTAGTGGTGCTACCGAGCCACTCTTGGTGATGGACATTGAAGTCCCCCACCCAGAGTACATTCTGTGCCCTTGCTATCCTCAGTGCTTCCTCCAAGTGGTGTTCAACATGGAGGAAGACTGATTCATCAGCTGAGGGAGGGCGGTAGGTGGTAATCAGCAGGAGGTTTCCTTGCCCACTTGATGCCATGAGATTTCATGGGGTCCAGAGTCAATGTTAAGGAGTCCCAGGGCCACTCCCTCCTGACTGTATATCACTGTACCGCCACCTCTGGTGGGTCTGTCCTACCGGTCGGACAGTACATACCCAGGGATGGTGACGGAAGAGTCTGGGATGTTGGCTGAAAGGTACGATTCTGTGAGAATGGCTATGTCAGGCTGTTGCTTGACTAGTCTGTGGGACAGCTCTCCCCATTTTGGCACAAGTCCCCAGATGTTAGTGAGGAGGACTTTGCAGCGTCGACTGGGCTTGGTTTCCCTATGTCGTGTCCGATGCGTTGTGGTCCGATGCCGGGTGGTCCGTCTGGTTTTATTCTTGCCACACAAGAGGTTGTTACACAAGATTAGGGCTCAAGGGATTGGGGGTAATATATTAGGATTGAGGATTCGTTAACAGACAGAATACAGAGAGTAGGAATAAACGGGTCATTTTCGGGTTGTGACTAGTGGAGTGCCACAAGGATCAGTGCTTGGGCCTCAGCTGTTTACAATAAATATCAATGACTTAGATGAGGGTATGTATCCAAGTTTGCTGACGATACAAAGCTAAGTGGGAAAGTAAGTTGTGAGGAGGATGCAAAGAGGCTGTAAAGGGATATCGACAGGTTAAGTGAGTGGGTGAGAAGGTGGCAGATGGAGTACAATGTGGGGAAATGTGAAATTATCCACTTTAGGAAGAAGAATAGAAAAGCAGAATATTTTTTAAAAGGTGAGAGACGAGGAAATGTTGGTAGTCAGAGGGATTTGGGCGTCCTTTGTTGGAATCCCTTACTGAGATACAAGTAGTTCCTTTAATCAATTCGACCCGACACCCTTTTGGTAAAGAATTAAGGCTTTATTGTTCACAGACTGCAAATGATACACATGTCATCAAGCGATAACTAACAACCCCAAACTAGGAGCATATTACCCATCTAGGATTGGACAGCCAGTGCAGATGGCACTTCTTTGTTTCTCGCTACATCTAATTCATTTTACTTCTGCTTCTGAAGACTACACAGGGTTAGGCTCCAGCCAGCATTTACGTCCCCTGGATATATCTAGTCCTCTGACGTTCCGAATGTGAGTCTGGTGGCTGCGGGCCAATCTTTTATACACTATCACTGTCTGGGGCATGCCCGGTCCTGTGACTCCTCTTTTGACATGGTTAGTATTTCTCCATGCTGCCTCTTTTAACAAGGTTACGCTTTGTACACTGCCTGGTCCTGCTACTTAATCTCAGTCCTTAACCCATTTACAGCTGGTTTCATATTTCATAGTTTCTTAGCATATTTGCACTTCCCCACACCTTGTAGACAAATCACAGAAAGTTAATATGCAGGTACAGCAAGCAATTAGGAAGGCAAATGGTATGTTGACCTTCATTGCAAAGGGGTTGGAGTATAAGAGGAAGGAGGTCTTGCTGCAATTATAGAGTACTCAGGTGAGACCACACCTGGAGTGCTGTGTACAGTTTTGGTCTCCTTACCCAAGGAAGGATATACTTGCCTTAGAGGGGGTGCAATGAAGGTTCATTAGATTGATTCCAGGAATGAGAGGGTTGTCCTGTGAGGAAAGATTAGTAGAATGGGCCTATGTTCTCTGGAGTTTAGAAGAATGAGAGGTGGCGCCATCAAAACATATAAAATTCTTAGAGGGCTTGATAGGGTTGATGCTGAGAAGCTGTTTCCCCTGGCTGGAGAGTCTCGGACTAGTGTTCATAGTCTCAGGATAAGGGGTCGGCCATTTAGGACCGAGATGAGAAGAAAAAACTTCTTCACTCAGAGGGTTGTGAATCTTTGGAATTCTCTACCCCAGAGGACTGTGTATACTCAGTTGTTGAGTATATTCAAGACTGAGATCGACAGATTTTTGGACACTAAGGGAATCAAGGGATATGGGGATAGGGCGGGAAAGTGGAGTTGAGGTAGAAGATCAGCCATGATCATATTGAATGGCGGAGCAGGCTCGAGGGGCCGTGTGGCCTACTCCAGCTCCTATTTCTTATGCTCTTAAGACTCAGGAGGTGGGAGTGACAGCTTGGAACTCAGGTGGGAGGCAATATGTTCTCACTCTCAGTGTAGTTAACTCTGAAAGCAATACACTTTCAACAGGTTAGAGATGGAAAGCCTTGCAATTTTTTAATAAGAAAACAAACAACTTCCAAAAGAGAATTGGATCTCTATTTATAGAGAAATGAGACTAATTGGTAGCTCCTTCAGAGAGCCGGCACAAGCACAATGGGCTGAATGGCCTCCTTCTGTGCTGTATCATTCTATGATTTTATGAAGTTACTAATTTGAAACAGCAATATTTAGGTAAAGAATTTAAAATGCTATGTTGCTCTGTGTTGTGTTTATTTTGTTTGTTGTATTATGTTGCCCATCTTTCGGGAGAAACCCCAATCACTGCTGTTGATAACATTATGGTATAAACAAGTGGAATCAGTCTATGTCCGTTCTATTTCTAAGCACAGTCTCTGTATTCTAAAACTATCAAGCAGAGATCAAATAACTACAAATTTTGATTTTTATAAAAACAGATCACAAGGGCCTGGCTTTATGGTCAAAAATGGGGAAGAACACAGCTCATTTTAAAATCATTACTTTGTAAAATCAGACTTAGTAGTCTCAGCTGGGCTTTGAAACTAGGAACACTAATGTGGAAATTTGAATTGGTAAAGATATTCTTATTCAATTAATCCCATATTTTTGTAAATCACAGAAGTTAATACAGTATTGGTTGAGAACTTTCAAAAGTGGTTTGTGAAAAAAATATATCAAATTACCGCAGAAAGCATTATTTATCAAGCTTGGACAACTCAGATTAGGAAACAATGATGTACAAAATGGTTTAAGCCTTTTTTCGGGCGCAAGAATGGGTGCTATGCTTGGAGTACATGCCAGATCATGTGGACCTAATTAAGGCCTCAAATTGGTTCCACTGCCTAATCTAAATGGAATGGCCGGGCGATCAACACTACTGGTGCTGTTCATTGGCAGCTTGCCTAATGGGGGTTTTCAATATCGCGCATTGCTGATGTTATTTAAAGGCAGCCTGCACCTCTTAAAGGGAGGTAGACTTTGGCTGCAGACAACTGTTAGTGAAGGTTTCTGACAATGGCAGATGAAGGAGAAGCTGTAAAGGCTCCCCGGTTTTCTGACTGGCATTGGAGGTATTGTTGGAGCATGGCAGGTGGGGACATCTTCTATCCACCAGGTGCTACGAAGATATCCAGGCAAGCTGTCCAGCACAAGTAGTCCAAGGTGGCTGAGCAGGTGAGTGCCAGAAGCATCACGCCCAGGACATGGCTGCAATGCTGAAAAAAGTTTAATGATCTCCCAAGGCTAGCTAAGGTAAGCCTCCTAACTTATATTTCCCATTAGTTTCTGCTTACCCCTGCACTACCTGTAGTCCCAGCACTTACCATTCCCTCGCCTACTTCCAATCATTCCAATCACTGCAACATACTTCACTCCATCTCCATCTCCTTCTGCTCCTACTGGAGCACTCTGCATTTGCAACTGTCCTCACTCTTACTTCCCTCACTTCCTCACGCCTCTGCCACCTTTCACATGCCAGTAACACTATTCTAGCCTGACATGCACGTGGTCAAAACATTTCACTAGGCAAACACTAACACATTCCCTTGCTTTCTTATTGCTCGCCGCAATAAGAGGGAGCAGACAGCCACAGGAGGAGGGAGACTGTTTATCCAAGTGCTGATCCAGTAGAAGAAAAAACGATGGACATTGTGGGCAGGGAGTGCACCAGGAACGTGTTAATTGGCGAAGCTGGAGGACATGTCGCACAGGGTCTCCCCCCATCTTTCCTTCATCCTTCATTTCCTTCTCACGTAAATCTCACTCTCACACACTATGCATGACAAATTGTTGCTGCTTTCAGAAGCCACCCATCTGTCTCTGCTTGCTCTTGCCACTAAATGCTAACCCTTGTCCCTTTCATCCATTTTCATCGAGTGCCCACTATACATAAGAAGATTACGTGCACAGCCTGCCTACCAGCAAGCTTGCACAGTGTCGGAGAGCATGGAGGAGTCCAGCTCCACATTGTGTGTTGTCTTAATGCAGGGCATCGAGATCATACAGTCAACCATGGAACGAGTGGTCAGCTCTATGAGCACTGCAAGGGGTCCCACAGCGATGGAGCCTTTGGTGACAGCTCTGACAGATTTGATGGGAGCCCAGTCTGCTGCCAACTTGGCCCTGGGGTCCACCATCTCCTCAGGCTAACAAAGCCTGAAGGAAAGTGTCAGTCAGGGCTTTGAGAGCCTCCTAACACACCTGCACTCTGTTCTAGCTCAATGTAGTGAGAGTGCAAAGGCACAGCCCCTTGAGAGTGGCAATGGTTCCAGAGGAGGACTCTCAGGAGGACAATATGTCTGCTCCTCCACCTACCTCTCAAACAGTGCCCCGACGGGTGCCAGACAGCCAGCTGACCCAGACTTCCCCGGCTGAAGCTGAATTCCAGAAGTCCATAGCAGGACCCTCAATGGCTGAGCTCCTTAAGGTCGCCGACCATAGCCATCTCGAGTGCCCTCATTGGAAGTTTAGCACTCTTCCGCCTCCCCAAGCTGTAGCCATTGGGGAACCTCCTCGTACCAGCACTAAAATAGGCAAACAAGCATGGAAGACAGGCACTAAGGCTTTGCACAAGGGTGATTTTTAGTTATCCATGATCAATGTAAGCATTTGTCAAATCATGACTGGAGTATGTTGGAGTAGTGAAGTAAAATGTTTTTTTCGATTGCTGTAGGTCTTCATAATCTTAGTTCTGTAAGAGGAACACCTATGAAGTTGTACTGAGGGCATTGTGAGGGTAGGTGTAAGGGCTGCGTCAGATGGAAGGAGGGACTGTTGGTGCTTTGGGGAGGTGAGTGATTGTTCAAGAGAATCTCGCCTCAATAATTTTCTGCCTTACAGCTCTGGCAGCTCACAGCACTGCTGGGTCATGCTCTTCCACTGCATCCTTTGGTTCCTCGTCCCCTTCTTCATCTTCCCACTCTACTTCTTTCTCCTCAGGAAGCTCCGAGGCTACTCCCCTTTCGATGGCAACATTGTGGAACATGCAGCAAACTACAACAAATCTAGGCATTGCTCTAGGCTGTACTGAAGGACTCTTCCCAAGCTCTCCAGGCAGCACAACCTTTGTTTCAAGATGCCAGTTGTTTGCTCTATGAGAACTCTGGTTGCTGCATAGTTCTAATTGTATCGACACTCCACATATGTGGTTCCTGACAGGAGTCATTGTCCCCCAGCAGCCAGCCGGCCACCTGATGGTCTGGGTGGAACAGAGGGAGTATTGAGGGCTGGCATAGTATAAAAGTGCCATGACTACTGCCAGGAAACCGTGCACAGATCTGCATGACTTGCTGTCTATGGTCACAAACAAGTTGAACATTCAATGAATGGAAGCCCTCCCTGTTGAAAAATAGTGTAGGTTTCTGATGGGGAGCACGCAAGGCTATGTGCGTGCAGTCTATGACGTCCTGCATCTGCGGAAATCCAGCAATGTGGGCAACTCGTAGTGCTCATTCCTCCTTTGTCAGCCTCAATGGGGAAGCTAATGAATTGTGGAGCCTGGCAAATAGCGCATGTGTCACGTAGCTGATCACCGGATGCAGAGCAAACTGACTGATATTACTAATGACACCTGATGCAGTTTGGTAGGAGCCACGGTGAACTTCACTGCCACAGGCAGTGCGTTGCGTGCCCTGGTGCTGGGGTCCAATTCTAGCTGCAGCATGTGACATAGGTGAGTCACTGCCTTCCTGTTGAAGCGGAGACGTCCTACACACTACTCCTTTGTGAGATTACGCTATAATGTCCCATTTCATAGGATCCACATGCTATAAGGCCTCCTGTGCCCTTCCCTCCTTCGTCCTTTTCTTGCAGCCTCTGCAGAACTTTGCTGCCTTCTTTGCTGCTGCTCTTCCTCCTGATTTGGCAGCCTCACGCTAACCCCAGTAGCATCCCCATGTTCACCAATTTTGCTGAAGTCAATCATGTGAAAGTGTTCAGTGCCTCCTAAAATTCACTCTTCAAAAATATTTCACAGCCAAACACTTGCCAAAATAACCAAACAAATTTGCCAAAAAGCACCCTGGAAGCCTAAAACGACTAACCAGAGACTTACCTTAATAGAGGTGAGGATCCCTTTAAATGGATTGCGTCAACCTACTTCTTGACTGTTCCTGCCAGGGTTTCCTGAGTGGGCATGAGTAGCTACCAATTTTTCAAAAGGGTCCAGATTCAGGCTCAGGACCCTTATTAGTATATTTTAATGATGCCTGTGTTTGTTTCAGGCTGCCGCCAGCAACGCCTAATGAGTCCCCGAACCAATACGGTGTTGGACGCTGTTCCATTGCAGAGCGTCACGCTGCAAAATTTGACCTTGTGGTGCCCATTTTAGACCTGAGAAACAGGTGAAACACTTACCAATTTCTACCCCATTAATAATTTAACACTTAGGGAGGAGCATTGGATGGGTCCTGGATATATAGAAATTTGTGGCTATGAGTCTCAGATTGTGTAACAAAATGATTTCTTAATATTACTTAATATCAGGTAAACATTAGCAAATTAATATGGATTGCAAACATTTTATCTACTATATTTATTTTACCCCCTTTAGATGCTAATCTTAGTGTCATGTAAATGTTTCTATATTAAATATTTCTGTTACCAAGACCACTTTTTTTCACCTTCACAGCTTTCTTCCTCATCCACTGCCACCACAGAGGAGCTCAGTAGTGAGAAAGGATCTTGGTTCAGAAGATCTGGAAGTAGAATCAGTATGGGTGGAGATAAGAAATAACAAGGGGCAGAAAACACTGGTGGGAGTAGTTTATAGGCCCACTAACAGTAGTAATACTGTTGGACAGAGTATTAATCAAGAAATAAGAGGAGCTTGTAACAAAGGTAATACAATAATTATGAGGGACTTTAATCTTCACATAGACCGGGCAAATCAAATTAGCAAAAGTAGTTTGGAGGACGAGTTCATGGAATGCATTTGTGATAGTTTCCTAGAATAATACATCAAGGAACCAACCAGGGAACAGGCTATGTGTAATGAAACAGGGTTAATTAGTAATCTCATAGTAAGGGATCCTCTGGGGAAGAGTGATCATAATATGATAGAATTTCATGTTGATTTGGAGAGTGACGTACTTAAGTCTGAAACTAGAGTCTTAAATTTAAACAAAGCCAATTACATAGGTATGAGGGGCGAGTTGGCTAAGGTTGTTTGGGAAATTAGATTAAAAGATATGACGGTAGATAAGCAATGGCGAACATTTAAAGAAATATTTCATAATTCTCAACAAATATATATTCCATTAAGAAATAAAAACTCCACGGGAAAAGTGATCCATCCGTGGCTAACTAAAGAAGTTAAGGATAGTATTAGATTAAAAGAAACGGTTTATAATGTCAAGAAGAGTAGTAAGCCTGAGGCTTGGGAGATCTTTAGAGACCAGCAAAGGATAACCAAAAAATTGATAAAGAGGGAGAAAATAGAATATGAGAATAAACTAGCAAGAAATATAAAAACAGATTGTACGAGCTTCTACACGTATGTATAAAGGATGAGAGTAGCAAAAGTGAATGTGGATCCCTTAGAGGCTGAGACAGGAGAAATTATAATGGGGAATAAGGAAATGGCAGAGATGATAAACAAATATTTTGTATCTGTCTTCACAGTAGAAGATACAAAAAACATACCAGAAATAGTGGGGAACCAAGGATCTAATGAGAGCGAGGAACTTAAAGTAATTAATATTTGTAAAGAAAATGTACTGGAGAAATTAATGGGACTAAAAGCAACAAATCCCTTGGACCTGATGGCCTACATCCTAGAGTTCTAAAAAAGGTGGCTGCAGAGATAGTGGATGCATTGGTTGTGATCTTCCAAAATTCCCTAGATTCTGGAATGGTCCCAGTGGATTGGAAGGTAGCAAATGTAACACTGCTATTCAAGAAAGGAGGGAGAGAGAAAACAGGGAATTACAGGCCAGTTAGCCTGACATCAGTTGTCGGGATATTGTTGGAATCCATTATTAAGGAAGTGGTAACAGGGCACATGGAAATCATCATATGATTAGGCAGAGTCAACATGGTTTTATGAAAGGGAAATTGTGTTTGACAAATTATTAGAGTTTTTTTGAGGATGTAACTAACAGGGTAGATAAAGGGAAACCAATGGATGTAGTATATTTGGATTTTCAAAAGGCATTCGATAAGATGCCACATGAAAGGTTGTTACACAAGATAAGGGCTCATGGGGTTGGGGGTAATATATTAGCATGGATAGAGGATTGTTTAACGGACAAAAAACAGAGAATAGGAATAAATGGGTCATTTTCAAGTTGGCAGGCTGTAACTACTGGAATGCCTCAAGGATCAGTGCTGGGGCCTCAGCTATTTACAATCTATATTAATGACTTAGATGAAGGGACCTAGTGTAATGTATCCAAGTTTGCTGACGATACAAAGCTAGGTGGGAAAGCAAGCTGTGAGGAGGATACAAAGAGTCTGCAAAGGGATATATACAGGTTAAGTGAGTGGGCAAGTTGGTGGCAGATAGACTATAATGTGGGGAAATGTGTGGTTATTCACTTTGGTAGGAACAATAGAAAAGCAGAATATTTTTTAATAGTGAGAAACTATTAAATGCTGGTTTTTATTGGGATTTGGGTGTCCTTGTACACGAAACACAAAAAGTTAACATTCAGGTACAGCAAGCAGTGCAGAATGCAAATGGTACGTTGGACTTTACTGCAAGGGAGTTGGAGTACAAAATTAAGGAAGTCTTGCTGCAATTGTACAGGGCTTTGGTGAGGCCACACCTGGAGTACTTTGTACAATTTTGGTCTCCTTACCTAAGGAAGGATATATTTGCCTTAGAGCCGGTGTATCGAAGGTTCACTAGATTGATTCCTGAGATGAGAGAGTTGTCTTACGAGGAGAGGTTGAGTCGAATGGGCCTATACTCCCTGGAGTTTAGAAGAATGAGAGGTGATCTCATTGGAACATATAAGATTCTGAGAGGGCTTGACAGGGTAGATGCTGAGAGGCTGTTTCCCCTGGCTGGGGAGTCTAGAACTAGGGGGCATACTCTCAGGATAGGGGGTCGGCCATTTAGGACTGAGATGAGGAGAAATTTCTTCACTCAGAGTGTTGTGAATCTTTGGAATTGTCTACCCCAAAGGGCTGTAGATGCTCAGTCATTGAGTATTTTAAAGGCTGAGATCATTGGAATTTTAGACTCTAAGGGAATCAAGGGATATGGGGATAGGGGGAAGTGGAGTTGAGGTCGAAGATCAGCCATGATCTTATTGAATGGCGAAGCAGGCTCAAGTGGCCGTATTGGCCTACTCCTGCTCCTATTTTTTACGTTCTTAAAACATCCTTTTATATTTCCTCGAAGCTCAATTTCTCAAAAGCTAATTTCATTAGTTACTTAAGCAAATAACTAATGAAATTGGATATGTTCTGTCGGGCATCTTTAATGAATCTTTGGAAATGGGAGCTGTGCTTCGCGATTGGAGAAAAAGAATTTGACGCAAATCTATAAAAAGGGGCAGAGAGATATCCCTGGGAACTACACGTCAGTTAGCCTGACATCCATTGTAGGTAAAAAGAATGAATCACGAACCACCTGGTGAAATATGGAGTTATAAGGGGAAGCCAGCATAGCTGTATGGGAAGGATAAAGCTATCCTTTAGCTTTAGCCTGCTGAAACTCCTGGAGATATCAAACCAATTGGACAGGGGAATTCCATGGATGTTGTTTATTTCAATGTCAGCAAAGTTTTTCCAGGCAGTTGGAAGGCACAGTAGGTGAAGTGCTTTTGAAATGGATTGGAAATTGGCTGAAGTAGGAGAAAAGGTTATTATACACAAAGCTGGATCAAAGGAAGAAAGACTTGCATTTATATGGTGCCTTTCATGACCTCAGGACATCCCAAAGCGCTTTACACCCAATTAAGTACTTTTGAAGTGTAGTCATTGTTGTAATATAGGAAACACGGCAGCCAATTTGCGCAACTGCCAATCACTAAGAATCTGTTTATTTGAATCTGCTCTGCAATTCCTAACATTTGTCATTGAGCAGCACTGTCCCAATGCATTTGCTGGAACACGATGGGCACCGTAGTAAAGATGAGTAAAGGTAAGCTTTTTTTACTTACTTATTATTTTAATCATTATTTTGTTGTCTTCTCCCTGGCCCTCCTGTCCATCCTACCAACCAAAAAATTTATCAACCCCACAAACACGCTAGCTGAATCATGACGCTGCTGCACTTCGACCTGCTGGCGCTGCTACATTTCTGCCTGACAACCCTCCTGAACTTCAGCCTGAAGGCCCTTCAGAATTTTCACTCGATGGCCCTGCGGCACTTCAGCTTGACAGTCCTCCTGAAATTTGACTTATCATCTCTCCATTGCATTTTGTAGATAGGATACCTGGCATGGCTTTCCCAGCCCTCTGTGTAGCATTTTGTGAATGCCTTCCCTCATTTTGCAATATGTGGTTGGACCCCATCTGCGTAGCATTGGAGTGAATAGCAATACACCTCAATGGAGCAGCCTTTTGTTCCCTAACCTCCTCCCCACATGAGCATGTTTCCTGGCTGTCCCTTCTTCTCGCTCCCTCTCCTCTTACATCAAAGACCTCCCTGTCCTCCTATCCCCATCTGACTCCACTTTCACCCCCTCCATCTCCACCTATAACCCCTCCTCACCATCTCCCCCCTCACCCTCTCTCCCTCCCCTCACCCTCTCTACCCCTTCACTCTCTCTCCCCCTCTCCTCTCACCCACTCCCCTCCCCCTTCCTTCCTTTCCCCTTCCCCCTCCTCTTCTCTGCTCCCCCTGCCCTGACCTGAAATCTTCACACGGTTTTAACTACCCACATGAAACGACCTTTGTGTTATCACCACAGCATTAAACTTGAAGTATCCCCACTAATATAAATAATAGAAATGTCAGTTATTTGAACATTATTTGTTGCATGCTTTACGTGTAGTAGAATGTTAAGTAGTTAGCAAGTTTTGATGTACACAAAATACAATTAATTATACTAATAATATGTAGGTGAAGAGTTTCAAGTTTGTTATAGTATTGCTAATAACATTTAGAAAGAGTTGATACCATTTCATTGTGCGAATTAGATTTCTTTACTGGTGCACTTCATACTTCAAATATATGCATGAATGTTGTAGAAAAGATTGTAAGGATTTTGCTTTAAAATGTCTTCCCTTTTTCTCCTCCATCATCTCCTGCAGCTGATTCTTACTGAAGTACAATTCTATGGGTGCCAGTAGCCCTTCAGGGCCTCACTAAATAATAATCAAGGCTGAATTTTTTCCCCTCTACATAGCTCAGGGGCTCTGAGCCAATTATAACTCCTTAATTGTTTCCCCAGCTGAGATTGGTTAACACAGCACAGCCTGCTGATGTGGGGACTTTCCTGGTCTGTGTGCCGCAGTAGCACACCAGACAGTACATTTTTCCACCAAGCTATTGAGGAAGGCTTTAAGTATTTAAAATTAAAGATAAATGAGTGCACTCTCTAAAAGTAATTTATTACTTTCACATCAACCAATCTCTTTTCCACCTAAGAATGTAAGATTTTTAAATTGGAAACTTACTATATACTTTTCACATATCATGGGAAAGAGGTTTTCACTTACAAATTCCTGTGTTATTAAGCTATGACAAGCAAAGGAATTTTGTCCTGTTAGAATTGTATGTATGCTTAAAATATACTGTAACCCAGATCTATGTAATCGTAATCCTACGTAAATTCTGTTAGCGCTATTAACTGCTATCGGGGTTAATTGGTGGATGTGGGCTGTATTATCTCTGCAAGGATTGAAGTAAAGGCTGTTAAGGTCATAAGGGATGTGGAAATTGGCATCATGTCAATGGAACAAGAAAATGGTGCTTTAAAAGCTCCAATTTTAATAGAGAAATAACCATCGCAAACACACCGCTTACTGGACAGATCAGAACAGTGCAGTTAAGCATACCTACAGTGATGATTGTTTATCCAAAATTAGTCACAAAGTTTTTGTCTGTAAGACATTAATGTCTGAAAAAATCTCCATACAAACTCTGAGATGTTTATCACTTATTTAATCTCAGAGATTGTGAAGGCAAAGTAATATACATAATTTTAATTGTTATACACTCTACCCACAAATAGAGTTGATGGTAGCTTAGTCTAAAATAATACATTGAAGAGAAATGAGACCCTCTGTTATTGGGTGTACATTTATACTTTTCATTTACTTATATTTAATCGCAGTTATCTTTGTTTCTACTGCACTCGATGTACACATAACCACAATATTTCTGAATCGTTAGTATGTTAAGACAATTGTGTAGGCAGTTTGGTCAAACAATCGATGTGTGATTTAAACTTGATCAAGATAGCTTTCAGTAGCTTGAACCATATAATCATTAATGTAGTTGCACATGCTTTCAGATACCTCTGTAATGCATTCATAAGCATAAGGTTTCTTTGTAAGTTCCTTGAACATAACAGTCTGGGAAAAGACAGCAACAGAGATAGGGCACGCAGCTGTCAAGAGAGACCTTGACTAATACAGTAACTCACAGAAGCCTATGTCTGGGAACAGGAATGGATACATGCTTCATACTGGTACGAAAACTGCAGGGTCTGCAAGAAAGTTGAACAAAGAAAGGTTAAAGGTCTCCAACTTGGAAGGAGGTAACCCATGTGAACATCACCAGCCCAGGGCCCACTGTTGACAGCCCTCCATTGGCCCACTCTAACTAGAGATAGGGGAAAGTAACCTGAATGGGTTAATGCCTGTCGATCATCAGGTATCATTTCTAATATAGAAACATAGAAAACAGGAGCAAGAGTAGACCATTCGGCCCTTCGGGCCTGCTCCGCCATTCAAAATGATCATGGCTGATCGTCTAACTCAGTTTCCTGTTCCCGCTTTTTCCCCATATCCCTTGATCCCTTTAGCATTAAGAAACATATCTACCTCCTTCTTGAATATGTCTAATGACTTGGCCTCCACTGCCTTCTGTGGTAGAGAATTCCACAGGTTCACCACCCTCTGAGTGAAGAAATTTGTCCTCATCTCGGTTCTAAATGGCATACCCCATATCCTGAGACTGTGACCCCTGGTTCTGGACTCCCCAGCCATCGGGAACATCCTCCCTGCATCTAGTTAATCTAATATAAAGATAAGCCCAAAACTCATGCTTGTTGTAGAGAAATAGCGCGACTAAGGTGCGACAGTCTGGAACAACTGCGCTGGCGCCAGAATACAACAATGCCCTGAACGTCACCCGGGTGAGCTTTGCTTTTGTTGTTCAGAATAAATTAGTGGTACAACATTAATCAGTTTAAATCAGTTAAGGAATAGTACGCTCATGATACGATCAGATATTACAGACACATGTTGACCAGATGCTACGCTTGTGTTTTATAGGTAAAATAATGTGAAAAGGAGCAATACGAATCCATCATGAGGTGGTTATGGTGGTGACTCCTGTTTGGAGTGTGGAGACCATCAACTACACTAAGTAACAGGACTGTAAGCCAAGGGTGGAGGGAGTCGGGGTAAACAAAGGGAACTAGACAGGCTCCTATACCATTTCTAGCTTGCACACCCGGGAAGGGTTATTTCTCAGAAGATGCAGTGTCACCCAGATGTCCATTAAAACACACCTGATTAAGGCAGGCACCGGGGTATGCATACAGTGCAGGTGTGGTGGGACAGGTAATAACGGAAGTTCCCAACAGGTGATAGTTTTTGGGAATAAGATTATGGAATTAGCATGTCTTGCTCAATGTCAAAACCCATACACAGATAAACGTGACCATAAATGACACCCTTAAGGCCGAGCTGCACAACTACGTGGCCCGTTTTAGGTATGACATTCCCCTGTTGTCTGAGGACTTCAGTCAGTTAGTGTTGTGCTTGAATACCTCCTTGAAACATTTCTACCTACTTGAACAAGACAACTCGAGGCTAGATGGCAAAATTGATAACTTGGAGACAACTCCCATTGGTGGGATTTAGGTCTCAATACATCTACTCACCCTTGGGTTCGTATTGCCTCACACGTTCTAGTAATACTTCAGCTCGTGATGATTGTTTATTTGATGTATGTATCTCAGCTGGTTACAAACATATTGAAAAAGCTTGAACACTGCACCGGTCATTTAGAAGTGGCTCAGTTTATAAGGGAAACAAAGTGAGGGGTCAGAGACGACTCCTCCCCCTCAAGGTGGGGACTGAAAGACTATACCGCTACATGTCAAGCCTGTATCACATGTGTATGTTATATAGTCACCCTTTTATTAATCATGCATAGATGGCTGTTAGCAGATGGGAAGTATTGCTGTATCCTTATATATATTTTGACCCAATGTACCACATGTATCTTTGATATGCAACCGTTACTGTTTCTATATGATCGTCTTTTGTATTAATCAGACAGTATATAGTAGCTAACTTACACAAGTGTGTTTTGTAAGTTTTACAAAGCCATTGAGTGTACATATGAGAAACAAAGCATTTTGCTTCTAACGTAGTTAACAGAATAGTGAAATTGCTAATGTGGCAGTAGTTGTAGCCGCACTAACACGGTTATGCAGTTGTAGCCACAAGATGAGGTAGCTGTCCAAACTGCCAAAGGTCAACCTTAACATGATAATGGGACCTTAGAATTAATAACTTGAGAACAGACATAGAATGTGAGATAATAGGCCCAAAGTTGCTAACTCCAGCCTTGGGAGAAGCACAACGAGATAGGATGGAGAGGCAACCCCTTTCTGAAGTTGTAAGCTGACGATTGGCCAACTCTGGGATATGGCGTCTTGGGGACCACTCAATCATCCTCTGCCCACGAAAGGTAGAGATAAGGAGTAGGCTGACTCTTCTCCCTTTGTCAAGAAGGTACAAGATGTCTTACTGGTCACCTCGCCCTTTGGAAAGACCCTGATAGGGTGATGACCTGTGTCAATACCAGCCTGTGCCCGCCCTCAAAAGTGGCATTAGAGAGCCTCATTGCAAGAGTTAGACTGTAGAGAACCAGGACAGGAGCATGAGCTGACCCTGGAGGGGAACCAGGCAGCAGCGGCCAAACAAGAACAGGATCCGGATCTGAACAGAAGAGACCCCAGGCGGGGTTGAACTTTCCTTCAAGACTCCTACAAAGTGGGCACGAACTCTACCCAGCACAGAACGGGTGATATAATTCTCGTTCTGTACTGTTAACTACTGCTTAGGCACGTATAAGTGCTGACCATTGTGTAAAACTTAATAAAACACCATTGTACCATATTGGAGTCACACCGATCATTGGGATGGGGCAAGTACCTTACAACATGTAAGTATAGGATGTGCTAAAATTCATTTTATAAGAATAGGGATTTTAGCTAAATTAAGATAAGCGTTATTTAATAGACAACTTTGCAACTGTGAAAACTTAGCACCATCATAAGAATTTACTCAGAGTCACAGCCAATTGGTGAGAGTTTAATCTGGAAGTATGAGCACAAACTGTTAATTTCAAAATTTAATTTTGGAATAATTCTTAATTATCTTATAAAAACAGAAACAGCTCCAAATACACAACCGATCCCACAACATCTAGAGAAAAGGCAGGTTAATGCTGAATGAGATACCTATCCAAACCAATAAACTGTCTTTTTCTTTCAGATTTCAATTATTAGCAGTTTTTCATTTGACCTCTTCCTTTCTCATAAAAGTTTCTCTTTCCTTCAAGAATTTACCCTTTCATTTCTGGCAGCTGAGTTCTGAAGTTTTGTCACAAAATGGGATTCTGGAATTGTGCTGCTAAAGTAATGCTAATTTTATCAGCACCATTATGCGTATGAACCCATCAACATGATTTCTTTATTTAGAAGTGGAAGAAAATCAAACTGATACTTTGGGACTGCTGAATAGCAGATTACATAGTATCAATTTGCAGACTTACTTGATGACTTGGTGGTGTAATATGGTGGAGTACGGACATCCTGTACCATGGGGGTGCAACTCCCCACATAGGGAGTTTTCAATTTCAGCTAAACTGTAGAAGAGAGGCAGCGGGAAAAGGTCAAGTCATATCATACTTGTGCCCTTCAAGTGACTTGTTACGAAGCAGAGATGGCAGAGGAGAGGTCTGAGATCCGGTTGGCTGTCTACTATCTCAGCTATTTTAATGGAAATTAAGACCTAAAATACTGGGAGATATGATAACATGGTGAGGGAACAGGTGCAACTACATTTAATATTTATTGTCTGCAGAAAACTTATGCACTGTTATCATTAGCACGAAAAGGGTGCTGAACAGACAAACCTGTTGTTTCTACCTCTTTTTAGGGCACCTGATGCCCAATTAATCTTTTGTGCACTAGGATCCCATGATCAGAAATATCATCAGTTCCTGTGCATAGTGTCAGAGTTCTTATTATGTGCTGTGTTGAACTGACATGTGGAAGAAGTTCCTAAGTTAAACTTGAACAGTATTATTAACAGTTTTGAATTATTCTGCTGCATTCACTCCTCGCCAGCAGACTTACGCAGAATAGTTTTAGCCACAGGTACAAAGTTTCTGTTGTCACAAGCAATCAAAGACTTATTCTTGATATTAATAAGAATATGAAAATTTTCAGCTGATCAGAGAGAGCCAGCATGGATTTGTAAAGGGTAGGTCATGGCTGATGAACCTGATTGAATTTTTTGAAGTGGTGACTAAAGTAGTGGACAGGGGAATGTCTATGGATGTTGTTTATATGGACTTCCAGAAGGCATTCGATTAAGCCTCTCATAAGACCCTGTTAGCTAAAGTTGAAGCTCATGGAATTGAGGGTAAATTATTGACCTGGTTAGGAAATTGGCTGAGCGGCAGGAGACAGAGAGTCGGGATAATGGACAGATACTCAAATTGGCAGGATGTGACTAGTGGTGTCCTACGGAGATCTGTGTTGGGGCCTCAACTATTCGCTGTATTTATTAACGATTTAGATGGCGGGATAGAGAGCCACATATCCAAGTTTGCTGATGACATAAAGATAGGCAGCATTGTAAGCAGTGTAGATGGAAGCATAAAATTATAGAGAGATATTAGTAGATTAAGTGAATGGACAAAACTGTGGCAAATGGATTTCAATGTAGGCAAGTGTCATGTCATCCACTTTGGACCTAAAAAGGAAAGATCAGAGTACTTTGTAAGTGGTGAAAAGCTTGAAACAGTGGAGGTCCAAAGAGACTCAGGGGTCCGTGTATGTAGATAATTAAAATTTCATGGACAGCTACAGAAAATAATCAAAAAGGCTAATGGAATGCTCACCTTTATACCTAGAGGACTAGAATACTAGGGGGTAGAAGTTTTGCTACAGCTATACAAAGCCCTGGTTAGACCACATTTGGAATACTGTGTTCAGTTCTGGGCACTGCACCTTAGGAAGGATATATTGGCCTTGGAGGGAGTGCAATGTAGATTTACTAGAATGATACCTAGACTCCAATGATTAAATTACGAGGCGCAAGTACACAAACTAGGGTTGTATTCCTTGAGATTTAGAAGATTAAGGGGTGATTTGATCGAAGTTTTCAAGATATTAAGTGGAACTGATAGGGTAGATAGAGAGAAACTATTTCCGCTGGTTGGGGAGTCTAGGACTAGGGGACATAGCCTAAAAATTAGAGCCAGGACTTTCAGGAGTGATGTTAGGAAACACTTCTACACGCAAAGAGTGGTAGAAGTTTGGAACTCTCTTCTGCAAACGGCAGTCAATGTTAGCTCAATTGTTAATTTTAAATCTGGGATTGATAGATTTTTGTTAACCAAAGGTATTATGGGATATAGGGCTAAGGCGGGTACACGGAGTTAGGTCACAAATCAGCCATGATCTCATTGAATGGCGGAACAGGCTCAAGGGGCTAAATAGCCTACTCCTGTTCCTGTGTTCCTATGTTCCGACACCACCTGTGAACATTTATCCCGAGTGCTGGAGACTGCAACCTACTGTTGAAATATTGCTGCTGGTAATCCTACTGAATATAAGAGAGCACTGCAGCACTGAAATAATCACTGATACAAGCAGCTTGCTGCAATTAGTTTCTTTGTCTGGACTTTCCATCAGACACCTCCAAAAGATCTCTATGAATGATGGAACATTAATCTATTGCTGTAACAATGCAGAGTGAATGCAAAGTTTTGGTTATACATTAATTTGGTACAATATGTGTATCTATTTATTATTTTTGATTCACTCTTTTTATTGCCCCGGCTATGCCTCCGGATTGAACAGTCTGTCTTATCCTTGGTATCATTTTAGCTTAGCACCTTATCTCTCCTTAGTGCTGAAACTAAGAATCCAGCCAAGAATATCAATTTGCAATTTAGGAAATGTATGGGTATAATTGTGAGCAAAAAGTGAGATTTGGACAAGGGAGCTGCATTAATATAGTTTGATATTGGCACCCTTAGATACTAGTAGGCGTTTCTTCTGCAAATGCCTCTTTCTCTAACCATTCTTTTTAAGCAAACTCCGTTAAATGAATGTTAATACTTCTAGTTGGTGCCAATATGTTCTGTAAATAACAAAGTATTAACATAATTCATTTCTATAGTTTGAATTTGTTGATGAGAGTGTACAGTAAGTTGCCCAAATTGATAACTAGGATGCCTCCAGTAGCATTTGAGGTTCTGCCCCAGCTGAGATCAGTTGACTCAACACAAACCTGGAATATTTTAGTCTATATGGCTCAGTAACACACTAAGTGTTGCTGTTACCCACTAAGCCATCAGAGGAACTTAACAGTAACTAGATACTAAAAATAAAATACATATGAATCAAGATGTTTATTTCAGAATAAGAACAGAATATCTGTTATAATGAGAATTGGTCATTTCTGATAGGTGCAAAGCACAGGTTTGAAATAAACTAATGATCTTTTTACTCTGTTTAGCAGGTAATGAGTTCCTCATTTTGGGACCAGAATAGGGAAAAGCTGGAGATAAAAAGAAAAACTGTAAATGCTACAAATCTGAAACAAGCAGAGAATGCTGGTAATGCAAGGTCAGTCAGTATGTGAAAGAGAAAGATAATAGGAGGCGGGGGATGTGTGGAATTTTTCATTTCTGCCCAAAACGGGCACAAAGTCCGGCGAGCAGCCACGCTACCCTCCTGAAGCCGGCATCTGGAGGCCCGAACCACCTTGAACTTCAGGCCTTACTTGAATTTAGCCAGGGAGCTGAAGGTGCCAAACCACTGCAGCTCTTTGGTCATGGGAAGACAGGGAGATGGCTGCCTCCCATGCTGAGCCTGCCGGCAGGTCAAGCGTGAGGATGGATGATCCTGATTCCAGAGGGGCGATAGGATGGACTGACAGCTGGCTGAAGCATTTTTGTGGAACCAAGAGGAGCACTCCTGCGCCAAAAGGGCACTGGATAAATAATTTAAAACCATTTGAGGAAAGGGCAGGGCAATGCGACCTAATGAATAGCTCTTTCAGAGAGTCAACATGAACACAATTGCCAAAATTGCCTCTTTCTGTGCTGCAGAATTCTAATTCTGTTCTGACCTGGAACCTCCAGTCCTTCTTGCAACCAGATACATGTCATCCTAAATTTCAAGTATGAAATTGCAACATTTATTTTTCCTTTACAATCTAAATAATATTTAAAATTATTTCTATAAAATTCCGAAATAAATCACAATAGCCATAAACGTATCCAGTTATAATCTACTGTGAAACATTCTACGTTTACATAATTTATATAATGCACAGTATGTTATAGGAATTCATATTTTCTTGCCAAATTGGCATTTCTCTAACTTATGTTGTTTCAGCTATTCCAGGATTTTGCCCAGAACCTTCAAAATTTCTGGAAAGCAGAGGAATATATCATTATATAATCCAGATAGACAAAACAGATGTTATTTGCTCCATTCGGGGAGGTATCCAAACACTGAAAAGTTGTTAAGACCATTCTTTAGCTGAAAATATTAACTTGATAAAACTCAATAATTATGTCAGGTTTTTCTTAATAATACTTGGATTTGTTTGCTTCTGCTAATGTTCATTCTTTGGGTTGATGTAGGACATCTTATATCATAACTGATTTTTATTGTGAGGAATATATCTGATCAGTGAGTTTTAATAAATATATATTTTTCCTTCGCCAGTGCAGTATATTCCAAGACAGATTCATAGATACCAGCCTTTTCAAAAAAAAGAACATTTTCATGTTGAGAGTAAGTAAACATCTACGTTTACATAAGAACATAAGAAATAGGAGCAGGAGTAGGCCACACGGCCCCTCGTGCCTGCTCTGCCATTCAACTTTCCCGCTCGATCCCCATATCCCTTGATTTCCTTAGTGTCCAAAAATCTATCGATCTCAGTCTTGAATATACTCAATGACTGAGCATCCACAGCCCTCTGGGGTAGGGAATTCCAAAGATTCACAACCCCCTGACTGAAGAAATTTTTCCTCATCTCTGATCTAAATGGCCGACCCCTTTTCTTGAGACAATGACCCCCTAGTTCTAGACTCTCCAGCCAGGGGAAACAGCCTCTCATCATCTACCCTGTCAAGCCCTCTAAGAATTTTATACATTCAGTGAAATCACCTCTCATTCTTCTAAACTCCAGAGAATATAGGCCCATTCTACTCAACCTCTCCTCATAGGACAACCCTCTCATCCCAGGATTCAATCTAGTGTGTTATAAATTGGATAGCCAAGTGGTGAAGGGCAGAATACTAGAGCCTGTGCTTTAGTTGCTTCTAAGCCTTTATTCATAGAGATACCCCTTACACACACGCCACACCCTAGAAAAGCTCTCATATAAAAAGGATACAACAGAGTCCCCAATTGACACGCACCACCTAAATACAATTAACACTAATTGACATAAATCACATAATACAATTAATATAGTGAACCTTCGTTGCACCCCCTCTAAGGCAAGTGTATCCTTCCTTAGGTAAGGAGACTAAAACTGTACACAGTACTCCAGGAGCGTCTCACCAGCGCCTTATATAATTGCAGCAAGACCTCCTTACTCTTATACTCCAACCCCCTTGCAATAAAGACTAACATACTACTTGCCTTCCTAATTGCTTGCTATACCTAGAATCATAGAATCATAGAACGGTTACAGCACAAAAGGAGGACATTTGGCCCATTGAGCCTGTGACAGCTCTTTGTAAGGGCAATCCAGTTAGTCCCATTCCACCCTCTTTCCCCATAGCCGTTTAAATTTTTTCCCTTCAAGTATTTATCCAATTCCTTTTTGAAAGCCACAATTGAATCTGCTTCCACCATCCTTTCAGGCAGCACATTCCAGATCATAACTACTTGCTGCGTAAAAAAGTTTTTCCTCATGTCGCCTTTGGTTCTTTTGCCAATCACCTTAAATCTGTGTCCTCTGGTTCTCGACCCTTCCACAACTGGGAACAACTTGTCTTTATTTACTTTATCTAAATCCTTCATAAATTTGAACACTTCTATCAAATCTCCTCTCAACCTTCTCTGCTCTAAAGAGAACAACCCCAGCTTCTCCCGTCTATCCACGTAACTGAAGTCCCTCATCCCTTGAACCATTCTAGTAAATCTTACCCTCACCGTCTCAAAGGCCTTCACATCCTTCCGAAAGTCTGCTAATTTTGAAATTGTGCCCTGTACACCCAAGTCCAAGTCATTGATATATATCAACAAAAGCAGTGGTCCTAGTACCGACCCCTGGGGAACAGCACTATATACCTTCCTCCAGTCCGAAAAACAACCGTTCACCACTACGTTCTGTTTCCTGTCACTTTGCCAATTTCGTATCCATGCTGGCACTGCCCCTATTTTTCCATGGGCTTCAATTTTGCTGACAAGCCTATTATGTGGCATTTTATCAAATGCCTTTTGAAAGTCCACATACAAAACTTCAACCGCCTTGCCCTCATCAACCCTCTCTGTTATCTCATCAAAAAACTCAATCAAGTTAGTTAAACATGATTTTCCTTTAAAAAATCCGTGCTGGCTTTCCTTTATAAATCCATACTTGTCCAAGTGACTATTAATTTTGTCCTGGATTATCATTTCCAAAATCTTCCCCACCACCGAGGTTTAACTGACTGGCCTATAGTTGCCGGGTTTATCCTTACACCCTTTTTTGAACAAGGGGGTAACATTTGCAATTCTCCAGTCCTCTGGCACCTCCCACATATTTAAGGAGGATTGGAAGATTATGGACAGTACCTCTGCAATTTCCACCCTTACTTCCCTCAGCAACCTAGGATGCATCCCATCCAGACTGTGTGACTTATCTACTTTAAGTACAGCCAGTCTTTCTAGTACCTCCTCTTTATCAATTTTTAGCCCATCCAGTATTTCAACTACCTCCTTTTTTACTGTGACTTAGGCAGCATCTTATTCCATGGTAAAGGCAATTGCAAAGTACTCATTTAGTACCTCAGCCATGCCCTCTGCCTCCATGCGTAGATCTCCTTTTTAATCCCTAATCAGCCCCATCCCTCCTCTTACTACCTGCTCACTATTTATATGCCTATAGAAGACTTTTGGATTCCCTTTTATGTTAGCCGCCAGTCTATTCTCATACTCTTTCTTTGCCCTTCTAATTTCCTTTTTCACTTCTCCTCTGTACTGTCTATATTCAGCCTGGTTCTCACTTGTATTATCAACATGACATCTGTCATAGGCCCCCTTTTTCTGCTTCATCTTACTCTTTATCTCTTTTGTCATCCAGGGAGCTCTGGCTTTGGTTGCCCTACCTTTCTCCCTCGTGAGAATGTACCTAGACTGTACCCGAACTATCTCCTCTTTAAAGGCCGCCCATTGTTCGATTACAGTTTTGCCTGCCAATCTTTGATTCCAATTTACCCGGGCCAGATCCGTTCTCAACACACTGAAATTGGCCCTCCTCCAATTAAGTATTTTTACTCTAGATTGCTTCTTGTCCTTTTCTATAACTAATCTAAACCACTGATCTCTAAATGTTCCCCCACTGACACTTGCTCCACTTGACCCATTTCATTCCCCAGAACTAGATCTAGCTATGCCTCCTTCCTCATTGGGCCTGTAAAATTGTACTCTTGCTCATAGTGCAGTGGGCAAGTGAGATAGCTATAATGATGTCCGCACATGTATCTTTTTCTTTTATATGATTGTATGTAATTAAATACTCTGGTGCTGGATGTATGAATCAAGCAAGACTGATATCTGGGCAGGCGGCTCTCGGATTACAGCAGCTTGCAAGAAAAGCACCCAGGCTTCGCATTCCACCCTCTTGCTTGCTCATGATATAGGCTGAAAGATTTTTGACTCGATTGAAGCTGGGACTCTTACCAGATACTGGATACCATAAACAATGGAGCCTTACAAGGCCGGCCCATAAAACCTGGCTTGGAATTTGAAGGAGTGAAGGGAGGACCTGGTCTGGAATCTGAGGGAGTCAGGGGAGGCCGGGGGCACCATGGATTCCCAGCCTTGACACAGGGGAAAGATCTGATAAGGTGAGGCAAAAACAGCCTCAAGCCACTGTGTAAAGTCATGATTGGTTGAGGCCACAGGTGGGACACAAGCTGCTTTTGTAGTTCCCTGAAAGGTGGGAGATAACAGGGAGGCTGACCCCTTTTTCTCTTCAAGACAAAGAACTCGAGGCACCATTGGACACCTCGCCTTTTTGGGAGACCCTAATAGGGCAAGGACCCTTGTCAATAGCTGACCTTGAGCCCAGCCCCAAAAGTGACATAAAAAGAGCACCTCACACTGATATCAGGTTGTAGAGATTTAGTAGGAGTGGGACTGGTGGCATTGGAAGCCAGCCAGTTATTCGACAATTCAACGAACGATCTGGATCAACAAAGGTAGCTCCAGGCAGAGTAGGACTGAGGACAAGGGTTCCAATGTCACCCCAGGCAGGGCAGAAGACATGAGAAGTAAACAGAAGACGAAGGTACCCCAGGCAGGGTGGAAAGCGCACTTTCTTCAAGACTCCTAGACAGACACAACTCTACCCAGTGCGGAACGGGTGATATGATCTCTTGCTCTGTATTGTAAACCACTGCCCCAACACTTCGTGTGTTGGTTCTTTTGGGAAGTTCATTAAAGCACCTTTTTACCAAATTGGAGTCAGGTCAATTACCGGCAACTGAGAGTAAAATCTCAGAGCCAGAAACGTACTGATCAAGAAAGTTCTCCTTAACACACTTCAGAAATTCCTCCCCTCTTTGCTCTTTACACTATTACTATTCCAGTCTATATTAGGATAGTTGAAGTCCCCCTTTATCATTACTCTATAGTTCTTGCACCTCTCTGTAATTTCCCTGCAAATTTGCTCCTCTATATCCTTCCCACTAGTTGGTGGCCTATAGAATACACCCCGTAGTGTAATGGCACTTCTATTGTTTTTTAACTCTAACCAAATAGATTCTGTCCTTGATCCCTCAAGGACATCCTCTCTCTCCAGCACTGCAATATTCTCCTTAATCAATTCTGCCACCCCCCCACCTTCTTTTTTTTCTTCCATTGCATGTTAACTTTCTGTGATTCATGTACAAGGTCACCCAAGTCCCTCTGACTACCAACATTCTTAGTCTCTCACCTTTTGAAAAATATTCTGCTTTTCTATCCTCCCTACCAAAGTGGTTTAAGTATTGCAACAATAAGGTATGAATATGTTCCAAGACCTTTAAACCCAACAATTAGATCAAAGCCAAGCTGCAAGTGAGACAAAGGCACTCCAGCAGTAATTGTCTGAAATCAAAGAGCACGGCATTGCATTAATCAATGCCATCTATTATTTTTCTATTTTACTATTCAGACCTTCCACCTAAATGTATACTTGCTTGTGATTTTTTTATGTGGTGCCATTATGCATAATTAGAAAAATTGCTTTAAAAATAAAATTAGCTTAGATGGGTATATTGTTCTGACCAGAATGTCATTAAAGCTTAAGAGCAGTTGCTTAACAATCTTCCAGCATTGTGATTCTGACAGGAAATGTCAGGGCCTCCACTTCTTTCATTCAGTTGACCTCGTAGCCATGTTGTACATTAAATTTTATTTGCTAACAATTCAAATTATTATAGCTGGGGTTTGAAAAATATTCAGGAAAATATTATCTGCATAAAGGCAAGTAGATACCCATAGGCTCCAACCAGTCACAGGACCTTATGCTACTGTCAGATGATCTATTGCCAGGGCAAATATTAAAGAGAAAGAACAGCCCAATCACATACCCCTATGGGCATCAAATCTGGAGGAGCGTATACTACAAATTCATATTGATGCTTGAAATTAGGAAAATCTATCAAATATATGTGGAGCTGAAGTCTATCTTCTACAACACCTGAATCAAGAATTCTCACTTAAATCTCTAAAATACCTTGTCAGCATCTTGGGAGAGTACTGTTGGGCTTTTCTGATCAGCACAAAGTGGTGTCCAGCGATGGTAAATTTAACCAATGGAGGGCTGATTGCACAGAAAGCTTGTTATAAGACGAAGAATGCTGTGGTCAGTAAACCCATATGCCTTATAAAGTATATTACCTTAAACAGGACCAGACAAATCCTTAACCCCTTCACATTAACTCCTCATTAAAGAACCCCTGTCTACAGATTTACCATCCATGTCTAGCGATTAGATGATGTCTAAATTTGGCTCACTTGGACCGTCTTACATTTACGTAACCAACCACTCTTCAGAGGTCCAATGCACTACTGAGTGAATAACTTACCCTCTTTCTGCCAATGTCATCAGAGAAAGTTAGACAATTAAATCATTAACTAACATTTCTTTATTAACACACAGCATTCTTGGCTCAGTGGCAGCACTCCTGCCTCTGTAGGCATAAGATCATGGGTTCAAGCCCCACTCCAGAGACTTGAGCACATAATAGGCTGGTACTTCAGTGCAGTTCTGAGCAAGTGCTGCAGTGTCAGATGTGCTGTCTTTTGGGTGAAACTGTAAACTGAGGCCCTGTCTGCTCTCTCAAATAGACATAAAGGATCCCATGGGACTGCTTGAAGAACAGCGGAGGGATTACCTGGCCCACATTTATCCCTCAACCAACATCACTAAATGATCTGGTCATTTATCTCATTGATGCTGTTTTCCATCTGACAACATGATTAGCAGCAATTTAATATTAAACATTAAGAGTATGCAAGTTACTTAAGTAGAAGTTATTAACTGATGGAATTAGCTGAGGTTACAAAGGTACTTTCAGTATATCACAGTAACTCAGCTGAGTTCTATTTGATATAAGTTTACATTACACTCAATGTCCAAAATTGACATAAAGTCAACAATGTGTGCTTAGGTAATACACCGTGTATGGCTGACAAGTTAAAAGCTTTGAATAACAAGTCTGCCAGATTTATTAAAAGTCTAGTTTGGTCATCTCATTACTAATAAGCTTGTGACAGATCTTAGTGCCTTTTCGATCTTGTTACATCATTTTATACCCAATTATCAGGTGAAACCAAACAGAAAATCTACCCTAATAACTCTGGGTATGTACAAATGCAGAATATCATGCAAAGTGTCCTAGGAATGAAACTAGAGCTACTACTACCTAGACAAAATTGGAAAAGTTCTTTAAAGTAACTACCGCTCATCAGGTTATCTCATTATGCTCTCTCTCCTTTGAGTTCACTGCCCTTTTATCCTCTCTTATTCTCTCCTTCCACATAAACTCCCCTACCCATATTCACGGCCACCCCCTCGACCTTGCCATCTCACATGGCCTCTTTACTCCCACTGTGTCAATCATGGATAAGGCCATCTCTGATCACTTCCTTGTATCCTTCTCCACCCACATCCCCCTTCCTCCTCCCAACTCCACTTCCTTCTGTGTCCGGCCCTGGAAAAATTCCCCTCCAGGTCACTTACAACGTCACTTTCAAATTCCCAACTGTCTAGTCTTTGGCCCTCCATTCACCATGACATTTCTGCAACTACCAATCCGCTCAATCACACCCTCACCTCCACCTTTGATGCCCTTGTCCCCATTAAAACTATTACTCTCTCTCACCCTGATGGTTCCCCCTGGTTTGACCCTCATCTCCGCTCCCTTAAGTCCAAAGGACGCAGACTTGAACGTTTATGGCGGTTTAGCCATTCATCGCCAGATCTGGCTGGGCCACATAAAGCACTATCGGGTCCTGCTCTTCTCTGCCAAAACTGCTCACCACTCCAGGATCATCCTCGAATGCAAAGATAGCCCCCGGCTTCTCTTCTGCACTACAAACCGTCTTCTTAAACCCTTTGCCCCTGACCCCTCCACCCTCACCTCCAACAAAAAATGCGAGGAGTTCATGGACTTCTTTGTCTCTAAGATTGAGACCATCTGTTCAGCTGCCTCTGCTACTTCCCTCCCTTCCCATAGCCCACCAAGCCAAATTTCCCCTACGGTTCCCCCTGCCATATCCCTGAACTCGCATCTTTCTCTAGTTTCTCTCCTATCTCCCCTCATGCCCTCTCCGAGCTCATCTTGACCATGAGACCCACCTCCTGCTCCCACGACCCTATTCCCACTTAACTGCTGACCACCCAACTTCCCATCCTGGCCCCCATGTTAGCTGATATTGTTAACGGTTCCCTCTCCTCAGGTACTGTCCCCCTACCCTTCAAATCTGCCATCATCACAACCCTCCACAAAAAACCCACCCTTGACCCCTCTGTCCTTGCAAACTACCGCTCCATCTCCAACCTCCCTTTCCTCTCCAAAGTCCTTGAACATGTTGTCACCTCCCAAATCCATGCCCACCTTTCCTGCAACTCCATGTTTGAATCCCTCCAATCAGGTTTCCTCCCCTGCCACAGTACTGAAATGACCCTTATCAAAGTCACAAATGACATCCTATGTGACTGTGATGATGGTAAACTATCTCTCCTCATCCTTCTCGACCTGTTTGCAGCCTTTGACACGGTTGACCACACATTCTCCTCCAACGCCTCTCCTCTGTTGTCCAGCTGGGTGGGACTGTGCGCACCTGGTTCCATTCTTATCTATCCAGTCGTAGCCAGAGAATCACCTGCAATGGCTTCTCTTCCCATTCCCGCACTGTTACCTCTGGAGTCCTCCAAAGATCTATCCTTGGCCCACTCCTATTTCTCATCTGTATGCTACCCCGCGGCAACATCATCCGAAAACATGTCAGATTCTACATGTACGCTGACGACACCCAGCTCTACCTCACAATGACCTCCCTCGACCCCTCCACTGTCTCTCATTAGTCACATTGCTTGTCCGACATCCAATACTGCATGAGCAAAAATTTCCTCCAACTAAATACTGGAAAGACCAAAGCCATTGTCTTTGGTCCCTGCTGCAAACTCCGTTCCCTAGCCACTGATTTCATCCCTCTCCCTGACCACTGTCTGCGGCTGAACCAGACCGTTCACAACCTTGGCATTCTATTTGACTCTGAGATGAGCTTCCAACCACGTATCCGCTCCATCACCAAGACCACCTACTTCCGCCTCCGAAACATCACCCTTCTCCGCCCCGCCTCAGCTCATCTGCTGCTGAAACCCTCATCCATGCCTTTGTTACCTCCAGACTGGACTATTCTAATGATCTCCTGGCTGGCTTCCCATCTTCCATCCTCCATAAACTTGAGCTCATCCAAAATTCTGTTGCCCGTATCCGAAATCGCACCAAGTCCCGTTCTCCCATCACCCCTATGCTCGCTGACCTACATTGGCTCCCGGTCTGGGAATGCCTCGATTTTAAAATTCTCATCCTTGTTTTCAAATTCCTCCATGGCCTTGCCCCTCCCTATCTCTGTAACCTCCCCCAGCCCTACAACCCTTCGAGATCTCTGCGCTCCTCCAATTCTTGCCTCTTGTGTATCCCCGATTTTAATCGTTCCACCATTGGCGGCCGTGCCTTCAGCTGCCTAGGCCCTAACTCTGGAATTCCCTCCCTAAACCTCTCGGCCTCTCTATCCTCCTTTAAGACACTCCTTAAAACCTACCGCTTTGACCAAGCTTTTGGTCACCAGTCCTAATACCTCCCTATGTGGCTCGATGCCAAATTTTGTTTGATAATGCTCCTGTGAAGTGCCTTGGGACGGTTTACTATGTTAAAGGCGCTATGTAAATGCAAGTTGTTGTTGTTATTATTACATTTCATTATGTTCTAGTGGGTTGTAATCTGCTTGTGGTCTTGAATTCCACTTCTGTGCTAAATAATCTTGTATGAGGTTTCACAGAAAAGATGATAGGCCATACTTTAAGGCACTAGATTAGCTTGATATAATGCCAAGGTGAAATTAAACAGTGACAATATTACTTCATAGCTACAGGAATAGGCCATTCAGCTCCCTGAGCTTGTTCCACGATTCAGTTAGATCATGGCTATGCTGTATCTTATCTCCATTTACCCACTTTGGTTCCGTAACCCATAATACCCTTGCCTAACAAAAATCTATCAATCTCAGTATGAAATTTTCATTTCCTCAACAGTTGACATAGCCTCAGCAGCTTTTTGGGGGAGAGAGTTCCAGGTTTTTGAGGAGGTAACAAGGAGGGTCGATGAGGGTAGCGCGTTTGATGTAGTTTGATTTTAGCAAGACTTTTGACAAGGTCCCACATTGCAGACTGGTCAGAAAAGTAAAAGCCTATGGGATCCAAGGGAAAATGGCAAGTTGGATCCAAAATTGGCTCAGTGGCAAAAAGCAAAGGGTAATGATCGATGGGTGTTTTTGTGACTGGAAGGCAGTTTCCAGTGGCGTTCCGCAGGGCTCAGTACTAGGTCCCTTGCTTTTTGTGGTATATGTCAATGATTTAGACTTAAATGAAGGGGGCATGAATAAGAAGTTTGCAGATGATACAAAAATTAGCTGTGTGGTTGATAGTGAGGAAGAAAGCTGTAGCCTGCAGAAAGGTATCAATGGACTGGTCAGGTGGGCAGAAAAATGGCAAATGGAATTCAATCCAGAGAAGTGTGAGATAATGCATTTGGGGAGGGCAAACAAGGCAAGAGAATACACAATAAATGGTAGGATACTGAGATGTGTAAAGGAACAGAGGGACCTTGGAGTGCATGTCCACAGATCTCTGAAGATAGCAGGACAAGTAGATAAGGTGGTCAAGAAGACATACGGGATCCTTTCCTTTATTAGCCGAGGCACAGAATATAAGAGCGGGGAGGTTATGCTAGAACTGTATAAAACACTAGTTAGGCCGCAGTTAGAGTACTGCGTATAGTTCTGGTCACCACAAGATGTGATTGCACTAGAGAGGGTATAGAGGAGATGTACGAGAATGTTGCCATGACTGGAGAATTTTAGCTATGAGGAAAGATTGGGTAAGCTGGGGTTGTTTTCCTTGGAACAGAGGAGGCTGAGGGAAGATTTAATTGAGGTGTATAAAATTATGAGAGGCCTAGATAGAGTGGATAGGAAGGACCCATTTCCCTTAGCAGACAGGTCAATAACCATGGGGCATAGATTCAAAGTAATTGGTAGAAGGATTAGAGGGGAGTTGAGGAGAATTTTTGCACCCAGAGGGTGGTGGGTGTCTGGAACTCACTGCCTGAAAGGGTGGGAGAGGCAGAAACCCTCATCACATTTAAAAAGTACTTGGATATGCACGTGAAGTGCCGTAACCTACAAGGCTACGGACCAAGAGCTGGAAAGTGGGATTAGGCTCGATAGCTCTTTTTCGTCCGGCACAAACACGATGGGCTGAATGGTCTCCTTCTGAATCGTAAATTTCTATGATTCTATGATTTCCACTACCCATTGTGTGAAGGAGTGCTTCCTGACATCACCCCTGAACGGCCTAGCTCTAATTTTAAAGTTATGCCCCCTTGTTCTGGACTCCTCCACCAGAGGAAATAGTTTCTCCCTGTCAAATCCTTTAATCATCATAAACACCTCAATTAGGTCACCTATATTCAAGGGAGTATAAGCCTAGCCTATGCAACCTATCCTCAGAATTTAACACTTTTAGCCCTGGTATCATTCTGGTGAATCTGTGGTGCACCCCCTCCAAGGCCAATATATCCTTCCTGAGGTGTGGTGCCTAGAACTGAATCCAGTACTCTAAATGGAGTCTAACCAGAGCTTTATATAACTGTAACATAGTACAAACTCCCTGGAATCCAAAATGTATTACTGATGGAACTAAAACTTGAGATTCATTTCGGTTACTTTGAAATAGCCAATGGTACAACCCTTTTGGTCAGTTTTTGATCAAACCTGAAAGGTGCTAACTTCATAATGCATTCCTTAATGATACTGAGAAACTTGTGTGTGATTTGAAGCACTGACAGAAGGTCATTTATCTTTCTTAGCAATCTGGAAGATCGAATTGCTGACCTTTTCATTAAATAATCCGAGGGAATATCTGCAACCGAAACTTGAAATCCATAACCAGGTATCTGTGAGAACTGATTGGGGGTATAAGAAAATATAGGTTTTAGGTTTTAAAAGTTTTTAGGGGAACTCGGCTCAAAAAGGGTTAATTAATTAAAACTTTAGTTGAAGGTTCTGTACTGCAACATGGAATGCTTTTAAATTAACTTATTGCAACTGCAGGCAATAAAAGCCATTAGAATCTTGTTGTTACAAACTAAGGGAAGAACATATGGGTAACCCCCCACTGCTTCCGACACCCTGGAATGCTGAAACTAGGTATGTCTTGTCACTTTCGGAGCCTATAGGGTGATTTATCAACTGCAGGGTCTGCAACCAAGTTAAACAAAGAGAGATTAAAGGTCTCCAACTTAGAAGGGTCTCTTGGGTATGTGAACATCACCAGCCCAGGGTCCACTGTTGGCAGGCCCCCATTGGCCCACTGAGCAATTAAGGGATAAGGGAAAATAACCTGAATGGGTTAATGCCTGTCAATCACTAGGCATCATTTCTACTATAAAGAAGAGCCCAAAACTCATGCTTGTTGTAGAGGACAGAAAAGAAGGTACCAAGCGGGTAAGCGAGAACGAGAGTACGTACATGAGGGAACGTGGGACGAAGTCGCGGCCTCTACCCAAAGGACAACGGGGTAATATAATTCTCAATTGTGCTTTGTAAACTACTGCTTAAATACTGTAATGTATTAATTCTTACTGGTACTAAATAAAGTCATATGGCTATTAACCATTATGGTGCCAGTCTCGAACATTGTATAGTCAAAATTGACTACAGGGCTCAAGTAAAATTTATCATCGGGGCCAGAGGGATCTGAGAACATGTAAACAGCTGGGCAGCAGGTTAGTAGGACAGGTTAAATTGTGTTTCATTTCACTTTCAAGCAAAGGTAAGGATTAATTTTTCGCAGATATATTTGTATCAAAGTTTGTTTCAGCGGATCAGATTTTTATCTTCCATCCTAACTCTGATGCACTGTGATAAAAGCTGTAGGATTTTTGCACTGCCTCTCAGTGCCTTTTTAGTGCAATTGCATGCTGACTTTCAAACAAATATACATTACCAGTAATGGGTTATGCAGCTAATCTTATATGACAGGCATTTACCATGTTAAAATACCTATCACATGCCACCTACGGGTGTAACTGGTGCTCCATCCAAATGTTGACACTTTTACAATGGATTTTACCATAAACGGAGCCTGACATAGGTGTTTTCAATGCATTTTGGAATTAAATGTTGCGACTCACTCAGCATTTTTAATATATAATAAATATATCAAAATGGCTTAAGTGCCAAATGAAAATGGAATGTATTTTCACTTTGCTTTTGTTATGTACTGCTGCTGTGCATTTAAAGCTTGCTTCAGATATTTCTGACAACCCTTTTGGGGAGAGAGAAGAGCCATGTTTCGTGGTTGTTATAATAATGTCACATTAAAATTAAGTTGCAATCCAAGCTTTCTCCACGCTCTAGAGTTCATAGCAAAAAATACAATTTCCACAAGCAAATCCACATCTCCGATGACTTGAAACTTACGATCTTATTTGCGTCATGCGTGGGTTAGCGTGCCGCAGGACTAAAAATTACCCGTTTACTACAATGTTAAGCTGCAGAAACCCACGTAGCCTGAAAATAGTTCAAAATTCTAGTCTCCTTTCAAAATCTTTTAACTGAATCTTTGATCAACATGAGAGCTTCAGCTCCATGGAGCCTTTCCCACTGCTGCAATTTGAAAATTGGCAGGCTAACAGGGAACTGACCATCATCAGATAGCTATCCAAATATACTCTTGGCTTTCTTTGAAATGGAGGCGGTTGAAGAAATCAGACTTCTTCTCAACAATTTGGTAATCAGAATATTTATTATTTCCAGCGTTCAAGTGGATAAGGTGTAAACAGCAGTCTGTTGGCAATCTTTTGAGATGTTTGTTTGTGACACTTACCCAATGCCTAACACAAAGCCTAATGGAATTTTGTATGGTTTGATGCTCCTATGGTGATTACAACAATAACATGTAACCAGTTGTTTTCCATCTTGCATGCAATATTATTTCAAAATCTGAAAGCAATTGATCAGTTCTACTAATAAAGGTGGATTACCTCCCTTTGAAACTAACAGCTCTCTGCTGCTGAAGCCCTCATCCTTTCTTTTGTTACCCCTAGACTCGACTATTCCAATGCTCCCTTGGCCAACCTCCTATCTTGCCCCTCTGTAAACTTGAGCTCATCCAAAACTCTTCTGCCTGTATCTTAACTGGCACCAAGTCCCATTCACCCACCACCCTTACGCTCACAGACCTACATTGCTCCTGGTCTGGCAAAGGCTTGATTTTAAAATTCTCATACTTGTTTCCAAATCCCTCTATGGCCTCCCCCCCCCCCCCATCTCTAATGTCCTACAACCCTCCGAGATCTCTGTGCTTCTCCAATTCTGGCATCTTGCATATCCCCGATTTTCATCACTCCACCAATGGCGGCGGTGCCTTCAGCTGTCTAGGCTCCGGAATTCCCTCCCTGAACCTCTCCATCTTTCTACCTCTCCTCCTTTAAGACACTCCTTAAAACCTACCACTTTGACTGACTTGTCCTAATATCTCCTTATATAGCTCGTGACAAATTTTGTTTGATAACACTCCTGTAAAGCGCCTAGTTACGTTTTACTACATCGAAGGCGCTCTCTAAATGCAAGTTGTTGTTGTTGCCGGCTCTTTGAAAGAGTTATTCAATTAGTCCCACTCCCCTGCTCTTTCCCCATAGCCCTGCAAATTTCTCCTTTTCGAGTATATATCCAATTCCCTTTTGAAAGTTACTATTGAATCTGCTTCCACTACCCTTTCAGGCAGTGCATTCCAGATCCTAACAACTCGCTGCGTAAAAAGAATTCTCATTTCCCCCCTGAATTTTTTGCCAATTATCTTAAATCTGTATCCTCTGGTTACCGACCCTCCTGCCAATGGAGACAGTTTCTCCCTATCTACTCTATCAAAACCCCATATAATTTTAAACACCTCTATTAAATCTCCCCTTAACATTCTCTGTTCTACGAACATACGAATTAAGAGCAGGAGTAGGCCATTCAGCCCCTCAAACCTGCTCCGCCATTTGATAAGATCGTGGCTGATCTGATTGTGACCTCAACCCTACTTTCCCATCTACCTACTTTAACCTTTGACTTCCTTGTTAATCAGGAATCTATCTAACTCAGCCTTAAAAATATTCAATGACCCTGCCTCCACCGCTCTCTGGGGAAGGGAGCCTCACCACCCTCTGAGAGAAAAAAATTCTCCTCATCTCCATCTTAAATGGGAGACCCCTTATTTTTAAACTGTGGCCCCTAGTTCTAGTCTCTCCCACAAGGGGAAACATCCCCTCAGCATCTACCCCTTCTAGTCCCCTCAGGATCTTATATGTTTCAATAAGATCACCTCTCATTCTTCTAAACTCCAATGTATACAGGCCGAACTTGTCCAACCTTTCCTCATAAGATAACCAACCCCCCTCATCCCAGGAATCAGTTGAGTGATCCTTCTCTGAACCGCTTCCAAAGCAATTATGTCCTTTCTTAAATAAGGAGATCAAAACTGCACACAGTATTCTAGATGCGGTCTCACCAATGCCCTGTACAACTGTAGCAAAACATCTCTACTTTTATATTCCATTCCCCTTGCAATAAATGACAACATTCTATTTGCCTTCCTAATCACTTGCTGTACCTGCATACTAACTTTTTGTGATTCATGTACTAGGACACCTAGATCCCTCTGTACCTCAGAGTTCTGCAATCTCTATTTAAATAATATACTGCTTTTCTATTCCTCCTGCCAAAGTGGACAAGTTCACATTTTCCCACATTATACTCCATCTGCCAAATTTTTGCCCGCTCACTTAGCCTATCTATAATCCCTTTGCAGACTCCTTAGGTCCTCTTCACAACTTACTTTCCTACCTACCTTTGTGTCATCAGCAAATTTAACAACCATACATTTGGTCCCTTCATCCAAGTCATTGATATAGATTGTAAATAATTGAGGCCCAAGCACTGATCCCTGTGGCACTCCACTCATTACATCTTGCCAACCTGAAAATGACCCATTTATGCCTACTCTCTGTTTCCTGTTAGCTAACCAATCCTTTATCCATGCTAATATGTTACCCCCTACACCATGAGCTCTTATTATGTGTAGTAGCCTTTGATGTGGCATCTTGTGCAAAGCCTTCTGAAAATCCAAGTACACCACATCCACAGGATCCCCTTTATCTACGTTGCTTGTTACTTCCTCAAAGAACTCTAATAAATTAATCAAACACAATTTCCCTTTCACAAAGCCGTGTTGACTCTGCCCTGCTATAACCTCCTTAATAATAGATTCTAGCATTTTCCCTATGACAGATGTTAAGCTAACTGGCCTGTAGTTTCCTGCTTTCTGTCTCCCTCCTTTCTTGAATAGAGGAGTTACATTTGCTATTTTCCAATCTGATGGGACCTTTCCAGAATCTAGGGAATTTTGGAAAATTAATACCAATGCATCTATTATCTCTGCAGCCACTTCTTTTAAGAACCTAGGATGAAGTCCGTCAGGACCTGGGGACTTGTCAGCTTTTAGTTCTAATAATTTTTTCAAAACCCTTTTCCTGGTGATTGTAGATGTTTTAAGTTCCTCCCTCCCTTTCACCTCTTGATTCACAATTATTTCTGGCATGTTATTTGTATCCTCTACAGTGAAGATGGACGCAAAATATCTGTTCAATTCATCCGCCATTTCCTTATTCTCCATTATTAATTCCCCAGACTCACTCTCTAGAGGACCAACTTATCTTACATACTCTTTTCCTTTACTTACTCTTTTCCTTTTTAAATACCTGTAGAAACTCTTACTATCTGTTTTTATATTTCTAGCTAGCTTTCTCTCGTACTCTAATTTCTCCCTCCTTATTATTCTTTTAGTCATTCTTTGCTGTTTTTTATATTCTGACCAATCTTCTCACCTGCCACTCTAAGGAGAACATTACCAGCTTCTCCAGTCTCTCCACATAATTGAAGTCCCTCATCCCTGGTACCATGCTGGTAAATCTCTTCAATATTCTCTCCAAAGCCTTGACATCCTTGCTAAAGTGTGGTGCCTAGAATTGGACACAATACTGTAGCTGAGGTCTAACCAGTGTTTTATAAAGGTTTAGCAAAACTTCCTTGTTTTTGTACTCTATGCCTCTGTTAATAAAGCCCAGGATCTCATGTGCTTTTGTAACAGCCTTCTCAACTTGTTCTGCCACCTTCAATGATTTGTGTATGTGCACCCCCAGGTCCCTCTGTTCCTGCACCCTCTTTAAAATTGTACCTCTCCTCATTTTTCCTTCCAAATTGCATCACTTCACACTTCTCTGCATTAAATTTCATTTGCCATGTGTCTGCCCATTTCACCAGTCTATGTCCTCATGAACTATGGTACTATCCTTCCCACTGTTTACTACATTTCCAAGCTTTGTGTCATCTGCAAACTTTGAAATTATGCCCTTTATACCCAAATCCAGGTAATTAATATATATATATTGAAAAAGTGTCCTAATATCGACCCCTGGTGGACATCACTGTATACTTCCTCCTGTTTGATAAACAATCGTTCAGCACTACTCACTGCTTTCTGCCTTAGCCAATTTCATATCCACGCTGCCACTGCCCCTTTAATTCCATGGGCTTCAATTTTGTTAACAAGTCTATTATGTGGCACTTTATCATACGCCTTCTGAAAGTCCAGAAGGGAAAATCTGAAAGCTTCTACCAACAAATGATGATTTTCTTTTCAATACCAAGATTTTATGTGGTTGCACCGCACATTTGTAAACCAAGTTTGTCAAACATTGTTTCATAAATACAGTATCCCTTTAAGTTTCTTGGGGGAGGAAATGTCACAAAAAGTTTAAGCTGTGTTGACAGTTCCAGACATATTTACCTGTAACTATCTCTCCTTTTTCTTTTTTGTAACAAAGATGGCATTGACTCAAAGCTGATGTTTTACTCTTCTATTAATTAGGTGTCACCAGTTATTGACATCACAAGCAAGCAAATCATTGATAAAACTGACTCTAAATTTGGAAAATCAATTTTACTACTGTATTTTTAAAAAATTTACTGGGCACAGATTGCACTTTTCCACAGAGATAACAAACACTCATTTTAATTTAAAATGAGTGATTCAGTAATCAGGCCTGTCAGGTACCACTCAAGGTGATTGAGACTCACAAGATACTTATGGACGAGAAGGTTATTCATCCCATTTTAGTTCATCTATCCAGAACGACTCTACAGCCCCCTCCTCCCCACTGCTGCATCTAATTGTTCCTCCAGATAAATATTGGAAAGACCAAAGCAATCATCTTTGGTCTTCGCCATGAACTCCATACCCTTGCCATCGATTCCAGCCCCCTCTCCGGCCACTGTCTCATGCTGAACCAGACTTTGAAACCTCAGTGTTCTATTCGACCCCTAGCTGAGCTTCTGATCTCATCCTCTCCATGACAAAGATCGCCTACTTCCACCTTCATAACATTGCTCGCCTCAGCCCATCTACTGCTAAAACCGTCATCCATGCCCTTGCCACCCCTAGACTTGACTAGTCCAATGGCCAGCCTCCCATCCTCCACCCTCTGTATATTTCATCTCATGCAAAGCTCTGTTGCCCATATCCTATCTTGCACCAAGTCCTACTCACCCATAACTCCTGTCCTCGCTGATCTTCATCGGCTCCAGGTCCACCAACACTTCAAGTTTAAAATTCTCATGGTCGTGTTTAAATCCCTCAATGATCTTGCCCTTCCTATCTCTGTAACCTCCTCCAGCCCTACAACCCAACCTGATCTCTCCGTTGTGCACCGCTGTCCCCTTGTCCTGCTCCCACAGTTTAATTTAAATGAATATTCTAGATTAACTTTTCCTATACCATTTACTCTCTCATATACCTCTGTAAGAACACCTCTCAGACTTTTCCATTCTGAAAAGCCCAAGTCTTTCCAATATTTCCTCATAACACTGACCCCCAATACTAGCGAACAGCGTCACAACTCTTCTCTGCACTACCTCCGGTGCTTAAATGTCTCCCTTGTTTCTCATCAATCAGAACTAGGCACAGCAGTCAAGATGCGTTCTGACCAGAGCACTGTACAGTTTGATCATCACTTCCTTTGATTTGTACTCTACTGTTTTGGCTATGTAGGTCAAAATTCTATTGGCTTTGTTGATTACTGCTCTTCATTAGTTGAATATGTTTAGCATAAGAGTCTACTCAGGCTCCTAGCTTGTTTTCCTCTTCAGCCTTAGCTACTTAAACATCATTCATGGAGTATCTGTATTACCCATTTTCCCTTCCCGTGTACAGTGCTTTACATTTGTGTATTAAATTTCATCTGCCATTGTTTGGCCCACTCATATATTGTTGAACTGATTCTGTAATTTCTGGGCTGCTTCTTTCAATTCCATGGCCCTTCCTAGTTTGGTATCAACTGTAAATTTGACTAATTTGCACTGAGTTTATGAATCCCAAGTCATTGATGTAAACTAGAAACAATACTGGTCTGAACACTGAATCCTGGGGCACCCCATTGAGTACTTCCCCTAACATTATTGCTCTAACCTGTATCCACGCTTTCTACTCATCAACTCATTTCTTATCCATTCTTAAATTTTATCATGAAACCCCACAGCTTTGAGACCAACTAGTAGTCTTTCATGTGGAACTTTAGCAAATTGGTTTTGGAAGTCTAAGTACACAATGCCATAGGGCTTGCCACAGTTGAAGGGCTGTTACTCTCCAACACCTCCTCCTACCTCCCCCTAATGTGGAGATGCCGGTGATGGACTGGGGTGGACAAATGTAAGGAGTCGTACAACACCAGGTTATAGTCCAACAGCTTTATTTGAAATCACAAGCTTTCGGAGCTTTCCTCCTTCGTCAGGAGGAAGGAGGAAAGCTCCAAAAGCTTGTGATTTCAAATAAAGCTGCTGGACTATAACCTGGTGTTGTACGACTCCTTACATTTGTACCTCCCCCTAGACCATGAACCCGCCACCGAACATCAAGCCAGTTTCCCAGACCGTCGCTGACCTCATCTCCTCTGGAGATCTTCTCCCCACGGTCTCCAATCCATAAACAGGACTGCCCTGGGAGACCCATTGTTTCAGCCTGTTCTTGCCCCACTGAACTTATTTCCTCCTATCTCAACTCTATTTTTTCTCCCCTTGTCCAGTCTCTTCCGACCTACATGCGGGACTCTTCTGAGGCCCTCCACAACTTTAAGTTTCCAGTTCCCCGGGCCTAACTTTTCACTATGGACGTCCAGTCCCTCTACACCTCCATCTCCCACCAGGTCGGTCTGCGGGCCTCTGCTTCTTCCTACAACGGAGGCCCAACCAGTCCCCATCTACCACAACCCTTCTCCGCCTGGCTGAACTTGTTCTTACGTTGAGAAACTTCTCCTTTGACTCCACTCACTTCCTCCAAATAAAAGGTGTTGCTATGGGAACCCATATAGGTCCCAGCTATGCCTGCCTTTTTGTGGGATACGTGGAACATTCCTTGTTCCAGTCCTAATCAGGTCCCCTCCCTCACCTTTTTTTCCGGTACACTGATGACTGTATCAGTGCTGCTTCCTGATCTCGACCTGAACTGGAAAATTTAATCAGCTTTGCTTCCAATTTCCACCATTCCCTTGTCTTCACATGGTCCATCTTCGACTCCTCCCTTCCCTTCCTCGACTTCTCTATCTCCCTTTCTGGGGATAGGCTGTCAACCAATATCTATTATAAGCCCACTGATTCCCACAGCATCCTTGATTACATTTCCTCCCAACCCACCTCCTGTAAGGACTCTATTGCATTCTCCCAGTTTCTCCGTCGCATCTATTCTGACGATGCCAACTTCCACACCAGTTCTTCCGATATGTCTTCCTTTTTCCTCAACCGAGGATTCCCCTCCACTGTAGTTGACAGGGCCCTCGACTGTGGCCGTCCTATTTCCCGCACTTCTGTCCTCACCCCTTCTCTTCCCTCCCAGAATCATGGTAGGGTCCCCCTTGTCCTCACCTTTCACCCCACCAGCCTCCACATTCAACATATCATCCTCCGCCACCTCCAAACACATTTTCCCCTCCCCTCCCAGCATTCCGATGGGACTGCTCTCTCCGCGACACCCTGGTCCACTCTTCCATCACCCCAAAAACCGTTCTCCTCCCCATGGCACCTTCCCTTGCGAGCGCAGGAGATGCACCACCTGCCCCTTCACCTCCTCCCTTCCCACCAGGGCCCCAAACACTCCTTCCAGGTGAAACAATGGTTTACTTGTACTTCTTTCAATTTAGAATACTGTATTCACTGCTCACAATGCGGTCTCCCCTATATTGGTGAGACCAAATGCAGATTGGGTGATCGCTTTGCTGAACACCTCCGCTCTGTCTGCAAGCGTGACCCTGACCTGCCGGTCGCTTGCCATTTTAATTCCCCATCCCACTCCCACTCTGATTTCTCAGTCCTCGGCCTCATACACTGTTCCAATGATGCTCAGTGTAAGCTCGAGGAACAGCACCTTATTTTTCGTTTAGGCACTATACAACTTTCTGGACTCAACATTGATTTCAATAACTTAAAATCATTACCACTGTCCAATTTTTTCAGACAGCAACTGCTGGTAATGGTTCTGCTGTTTCCATTTACAGCTCCTCTAGACCCATCTTTTGTTTCTCAACTTCTCCCATTACCACCCTCCTTGTCTTGCACCATCATCCCTTTTGTTATTTAATCACTCTTGTCCTCTACCCTATCACAGACCTTCCCTTTTGTTCTTTCCACCGCCCCGCCCCCACCTTTCCCTGGCTCTGTACTTGCTTAAAAACTTTAAATCTTTAACTTCTTCCAGTTCTGACGAAAGGTCTTCGACCTGAAACGTTAACTGTTTCTTTCTCCACAGATGCGGCCTCACGTGCTGAGCTTTTCCAGCATTTTCTATTTTTATTTCAGATTTCCAGCATCCCCAGTATTTTGCTTTTGGTCAGATGAGATCTTCCTTGTCCAGGTTGTTGTTATATAAATGCTCAAGTTTATTCCTGATAATCAATTCCAATCCATAAAAAAATTATGGAAGTGAGATTAATGGGTGTATAGTTGCCTGTGTTTGTTTAGTTCCCTTTTTTGAATTTGGGCACCACTTTGATCTATTTCCAATTTACTAATAGTTCCCTCAGAACGATTGTCAATTCTATTTTGGTTACCCGTCACTCATGAAACGTCAACACAGCTCCATCTTGTTTCAATAAGTTTACAATTATTCACTTTTTTGATTATAAATCTCGCTCCTAATCGGCCGTTCATGTCCATCATTGCACTGCAGGGCTGCTCGAGCTCAACGGCTTCGCTTCAGGCAGCGTCGTGGCCGCCCTTGCGCCTCAAGACCCCAATATTTGAAATGGCTTTGACCAATGAGAAGTGCGCCTTTGAGAAGCGGCACCGTTCGAGTGGAGAGCGAGCGACTGAAGGAAGCGGGAGATAGGGGGATCGACCGAGGATAGGGGGGTGATCGACCGAGGATAGGGGGGGGATCGACCGAGGATAAGGGGGTGATCGACCGAGGATAAGGGGGGATCGACCGAGGATAGGGGGGTGATCGACCGAGGATAAGGGGGGGGGGGTGATCGACCGAGGATAAGGGGGGGGGGTGATCGACCGAGGATAAGGGGGGGGGGGTGATCGACCGAGGATAGGGGGTGATCGACCGAGGATAGGGGGGGATCGACCGAGGATAGGGGGTGATCGACCGAGGATAAGGGGGGGGGTGATCGACCGAGGATAAGGGGGGGGGGGTGATCGACCGAGGATAGGGGGGGATCGACCGAGGATAGGGGGGGGTGATTGACCGAGGAGAGGGGGGGGTGATCGACCGAGGAGAGAGGGGGGATCGACCAAGAATAGGGGAGATCGACCGAGGAGAGGGGGGGTGATCGACCGAGGATAAGGGGGGGGGTGATTGACCGAGGAGAGGGGGGGATCGACCAAGAATAGGGGAGATCGACCGAGGAGAGGGGGGGTGATCGACCGAGGATAAGGGGGGGGGGGTGATTGACCGAGGAGAGGGGGGGATCGACCAAGAATAGGGGAGATCGACCGAGGATAGGGGGGATCGACCGAGGAGAGAGAATAGGGGAGATCGACGAGGAGAGGGGATAGGGGGGTCGACCGAGGAAAGGGGATAGGAGGGAATCGACCGAGGAGAGGGGATCGGGATAGGGGCCCGACCGGCCAGCCGGAGTTGGTCCTCGATTGATCGCAGTTACAGCCTCCAGCGCCGACATGAAGCCCGATAGGAACCTGCTGAGGCTGGCCGTGGTGCAGCAGCTCAGATGTTATGGGATCAAACTGAAACACTGGAACAAGGCCAACGGCAACAACCGGGCGCTGGGCCGGGATCACGGCCGGGTGAGAAAGGGCCAAAAAAAATCGCGGCCAGAGTTAAATACAGTAGTGTTTACATTGGGGTGGTGGAGGTTGAATTCAGTCACACACAATGTTCACATTGGACTTGGAGGATGAGGAAGAAGAAATCCAGAGTTAAATGCAATGTTTAAATTGAATTGGGTGGGGGGCAGTGAAATACAATATTTAATGCGGACTGGGAGGATCAGTGAAGTACAATGGACCAGATTTCGCTGTATCAGGGCAGCTAACGGGTTCTGCTGTTATTTAGACCTGTCCCTGCACCCTTCAGCTCCAAAAAAAAATTGCCCACTAAGTTGTTGAAAGTGCGAGCCGATAGCGGGGCAGCGAGGGAAACAGGGCATCCAACAGGGTACCTCCTTAACTAATGAGATTTAAGGATTTGGAAATCAACACTGAGAAGGAGGGTGAATCAAAGGGAGTGAATTAAATGTCAAATCAGATACAGAAAGAGAAATAAAGAGAGGGAAAGATAGATTGGATTAAGATAGAGAGAAAAAGAGACAAAGGAAAAGTAAGAAAAAAAATTACAATCTGACAATTAAAAAATCTCCTAAAACAATTCACAACCTGAAGGAATGAGACTCTTGTAATAGTTAATTTTCGGTGCCAGAGAGGGTGATTGGCAGTCATTAACATGTCATTAAAAGGGTACTTACACTGCTAATTACTAGTCCTAAATATCTGTGGTGCATTTAGTTCGTATCTACCGTGCAAATACAGCAACTTCACACCATTCAATTTATGGCAACAATGAGGCAGACAGTGAAATGCCATTTTCGCAAAGCTAACGGTGGAGCGATGCAACTCGGACAGCAACGTTTGGATATTGGTATTTAATCTCGCATCTGCCCCTTGCCTGCAGTTGCTGTACCATTTACGCATAAATAACGGTGAGCGCCATTAGCCTCACCGTTATTTTGCCAGCAATATCAGGCCGGGGGAAGAGAGTCAGAGTGAAATACTGGATGTTGGGGAGTGAATTCAGTTAAATACAATATATCTTGAATTGTGGGTCAACATTGGACTCGAGGTCTGCATTTAATTGAAATAAATAGCATGATTTATATGGGATTTGAATAAGTTTTACAATGTGCTGCAGTGTTTATATTGGACAGGGGTAAAGCAGAAAACTGGAATGAAATAACAATGTTTACCTTGGTTTAGGATAAGCTCAAGACATAGGACTAAATGCAGCATATTTGTAAGCCTTTTTTCAAATATTTTCCAAATTGACTGCTTAACCAAGTTAAATGGAGCTCCCAGCATTCCCTGTTGTACAATGTCATATACATCTATTTCTATACATGTTTAATGTGTGGTTATTTGTATATTCAGTTGGTCACAGGTATTTGTCCAAATAATTCAGATAAGCGTCAACTGCATTTAGGAGGTTGGGGGATTTTATTTGTTTGTAAAGTGTAATATGTTAGGAATTTGATCCAGCTTCATTTGGATTTCAAATTGGATGGTGGACTAGGTTCTTTTATTTGACTTCACATGCTGAATCAGACTGCTGGTATTTGGGTCACAGCATGAAGTAAATGAACTGATGAGGGACTCTACCAGCTGCCCATATTAAGTCACAGATCAGAGGAATTTTTCATGATTTTTTTCCCAAAATTTGTGGTGTGTTCTGATGCACATCGATAATATGGTAGTATATGAATTGAAAAATTTCTTATATAAGTCAATGCATGCTCAGTTGCCGACATTTACAACAGTTTGACTAATGAGATAGAAGGAATATGAATATGCATTAAATTATGCTCCAGAATAGCAATTTAGCAGATTGTTCACAATGTAATTGCAATATGAGCAATTCTGCTAATGGTACCAAATTTAAGGAACCCAGTTTCTTCAGGTGACACTGGTTCTGCTTTGTGTATCCATATTTTGGACAATATAATTCCCTGATGTGTGTATGTCATAGCCCAGTATATGCAAACGAGTTCTAAGACAATTAGGTTGGTATAAATGAATCCACATCGTAGTTATTTTTCCCATAAATATAGAACTCATTCTTCTGTATTGCCATCTAAAAGGTACATACAAGATTGCTCATTTTTTGTTGTCACCAAGAGCCATTAAGTGTCATCCCTGGCTCAGTGGTAGCACTTTCGCCTCCGAGTCAGGTTATGTGCTGATATCCCACTCCAGGGACTTGTGCACATAATCTAGGCTGAGTGCAGTACTGAGGGAGTGCTGCACTGTTGGAGGTACCATCTTTTGGATGAGATGCTAAACCGTGGCTCCGTCTGCCTTCTCAAGAGGACGTAAAAGATCCCATGGCCCTATTTCGAAGAGGAGCAGGGGCAATCTCTCCGGTGTCCTGGCCAAAGTTTATCCTTCAACCAACACCACTAAAACAGATCATCTGGTCATTTATTTCATTGCTGTTTGTGGGACTTTGCTGTGTGCAAGTTGGCTACTGCGTTTCCTACATTACAACTTCAAAAGTACTTCATTGGTTGTAAAGCTTTGGGACGTCCTGAGGTTGTGAAATTTTTTAATGCTTATATACGATAACTTACATGAAGGTTGCATTCACAAATCCATAATTCCACCAAAACTCAAAATATGTTTGGTGCCCTCCCTGCAAAAAGGGAAACGTTTGTTGATCCGATGGGATAGCACTTTGCTCAGTCTCTAGAACCAAAAGAGTATACTTTGGTCTGTTTAAAATAGTACGCTGAGTTAAAATTCAGTCCTGCAGATTTTGTTTTTTTTTAAAAACTGTACCTAGTTTTTTTAAAAAACCCTATTTTTAGATTGGTTTAATTTCTATCACTCTGCTCATAAATTTTATTACTGCACAATCATCAACACTGGAAATGGAGTGATTTATGATAAAACATATGTGCAGATTTTACACAGTCTCTTATATCCCAAAAAACTTCAAAGCATACACATCCCATACAGCGATTTACCTTGCTGATTTGGTGGGAATCAGCTGAAGAAATGTGGACAACATTTTTGTTTTGAAAATATATTTACTACATACATGCAATCATGGTAATTTAGTTTTTAATCTTTTACTTTTTATGACATTTCCTTTAAATGGTTGTTGTGGAACACCCCAAGGCAGGGAAATAGAAACTGCTGTGTGGGAGTGTGGCAGCAGTGAGCATATTTCTACCTCTTTTGGATTGTCCATTGCTTCCAGACCCCCACTTCCAGAACCCACGATGTCTATCCTTTCTCAGGCTGCATTTTTCTTGGTATTTCCTTACTAGATCCTTTGACATGTTTAACATTTGTGCTGTAGGTGTGAATTGTTTCCCTTTCCACGCTGCTGAATTAAAATAGTGGCAGAATATTTGGAGTGTGATATATTTGTTAGGTCCATATAGATTTATAGTTGGATTGACGTGTTGTTGTAGTAGTGTGGCCCTCGTACTCGAGGATGTCTGCCAACAAAGAAGGGAGCATAAGTTTGTGGTAGATGAGTGTGTTGATGACTAGTTGTGTTGTAATGATGTACTATAAGACCTGATTGTATAACACTGCTAATGCACAGAAGTTGATCACAATTTGAAAGACAAAGATAGTTTAATATTTTGCATGTATCCCTGCGGAAAACCTTATTTCAGATTTCCAACATTCAGTTTTCCTTTTTAAATTTGTGTATAAGGATGCTGTTTCTGTTTAAACATGGTTGTACCTTTTTATAATATTGAATGGTTGCTGCTCTTGAATTGGCTTCTTGAGAATCTTGTATTGCATAAAGCATTATAGGATTGGGTAAAAACTTCCTCATGTTTGAGGAAGTTGATAAGTTGCACTTAAAATAGCAAAGGGTTTCTTCAGTAGATGTTGCTTTTAGGAATTTGTCTTAAAAAGAAGATCAAAGTAATTCCTTGCAGGTCTCTGATTTGAAACCTACTTATTATTGACAAATTTAGTTTTAAAAGCTAAAAAAAACATGCAGGGAATGTTGAGGCTTGGGAGGAGGTCCTTGTCAATAAGTCATAATTGATTTACAAAGTAACTTTTTAATCAAAATATTTTGTGTATGCAGAATAACCCTCCTTAATTAAGCTAGAGGATACTGAGGTCAATTGTGCGCTGCAAATTTAGCACAGCCCATGGATCAAACCTGGGATCTTAAAGCTCTCTTTGGCTCAGTACCATACAATGCAATCAAATTGCATAATGAGCCATCAGTCGAGCCGTAGAGACAATGGGCCAGAACATGCGCCCAGCGGCATAGCAATGATCGTTGCAGTTCCTGCAAAATAAATTTACAAATGTACTTACTGCGGGTCCTGGTGTCGACTTGTGTAATTTTGAACTTTTAAAGAATTGTGCGCTATAAATCCGCCTCTGAACAGCGTAAGTTGATTTGCATGGAAATGTCTATGAGAATAGAAGACACACTCACAAATTCTGTCAGGAAGAGAAATCACCGCCACAAACAGGCAAGCAGACTTCATTCATTTAAAGTTAGTATTCTGGAAGTCATTGTAACAAAATTTTTTTTAATAAAAAGCCAAAGAAATAATTGAATTAAATTAAAGAGCCAGAAGGGAAAGTAAAAAATAAATGTTAATTTTTAAATGTTTAAATTTATTTTAATAACCAAAAACTATTAAAATAAGGAGTAATATGAGACTCCACATTTTTAAAATTTAATTTTAGTTATTTGGCAGTCATTAAGAGTTATGGCGCTTTTAACAATTAGTTTAGAACTGGTATTTTTCAGCAGGATGGAAGAGCATGTTTGGAATTTTTTGGTGATTTCAATGCTTGTAAAGCGTGATGGCCCTATAATTCGCAGCTGTCAAATCGCTGGCGAACCAATAGGAGCAAGCTCATGATTTCCAGGTTTTAGTGCGCATTTGCAAATGCGGGAACTTGCTCCTTCGATTCGCCATAAAAATGGAGAGTGCTGTTGAGGTACTCCGTTATTTCGCCGTTATTTCGGGAGCAATTTCTGATCCAATTTTTGCTTGTGGTTAAGCATTTGGTCCCAGCGGCATTGTACTGTGGTAAGGTGGTGAAAATGCAGTGGGTTTATGGCATTCATTTAAATTGTTAATACTTGAAAATGAACAACCCATTTGAAGACTTAACATTTAGGAAGTCAGGCAGCTCTGTAACTGTATTAAACTCGTGATAATATTTGGATTGACCTTGCTAAACTTTGAAAATAAATGGCCCAGTTAAATTTCAGGAAGTGAAGTGGTACTGCAAATTCAATGATCTGCATGTCCAACGGTCGTTTAGTACCAGTTTAATGCAGTTTTATGTTTACAGTAATAATTTGAAAGCCTGATTTTTTCTTTCGGTGCAGTTGCTGACTCTCCAGTTTCCTCTCTTTTTATGAGAGAAATGGTCCTATGAAAATATTTTGCATCATTCACCCCTATCATTGCACATCTTGTTTTTAATTTAGTGTGTAATATAAAACACATGTGAGAGTAATGTGCTTTCCAATAAGCAGAAAAGAATTTGAATAGTTAAATTCAAGTAGATTCAATTTTTAAAATATTGGTAATATATTGAACGGTTTTGGTTGTTAGTGATTGGAATTTCAATAGGAACAACAACAACTTGCATTTATATAGCGCCTTTAATGTTGTAAAATATCCCAAGGCGCTTCATCAGACAAAATTTGACACTGAGCCACATAGAGATATTAGGACAGGTGACCAAAAGCTTGGTCAAAGAGGTAAGTTTTAAGGAGTGACTTAAAGGAGAAGAGAGAGGTGGAGTGGTTTAGGAATGGAATTCCAAAGCTTAGGGCCTAGGCACCTGAAAGCATGGCTGCCAGTGGTGGAGCGAAGGAAATCAGGGATGCGCAAGAGGCCAGAATTGGAGGAGCACAGAGATCTCGGAGAGTTGTAGGGCTGGAGGAGGTTACAGAGATAGGGAGGGGCGAGCCCATGGAAGACTTGTTTTTGAGTCAGCCTTCATTAATTTTTAAACCAGAATAAAATACAACTTTGGTAAAGATGTTTAAATCTTCAAATCAAGCTACACCCACTTGTGGGGTTGCATACTGTTACTCCGTAGGGACCCTTGCCCAAGTCCAGAAAGTTTAGGCACAGGTTGGCAGAGCTAAAGCTTGGTCAAGTTAAGTGTGTGGAGGAATACTGCTGGAATTTAACCAGAACTGTAATTTGGTAAGCAGTATCTCTTAAAAATTGATGTGCTTCCACTGTCCTTGGGTTATTTTGGTAATAATGTTATTACGTCTAACTTGATGCAAATTGTGCACTCATACATTCTTTATGAATTGCTTTTAGGACAAGAAGATAATATACAATGCAGTGTTTGGTACCCCTCTGCATGCTCTGCCACAATGCACTGTCCTTGAACATGCCACTGTTCCTCAGTAAGTAGAAAAAGAGGTTTAATTGATTTTTCACATGGTTGAAATGCCTAGAATGTGAAATATTTACTTGTTTGTGATTTTGTGCTTGTATTTTCAAAATATTTCAAAACAAAAATAGATCACTGCTGTTGAATATTTTAGAATGAAGCTAATTCTATTTTCCTACTTTTTATGCCTTGGTCTACTCTTGATTTAAAGTTATTCAATTCAAATTACCTGATAATTCAAAACATTTTTAGCACTATTTCCCACTTTGTTACTTACATCACTTGGATAATTTACATCATTATAGCGCAAAAATGACTGAATTATCGGGAGTTGACTGGACATGAACATGATCATTTCTGTTTACAAAATATATATTGTTTTTGGAGAAATTGAAGTGGCCAATTGAGAGTTATGCTGGTACGTTTTGCCATGGCTCAAATTATTGTCCCTGTTGCAAATCCAGAAAACAGACAAGTTATTGTAAATACAGTAGTTAACTATGTTCTTATAAACTGGCTGTAAGTTCTATAATAGAATAAGGGAGATAGCTTAGACAAAACAGGACAGTGCTGTAAACAATAGCTATTTATTGGTCTAAGTATCTCATTTAAGCTATTTTTTATGGAAGATATATTCTTGGTAGAGGGTTTTTGAAAAATACGTCACATCATTGGACTGAGTGACTTGCAAAGACTGCAGCCACAAGTGATCAATTATCCATGTGCCAGTGGTTACCTAAATATGTTTTTATGTATTGGCTGCTGAACTAAAAAAAAATAAAACGGCACACAAACTCTATCACATTTCTGTTGTGTGAGGAATGGTTTCATTTTGCTGCTTTGGAATGTGAAATACTTAAGTTAAATTTCCAGGGATTTAATAAATGAAGTGTACATCGGTGGTTGATTAATTTGAAAACTTGGCTCCACCTACCTGACAATGTAAAACATAGATGACTAATAATGCTTAAATACTGCCATCAGTGCACATGCCTCTAAAATCAGAGTAGATGAGTGTTTTGTGATTGAGGAAATTAAAACATGACATTTGTGTCTTCTTTAGTTTCATTTTCTTGCTGGCATTCAGTGATTACATATTTTTTAAAAAGTAACTTTTAGAGATATAAATCTTTTTCAGCTGAAAATGAGTAAGATTTGCAGACAACAGAAAGATACAGCAGCTAGCCTTTATTACGTGTTATCTCTTTTTAACTATTTTTCTCTCATCAGTTTCCCATTTTCCTCTTGAAGGTGTAATTACTAGGATTCCTTGCCCAAGTGTTATTTATTTTGTGAGTCTCAATAGCGTGTCAGTGGGCTATTTAACTTTGTGAGACATCGAGCCTAATCTTGTCCTCTGCTGTGTCTATATGCATCTCCCCCAGAGATCATTTGATATTGTTCAAGAATGGAAACTCTGGTTGTTTTTCATCCCCTTAACTCAAAGAGTACTAATTGTAGGACTTTGCCATTATTCTGATGAAATATTTAACTCAGCACAAATTGGGAATTGAACACGAGACCTTCTAGTCTGTA